>NC_045544.1:96588849-97788849 GCF_009769535.1 Thamnophis elegans | reverse complement strand
GTACTGTACATCTCAATGTCTAATATTGGAATTGGTGTGATTAAATGAGAAATGTATACATGTAATTATTACATTTGCTGACCATCTCCCCACAAGGTGACTGGGTGGTTTACAACATTGAAAGTTTGTGTGTATGTGTGTAGTATAAAATCGCATTAAATTACAATAAAATGCAAGTTAAAACTAAAGATGGGGAGGAAGGAAGCAGAATATACGGGGGGGGGGTAGAGGTGGCGACTTCTATTAGTTGATCAGCGTGATATTCCTCCATTGGTACCTCAAGCTCTTGAGGAAAGTCAGGCGGGTGAGAGCCAAGCAAATTCTGTATTGATGCATAGTTGTGTATTGAAGATAAACTGATATGGGTTATTCATTAAAGCTGCCCCCACTGATTGGGAGTTAATACATTGCATCACAGTTGTGATTGTGATATTGCTAATAGCTTAAAAAGGAGTCAAGGGCATTTGTGTACCCCTTTCTTCAAAAGTTTGACCAGCACATCAATTTTGTTAGTCATGCCACATGTTGGGAGCCGAACATGACAAAAACCTGCTTGTAGACTGCAATACACTTAAGACCAAGAAGTAAAAATGATTGGTTGCCGCTTCAAAAGTCGAAAGAGTGGACCAACAGGTGCACGGTCTCTGGAAAGAATGAGTGTGAGTGATGCACTTTGTTTTCACTTGGGCTGTGTTCCAAAGGAAACTTATCTAAAATTTTCTGGCGCATGGTTTCTTCTACATTTGTTTTATGTCTCAAAAAATAGTTATTCTATTGCTAAGTACAAAGCACAGGTAAGCCAAAAGACTGGGTGCAGTACTTTCTGCCCCTATCCTCAACTTTTTTAATGGACAGGAAGGTAAATTTAAACATTAGTTGATGCTAGTATTTTTAATTTGTAAGAATGCCTTTGGAACCATGTCAGGAACAGAGATGATTCTTTATCTGTGAAAAAAGCTAAGGATATTTGTTGAAATATAATTGTAAGAACAAATGGGCACCTAAGCAGAATGCCTACTCATAGAAAATGCAACCATTTGGGAAGCATCAATTCACAGAGTATTACTTGCTCCTTTCCCTACTACCCTGCTCATCTTTACTGTTTTCTGAGCAACAATGCACATCTTTTTACATGACCTTTTTGTTTTTAAAGAGGTTTTTCAAAATTGTAGGATGAAGCAAAAGGGGCAGGAAATCAACAAACACCAGCAGTTTTATGATAAACACCAGGGACTTTGGTTCTATTAGAACAGAGGTCTTCAAACTTGGCAACTTTAAGACTTGTGTTCTTCAACTCCTAGAATTCTCCAGCCAGCTATGCTTGGCAACTTTAAGACTTTAAACCTGGCAACTTTAAGACTTGTGGACTTCCAACTCCCAAAGCTCGTCAGCAGCCATTTTGTATGCAACACAAATTGCATACAAAAATGTCTTCTCTGTATCTTTCATTAATGAATCTTCAATACTTATTAAGAAATATTCTTAATTGTTTCAATATAGATGGTACGATTCAAACAAATTTATGGTGAATCAGTGATTTCAAAAGTTCAGTAATACTATGCATCCAGCAATCCTGGCCCCATTTGCTTTTAAACAAAAAATAGATTTTACTCCAAATAAATCACAATTTGCCATTTATCTAAACTTTAGTACAACCTTCAGGGCTGTTGCTTCTTAATATCATGTCTGGTCCTGACAATTCCAAAGGTGTTCTTAAAAAACAAAAGTTAGTTTCAATGTAACATAACCTTAAAGGTTTACACAGAGGATCAGGAGTGGAAAATACTGAAACCATCTTTTGGCATGCCAATGTTTTTTATTTGGTAATATGTAGCATGATAACTAAAAATGCAGAGCCCTTAATTCATTAAAAATTTGTGGGGTCACTCCCTTTGATCCATTTCATCAGTCTTTGGATTTAGAAAGGGGGATTAATAACATCAGCTAATAAACTATCCACGTAAATGAAAGACTAAGATGGATGCGAATATAAAAAGCAATAATAGAAGGGATCATTCAAATGTATGTTATAATTTTTTTTAACCTAGAATACATAATTCTATGTGTGTGTACAACTGATGTGTGACTCTGACCATGAACTCACTTAACTGAATTAACCGGGGAAGTACCAAAATAGGTGAAAAACTCCCAATCATTTAACTTCCCCTCTCCCCAGTAATGAAATGTAACTCTGGCACATCCAGCCACAAACAGGGTTAAGCTAACTCCATATAGTAATATCTTGGGAATACCTAGCACAGGGACCAGTATTGTCTACCCATAGAATTGGAAAGAACTTAAAAATCATCCAATGAAATTCCCTGCTCAGTGCAGGACCACCTGCTAAAGCATTGTGGACAAATGGCCTATTTGTAGTTGCTAAACTATTCCATTGATTGACAACTATTACCACCAGGAAAGTTACTCTAATATTTAACATGACATCCCCTCTCCTGTTGTTTCAGCTCACTTGTTCTAGTCCTGTCTGATTCTGCCTTGTCTCCTTCTCACAGACATCTGGACACCTGAAGACTGCCATTGCATTTCTTCTCAGTCTTTTTTTCAGGCCAATATTTCTAGTTCCTCTCTCTTTTCTTCATAGGACTTGGTTCCCTTACTACCTTGGTATTCTCCTCTAAATGCCAGGTTTTTTTGCCCACCCACTGTTGAGAACTGCAGTGCCAAGAACTGGAAATACTATTTATTCCAAATAAAACACTGAAATGCGGTTCCAAGGCAGAACCAAATGAGACAATTACGATATGGAGTTGATGTTCACCCTGTTCACCCAAGGTCATTCTCACATTCTATTACATCTGAAGGGTTGGGCAAAGGGAATAATGCCCTGTATAATTACATAATCACTGGAATGCTGGAATTTACATACATGTGTCAAATGTTCTGACACAAGCATATAATTGGGGTATTTGCATGATTATGTAATGGTATGTTAAGGCTCAACTCATTCTGTGCTTTAGTTTCTGCCAACTTCTTGTTTCCTTCTTTGGTTATACATCCCTGCTATTTTCTATTTTTTCTTTTCAGCATTTTGCAAACCCTGTGTTTATCTACACTGGTGTCCTTAGATCTCTCCCATTTTAATTTCCACTGTTTGCAATTACAGCTTCAATAGCCCATTTTTCAGAATTTCTCACCCTTTACAGAAAGTTTTCCCCTTCAGAATGTCAAGCCATTGGATGACTTCACCAAAAACCACTTTCCTGAAATCTAGTATGCAAGTATTTTCCCTATCTTTGATAGCAGAAGTTCAAGGATAACAAGAACACTTTCTCTCATTTCTGGTCACCTTCATTTCTTCAGATAATTCCTTGTTGGTAAAATTTATGGGTGGTGTAGCAGACTCCCCTTGTTCCTTCTTTGAGCTTCTAACAAATGAGATTGCCAACAGAGGATAACATTTTGGGAATCTCTGACTTTTGGCAAAGTGAAATGAGTGAAATCTCCCATTGTCATTATTTTTTTAAAGTTTGTTATCAGACCCAATAAGATTCATCCAAATCTTTCACCTGTCTGCATTGTATTTCCCTCCATGGGGTAAATAGGGCTTGAGAAAGCAAGGCTCCCTATTACCAAAACCATTGTCAGTTCATAACATGTCTCTAAAATATCAATTTGCTGCAGTTCCTAAAGTCAGTGCTGACTGAGCTTGGTAAATGCTCCAACAATCACAAGGTGGTGGCAGAGATACACACCCACAAAACCCCTTCTTTGCTGCCATTCCATGGACATCTGATTTTTTACAGCCCTAGCTCAAGATTCACTCATTGTCCTGTTTTTGGGAAATGGGAAATGGTTAGAGATGTCATAAAACCTCAATAATCATTTGAAGAAGGATTTTGGAATAACAGATACCTTTTGGAGAAAAAGTGAGACCTTCGTGTTTTCTAATTGGTTATTCTGATCTCCTTAATATGTCAACATGCTGCCAGAAAGGTATGAATGTGGGAATGGGCTAATCTCTATTTGGACTAAGTATTTATCTATATATCTATTTATCTGTATATCTTAATACCAAGTTATGTGAAAAGAGAACTTGCAAGCCAACCAACTTGCTAAAAGAACAAAACAGGAGTGGATACCTTAGGACTAGGTAGAACAGGGTTTAAATATATTCAATTTGTCTCATTTTAGAAGATCATTGAGGGAGGGATAATTTCCTTGTCCTAATGAACAGATTTTTTAATATCCATCTGTTGCTTCTGATTGACATTTTCACAGGTTTATGGGGAAAAAAACCTGGCATAAACTCCTTTTAGGGAGTTTAGAAGTGGTCAGGCCCCTGCCTGAACGCTGAATTTCCGAAGTGGGGGGGATGCTTCTTGGGGCTGAATACTTTGAATGCTTTCTCTTTTGCTGTAACCACATGGGAATTAGGGAGCGGGGCTGAGCCATCAGGATGGATTCCCAGCTGGTTCTAGCCTGTTACCCAAGGTCATGGTGTCCCAAAAATGACCTACTACCGTGATGACGAACGTATGGCACGCATGCCACCCAGAGCCATATTTGCTGGCACGCCAGCCATCAGTTCTCGTGTGCTGGCCAGCTGATTTTTCGCCCTTCCGGAGGGTTGCAGGGAGGCCATTTTTTACCTCCACAGACTTCAGGAAAGCCTCCAGAGGCTGGGAAGGGCACAAATCAGCCCCAATGGGCCAACTGGAAGTTCGAAAACGATCCGTTTCCAGCTTCTGGGGGTGGGGGGAGGCTGTTTTCGCCCTCCCCAGGCATCAGGAAAGCATCCGAAGCCTGGGGAGGGGTCATGCGCACATGCATGGGGGTTTGCGTGTGCATGCGCAGGTGGGTGGGGAGGATTCAATTGATGTGGGCACATGTGGGTGCGTGATACCACACACACACACAATTTTGGCACACCATAAGAAAAAGGTTTGTCATCACCGATCTACTATCACCATCCCGCCTCGGAGTTCTCATAACACCTTTGTGGCATTGTATTGGCCACTGGTGGACATGGGGCACTGGGTAGGGGTTGATCAGGGGAAATTAACAACGCTTCACGCGGGAATCTTCAGACTCTGCCTGACTCCACCTGAGTAAAAGTTCCTTTTGAAATACCAATTGTTTCAAGAGTCATACTTTCCTGAGAAGATAGCTGAGGCAGGTCCTTACACAAATACACATTTCTCAACTTGAAAGCAGAAACCCATTCTTAAAATCTTGTCTCAATTCTTTATCTGAGGCTACATTTTGTTCCAGATGCTTGTATTTTCTTCCAAGTAAGAACACTCAAATCCTTAGCATGTGGATTGTGATGTCATAGACAACTATTGCTGATTTGATGCAATTATCCTCTAAAAAAACCCAGAGGGAGAGCATGGTTGACAGCGTCTTGACTAGTAAAGCAAGCAAACATTCTCCAGTAAATGTTCTACATCTATCTTATTGCAATTCTAGCTCTTATTATATTTTCTCTTGTAAGATGAAACATTTTAAATGTATAGTAAAACTAAACATTTCATAAGTGAGACTCCTAGTGACTTCCTGGAGACATCCTTAAAGTTTTCTTGGCAGCAGCATGGAAGCATTCTGCCAATTTCTTCTTCAGGCTGTTTTTCAAGTTCTTAAACTAGCCCTAAAGGCCTTCACTTCCTGGTTGACTTCCATTTGAGTTCTGATCAGATTGTCACCTTGCTTTAGTAATCAGCTCTGTTTGGTTAGGTGCTAAACCTATTGCTATTCTAAATATAAAACCATTTTAATTTCCTCCTGAAAAATATATTAATATGTTTACTTACACTTAAAGTTGTTCTTTAACAATCCTGATTTTTTTTCTAGGTAGTAGAACATGAAAGAATACCATATTACAGAAGAGATACATGGTGGAGAGACTCACTAAAGGTAAATAATATAATATCTATTTATTCTTATGTTTTTAATTTACAAGCATAAAAAATATTTATCAAATTTGGATAGCTACCAAAATATTGCATGTTATTGAATTATATTCCAATTTGGGAACTAGTACAATTAAGACAAGTGAAGCTATTTAATAGTTTTCCATTTCCATTCTTGAATAAAGTAGAATTTAGGGATATCATGTGATAGTTTAAAACAGCCTTCCCCAACCTGACATCCTACAATTTTCAAAACTGGCCATGTTAGCTTGGAATTTTGATAATTGTAGCCTAATATATATGGAAGGCATAAGATTAAGACAAGCCAATAGAGAATTATTCTTAGCCTATTGAAAATGCTATTATATTCATAAATGCTATTGCAGTCATATTCCAAGAGGTATCTAGTTCTATGAGCACAGAATGTTAGAGTAATTAGTCCGTGAGATCAGTAGTGGGATTCAAATTTTTTTACTACTGGTTCTGTGGGCATGGCTTGGTAGGGATGGCTTGGTGGGTGTGGCAGGGGAAGGATACTGCAAAATCCACATTCCCTCCCAATCAGCTGGGACTCGGGAGGCAGAGAATAGATGGGAGCGGGACCAGTCAGAGGTGGTATTTACCGGTTCTCCAAACTACTCAAAATTTCCACTACCGGTAGGTACTCCAGAACTTGTCAGAACCTGCTGAATACCACCTCTGCTTGAGATGAATTAGTATGGCTCCTCCAATTATCTAGATACTCCTATGAATCATTGAAAATAAAGGGCCTCTCTCCATCCCACCCTTTGCAGAACATTTTTCATTGACATGTCTATATTGACAAGGGGTTGTTCAGTTTACAGCCTGTGGCCCAGCAATAAAAAAGAATTAATGTTAGAATAAGCTTCCCTGGATTCCCCTCTAAGGCCTGACCTACTTCCTGCAAGCTTTTGATTTTTTTGCCCTGGATAGACCTTTGCTGTTCCTCCAATTTTACTTCTGCGAATCCTTTATTTCACATTATAAATCAACATTGATCTATTAGCCTCTGTTCTGTTATTTCTGATTCCTTGTTGACCTGGGAGATGATTGATCTGATCTTTCTGAAAATAACTGAATAAAAATATTTTCCTCGTCTTCCAAGCCATATATTTGAATTGAGCCACAGATACTGTAGGATGCCTGAATATTTAACATTAACATTTAGACACTGGATTTCTGTGTTAAGTCCTTGAATTATTAAAGGAAATTGAATGGAATAAGAAGTGGTGAGTTATCCAAATGAATTATTAGCCCGTAAGTGAAATATGTCCCCAACTAAACTGTCCTTTAAAAGATTTGCTATTATTTCTTGCAAGAGGACCATTACCTACACTAGTGATGGTGAACCTCTTGGCACGGAGTGGCCAAACCAGAATGCATATGCATGCATGTGCATGTGCCAGAGCGCCAGAAACCCAAAGACCAGCTGGGTTGAGGTGAATGTGCATGCTGGCCAGCTGGACTTGGGGTTTCTGGCACGCACATGCTGAAGACCCAAAAACCAGCTGGCCGGTGCATGCATGCCTGTTTTTCGGCTGTTTTTCGTCCATTCTTTGGGCCATTTTGGGCTGTTTTTGGCCAGTTTTTTGGCTGTTTTCAGGCTGCCTTCTGTTTTCTGTGCCATTGTGGGCTGTTTTCAGGCTATGTTTCAGCCTGAAAAATGGCCTGAAAAACAACCTGGGTTTTGGCCATTTTTTGGATAATTTTCAGGCCATTTTCCAGTGCTCCAGTGCTCGTGAAGACCATATGCTCCGGAAACTAGAAGAGCAGCTGGCAATAGCATGCGTGCCCACGGAGAAGGCTCTGTGTGCCCCCTCTGGCACACATGCCATAGGTTTGCCATCACAGACCTACATTGTGAGATGTTAATTTCCCTGGGGTACCAAGAATGGTCAGTCCAGCCCAGTGTTTCACAATCTCAGCAAGATGAGCTGAGGAATTTTGGGAGTTAAAATTCACGCATCTTAAATTTGCTGATCAACGTTAGCAAAAATAATAATGATACAGAATGATCTGCTTAAAGACACTACCAAAATCCATATTTCTATTGTCAGATATGCAAAACATGTTATTCATGCTTTGTCTCTTTTTACTAGGAAACCCCAATCCCAGGGTCTTATCCTGTGCGAGATTTTCTCGAAGAAGCTCAGTTGAACCCAGTGAAACCGACCTATAATTTTAAAGGAGAAGGGAGAAAGAGAGTGTCCATCTATCAGCAACTACCTGATTTGACCTTCTCAAACAATTTCATGTACTATCCTCCTTCATTTGTGGAACTGGCAGAGAAAAGACCTGCTACTTATTCCTTTAAGAGTACTTCAAGGCAAAGCAACTATCCCGTCAGCGGAGATAAGGTAAAACGAAATTAGGAATGGGGATCTATAACAATAATTGCCATTTTAAAAGAAAAGGTACATAGCTAAAATATGGTTTGGGATATCTCAAGACCTACCTTTAATATCCAGATCCTGTCTTATATCCCAATGGGAAGTCCTTCCGAGTGGGTTTAATGGTCAACAAATAAGGAGCAGGGAATGGAAAACCAGAGAGAAATGGAATGGAGAATCTCAAAAGAAGTTATCCCCATCACCTTAGAATAACTAACTAACCATAATAATACAATCTGGCTGACAATCCAATAAACAAATAATAATAATAATGTCCACTGAGGCATTACCTTGACGTGGTTGTGGGGCTTGTGTGCTCCAAGGAGAATTGAGAGCTAGTTCAACCATAGTCTCAGAAGTCCTGACAAAGATGGTCTTTTCCATAAAAAGTATGGTGAGACACAATTTACAGAAACTTATAGCAGCTCAATCATTGCCCAAGAAATGAGAAGGAATCACAAAAAACAAAAGAAAAGCTAGTGGATCAAAGTCTATTTATAATCCAAATGAAAATACTAACAGAAGTAGAATTGGAAGAACTACAAAGGTCTATCCAGGGCAAAGAAATCAAAGGCTTGCCAGAAGTAGCTAAATGGTAGAGGGAAACCAGGCAAAGTTGGCAATAGAAGGGGCCAACATAGTTATTGAATTATTTTCACTCCCATACCAGGTACTCTCTCATCTTCCAAAGTCCTCTAACTAAAAGGCAAGAGGAACTGGAACAAAGAATAATTGAGTGTCTTGAATAGCACACATACAACCAAATAAGGTTGCCCACATTGAAATTCATTATAAAGAAGCAGCTAGCACAATTTTTAAATATGCCAATACTGTAATATCAAACATGAGCAACTACTCACTACAAGAACCAAACCAACTGATATATAATACAGCTGCATTTATAACTGACAATTTGGGCTGCAAAATCAACAAACAAGAAAAAGACAAGTGCACCACCAAAATGAAAGGTCAGGGTGGAAAATAAGATCAGTATGCTACGATCAGATACAAGCAAGCAAGTACAGATGAAAGAAAGGTAAAGAACCAGAAGACCCAAAAGAAAAAGAAAAAACCCTGATCAAGAAATATCACCTAGAAACATGGAAAAGTAAGGAAACACAGGAGATAAGCAGATATGAAGCTCAAGCAGAATCTCTAATTTCAGTCGAATCAGAAATATTTCTACCAATTCATCAATGGAGAGACTGCAGCAAACCAATCAGCATCTGACAAAGAAAAAACGGTGAAGTTCTGGGCACAGATATGGGACAACCCAAAGAAATACAACAAGAATGCAACTTGGATAAAGGAGGTGGAGAAGAAAAGAACTGAAATGAAAGACATTGTAATAATTACAGAAATGGTAAAGAGAAGCAAAGAAGATCAAAAATTGCTCAGCAGTGCATAAAGAATGAACTATATATTTTTTGGGTTGAAACATCTTGATTGTCTTATTCCCACTTGTTGCCAAGCAGTTTAACAACCAGCTTCAAGAAGATGAAATTGAAGATTGATTAACATCTGATAATGAAAGATCCAACAAAGGGGGCAGCATCAGGCAACCACAGTTCAATTAACTGCTTACCAACAACTTTCAAATTACTAATCGGTGTGGTAACTGATGTAGTCCAACAGCATTTAGCTCAGGGGTGTGAAATTCGCATCGTCATGGCATCATCACATGACGTATCACAGGTTTTCCTCCTTCGCCAAATCATGCATGGGCATGGCTGGTGCGTGATGCATCCAGCCCGCAGGCTGTGAGTTTGACAGCGCTAGTCTAGTTAGAAAAAAGCTGGTATTACCTGAGCAGAAAGGAAACCACCCAAACAGCAGAAGAGCAAAAGATCAGCTCCTAATTGATAAAATGATTTTGGAAAATTGCAAGAGAAAGAAGACTAACTTGAATGTATCTTGATTACAAGGAGGCGTTTGACTCCCTGCCACATGACTGGATAATCAAGTTTCTGGAAATAAGAAATAGAAAGAGGAATCTTTCAAGGATACTTACTCTCATCACTACTGCTTATCATTGCACTGATTTTTTCCATCAACGATACTGAATAAGTCAGGCTACAAACATCAAAAATATCTGCCAGGCTATGCTACCTCGTTTACATGGATGATCTGAAGCTGTGTGGAAAAACACCATCTGAAATAGAATTGCTGCTCATCATCATATATACTGCCAAATTATTCCAATGGAATTCAGATTAGACAACTATGCCACCCTCACCATCAACAGGGGGAAATAGTGAAAACTGAAGGAATCAAGATGCCCTGTGGAAATAATATCAAGAGTTTGGATGAAGATAATCACTTCAAATACCTGAGGATCTTTCAAACTGACAACAACAAGCATACTGGAGTCAAAAAGAAGATCAGAAGTGAATACAGTATGAGAAGGAAGAAGATCTTAAAATCTAAACTCAGTGGAGGAAATGCCATCAAGGCAATTGACTCCTGGGCTATTCTAGTCATTAAATACACAGCTGGAATAGTGGATTGGGCTCAAACAGAACTGAAAGCCCTGGACAGAAAGAATGGAAATATAATGACTATGAATCATGTCCTTCGTCCATGCAGTAATGTTGACAAATTCTATTTATCAAGAAAAAGAAGGTTAGTATGGAATGTTGCAAGTAAATCAGACAGTAGAAGAAAAAAAAGTTTATTGAAAGAACATTTGAAGCACTGTTCCCTCTAAGGTGCGCGCCCTGCGCGGCCGCAGCACGTGGCTAGAAACCCCCGCGCAGAGATTTCTAACTGCTGCGCAGAGATTTCTACCAAAGCAAACGTGGGGAAGTCCTTTGCAGGCGGTTAGAACTGGCCGCCTGCAAAGGACCTCCCCAGACTTGTTTTGATGAGCCGCCCGTGGCAGTGGTGCCTCTCTCTCCACGCGGAGCACCTGAGCTGGCCCCCGCGTTATCCCTCCCCTTCCTCCTCTGCCGTGCTTTTGAGGCCGCGGGAGCTAGTAGGAAAGCGGCGGAGGTGGAGGCGACGGCAGGGATAACCCAGAGCCCAGCTGAGGTGCTCCGAGCAGAGGGGGAGGCACCACCGCTGCTGCTTTGCCGGTGAAGGAGAAGGAGCAAGAGGACTGGCGGCTTTGAAATGGTCCCGCCGGCTGCAGATTTGATTCGGCGTAAGCAGGGGCCGAACACATGCTGAGCCGACTTTGCGCAGTGAGGCGGAGTAATTCAACCCCCCTCAAAGAACACGTGTGTGTGTGTGTGTGTGTGTGTGTGTGAGAGAGAGAGAGAGAGAGAGAGAGAGAGAGAGAATTGGATCAAAATTGGTGGCCAAAGGAGTGGAGGGAGGGAAGGAAGGAAGGAAGAAAGGAAGGAAGCCCTGCCCCCTGTGAAAAAAACTGAAGATGGAGCAGTGAATGAATAAGCCATAAAAGCAACAAACAGTTAATGCGTAAGTAAACTGAGGAGGAAGTTCTCAACTAAGGAAGCAATATAAGAAAGAAATATAAAAAGCTCAATATGCCAAAACACTTATTTTAGTCTTCATTTAATTACTTGTATTGTAGTCTGATGTAACATCTTTTTAAAGTTAACGTTAGTTAGAAAAGATAGGGTACAAAACTTAAATAATAAAAAAAATCTACATTCATTTTGAAAAATAAATGCAATACTTGATTAATTTCATATCTTTATTTAAATAGTTTTGGCATGGCATATGATTTTATTGACTCAGTTGGAAATGATGTGGATGTTGTATCTGATTCTGAGGTATATATATATATTCTTAAGTAACATAACATATAGCATATTGTCCAAACTTGCTAGACTATTTAATTGATCTTATTACTTTAAAGGGGGAGAGTTTCATGATAAATTATTTTATTACATTTATGTTGCATTTATATATTATATTTATTACATTTATATTCCACATTATATATTTGTATTGTTATTTTAGTGTTTATTGTCAATTTTGATAGATATATTGATATATCAATACTGATTTTAATCATACTAAATAACAATTACTGCTATTATTTATCAGCATTAAATATTTACATTTTTAATATTGAGTTAGTCATATTTTAGAATAATAGGATTATCTTTTAATAGGATAATTGGCAAAATCTAATTCAAATGTGTTGGGTTGCATTCCAAAGGAATGTGAGAGGACAGGTTGCCTGCAAAATGCCAGGACCCAGGACCCTGTTGGTGCCATGTCTCTCTCTAGCCAGTCTAATGATCTAAAAGCTGCGCAGAAGTCTTTTTTTTTTTTTCAGGGTGAGCAGAAAAGTATAGTGTTTGAGTAGCACATTTTCATGCCTGGCATTCATCAGGCTGAAACCTCGCTCACAATTGGTGCTTGGCGCTTGGAATGTTGTGCAAATGTCCAGCAGACGAGACAGAAGTTCAAACTGTTGCTCTCTTAGGTGCTCAGGCATGAAACTGTGCCGCTCAAACACTATACTTTTCCGCTCACCCTGAAAAAAAATTAGAGGGAACATTGATTTGAAGGGCAGTGAAGAAAAAAGAACGCCATGAAAGCTTACTGAATACTGGAGAGACAAAACTGGCCTACCAGAAAGACCAAATGAAAAATAGAAATGAAGTGCACGGCAAGACAAAGTATTACATGAGCAATACATGAAAACTAGCAGGCAAAGCAAGTAAAAGCAAAAGCTGGCAATGACTCAGAGCAGGAAAGTTAAGAAAGAGACAGAAAGTCTAATTCTGGTTGCAAAGACCAGGTCTTAAGAGCAAATGAATACAAAGTCAGATTTGAGAGGACAGCAACAGACAGCAAATGCATCCCTGCAAAGAAGCTGAGGAATGGATCACTTAAGTTAACTGCTGCAAGAAGATCCTACAGACTGATTACAAATAATGACTTGAGAAAGTAACAACTAGGGTGCATTGGAATATCTGCAAGGAATACAATTTGCTTCAAGCAGGAACTGGCGGGAGCACAAAATAGGCAACGTAATAGAAAATAAAGAAGCTAAATTGCTCTGGGATTTTAGAATTCAAATAGACAAGGACCTGCTACACAACATTCCAGATTTAACAATTGTTGCTAAAAAAAAGGCAAAGTTTGGATAGTGGACACATGTGGTTCTCCCGAGCTCCATTTTCACTGACAGAGGGTTGCAGGAGGCTGTGGCAGCTGCAAGTAGAGCTCGGAGCCCATTTTCGCTGGCAGAAGCATCGCAGGCTGGTCCCTTGCTGTTTCTGGGGCGGCCCCTCAGGCCAGATCTAAGTACACTGTGGGCCGCATCTGGACCCCCGGGTCTTGGGTTTGACACCCCTTAGAGGGAAAAAATCTGGTCTTAGGCTGGCTTCTTAGTTTTCTATTTACAAAGATTGTTTAAAGATAAAGAGAAGAGTGACTTCACATCTGCAATCAAGTACAGCAGCCCCTTAGTTTATTTCAGCCATGCCAAGATAAGGCAGGACAGGGCAGAGTTGATCTCTTGGAAAAGCTGATCAATACATTAGACTACAAAACAAAGCCTAAAATCTTATATTTGTACACTGTATTTTTGATTCCCCACAGAATATAAGGACTGATCCTGGACAGTATGATCTTTTCCCTCGTCCAGTTCCTACTTTTCCTACTAAGTAAGTATACTTTCTAATCTACTTTTCTTTTTAAATGGATTATTTTGGCATGTAAAGTCTTAACATTTCTTGAATTTGGCTGCATTTCCAAGCAGTAGCATAGCCCTTGCCTGAAGCCAGACCATTGTGGTAAGAGGCCAAGATAGATTCTTGCTGATCTCCATGAAAAATTAGGCTTTTTTGAGATCCTTTCTTACTGGAGAAATGCCTTCCAGTTTCTCTGAGACTGGTGCAAAAAGACCGCAAAAGATAAAGATCCTAAAAGAAGTGACAAGACGAAAAAAAAGTAGTCAAAGCAACTGTTCACCTTGCCAGTCTGGTTAGTTACAGGGCAAGGCAACATGTTGCCTTTCAGATTTTTGAGACTGTAATTCTCATCAGTCCATCCAGAGGGGCTACTGGTTGAATTATGGAAAATGTCATCCAAACATCTCACACACAAAATTGGCTGTTTATCCTTGTCTTTCTCCTTGCTGTGATGAGTGATGGACAAATAAATTGCATCGCTATAGAAATAGCTGGGAAAAAATACTGATTTTTAAAGGCATGTTTGATATAAAATTGGATTGTAGCCTCAATACAAGGAGGAAAGGTTGGTCCTAGAATAATCACTGACATTTCTGCAGCAATGCTGTGCCTTGGAGTTCCGACTATTTTGGCATATTATTAAGGCCAGGCTCTTTGGTGGATGAAAGATCAAGGAAGGAAATTTAATGTGTGTGTTTTTAAAAATAGTGTAACAGATAACAAATTAACAGAGTTGGAAGGGACCTTATAGGTCATCTAATCCAGTGGTTCTTAATCTTTTTGAAAGAATCGTCCCCTTGAGCCATTGAGGAAGTTATCATCGCCTCCTCCCCCAACATAACCTCTCAATCACAACACAGGGAAATAATTCTTCAATTTATGCAAACACATTTTTTGTTTTCTTTAAAATTGTCATCAGGACATATTGATGCAAATAATTTATTTCAAGTCTTTTCCCCATATCTCAACTGTGTGAAAAAGTCTGATGCCACCCATCACTTTACTCCCAAACTTCATGATACATGTATTTCATTATTATCTTATTTATTCAAGATACTTAAATGCAATGGCCACTGAAAACAAAATTCAATTGCAAGAAAATGAAATGCCTGAAAAAAAACAGTAACATTTAATGATTTAATTACAAGTGAATTTTAAGACGCAAAAAGAAATATAAAAAGGGCATAAGAACAAACCGCAATGCAGGAACTAAGAATTTCAAGATGAAAACTCTGAAACTAAATTAAGATTCGAGGAAAATATATATTCATGCACATTGTAAAAAGGGTTAAAAGGACACAAAGAAAATTTTTACAGAAGGAAAGCAATAAAAATCAGAGCCCAAATATGGGAGGAAGCCTACTGCTTTCCTTTCTCTGTCTATCGGCTCGTCACAAGAGACCATCCAGACAGAAACCCAATATTTTTACTGTTGCCTTTGTTACATTTGTGTTGTATTTATTTATTTATCAGCACAAATACAACATTATATATATATATAATGTGTGTGTGTGTGTGTGTGTGTGTGTGTGTATATACACACACACATATACATACATACATACAAACACACACACACACACACACACATATACAAAGTTTACACAAAGAGCACAACCAAAAAAATTGAAACCATAAAACCGAGAAAATATAATATCGAACTGGAGTGCATGCTAAAAAAGTACAATACAAAGAGACACACAAAATTTTTTACAGAGCATAACAAGAATTCAAAAACGAAGCCAAAAACTCAGACTGGAACGTGAAATCCAATGCAAGCAAATACAACAATAAGAGCTGAGACAATTATTAAGGAAGAAAATGTATGTACACAAAAAGCAAAAAAAAAAAATCAATGGCTGCCTTGTGCTTGGTGAGCTGATGCCAATTTCTTGATGTCTAGAATCATTTTTGTTAATCTCATTCTTAAATCGCCATGCTCAGTGATCTTCAACATGTTCCTTGACTTAGAAAGGATCTGTTGGATGGCGCTGAAGCCCCTCTCCACTAAGTAAGTGGAAGGAAAGGCTAAAAGAAGCAACTTAACTTCCTCCCACAATATTGGATAAGTTTCCTCATTTTCACCCAAAAAGCTTCGCAGCCGTAACTCTGAAAATGTGATTGGGTTTCACAGTCGTATTACAGATCTGTCAGTGGCTCTTGCAGTTTGGGATGAAGTTGTGCAAAGTCTGCTGTGAAAGGATTTAGCACCCAAGTGGGCACTTCCAGATTTATCAGATCATAGAATCTCGTTTCCATATCTTCTTATAGTTGCTTCAAGTGGCAGCAAAAAACATCCAAATATTCTGCTTGGAGCTGACATTCATTACCAAGGCTTGGGAACTGATACAGCTCCTGGCGACTCATATTGCTTGGAAGGAAGTCCAATTTGGAAATAAATGAGCAGATTACTCCTTTGGCCTTAAGAAAATTGATTTTATCTCCTTGCAGTTTTACGTTCACTTCATTCAGCTTGTCAAAAACTTCAGCGAGATAAGCTACATCCAGACGTCGAAGTTTAAGAGAATTGCTTAAACTTGGATCAATGGATTCAAGAAATTCGACAACTGTGTCAAAAAGTTCGTGGAATTGCCGCAAACACTTTCCTTTTGAAAGCCACCTTACTTCGGTGTGCAAAAGGAGACGTTCAAACTCTTTGTAATTTTCTTCACAAAGCTTGTGAAAAAGTCAGTTGTTCAAAGCATTCGACTTAATTTTATTCACAGCTTTAATGACGTAACATATAGACTCATGCAATCGGCCACTCAATTTTTTTGAGACAAAGTGCTGTCTATGAACGATGCAATGGACAGTCATAACTCCAGGTACAACCGATTTTAGATGATCTTGAAATCCATGATATCGTCCAACTATGGATGCAACTCCGTCAGTTGCACATGCCACAACATTTATCAAAGGGATGTTTTTCTCATTCAAAAACTCTTCAACCTTTTTAAACATTGAAGAACCTTTTGTGTCAGTGGCTAAATTTTGAGCAAATAACAGTTCTTCCCTGCTCTTCATTTCTGTTGATGAAATGGACATAAGCCAATAACAAGGCTTCATTTTCATGAATCGTTGACTCATCAATCTGCATCACGAATTCTGTACTTTTCAAGATGTCAATAAGCCTATCTTCCACTTCAGCAGCCATTTCATCAATTCTTTTTGATACAGTGTCATTGCTCAAAACAATCGATTGCGTGTAAGTGCTTGTGCTGGGCCACAACAGGGTGGCAACAACCTGTTTCACTGCTGGTAAAATCAGTGTTTCTCCAATAGTGTGAGGTTTCCACATTTTGCTATCAACAAAGATACTTCATAGGAACAAATGAGCCCCTTGTCGGCGTTGAGTGATGATTTTCCAAATAACTTCTCAACAGTGCTGTGACTCTCGAACTTGGCCTTTAAGGATTGGAAAAACGATATGGTTTGTTGGCTTTATCCAAATGAATTCTTACCAAATGATCTTTCAGTCGGGAAGGCTTCATCGCTTCATTTGAAAATGTTTTCTCACAAAGAAGACAAAATGGAAGCTGTACGTTGGAAGGAGATGGAATGAATCCCAATTTTAGGTATTCTGTCAAATATTGGCGACACTTCCTCTTCTCGGCCATGTTGAGAGGTCTTCAAAATGAAAGGCACTAACTGCAAATTAAATTTTCGACTGCACTGGAACACTATAAAACACACGTGGACGCTGATAAACCTAGTTTCAACAGTTATGTTGACATTACAGCTGACATCACAGGGGACAGCCGCTCAGCATGCAATGTTTCGAAAGAAGCGCTCACTCCTCCATCACTGCCCATTCTGGCCAATGTGCGCCATTGTATGGGTAGAGTGATAGAGGCTGCTGTGCAACACGCATGAAGATGAGTGATGCGTATTCACATATGTACGGCATTCTGAAGCTAGCTAGAGGAACATTTTAAAACACAGTTCAATCTACTAATAGCGAGTGGTCTGATGTTTTTGTATGACAGATGTTCAGTGATTCACTGTACGAAAAAAGTCTCAAAAGTGTTCCCAAAACTTTTCACTCCCTCGCCCCCATATTGCCCCCTTCCGTTCCTTCGCCCCGTGTCGCCCCTTTTTGTTCCATTCCCCCCCCCCGAAAAACAAAAGTATTTTGGTATTTTTTTGGTATTTATTAGACATTTATAGGCCGCCCTTTTCCCTGAGGGGACTCAGGGCGGCTTACAATCAAAAAGGAAAGGGAGTGTAGGACAGTACAAAAAGAAATGTGCACAAAAGTAAATTAAACAGTAAAACTCAACATTCACTCAGCATTCGGGAGGGGCAAAAATAAACTTATCCCCAGGCCTGACGGGCTAGCCAGTTCTTGAGGGCTGTGCGGAAGGCCTGGACGGTGGTGAGGGTACGAATCTCCACGGGGAGATTGTTCCATAGTGTCAGAGCCGCAACAGAGAAGGCTCTCCTCCGAGTAGTCGCCAGTCGGCACTGACTGGCGGATGGAATACGGAGGAGGCCAACTCTATGCGATCTGATGGGACGCAGGGAGGTAATTGGCAGAAGGCGGTCTCTCAAATAGCCAGATCCACTACCATGGAGCGCTTTATAGGTGGTGAGTAGGACCTTGAAGTGCACCCGGAGATCGACAGGTAGCCAGTGCAGCTCACGGAGGATCAGTGTTATGTGGGCGAACCGTGGTGCGCCCACGATCACTCGCGCGGCCGCATTCTGGACTAGCTGAAGTCTCCGGATGCTCTTCAAGGGCAGCCCCATGTAGAGCACATTACAGTATTCCAGCCTGGAGGTCACAAGGGCTCGAGTGACTGTTGTGAGGGCCTCCCGATTCAGGTAGGGCCGCAACTGGCGCACCAGGCGAACCTGGGCAAATGCCCCCCTGGTCACAGCTGAGAGATGGTGGTCAAAAGTCAGCTGTGGGTCCAGGAGGACTCCCAAGTTGCGGGCCCTTTCTGAGGGGTGTAAGTTTTGTCCCCCCAGCCTGAGTGATGGTATGTTGGTCAAATTTTTGGGAGGGAAACACAACAGCCACTCGGTCTTGTCTGGGTTGAGTATCAGCTTGTTTGCTCTCATCCAGTCTTTAACAGCTTCTAGACCCCGGTTCATCACGTCCACCGCTTCATTGAGTTGGCACGGGGCGGACAGATACAACTGTGTATCGTCCGCATATTGGTGGTATTTTATCCCGTGCCTTCGGATGATCTCGCCCAGCGGTTTCATGTAAATGTTAAATAGTAGGGGGGATAGGACCGACCCCTGCGGCACCCCATAAGTTAGGGGCCTCAGGGACGATCTCTGCCCCCCTACCAACACCGACTGCGACCTGTCTGAGAGATAGGAGGAGAACCACTGCAAAACAGTGCCGCCCACCCCTATCTCCCGCAGTCGTCACAGAAGGATACCATGGTCGATGGTATCGAAAGCCGCTGAGAGGTCCAGGAGAACTAGGATGGAAGCATGGCCTCCATCCGTAGCTCTCCAGAGATCATCGGACAATGCGACCAAAGCGGTTTCTGTGCTGTAACCGGGTCTGAAGCCAGACTGGAAGGGGTCAAGATGTGTCCCCTGGGGGGTGATGTCGTCCAGGTTAAGAACTACTGATCTAATCCTCACTCAAGCTGGAGACCCTACATCATTTCTGACAAATGGCAATCCAATCTCTTCTTGAAAGTCTCAAGTGATGAAGCTCCCACAACTTCTGAAGGCAAGCTGTTCCATTGATTGATTGTTCTCACTGTCAGAAAGTTCCTCCTTATTTCTAGGTTGAATCTCTCCTTGATCAGTTTCCATCCATTATTCCTTGTCTGGCCTTCAGGTGCTTTGGAAAATAGCTTGACCCCCCCCCCCTCCTCTCTGTGACAGCCCCTCAAATATGTCAATTGCATATAGTTTTATGAAATTATATTGTATCTATGTAGCTTGTAAGAATCAGTTAAACTTAATTTCTGGGACTGTATGCTTGATCTTTCCTTTGAGTCTTAGTATTATTCTAAGAAGGCCTTAGTCATTCCTTCCCGCCACTTGACTTCATTTGGATGGTGAGAAAAGAGTTACAATTCAATAGCTTTGAAATATGCAGGAGGGATTAAATGATGTTGTTAAAGTAACTTTAGTTTTACTGATTTCAACACTTTTGAGTAGTTCCTAGGAGTGGGTCCTTCAAGTTAAAACCAAGGAATAAAAAGTGGTCAGTAGAATACTATTAAAACAACTAAAAATAAAAAAAAATAAGTACAAATTAAAATCAATTCAGTTTAAAAACCATTCAGGCCTCCTGAACAAAATGTTTCACAACAGACACTTGCATAGAAACATAGACAAAATTCATATTTTACATAATCCCGCCCCCCCCCAGTTTAGCAGAAGAAGATGTTTCAAATGTGGATCTTCTTAAGTTGGTACAAGATTCAAACCTTTACAACATAGCAACTCAGCTTTAGCCTTTTGGGAGATGACCATTAAGAGGGCAAAGCAGACCTGTCAGAAAAAGATTTTGAAGAAGATGGAATTGGGAGTGAAGTTGGTGCAGGCCATTCAGGGGTTCTTTTGCATTTCCTGGATTGTACTCGGGGGCATAGGAGCCTCTGTTCTGTACTTTTGAAAAGAAGAAGCCTTGCATTCATTGAGATGTAGATTAAATTAAAATCCCCAAATGTTTCAAAAGAACCGAAATGCTAAAATAATTTTATTTTCTCTCCTTATTCTATGCAGGAGTTATATGTTTCGATCGGCAGTTCAAAGAGATCCCATTTTTCCTCTGGTAAGTTTTATTGATTAATGACTATAAAATGTTGGTGTTTCATGCAGAGAAGAGAAAAATCCACTCCAATCTTTTCTTCAAAATAAACCATTAATACTTCCCAACTCTTCAACTTTCACATTTAGCTTTTTTGGGAGTAGTTAGATTTTTCAGGACTAGCCCCACAGCTGTAAACTTTGCAACCACTCTTGTCATGCCATCTCGAGTTTTGTCATCCCCCCCATCATTAAGGGATGGTGCTATAAAAATGTAAATAGAGGTCAGAGAGGCCATTTTTTTCTTTTAAAAATTCTTTTTTTTTAGACACATGTCAGGAAAATGCATATCTCCATTTAAGAACTCACTTTCCCCCAAAAAATAGTATTTCGGAGAACTGGCCTGCATGACTCCCCATGTCTAGGGGAGACATGATAGCAGAGTTCCAATATCTCAGGGCTTGCCACAAAGAAGAGGGAGTCAAGCTATTCTCCAAAGGACCTGAGGGTAGGATAAGAAGCAATGGGTGGAAACTAATCAAGGAGAGAAGCAACTTAGAATTAAGGAGCAATTTCCTAACAGTGAGAACAATTAATCAGCAGAACAACTTGCCTCCAGAAGTTGTGAACGCCCCAACACTGGATGTTTTTAAGAAGGTGTTGGATAACCATTTGTCTGAAGTGGTGTAGGGTTTCCTGCCTAGGCAGGGGGTTGGATTAGAAGATCTCCAAGGTCCCTTCCAACTCTGTTATTCTATATTCTAAATACAATTGCATCTGCTTTAGACAGATATATCATCTTTCTCTTCTTGCCCCATCCTCTTATCTTCCTCTTTCTTTTCTTTTTAGCCAGTCTAGTCACAAAGGACCGAATCAGGTATTTTTGCCTTCCAGAAATTCTCTCCTATTCAGGGATTCCCCTGGAAAAGTGTCAGGAAACTACTATATACCTTTTATGTAAAGAAAGTGGAAGAGCAGCATACCAGAAGAATGGAAATTTCCTAAGAGGGTTATGGAATGAATGAATATCATACGGTGGCCATGTTAGCATGACATGGCTAACCCAGTTGCCCCTCTGACATATTTCTATCTGCCAGCAACATGATAACCAGGTGGTCAATTTCAACCATTTTTTCCAGCTGTGCCAGGGGTGGGTGGGCGCAAAACCCAAGAGGCTTCCTGCAACCATGGAATTGATGTCCTACCCTTTTTTTACCTAAGTCAAAAAGTCAAGATCACTTGGAAAATAAGCGATGAAATATTATAATTGCTACACTTGCCCAGTAGAATTCTAGTTTCTTAAGAAATGAAATAAAACAGGCACCATGTTGGGGCTGCAGAATTGTTGACAACTATTAGATGGCAGGAAAGTTGTATTTTTTTTTTTGTATTTCTTAGCTGCCATCTAATGATCAGCTGGATTTTTATAGTTCATATATGCTAGTTGATAGAATATTTATAGCTCAGAGTTGACCTATGGGAACCTTAGTGCTCTCTAAACTTGGTTGTCTTCTTGCAGATGTTTCATTATCAAACCAAAGTAGGTAATTGTCATCAGTGCTAAATATATGCTAAAGTTATACTGAAACCATTAAAACTATAAGCATTCTAACATTGCATCATCACTACTAATTTACTAGTCAGATTGGTAGCACTATGTTTATGTAAATCTTGGCCAATCCAAAAGATTTATTCTGCAAGATGATAGTAAGAACCTATTATGCATATAAGAAGTTATAAATCCAGGGCATTCACCTTCCCTGGTAAGTCATTAGTCTTACTGCACTTTCAATTGGAGCTCTTGACATCTGTGTAACATCATCCTAGTCCTTGTGTTGGACAGCCAGTGTTTCCATGAACCAGTCACCATACTACAAAAGCACATATTGCCAACTGAGTAATATAGGTTCTTGAGCAAGAGAATCTATGTAGGAAACTCCAGCCTTCATGAGAACTTGAACATTTTCATTATAAGCTACCTAGGATCATGTCTTTCATACTTGACAGATGTGTTGATTGCAGTTGTCCAAATATGGATCGGAGGAATAAGCAGGCTGATGTTATTGATGCATCTGTTCCCCAGTTAATAATACCTAGATTCAGGAGCCAAAGCAATGAGGAAGTAGTGAGAACTTGCCATCAATATTAAGTAAATGTATTAGATGGAGAGCCTATGAGTCACTCCACCATAATCTTGATAAATGACTCAATCCTGAAGGAACAGATAGGAGCATAGGCCATATGAAACTTTTCAAAAGACCAATCACTCATATTCTTGAAAAGCTGTCACTTTAGCACAGTCAGAATTACACAGAAGACCTTGAACTATATAGCTGTTGTGGCTAAATGTGCCTCCCAAGCCCTCTTCCCAGTATTTATGATAGGAAGAAAAATTTGCTTAATGGCATTTTTACATTTTGTAATCGGATCGAAGTTCACTTCAGTTTCAAAATTGTGTTAAATGAATTTAGAAAAATGCTCTTTTTGGGGTTTTGTTCACATTTGGGGGTGTATCACATTCTAATGTTTAAAAATGTCTGAAAGTAACACATGTGCTTAGGATTTTTTAAAAAAATATAGCAATGGAAGTATATAGAAAATGATTACTAAATGGAAGTGAAAAGCAAGTATTGCTTTTCATAGTAGAAACATGGAAGTGAAAAGCAAGTATTCATATGTAACAGCATTCCAGAGGCCAAGGGGCAGTTTATTATTGAGTAATCCCAGAATGCCAATCACTTTTGAAATGCAGCATAGCTAGCAAGGTTTCTGAATCCCAGAGAAGTAGAAAAATGGATCTCTTGTATCCTGACTTGTCAATAGCCATTTGGCAACAGGAGTAATTATGTCAGCTCTGATGAGATGTACGCATGGCTAAGCACTCCACTTAACATTCTGCATCATCTGCAGCTTCAAACCTAGTAAGAGAAAACACACATGAGAATAGTTTCACAAAAAGAACTGGGATAGTGCAATGAATAGAATGCAATGTTCTATTCTTAGACTTATTCTGCTGACTGCCAGAAGTTTAATCCTGACCAACTCAAAGTTGACTCAACCTTCCATCCTTCTGAGATCAGTAAAATGAGGACCCAGATTGTTGTGGGCAATATGCTGACTCTGAATTGCTTAGAGAGAGAGCTGTAAAGCATTATGAAGTGGTATATAAGTCTAAGTGTTATTGCTATTGCTAAAAAAAATATCATGGTAACCTGAGCATAATGGTTAAGCTGTCCTACCTAGGAAAGGGGCAACTGTACCCCAACAGAGATGGATAATATGTTCCTTGTTGATGTGTGAAGTAGAAAAAAGATATTAAAAAGCAACAAAAAAATCAGCACCGGCAATGATATTATAGAGAAGGTAATAATCAGGAACAGCAGTTATAATGGCAATAGAAGGAATTTAATTCATTACAATAAAGTACCAATATAATTGAAATTCCAAAAACATTGAAAAAAACATCAATTGATTTGTAATGAGAAGACTTGGGCAATTGTTTTCTGTTGGAAGAGTAGGGATGTTAAGAAATAGGTTCTTCACTGATGGAAAAGAAAAGCTTTTGCTTGACCCAGACCATAATTTCTTTGTTGAATTTGCTGCTTTCAAGTAGGATGATGACTGTGGTTCTCTGACTTAAAAAGTGGAACGAGAAAGGTATCATACGTAGGTGTTGCCAACAGCTCTGAATCAAGATGTGGCTTCAGGCTTATAGTTCTGTGATGGACACGCTGACCCATCTACAATTCCCAGGTTTCTCCATATGTTGGGATCGATGGGCATTGAATCAAAAGTACCTGCTCTATATCTAGTTGGCTTTTTCTGCTCCAAAAGGCTTTGGAACATCTGTAAAGCAACACTATTGGCAGTTGTGATGGATTCCTATATGCCTCGGGATGGCCACGATTGAGTAACAGGAGCCTGGACTAGATTGTCCATTGATTTAATGCATTGTGACTTTTTAATGATTTAATGGCCAAGTTGTCAAATCAATGAGGGTGTATTTAGGGAAGAGGTTTATAAAAACACATACTGTAAGTATTGGGTTATGGTGACTAGCAAGAATGTTATCTCCGTCATTCTGAGGCAGTTTTCTAATTAAATTTGTCTGTCTTTTCCCTCTATTACAAAGCAATGCTGTGTTTCCCCTTTGTATTTGTCTATGAAAATGTGTTATCAAGTGAAAGCGGTGTACCACAAGGGATTGGGTGTGTGTTTGTGGAAATGAATATGACAGTTCCGTCACTCCTAACACATGTTCATGCACAGAAATGACAGTTTATGACAGTGATTCCCACATGCCTTTTACAGCTGAGCAGAAAAAAAGGCATATTTTGCTGAAATTAGCCATAAAAAATCTGCACTATGGAAAGGAAAATAGTCAGCTAAGCTATTAAGAAGGAATCCAGGCAAGCTGTTAGAAAGTAGTAAATGAGCTTCTTTGGGTCAGATGATTTTCTTCCTCTATATTATTAATTTTGGCCCAGCTGGTCCATGATCAATAATATTAGGTCTTCATACCACAATTCTCCAGGGATGCACTTATTATATAAGGCATGCTTTTTTTTTGAGGTCACTAGTGACTTTCTGTTTTTTTAAAAAAAAATATGTATCTGGAATGATGATAGTGGAAGGAGGGCTTGCAGCTTTTATATGCCAACAGGAGCTGCTGCATGTTGAGGAGTGATCAATAGCTTAAAGAAGCTTTCAAAGTTTCATGGTGCCCTCCAGTGCAATCCTTGTCTCCTTGTAACTCTGAAGTTTGTTTGCTTTTATATGATGTATTCATACATTTTAAAAGAAGAAGGGGAAATTGCTTGGGGCAAAGGCAATAAAGTGGCCCTTCAAATATTTGCTGACCATTATCCTTGGTTTAAAAAGGCATGATGGCAGCTATGATCCAACCCTATCATTTATCATAATCCCATGTTAAAAAGGAATGCGCAATGCGTGGTCCATGGGTGTAACTAGTATCTTAAAAGCTATGTTACATTTCTCCCTTGTCATTAATGAGGAGGTAAATTATATATGATTGATTTATTCATTAAGTGCATTAAGCTGACGTTGACTCGCATATTATATGGATGGATCCGTAGGTTTAATTTTATTACATAAAGTTACAATTTTAATTAACGTTAGTTGCTATTACACTAAACAAATCCATTTTAACTTTTGTTCTTCCCCTGCCTCTTCTTTGTTCTTGGGCTTAGGCACCTGCCAGCACACCATGTAAAACCTACCGGCATGTGTCGCACAAACAGCTTATGTAGCCCTGATTTAGCAAAATGGGAAACCACCTAACTAAACTTATGATCTACATTTTGGCAGCCACCAAATCAGAATATTTTACCTGTTAAGCCATTAGGCTGTGAAGGATCTCTGAGAGATATGGACATACCCATTATAGTGGAATTTAAACTGATGCCTTTCATTTCCCCTCAAAGTTTGCAAAATTCTGCTTTTAGTTATATTAAATCTGGATTTGGTAAATAAACAAGATACAACCTCACTTTAGATTCTGTTGATGGGAATTGCACATGAACCTTATTTTCCGCCATCCCACTCAACATTGAATAACTGCACAGAGGCTATCACATATTTATTTATGAACCGTGGTGGCATAGTGGTTAGAATGCAGTATTGCAGGCTAACTCACTGATCACTGCCAGGATTTCAATTTTGACTGGCTCAAGGTTGACTCAGTCTTCCATCCTTGCGAGGTCGGTAAAATGAGGATCCAGATTATTGGAGGCAATATGCTGACTTTCTGAACCACTTAGGGCTATAAAGCAGTATGAAGCAGTATATAAGTTGTTAGATATTCACCTTATCTACAGTGGTTTCCACCAAGCTCCTCTGTTCCAGCAGGAACAGAGGTTTAATCCTATTGGTCGAAGGGTCTGACAGCTCCCTATAAAAGGGCTGCTGTCAGACTCAACCTTCGCTGGATTGTTCTCACTTGTTGTATTCAATAAAGAGCTGTTGTTACCGTTAAGCCTGTATGTGCCTATCCATTACCCAATCTAACACTGGCAACGAAGGTGGGATTGGAAGGCAACTAGGTGAACCAAAAAGAGTGTAGCAATCCAGCAAGTACATCCAGCCCAGAGCTCAGCGCGGCATCGAGCAGCCATTTTTGAGCGGCAAACTCAAATTGCTCTCTGTATGCAAAATGGTTATGCACGCCCCACCGACTCCGTATGACCCAGTCACCGAGCACTGGGAATCGTACATGCTATGATTTGACTGCTTCCTCGAGGCAAACGACCTCATGGGCATTCCCGAAGGCCGCAAGAAGAACATGTTCCTCAGATACTGTGGTTGGGAAGTGTTCGAGATGGCAAAAAACCTTTCTGAGCCGACACCGCTTCAAGCAGTTCCCTGGTCTGCACTGCAGCAGATGCTAAAGACCCACTATGCTCCCAAGCTGTCTAAGCACGTTCGCGGGCATGAGTTTAACATCAGAAACCAGAAAGAAGGCGAGTTGATTAATGAGTACATTGCGGTGCTTTGCAAGCTGCAGCATACTGCGAATTCCGACACCTGGATGAACTGATTCTGGACTGCATAATTTGCGGCGTGCAGGACATTACCCTGCAGAGAAGGTTACTCACTAAATCTAACCTCACTCTGCAGATCGCATTGGACGGGGCCAGGGCATCCGAATCAGCCGTCAAATCGACTGAGACTCTGCAGCGCCAAAGTGTAGCACAAGAAGTGCGGAAAAGTACATGTGTACATCGCGAGGCTGCAGAGCCCGAGAGCTCAGAAGGCGAGGAAGATGACAGCTGCCACATGTGCAGCAGCCGTGCCTAGCTGGCGTGCAAATTCAAATCGTGTCTCCCGCCCTGTGCTAGCTGTAGAGGAGACCATTCCATATCGACTTGCCATTTCTACGACGCAACCTGTCAGCACTGCAAACGAAAGGGGCACATCACCAAGGTGTGCCAGAGTGAATTCCCTGCCACCACCTGGAAGCCTAAAAGTGCACCAAGCTGCCAACAGAAGCCCAACCCAGGGGCCTGGCAGAAGCCACCACGGCACTCAGAGTGTGACAATAGAGTCACGTGCCACACATCAATAGGCCAAGTCCACTCCAGGTGGCCAAAAAAGCTGAGGGTCACAGTCCTCATCAAGGACTCTCCATGTGAGATGGAGATCGACACTGGGTCATCACTGACCATCATACCGTGGTTGACCCTAAAGCAGGCTATCCCTAGCCTACAGAAGCAGCACCTAGCACCCCTGACATCTGCCTGCGTGATTACCATGGAAACCGGGTCCCCATCGTGGTCCAAGGCACCTTCCGGGTGAACTCCAAGCAATTCAGCAGGAAACTCCCAGTGACAGTGGTCAGCGGCAACCTGCAGAGCTTCCTAGGGCTAGATTGGTTCCAAGCCCTGGGCTTAGAAGTGACCGGTATCAACGCCTTGAAAAACGACAGCACTGAAGCCATCTTTAAGGAGTTCGAGGACGTCTTGGGCACCGGTCTGGGTAAGTATGTGGGGACTCCAATTTCCTTTAATTTGGACCACAGCATAGCCCCAATTAGGCTAAAACCCAGGAGAGTACCTTTTGCTCTCCGCCCCAAAATTGACAGGGAAATTGACAAGCTCATGAGCCAGGGAATCCTAGAACCGGTTCATCACGCATGCTGGGAGACCCCTATAGTGACACCTATCAAATCTGATGGGTCTGTTTGCATCTGCGCAGACTATAAATGCACAATTAGTAAAGCGCTACAACAAAGTGCCTACCCTGTACCCATTGTACAGCACCTACTCCATTCACTAGGCTCAGGAAAAACCTTCACAAAATTGGACATGGTGCAGGCATACCAACAATTGCCTGTAGATAGCGCTACGGCAGAGGCCCAAACCATTGCGACGCACAGGGGTGCATTGAAATGTCACTGCCTGCAATTCGGCGTTAGTATCGCCCCTGGACTGTTCCAAAGGATCATGGAACGGCTTTTGCAGGGGATTCCAGGAGTCCCCTATTTTGATGACATTTTGGTATCAGCTGCAAACAAGGTGCAACTTTTAAACCATGTGCGAACAGTTTTGGCTTGAATTAGAGACAAAGGCCTCCATCTCAAATAAGAGAAATGCCAAATTAATGTGCCAAGAATTGTATTCCTAGGGTACCTGATTGATGGTTCTAGGATTCACCCAACTACACAAAAAATTAAAGCTATTCAGGACACCCCCACACCTCGCAATCAAACCGAGCTGCAGGCGTTCCTCGTCTCCTTAATTTCTACTGCATCTTTCTCAAACAGAAAGCCACCATTGCTGAGCCCTTACACCATCTCATGGCTAAGAACATGAAGTGGTCCTGGGGCAGAGCCGAGACTGCCGCATTTGCTGCGGTAAAACGACTCCTGTCAGCGGACTCCTTTCTAGTCCAATTCAGCCAGACCCTGCCATTCATGCTGACCTGCGACGCTTCCCCTTTCGGCGTAGGTGCTGTGCTCAACGGAACCGAAGCCCCTATTGCATTTTACTCCAGGACCTTGTCTCCCACTGAGCGGAACTACAGCCAGTTGGACCGTGAGGCTTTGGCTGCAGTGGCCAGAGTAAAGAGATTCCACGAGTACCTTTACGGCCGGGACTTCGAACTGGTTACTGACCACAAGCCGTTGTTGGGCTTACTGGCTGGGGACTGACCTACTCCAGTGTCGTTATCACCTTGCATGACCAGGTGGACCGTCTTCCTAGCTGCCTACTCCTACTGCCCCATCCACCGACCTGGATCCACTTTGGGGCATGCTGACGCTTTGAGACGCTGCCCATTGCCAGAGCTCTCACTGACTCTACCCCCGAGATGCCAGTCCTCCTCATTGACTGCCTTGAGACTTGGCCTGTCTCATCCAGTGATGTTGCCCATCAATCTGCAAAGGACTCCACCATCAAGCAAATTTTGAACTGGGTGTGGAAGGGGTGGCCCAAGAAGCCTGTTGGGGCTGATTTCAAAATGTATTTTGCTACATGCGATGAGTTATCGGTTGTTAACGGCTGTTTACTGTGGGGGAACCGGGTAGTTGTTCCACCCAAACTGTGCATTACAGTATTAGAGGCTTTACACGTAGGGCATCCTGGAATTGTCAGGATGAAGTCTTTGGCTAGGAGTTACGTGTGGTGGCCTAACATGGACAGGGAGATCGAAGAGTGGGTGGCTACCTGCACATCATGCCAGGAGTCCCCTGGTGCCCCCACGCCCCCAGAGGTGCCCGCTAAGGAGTGGGAGCGACCTTAAGCACCATGGTCTAGGGTGCACATTGACTTTGCTGGCCCAGTTCATGGCCAGACATTTCTTGTAGTTGTGGATGCCTACTCGAAATGGTTA
Source organism: Thamnophis elegans (assembly GCF_009769535.1). Lineage (NCBI taxonomy): Eukaryota > Metazoa > Chordata > Lepidosauria > Squamata > Natricidae > Thamnophis > Thamnophis elegans. Next base: position 97,758,879 of record NC_045544.1, on the reverse strand, counting down.
GAGGTAGTCCTGATGACCTCCACTATGGCAGAAGTGGTCATCAAGGTGCTACGGAGACTTTTCTCCACGCATGGCCTGCCCGACATCTTGGTCTCTGACAATGGGCCACAATTCACAGCCATGCAATTCAAGACCTTCCTAGCAGCTCAGGGAATCAGGTATGTCCTGGTCACGCCATTCCATCCGGCCTCCAATGCTCAGGTGGAGAGAATGGTGAGATCCGCAAAAAAGGCCCTCGCTAGAATGGGCCCGGGTTGATCACTATTTGCTAATTCAGCACATCACACCCAGTGCCACTACAGGGAGAAGCCCCTCCAAGCTTCTCATGGGTCGCTGGCTAAGGTCCCACTTAGACCGGCTACACCCCAATTATTCTGCCTCATCGCCCTCAGACTCCACAAGCAAGATTCGGACATTTAGCATAGGGGATTTGGTATACACCCACAACTATGCCGGGGGAACTCTGTGGATTCCTGCCACAGTGATAGGCATCACCAGCCCTCGTTCTTACCTCTTAGAGCTCGAGGACAGTAGGAATTGGAGAAGGCATATTGACCTACTCCGTGGCTGCCTCTCCAACTCCACTCTTAAAAAACCAGAGGTAACTCCTGCACAAGTTAACCAAAGCCCTACGCAAACAGAGCAAACACTCACTCCTTCCACGGCGAGCTCAAGCCTGAGGGTACCGGGAAACTTCTCTGGTTTTGTTTCAGGGCCACAGTGAGCTCCGAGCGAACCGGCTCTAGAAGCTCCAGCCGCGGCCTGTGAAAGGTTCCAGGAGCAAACAGGTCTGTCCAACCAGTCCAAGGAAACCCCTTCTACTGAGTTGCGCAGGTCAGGCAGAGCTACCCAAAAGCCCACCTACCTGCATGACTACGTTACAAGTAGGATTGTTCCATCCAAGAGGGGAGGGGTGTTAGATATTCACCCTATCTACAGTAGTTTCTACCAAGGTCCTCTGTCCTGGCGGGAACAGAGGTTTAATCCTATTGGTCGAAGGGTCTGACAGCTCCCTATAAAAGGGCTGCTGTCAGACTCAACCTTCGCTGGATTGTTCTCACTTGTTGTATTCAATAAAGCGCTGTTGTTACTGTTAAGCCTGTGTGCGCCTATCCATTACCCAATCTAACATAAGTCTTAAGTACTAAGTGCTTTTGCTATTCAAATTTGTTATAGCTTCCCAACTCCAGTGGACTTAAGCCTCTTTCCTCCCTTCTCTGACATATCTATTAGATTTGATAGGAAGGACTTCTCCAAGCACACAAATATTTATGCAAGGAGTCAGATGCAGGATAAGATCCTGATGTTTAATCAGGATACTTCCTTGTGGTCTGTCTACATATTTAAACACACATGGATACTTTATTAAGAACACCCAATGGATTCTCCTTGAGGTGAGGCAATATGTCTATACAATATTGAGTATATACTTCTTAAGGCCTTGTTTGTTGAAAACTGAGGAACATGTGTATAATTTTTTCCATGTGTTGTGTCACAACAATGTCTCTCATGCTTTCAATTCCAAATTTTGTAGCTGGATTTATCTGATAGTTTGGAATCCCAAACTTTTTTTCTGCCTTGCAATGAAGAAGCTAGAAAGTCTGTTGCTGCTTGGGTGCATAATCACCGCAGTTTTGTATCCTATAAATAGGTTTAGTAAAGCTTTGTGTGGTTTCAGAACAGAATATTCTTTCACCCTGAGGCCACAGCAAGAGACAAGGTGTAAGAACATACTCTCTGAAAAGCAGGTCCTTTCTCAAACCATTATCTGAGTTCTGTGTCTACATCAGCTTTACCACCTATCAACTGAGTTCTAAACAATCGTTGTCAGGTTGAAAGGGCCCTATTTTGAACTTGTGAATCAAGGCAAAAAGGTGCATTTAGGGAGAAGCATGATCACCATAGTGTTTATGCAATTAGAAGGATGCTGTCAGCAAGCTTGAAAACATATTGTATTTTTCATAGGCTTTATAGGCTAGGCCTCTTCCCTGGGAGATGTGATTCACCTTTTTCCTTTCAAGAAAGTTATGCTTGCTTGTATGATATTTGTTTAAAAATGCAACGTATCACTGTTTTTGTTGTTTGGATAAGGTTTAAATGCCTGTAGTTTTTTAAATACATGGTTAATTCTGAGATATCAGCCAGGTCATAAGCCTTGGAAAAATAAGAGGACAAATTTAACTTCCAGAGCCTAGTTCTTTTATTTTCCAGATCAGTTTAGCATTTTTTTAAGGATTATGATGGAAGAAAATATGTATATGTATACATATCAGAATAAACTCTGATCAGCTACTGTAATAGCTATACATATTTCAGTAGCCGATCAGAATTTATTCTGAAAGAGCAGCAGCAAACTAATGTGAATTGTCTGAGGAATTTTTTTTTTTTGGCTTTTAAATAGATGTTAACCTTTCATTTGAAAATCCTTGAGGATCTCATTAATGACCTCGTGGCAGGTGGCCTCTTGTGACAGAAGAGCCGTTCCATGTAAACAACTACTCTTTAAATGAGTTATTGATACAGCTGCTATCCAATATTTTGCAACAAATGAACTGGAACTGACGTCTTAGTGTTTTCCTGCCTTGGAACAGCTGCAACCTGGGTGTTCTTTGCAGGTGAAAGCTATTGATGCCCAGAGAGTGATTTTGCATGTGTTGTTCACTGCGTTGGAAATAAATGGCCATTGTTTTGGGATAGGCATGGACAGGCATGGAGATTCTGCATAAAGAGATAGGGTTGCAATGAACTTTGTTTGTAGATTCTGTCTCAGGTATAGCAGGAAGATGGTTTAGGATGCAAAGCAAACCAACATTTAACCACTGCTTTTATTTTATTTTGCTTTTAGAGATAAAATTTATTCAAGTTCACTGAGGTTCTATTAAGTCAATATTTTCCATTATTTTCTCCTGAAACATATTCCAAGGTGGATTAGGGAGAGAAAAAATGACATTTTAAAAAAGTAGCTTAAAAATAGAGGAATGCTGGGACCACCATATGTGGACTGGGAAAATCCAAAGAATCATTAGATTTATTAATGTAAGCACATACAATCAACAATAAAGAGAACATATGTGGACCTCTCTTGAATTCTTGAGCCAAAGTACTGTTTTAATTGTCTTCCTCATCCCTTGCTTGACATTCCTTGGATCTTCTTTAGATATATCTGGTAGGTGAAGATATTTTGTACAGTGAGGGGAAAATTGTGGCAGATATACTCCATGAAGTATGCTGAGGAATTTTAACTCTTTCAGCCAAGGCACATGCCTTCTAATTTTAAATTTTAGATATGTTAAAATCATTGTGTGGTAGAGTTTTATCTCAAAATCATCTGGAGCAGTGGTGAAATTCAATTTTTTTTTACTACCGGTTCTGTGGGTGTGGCTTGGTGGGAGTGGTGTGGCTTGGTGGGGGTGGCAAGGGAAGTATACTGCAAATCTCCATTCCCATCCCACTCCAGGGGAAGGATACTGCAAAATCTCCACTCTCACCCCACTCTGGAGTCAGCCAGAGGTGGCATTTGCCAGTTCATAGAACTACTCAAAATTTCCACTACCAGTTCTCTGAACTACTCAAAATTTCCGCTACCAGTTCTCCAGAACCTGTCAGAACCTGCTGGATTTCACCCCTGATCTGGAGGCCACCATTTTGGAAAAGCTAATTATAAAAAACTATATATTTCTACAATTGATAGAAGAATAAAAATAGAAGTTGTACATTATATATGTATTCATTATACTGACATCTAGGTGGTCCTCATTTAAAATTACTTATTCAGCAACTGTTCAAACTTCTGATGATATTGAATTGAAAGGTACTTACAATGGATCCTTCAGTAATTCCAGCCATCACATTTTCCCAAGGTCATGTTGTTGCCATTTTTGACTTTTTTTGCTAGCTTCCTACAAGCAAAATCAATGGGGAAGCTGGCAGGAGATCGCAAATTGTGACCATGTGATGTCTTTGCTTGATGATCTGCAATGATTCGCTTAATGACTGAAACCGGAAAATGCTAGAATTGATGTTGCTAAGCGATGCAGTCACGCAACATTGCACTTTTTGACTGTGTCACTTAGTGATGGACATTATGACTCCCATTGTTGTTGTTAACTGAGGACAACCTGTATTATATTTTGATAGGCCTATTCATATTTTATTATAATATTATAGTCCTGAAAATTTCTATTTTGTCTTTGTCTTTTTATTATAGCTACATGATTTTTTTAAACCTAAAATGCAACGTCTGCTTATCAAAGATTCTTAAATTATCTGTTGTTACAATCCATGACAATTCCTTATGATTCACTTTCCATTGGCGGCTTTTTAAAAAATGCCACTGTGTTATGCCTGTTTGAAAATTTCAGAAATATTTGCGTGGAAAATCCTCCTCAACTTTTATCTTGAATAAACAGAATAAAACTGAGTTGCCCCAATGGAAAAAGGTATGAACACACCTGCACAGAAAATGTGATTATTTCAAATATGTACGAAAGCAGGAATGTTATGCTCAAAGGAACATGACAGATGCTAATATAGGAACACAGAAATAACAACAGGCAAATATCAGCCTATCTCCAAACTATAAATAGATTTATTTCTTGTCTTATAACAATAAATAAATTACTGCTTTACTAGTTGGTGTCACTTTTGTCTCCAGGTGGTTGAGAATAGATTGATCAGTGCAAATGCCTTTGTTAGCAAATGAGTCAGCAAAAGATTGGTGTCAGTTGTTTGTACATTTTAAAATATGGTTATTTGTTTTTGCAAGCCAAAAGCTGATATCCTGTAATTACTCCAGGGGCTTGCAAACCTGTCAAAATCAGTCAGTGTTACTTAGCTCTTAGCTCTTACTAATCTTCCTAGAACAAAACAGCTCTTTTCATTTGGGTTCCTATGCCCAGGGAGGCAATCAGGGATAAATTAAGTGGACCATTCCATTTCTCATCCCTTTCTACATTCTCATAGCTAGGCTCTCTGTATGGTGGAGACACGGGCATCTCTAGGGTAGAGGGGGAAAAGAAAACATGAATGATGCAAAAACCATGTTTTATGTAGTTGCATTAGAGGTCCTGATGCAAATACATAATTGTGTCATTTTCATGATTACATAATTGTACTCGTTATCCTTTTGGCATGACTGTGGTTTGCTGCAGAGACTGTCATGCAGAGATCCACATGGAATGAGAGAAGGCACCAATGCATAGGGCTCAATTCTTTCTTGTTCTACCATCTTCAAGAGTACAGACTCTGAAGCTTCTCCCGCAATCAGGGATCAACATGCATTGCTCTATGATGGTGTTATCAACCTTCGGCAAATCTAAGAAGTGAGGTTTTAACCCTCAGAATTCCCCAGCCAGCGTGGCTGGATGAGGCATTCAGGGGAGCTGAAGTCCACACATCTTAGACTTGCCATAGTTGAGAAACCCTGCTCTAAGAAAGTTCTCAAAGTGAAGTGCTGGGCATTGTCACCCTTGATATTTCCTTGTCCACAGGCAGCCACACAGCCAAATATTTGGGCAAATAAGCAGACATGTACAGAAAAGCTATAGCTGTAGCTAAACCTTTCCTTCCTCCAAACTGTATTTCAAGTATTGAGTAGCTGTCTTGCGCTGAGTAAAAATGTTGATTATGTTAGCAATGTCTTTAAGACTACATAATGCTAGGAACAACAGTGTGATGGAACTATTTATGTATATGGAACTTGTAAAAAGGAAGCATTTTATTACGTTGTAGATGCAAGGTCCAGGCCCAGGGCAGTATGAAATAAAGGATGTCCAACCAGTTTCAATACGATCGTCCTTCGTATCAAAAGTACCACGAATATTGCCAGCTCACACTGTGAGTATAACATTGATAATGGTTCAATCTGTGCTTGCAGCTGTAGGGCTGACTTGGGGTTCCTGACTTTCTTGGAGACATTCTATTTTCAGCCTTTGGATTTTCAGCTTTTTTTTCAGGGTGAGGTGGGGGGACACCTAGTATTTTCAAGATATAAAGGAAAACATGGAGACAGTAAATGTTACTTAGATTCAGGCATTATTAAGTTGTATCCATGGAAATAAAACCCGGTTGTGGAGAAGATCAGACTGGTTGCCTGATGTATTAGAACACCACTTGACAATACACCTGGGATCTGTTCTGAAGTTGGGCAATCTGGAATAAGGAAGTGTGCTCAGTCTTGAAAGATCAAAATGAAGCCCAAACACGAGGGCATTCTAGTCCATTTCAGGTAGTCCTTGACTTACAACCATTTGGTTAGTGACTGTTCAAAGTTACAATGGATCTGAAAAAGTGACTTATGATTGTTTTTCACACTTACAACTGTTGCAACATCTCCATGGTCATGTGATCAAAATTTGGATGCTTGGCAACTGGTTCATATTTATGACAGTTGCAGTGACCTGGGATCATGTGATCATCTTTTGCGACCTTCTGACAAGCAAAGGCAATGGGGAAGCCAGATTCACTCAACAACCAGGTTACCTCACTTAATAACTGTGGCAAGAAAGGTCATGAAATGAGGCAAAACTCGCTTAATATATAGCTCAATTGGCAACATAAATTTTGGGCTTAATTGTGGCCATAAATCTAGGACTACCTGTATAATATTTCATTTAGCATTATTCATCCTGCAGTAGCAAGCTGGCAGCAAATATAAAGCTACTGGGACAAACTAGGCACTAGTCTGTGAATTTTGCGATATTATATTTTAGTTTGGTAGATGAATACAATCCATTATCTTTAATCATATGAGTCATACCATAATGTTAGTATAATTTAATTTGGATTCTTGCACTGAGAAAAGAGTTGGACCTGATAGCCTGAATGGCCTGTTTCCAAGTCTATGATTCAAGGACTGTAATTCTAATCATCTTGAATTTGCTTTTGGTTGCTAAGAACATCTTATTGAAATCCAAGCATCTTAAAATTGCTGAGGTTGAGAAACGATGCAATAGACAGGAAGGGCCAAAAGAGTAGGAGGTTCAGAATAGCTACCATGTTTTCCCAAAAATAAGACAGGTTCTTATTTTCTTTTGACCTCTGAAATGAGCACTTGGCCTTATTTTCGGGGAGGTCTTTTTATTTTTGAAGTGCAGGAGGCAGCGAGCATGGACTCCCCTACTGCTGTGTTGCAATATTTTTTGAGGAGGGCTTATTTTAGCACAGGTGCTCAAAAGCCCGATTGAGCTTATTATCCAGGGAGGTCTTATTTTCAGGGAAACAAGGTAGTTACCAGGTCTTACATTCCCTGTTTCAATATTTTGAAACATGCTCCTCAATGGTGAAATTAACAGGATATTCCTATCTAGATGATCTTCTTTAACTCAGACTGATTCCACATAGACAGGTCCAAGTAGTACCTGCTCTAGAGGTGGGTTTTATTTTATTTTTTTTGGTAGCAAGAAATTTAAAAAAAAGACCTTAGAGTGATTTAAACAAGATCTGAGCTGTGAATACTAGCATTGTTGTTGTTTTCTTATAGAATTCTTGTTTGTATCTCATTCTGTACAGAAAGTCCCTGGTCCAGGATATTATTGGCCTACCAAGCAGGCACCAAGACAGCCTAGAACTATTGCCAGCCTTGGACGGGAGCATACTATTTTCTTTAGCAATGTTCCTGAACTTTAGAATACAAAGGATACGTCGTTGTGACACCTTCATTAAGACAAGCTTCCTAATTTTTATTCCTCTTCATTTTAAATGATTATGTTGTTAATCTATGCAAATGCTATTTTGATCAGTGTTTTTTTAGCATCCTAGATTGTTTTTGGTTTTAAATCATGGCATACTTTATAACTGTGGTTAAATCATGGCATATCCTGTGACTGAATATTTTGTAATTTGCCTGAACTTAAATCATTCAGAGACAGCAGTATTTGCTAAATGCAAGGTCAGCATTGGAAGAGAAAGAGAATAGAGATGACTTAAGTTATCCAAAAGGATTGGCCTTCTCATCTTTTTCCCGATAAGAAGGATAATTTGGTGCCAGCATATCTAAATGCCAAACCTTTCTATTTCTCATTCAACCTTCCCAGATTTCCCCGGGTGTTATCTATGATAAATGAATAGCTTACTTCAAAATAATGACATTGTAATCAATAGCATTCACTGGTCTCTTTACAGAGTTTCAAACTCTGAAAAAATAGTTTATATCCACTCAAAAGACTACATTTAGTAGGCCAGGAAAATCGTAAAAAGAAGTGAAAATGCTTATTCTTTAAAAATAAACTAATCATTACTATAAGAAATCTAGAACTTCTTTCTTTGCAATCTTTTTTTTAATCCTGGAAAATATTCTATTTGAAAGAACTGTGTGTTGGAGAAAGGGGAATTGGTTGTGGTTTGGCATATGCTTGTTTGTTAGTTAGGCTTGGCTGAGATCATGGCTGTTTCAAGGTCTCGTCATGATTAAATTGTTACTGTTCTAGCTTTCCCTAACTACAGGTAGTCCTCGACTTACAACCATTCGTTTAGTGACTGTTCAAAGTTACAATGGCACTGAAAAATGTTTCTTATGACTGGTTTTCACACTTATAACTGTTGCAGCATCTCCAGAATTCAGATGGTTGGTAACTGGTATTTATGATAGATGCAGTGTCCCGAAGTCATCTGATTACCTTTCGTGACTTTCTGACAAGCAAAATCAAGGAAGAAGCCAGATATACTTAACAATGGTGTTACTAACTTAACAACTGTAATGATTCACGTAATAGCTGTGGCAAGAAAGGTCGTAAAAAGTTCACTTAACAACTGTCTTGCTTAGCAACAGAAATTTTGGACCCAATTGTGATCGAGGACTACCTGTATTATGCACAACAATGTGCAAAATTTAGGGATTGACTGTGGCAATAAAATAGGCATGAAATAAGCATGCCAGGTTGATACAGGGAGGGAGTCAGTGAAGATTGATGGTATTAGGCATCTGGGAAGGAGGCGAAGGGCCCTTTGGGGTCTAGGGACTGCACACAAAAGCTTTGTAGTGGGAAGGGCTTGCCATTAACTTTTGGCAGAACTTAAATGGGCTCTGGAAGCCATGAAAATGGGCTCCCCAGACTATGAGAGGAAGGCATTCGCAGAAATGGATTAATGCCTCTCCTCCCCTTTTAGAAAATGTGTGTTGCTTCAACTTGTGACGTTGCAGCCATCCGTGATGGGCAGTTCTGGGGCCCAGACTGTTCAGCTGGCTCAAGGCATCCTGCTGAAATGGAGACCTTTAATCTAGGGAAAGTTCTCCTCATATCCAGTTCATTCATTGCCTTTACTTCTAGGTTTCCAATAGTATATTGCTCCCAAAGGACATTTCTGCCTCACTTTGTACAATATAACATGGAAAACCTGAGTCAGCAAAGAATTTCAGTGGAAGCAAATCATTGATAAATGGAGCAAAGTCTCTCCGGATTACTAATCATTATCAAAGGGGATCTTGCAAATCGACTTCTCAGAATAAAGTATAGTCCTTTATTATTCCTTAACATTAATTTACTACCTATCTCCCTAATCTTAATTGCACTCATATCCCCCCTCCCCCATGTGCTATTAAAATTCATTAACTTGAAAGCAAGCCTCAAAGTTCAGAAACTTCAGCTGGCAGAGCCCTTCAGCACTTCTGTAGTCAAATGAGAATGTCAAGTGATAATACGAATGTGCCAGAAAGGTTGCGGGGAAGCTGCTTGTTCACGTGTTGAAAAGGCTGTGGTAGCATTGTAGTAATCTTGCAGGCATTTTTACAACTCTGCACTGGGGTTGGGTTTGACTTGAAAAAGATTTGAGGGCTGTGGCAGTGATAAACCGATAGTGCACTCTTGAGAACGAAGGTCAACTGTATGTAGCAGAGGAGATCCACACCCTAGAATTTTGCTTGCATCTTTTCATAGCATCAACATGCTCCACCAACTTCTTTCTTTGCACCCTCTCATTTTCATCTGATTCTCTTGTGTATGCCAAAGGAAGCCTTAAGTTACCTTTAGCTGTCTTGGTTTAACAATATTCTTTTCTGTCTTAATCCAATAAATCTGGTATGCTTCCTTGGCTGTTTTGCTGAGGAAGTGGTCACTTAAGTCCTAGTGATTGGGATCTGCCCACTTCCTGTTGGCTACTTTAGGTTGGGTCCTTCTGGTTTGGCAGCAAGAGAATCCAGTTCTTTCAGTTCAGCCTCTACTTTGCATTCCCCAGTTCTCCCTAGCCAATATTCAATCCTAGCCTTAGTCCTTTGGGCAAATATCTGTGATTGGGCAGGTCTATAGTGGCAGCCATTTTCTGAAAGGACAAGCAATACAATACAATACAATACAATACAATACAATACAATACAATAGCAGAGTTGGAAGGGACCTTGGAGGTCTTCTAGTCCAATCCCCTGCCTAGGCAAGAAACCTTATACATGCTCTATGACATTTTACCAAGTTGCCACTTCTCATTTTGCCTCAATATTATTTACATGGAGCCTTTTGAGAGAAGAGATTATTCTTGTTACAGTTACTTGAGGCAGAAAGAATCTCTAGAAACATCACTTAATCAAAACAAATTCCTTGTATTTTCCAGAAAATCCAAGCTGCGATAATGCCAATTTTTGGCTTGATAATAAATACATTGAGTTCAATTTTTTAGACAATCAGACCCAATTCTTGCCTTCAATGTACCCTTCTCTGAACTTTGCAGTATACTTCTTCAATCAAAAAAATAATAATATGTAGCAAGTTGCAGATCCTAGGGAAAAGTAACCCTCCATGAATATATTACTGAAACAACATAAAAATACATTATAATAACAACATTGCAAAAATGTATATAAAAGCCAAGACTGCATTGTAAAAATCCTCTAGTGTACATGAGTAAAGAGAGGGGCACATAAAAAGAAATATTGTTGTACAATTGAAACAATCTCAAGCTGATATGAAGATCAGGCAAATGAGAGTGAAAACCTGAAAGCAATAAAATTACTTAAAGCACAAATGGAGAAAAATCCATCAATTTCTGGCAGCGTAGCATCTTTTCTCCTGGGTAGCATTATGTAGAATTTTTAAGAAAACGTAATACAAGAAAGTGATATATAAATCATCAATCATTTGTAGTTTTCCTGCACAGGCACCATTGCAGTGGACAATTCTTTGCTTGTCTGCTAGCCAAATTATCTGGTACCTTCAAGATCAAAAAATGGATGAACCAGGAAAGATTCTGTCACGGGAACACAGCTCTTCCGTGGTTGATTTTTAATTGTATCTTCTAATTAAATACTAATTCCTAACTTGCTGGCAGTTTACTTCATATTTTGTTTTACTTCACTTTATCTATTCATTTCTTCAAAAAATAGCAACGCAAGAGACAAAATAAACACCCCACAATGGTAAATACATGCATAACGCCATCATTACACCACAATTAAAAATATGGTTTCCCAATAATAATCAACTAAATGTTGAATGCCTGTTCAATACCAAAAGGTTTAAATAGAAATATTCTGAATGCCAAGAGAGAAGTGTCCAATTGTACCTTTGTAGTCATCATATTCCATAATATGTGGGCAACCACTGAGATGGTCCACCTACTGACTTGAAGCTGTTGCACATGTCTTAGAGACCTGGACCTTGAGTGGACTTTCTCTAAGTGTCCTTACAGTCCATGCAGAATCACGGCCTCCAAATTTCTATAAGGTGTTATTTTATAATAGTGGATTTATCCTGCTAAGAGACTGACCTCTGCATTCTTTATCACTCATAGTTTCTGAGTCATCTTCAAAGGCAGCCCTATCTAAGCACATTTTAAGAGCCTGAACAGGTGGTGATAAGTGTGAGTTACTGTTGCCAGTGCTTCCTGATCTAGGCAGGGCATACTAGCTAAAGGTGAAGAAAAGTCTCCCTATCTACAGAGTCCACATGCTCTTCAAGTAGGAAGCATGAATCCAACACCCACCCACCCCAATCACACACTTGCTCATTCAGAGGGAAAGCTATCAGACCAGCAACCATAATGGATATTTCTCTCACAGCCAACACACTTCCATATCTTTATTTCCCTGGCTTATGCTAGTCATCTGTGCATTGACAATACTTCACTTACATAAAGAAATAATTTCTTACAGGATTTTTATATAAATGTGCAATAGTATATGGAGAAGACACTCCATATTGGAGCAACCACTGGTTTGATTGCTTTGCTTCTATTACTACCAAGTGGATCTGCTTATTGAAGAAGGAGTTGAAATGCTCTAAGATGGTTCCTTCAGTTTCTCAGTCCATGTAAGTCAGTCTAAAAGGATAATAACAATAGCAAAATGCTGCTAAGTCCACATGGCCATAATGTTCTGTTCTGGGCTTGAATCCTGACTGGAATTCCTATAGGATCCTCTGTAGCTGATTCATCACTGCCTTCTCAAAAAATGTCACTGAAAAAAAGAAAATTGGAATCTGAGTCTATGCAGTGGGGTTTTGCTTAGAAGAGAGATGGTCTCCAGAGAGCCTACCACTGCTTCCTTCAAGACAAGTAGTGTCTTATTTCCCTCAGAGAGGTATCAATCACTTTCCAGCTCTAGCTGTACATATCGCATCTGGCAACCTGGAAGAGCCAGAAGTGGCATGAATCCAACCCACAAGAGGCAAAGCTAATATTACCAAGCACCTTATCCATGTCCTCAGGTTCCACAAACTCAAAAGAATATTGTGAAGCATCATCCCTTCTCATCGCACATATCTCCTGTCTAGTTGAGCATTAGACCTAAGAGAACAAGAGTGACTTTATCCTTAAAGAAGTCTGCAACAACAGCAGAACAGCCTGCAGACAACTTGTTCTTCCAAACCTACCCTAAAAGAATAAGATTTAGCTTGAGACTGGATGTCAGGCAAGAACTGGAGGGCAGAATGAAGATAATAGACATGCTCTGCTGCTCTTCTTGCCAGCATGTTGGTCCAATTAAGGTATAATATCTCATTCTTTTCCCATTGTTATTGCAGGCATCTTTTAACATGCTTCATCTCTCATAGCTCTTCGGAGAGCCAGGGAGTGGCTTGAGATTGTTATCCAGAAGGAGAACCTGTGGGAGAAATTTCATTCAGTGCTTGTCCTATTAATTTTACATATTTATTTATTCAATTTGTATATAGCTTCCCTTCTCAAACCACTGACTCTGGGCAGCTGCCATAATAAAAACAATTAAAACTGTCAAAATGATTATAAAAAAGAAATTAAATGCAATTAGCAGCTGAGAGATATTGTAATTGGTATTAATACAGCCTTCATATACTCCAAACTTCAGACCCAGGTGCATAGCCAGGTCTTCAAGAACTTGGTAGAAATTGACCAGGGCCAAGATAAAGATGCATGCCAAATCCTTAGGAAAGTCCCTAAGCACTCTGAAGAAGTTCCATGAGACATTTAGGGTGGACCATATTAACAGGTATACTAAATATTCCAATAATATATTCCATATATATAATGGAATTAATTCTCAGTTATAGTCATTTGTACATAAGGTTGTGTGTGAGACATAAATACAATTAGTTTGTGTGTTTGTGTGTGTGTGTGTATTTATGTGTGTGTGAGAGAAAAAGAGATAGAGGGGGAGAGGGAGGGAGGGAGGGAAAGGAAGGATAAAACTCCAGTAAAAACCAAGTTTGGAGGAGAAACCAAAAACTCCAGTAACCATAACTGGTTTTGTTTTGTTAGTGGAATTAATACAGCAGAATAATAATTTTGGAAGGTGATCATGCTAATTGGCTTCAAGTTGAGCACATCTGTTATGGAGGAATTTACACACAGAGGTACAGACATACACTCACATACACACAGTATAGTGCTTTGATTTTATTAGGTGTGGGATTTCCAGAAAGGCCATGAGTTTGAAAATTATATTGATAATTACTCAAGGGGCAAAATTGTTGCATGTTCAAAGTCTTACAATATGCAATAAAGGACAGATAAGAACAAGTCAAGGTGTACAGCTACAACGTAATTATAATTGTATATTACTTCCAAACCAAACCCTGTGAGGTGATAAGATCATGAGAAATCAACTAGTTTTCTATAGTATTAACTACTGGGATAAAGGATACCTGCGTTATTGGACGCCTTCAAAGAAGATAAATTAATAAGAAACAGCAAAGGATCTGCAGAAAGGAAAATTTAGTTCTGGACCATAGGCCACGGAAAAGCAAATGTCAAGGGCTTCATGTGCTGGAGAATGAGGCATGAAGGGGTCAGAATAGTTAACTTGAATATTGTTGCAATAGGCAGGCAGGAAAACATGCTTACTTGTTAGCATGTAAGGAGTTGGCAAGAAATTAGCAGCTAAATATTTTATATTAAATATGGTAGCCATATTTTCTTAGAAAAAAATAAAGGAGAAAACTGAAAAGTGGGCAAATCTGAAAGAGGTTTATATTATTTTAATTGTTTATAGCTATAACTTTGCTTTACAAAGGAAATTTCAAAAGTCACTTCTCTATGAGACAAGTGGCCATATCTGTAAATATAATGAAATAAATAAATTCAAGAGCAAGTCAAGCTTTATAAAAAATATCCTAATAAAAATATCTGAAATCAAGTATATATGTACATTTAGTTTGAAAGGCAATTCAATTCCATATTTTTTTACATGAATGTGAAAGACTGGATTTTATGTGGTACAATTTATGGTAGAAATCAAATGACCAAAATAAAGGATAAAAGTGAGTTTTTGAAAAAATATATCTAAAAGACAGTTTTCTAAAATAAAGGCTGTCCTTTATAATAATGAATGTATAGTCTTTGAAATTATAAAGCAAAGGAGTAGACAATTGGAATAATTTTAGCTAAAACTCTGTTAATATTGTTAGTATAGATGCTTATGCATACATTTGGTCACTATATACACACTAGCTTACTAGAATTATTACAAAGATACTATGCATCAAGCTTGGATAGTAGTAAACACTGTTTTATTCACTTGTTAGCTATGTGTGCATGTCTATCTTTCTTCATATCTGTACTCACCTATTGACAAAAGGCAACAGGTCTCCAAAATCTGCCTCAGACCACAATTAAGACCATGTAAAGGGATTCCATTGGCAGCAGGGTATTCACTACATCAGTAGAAACCCTAATTTGTCTCTGCGGTCCAATCACACTTGGCCAATAAAGAATTCCAGCCTATTCTATTTAAGGATGAAGGCCTTAATGAATGCAACCCTTTCCCGTCTCTGTTCTTGGCATTGACACTGCTGACGGAAGAAAACCCAGCTGAGCAAATTTCTGAGAGGGTGATACTGTCCTCCTTGCTCAGCCAGATTTCAATAATACCCATAGATCTATCTGTTCTTTTCCTACTAAATAATGTATATATATGATCTCATATATATCCTCATTTGAGTATTCTTCTTTCAAGTCACGCATCCTGTCACATAAGCCAGCTCAGACAATTCAAACAGGGAGATCAACTCCTTGTCAATTGCTTCTCTGACTGATTCCCTTCGAACACTCAGAAACATTCACAAACATTTACTTAACCCAACTTCCAGTTGGGGGCTACTCTTTACCCATAAAACAACCCACCTGTGGACAGTCCTACTTGCCCTCTTATCACAAATAGATTAGCGTCCAATCTTTTGCCTGAACAAGTACTCAGAGCTGGTATTAAACTATTGCCCTAAGTGTAATGAAGTCTCCTGACAACTCCCCTTGGCTATTGGGCATGTAAGTGGGGCACAGATGAAACTCCCTTGCTTCCGTTCAATCTTCCGATCTAGGTGCAAAATTTAGTTTTGATTATTTGAGTGCACACATGTTTATATATTTTGTTTAAATTAACAAAACAGTATCCAATAAAAAGCACAAGGAGAAGAAAGAGAAGCCATTTATTATTGGGGGCAAGATTTAGTCCCAAAGAGTTCAAAACTAAAATAATCACTTACTTTAAAACAATGCTATACAAATGCAACTTCTTACAGACTATCTGCTTCACCAACTCTTAATAAAATAATTTAAACAATTTTTTAAAATATTTCTTATAAATTAAAGCATCTCTTGTCTTTTTTGCATCAAGCATACACAATGAATTACCAATCAGCCTGTCCAATTCCTCATTCCAGTAAAAGATTTGAATACCCATAATCTCCTGTAAATAGTAGAAGAACTCGACCGCCTGTGACATAACGGAATCCTGACAAATCAAGATGTATGATGAGGGTTAACTTGTACTTCTGTTCTCAACTTGATTGGCACCCAGCTCAAAAATGGATTGTTCTCATTGCCGACCTTTATGCAGGTAAATTCCTCTCAAGAGCAGTTGTATTGATATAAATGCTCAAACGGATATAAATGAACGCTCAAACATCTTATAGATATAAAAGAATGGTCCAATGTTTTGTCTAAGATGTAAGAAGTGTTTTCAATGAACTGGACAGTAAATGGCTGGACTTAAACTAGCAGACAAAGAATTAGCTAGTTAAATGAAATAAATTCATGCATATACAGTATACGTATCTCCTACAGGCATTGGTTCATAGAGTGAGTGAGGAAGATATCCAGCTAAACAAGTCAATTGACCCAATATACCTCTTTAAACATTTGTACATGGAAGCACAATATTTTGATTGTTCTTCTTAGCTCAGTACTTACTTGGATAGCTGAAATTCTGATTTACATGTTCAAAATGCTCACATAGATAGTTTACTTCCATCTCTTCCTCCCAATCACAGTCTCAAAATATAGCTGGAGACAAGTTGAAGAGAGTCTTATAATTTTGATGTCTGAATGTAGTGTAGTCTTGAGTTAGTTTAACTTTGAAGAAGTGGAGTTATTAAGAATGTGAGAACGTTGTTTTATTGGGCTGCTAAATAATATTTCAATGTTCCTACCACTGTATTTATTACATTATGCATAGTAAATGGAGTACTTGTATATTCATGGTAACTTAGCAAGAATACAGTGAACAATATTTGATAGCTGGAAGTTTAGAGACAGCATCAGAATCATTAAAATATAGAGTAGCTCATTTAGATCAGCATATACAAATACCTCTAAATGCAGGTTTAGTGCCCAAAATGGAGCCATATGATTACAGTGGGTGTGACGGCTATCAGAACTTTGTCATAAGTACCTTTTGGGAGAGTATATTGTAACTTGAGGACTGCCCATAGATCCAAAACTCTTCATAAACAGACAAATTCCAAATTGTTGAAATATAATTTAAATATAATCTAGTAGTTTCATTTCCATCCAAGAATCTGGTTCTTAATTGTAATAATAACTACTGTAATGAATAAGGAATTGTCAGTAGACATGTTCAGGGCATATGCACTAATTGTAAAATATTCTAAGAGTCTAAGTAGCTAGTGAATTTCCTTTGTATTATAATCAAGATGAAAAAAGAATTGTTCACATTGACAAACTTTCTAAAGGATTATAATAATTCAACTATTAAAATTGTTTATTATTCTTGCAAGAGTCAGGAATGTTGTTTTGTGTATAAGTGCTTCTTTTGTAAATATACTTAAGGAATGACTGAGCCTCCCTTGGGCAAAAGACCAGCTGCCTTACAAGGGGAGATGAGAGAGAAAAAGAGAGGGGGGGAGGGGAGAATTTCGCATTCCTCAGAGAATATTGGAGAAAATAAAGTTTTCTGAGAAACAAACAAAAAAAGAGTTTCGGGGATGCTTTGATAAGTATCTTATCAGATGCTTATTATCAAGTCAATAAAATTGGCCATTAAATACCCATCTTTGATCCCATTCACCTTTTCTTTCTGACCTCTCAAAGTGCTCTTCTTCACTCAGCAAGAGCACAGCTCTTAATAGTCTGAGAAGAACCTTTGGTTTCTAGGTCTCTAACCGGAAATGTTGTACAAAAGGCCTTGAGGAAGTAAGAAATCATTGCCGAAACCTAGCTATATTGGCTTCCCAAATATTTTTTCTTTGCATCTGGACTAGCTTTAACCATGGGTCAAGGTGAAGTGCACTGATTGCTCTTTGACGGTTCTCTTACTTGAAAGTCAAAAATGGTGGATACTATGCAGCTTTTCTAAACTATCTTTCTGAGGTAATAGGACAGTCTATTTCCCTGTTAATATTCCAACAAGTTTCCATTTCAACCCCCTTTCAGAATGGAAGGAGGGGAGTCCTGGGATATTGTGTCCGAGGGTCAGCATCGTCTTAGCACATGCTCTGATGTTTCACTGACCTGGAAAATTGAACATAGTAACAAGATCCTGGTAGCAATGAAAAGTATATTAGAAGTATAATAAAAGTATATTTTGGGGAAAAATATATGTACTTATAACACTTAAATTTAAATAAGCCTTTCCACTATTTACCCAACTCTCGGGGCCAAACAGGGGTGATTTTTACCAGTTCAGTGAACCACTTCAAATTGTCCCTACCGGTTCACCCAATCCAGTCAAATTTCACCCCTGCTTCCTGAGTCCCATATGATAACCCAATGTAATAGATGGGACTTAGAACACAATTTGCTGGATGGGAAGAAATAATTGGTAATAGTTTTGCAATTTTTTAAATACAGTATTTGCCTTAAATATACATATACCTTATTATATCTATATTATTCAGACCAAACAAAAGCTGCCATATTCTAAGAGAGAAGGAATCCCCACCTTTCTTGTGTGTGTGTGTGTATGTGTATTAGGTGGATTGCTCTCCTGGTTCTACCTAGTCTTCTCACTTTTTTGGATTCTTTCCTTAGCCAAACTCACAATTTTCTGTTTCTTATTTTTTTAACTTTCAGAAAATTATACTGAGATTGCCTTAGCCAGAAATGCTACAAATCACATTATGATTTTGCCTATTATAATGCATTAACTTAATGCTTCAATATCTAGCTTGGATCGCAAATCATTTTATCTCTATCAATACTGACAGAAAGTCTTGCACCGACATCCAGTAGATTATATAAGGACAGTGAAAAAATCTATTCATTTCATCAACTTTAATTTCTTTTAAGATCTATCTTTCTATAGATACACCTTCGGAGTCTAACTTGTCAATCCTTCAAGAATCATAAAGTTGAAGCTATTGTGATAGAAACAGACAAGCTATCCTCTTTAGGCTAAAATGAAAAACTAAAACAGATTGGGTTTATTTATTATCGCTTCAGAGCACCATTTTTAAGGTAATGGGCAATAAAAAAGTTGAAAACAAGTTTAAAAGGATATAAAATATACCAAATATAGTTAAAAGAATCCAGTAAAATCCCAAGCTAGCACTGAGAAGAAAATCTACATTCCAGATAGGGGTGGCTCAAGGCACTTAGTTGCTGTGGTTAAAGATAAGATGTTCAATTTGCTGTTCAATTGGAAGCTGACTGGCTTCATATTGGTGTGAAAATAATCCCTCATGTTAAATGGGATGAAACATATCCTCTACATTGCTTTATCACAGACATGGACTTTGGATAGAAGCAGAAGTCTGAGGAACAAAACATATCAGGAAACATAGGAAGAACTGAATATATATTACCTGTCGGACATAAGGGAAAGGGTGACATGATTGAAACCTATAAATATAATAAGAGTGTGAATAAGGTTCTGTAAGGCAATATTTTCAATATTAAGCAAAAATCAAGAAAATGGGGCATGACCTCAAACTGACAGATGGTAAGTTCAAAAGTAACATTAGAAAATATTACTTCCCAGAAAGAGGAGTGGAAGCTTGAAATCAATTTCCAGAGGAGGTAGTGGATCAATCATTAGTAAATGAATTTAAACATGCTTGGGATAAACATGTCCATCATCCAACAAAAAATTAAAAAACAAAACAAAAATAAATAAGATATAAACATTGTGATTAAAATAATAAATAAATAAAAACCATACAAAAACAAATAAACTCAAAGGGCAGATTCAATGGACCACTAGGTCCATTGTTTCCATATAGGCTCAGAAATTTATGGTTTCTCAGCCTCGAACTGCTTTACAGCAAGATTTAAGAAAGAGAAGATCAGCATCATACTGTGCTTTACCAGAACTTTTTATTTTATGTATCCTTCTAGAAATTGGTCTAGTTCTCCACTAAATGAGATTTGGTTGATTTCTCTAGCCTCAACATTATAACGCCCAGACCCGGCACATTAGAGTTTATTTCATTTTTATCATCTTTTAATTTGCCAGAAAGTCACACAGGTTGTGGGACTCCTATCTCTCTCACATACTAGTTAGAGAGAGGATATAAGGTGAGGCATCTCCCCAAGTTTGGTAGCAGCTGGAATTATTAGGCTGAGATAAAATGGCAGCCTTCCATTTAAATCTTTGTTCACAATGTGAAAAACTCATGCCACCTGGTGTGAATATGTTGGTAAAAAGATACTCCAAATGTGGGAAGGTCTCTAAGTATATTTTAACACAATAAGTTATGCCATCCTCACAACCACAGATCGTCTTAAAGGTACAAACAAGGCTTGTGGCTTTTTAACCTTGCTATTCTCCAACACATGCTACCTGAGGTAGCCCTTCTCCCTAGAATGTAATAATACTCTTGACCCTGGTTATAATTTATAATTAAAAGAGAAAGACCTAAATTCATCATGACATTACATCCATACACCATATGATGTGTAATTTGAGGCATCAAGGCTACATGCAGCATCTGAATGATTCTCCAGACACAATAGCAGAATATGAATTCTTGTGGTGTTTAAGTGGGAAATCTATAAAGTCAGCACTCCTAATTTTATCTTAATGTAGGGTTTAAAAAAAACAAAAAAAAACACCTCCCCTCCATTATTCCTTTCCAAAGTGGAAAAAGAAACAGAAACTCCTACCCCCCACTCCTCACATACTGCCCTTATTTGCATTTTAAATAATCTTCTGATCCACTATATAACCCCCTTCCAGTGGTGAAATTCAATTTTTTTTCTACCAGTTCTGTTGGCGTGGCTTGGTGGCGTGGCAGGGGAAGGATACTGCAAAATCCCCATTCCCTCCCCACTCTGGGATCAACCAGAGGTGGTATTTGCTGGTTCTCTGAACTACTCATAATTTCCGCTACCAGTTCTCCAGAACCTGTCAGAACCTGCTGAATTTCACCCCTGCCCCCTCCCAATGTTAAGTGGCGGCTTGATCACCAAAAGATTGCCTGCCCCGATACACCAGCATCTAAGTTATATTTATTTGAAGTCCACAGTTTGGAGACTGCATCTGGAATTTCAATTCTACTTCCAACATTATTAATTTGGAATTCAAGACAATTGTCTGTAATTTATTTACTATTTGTGGCAGATTATGGAAATGTACTGCTTTGCTACTGACAATCTGGCTGGTCTAGAGAATGGAGATGTTTGATTTAATCTAAGGTTCATCTACTGTTTCCCAAGACCTCTCAAATGAATGGGAAACTATTTTCCCCTTTTTCTGTGGATTTGAATGTACGTGTAGCCAAAATATGAACACACCTTCCTTTCCTTCTATTGCAGTAGCTCAGAGTAACTTAATTGAAAGCATCAGGAAGACCGTGACTATTTCCCTGTATCATTTTTTCCTTTAATCTTTACACATGGGCTTCTTCCCTCCCTCAATATACAGTTTCAGCTACTTTTCCTCCTAGTATGTAGTTTCCTACATACAGTACAACAAGGATTATTGTAGCAAACAGCTGTATTTTCAGGCTGTCAAAACAGCAGACAATAATCCTAAGAGATGTGAAATGAGTTAACAAAAATACATAAGGAACAAAGATTTTCTTCAGGCTTGCAATAGCATTTATTTTCTCTTTAGGTCTTTTAGCAAAGCTTCCAATCTATGAATTGGAGAATGAAAGTAGCAGGTATTCATATGGAAGAATTCTTGCAAATTCCAGGTCTCTTTTGGACCAGTTCTGGACCATTATTTCTGAAAGGGATGCAATGCCTTTAGCTTCTGTAGGGATATTTGGGCATAAAGATGGATTACCCTTTTGTCACTTGCCATTAAATCCCATTTTCTTAAAGGCTTTGGCTCTAATATTGTACAGTTCAGTATGTCAGTCTTTAGCCATACTGGGTTCATTCGCAGTCTAGAATAGATGAGCCAAAGGCCCCCTGCTTCCACGCAGATGTGTTGGCATGATAGGCAATATTTTATTTTTTCTGTAATATGTCCAGCTTTTAAATTTTCTTTTTTTAAAGATGGTAAAAACTATCTGGTAGGGAATCCTCTGGACAACAATGGTCCAGGTACAGAAACCCATGGACTAATTCTTGCACTATAGCATTTTGTTGACCATGTTTTCCTACTTAAACTTTAGCTTGTTTCTGAACCTCTTATTGTCATATCAAATCACAAGAGTTTAGCAGTGGTATTAGTGGTGATTTGAGAAATAATAATACTTTTAACTCCTTGAAAGGGAAGGGAAATTGTACATCTTTCATGGTTTGCATAAAAGATCGCATTACTGCAACGATGGAGCATTTGATAACCTAATAAGCAGAGAAACTTGACGTGAACTCACAAACCTGGGTAGATCTTTCCTGTGTATTCTATCAAAGGTGGCCCAGGGCAGAACATGGAAAAGATTATTTCTGCAATATACACCTCCAATTAATTTCCCCTACTCCTCCATCACCCATTGCACTGAAAGTTGCCTAGAATAACAGCTGCCATCCCTGCAATGTAACGAAGACGGACCCATGACACTATTGTATCTGGTTTCTTCCCATTTACCAAGCTGATCTAAATATCCACTCCACAAACATAGCCATCAATTATGAATGAGGCAGATAGAATGACTGTTTACACACTTACATCTATTTTAGTCTCAATGAAATACACCAGAAGCAAGGGGACTTGTTCAATTATATGGTAGATGGAGAATGGAAAGTGTTTTCTTTTAAAGTGGTGCAAGAGTTTGCTGTGGTTATATGTCATGGTTACCTGTCAGTTTTTCTCATTCAGGGTGATCATCAAGATTACAATATTAATAAGATATAGAGCGAATTCTCCCATCTTTTGTAATTGTTAATCATTGGTCTATGAATCCTTAACACCAAGGCTACATTAAATGTAGTGATGATTACTTCTAAGTCAAAGTTCTTAGGATTTCATGGCACATTACTATACTTTTGAATAATTTAAAACATTGGTCAACTTATTCTGCTCCTCACTTACTTTTAGGAATAATTGCAAATACCAAATACATTCAACCCAAAATAGCTAGTTTGATTTATGTACAAATAAGTACATGTCTTGACCCAATGTCTGGAGATTAATTGGATATGGATGGAGAAGGACAGACTTAAGCTCAATTCTGATAAGACTTCTCATTCTCTGCTCAGTCTGGATATCGCGACTAAACAGTACTTCCCTGTTTGAGATTGGTTCACAATTTGGGGAGTCATCTTGCAGTCATAACTCCTGTTTACAGAGGAGGTAGCAGCTGCAGCCAGGATACCTTTGCACAGATTTATCCGGTACACCGCTTGTGATCATTTCTAGATGAAGTATGATTGGGTATGGTCATTTATAAAGTCACCATGGAGATGGATTTATTCCAATGTATTCTACATTGGACTGCCCTTGAAGATCACTCAGAAGCAACAGCTGGTACAAAATGCAGCAGTGCTTTGGCATGCTGTGATATGTCCTTGTGTCATCACTACTAAGTGAGTTGCACTGGTTGACAGTTGGCTTCTGGGTGACCAATTCATAGTTTTGGTTACTATTTCTGAAGTCCTTCATGGCACTGAGTCTAATAATTTGAGATAACCCATATCTTTTTACTGCATATAGTTTGTGCATGTCTAGTCAGAACAGACAAAGTAGTTTGCTCTAGGTCCCTTCAAATACTGTAAACAGTGTCATCTGCTCAGTTTGGTTTTGTAGGAAATGTAATAAAATACAGGTGAGAGTCAGTTGTGGGATTCAACATTTTTTACTACTGGTTCTGTGGCTGTGGCTTGGTGGACATGGCTTGGTGGGCAAAATCCCCATTCCCTCCCGATCAGCTGGGACTCTGGAGGCAGAGAATAAATGGGGGGAGGCGCCAGTCAGAGGTGGTATTTACTGGTTCTCCGAACTACTGAAAATGTCCGCTACCAGTTCTTCAGAACTGGTCAGAACCTGCTGAATACCACCTCTGGTGAGAGCACTAGAAGCAGATGGTTAGAATACATATAACTTGATCCAAGAGCTTGGATTAGTATGTATCTGGGGTGGAGAGCATAAGGACCTAGGGCCACATGAGTCTTCCTCTTTTTTGCAGCCCCATGGCCTGGACTAGGAGGAGCTGACTGGACAGTTTCCTGCTCTTTGGATGTAGGAATCACATGAAAACTATGGTGATTGACTTAAAACAGGCCTATCACAAGTAAAATGAAATAAAATATAACTCCGTGAATTGCTTTTCAGAAATACATCCTATTGAATTCAAGGGTATTTTACTTCATGCAATGTATACAATATTATAAACTAATTAAAATAAAATAAAGTATTTTGGAGCTTAAGGGGATTATTGAATAAAGCTTTAAGATTTTATTATAAATATCTTAATTATTTAATCCAAAAATTTAATTGGTTAAACACAGCAGTCTTTATCAGGAACATAACTTTTTTTATTCCATTCATCTTTACATTATCTTCAAAAATATTAGTTTCTTCCAGATATCCCTCCCTGAATTTCATTGAAACAGAGAGGATGTTTTCTTCCCTCCTCCTCAAAGTGTATTCAAATATTTTTCCCATACTTTTGCAAAACCTGGGTTATTCCCAAGCCTACTGAGACTGGGACTCTTGTCCTTCAGTGATAGCTTGAATGATGAGTTGCTATTATTACATATCAAGAACCCACATGAGTCATACTGTCAGTGGTGAGATTAAAAAAAAAAATACTACTGGTTTTGTGGGCATGGCTTGGTAGGCGTGGTGTAGCTTGATGAGCATGGCTTGGTGGGCGTGGGAAGGGAAGTAAAATCTCAATTCCTTCCCCACTATAGGGGAAGGATACTGTAAAATTTCCATTACCTCCCAATCAGCTGGGACTCAGGAGGCAGAGAATATATGGGGGTGGGGCCATTTATCGGTTCTCCAAATTACTCAAAATTTCTGCTACCAGTTCTCCAGAACTGGTCAGAACCTGCTGAATACCACCTCTGATATTGTGTCAGAAACAACATTTTAAGTATTTGTATTATTCTGTTCCACTCACACTACTGTATAATAAGTTTTATTTATTTATTTATTAAGAAAAGTTATATATGGCCATCCAGTTCATTCATGGTGATTCCAGGCAGCCTACAGAAATAAAACCTCCAATACAATATCCAATAAACCTCCATCCCCTTGGAAACAACAATCAAGCAAACCATTTGATGGGCTCCCTATCATTCTTTGGTCTCCAAAACAGCTGGCAAAACCATGTCTTCAGGACCTTTCAAAAGAATATCAATGTGGGACCAATCTTATTTCTGCAGAGATGATGTTTCAAAATGAGGGAGCCACCATGGAGAAGGTCCTTGTTCTTGATCCCACTAGAATGGACCTCCTTAATAGAGATGAC
Organism: Thamnophis elegans; assembly: GCF_009769535.1. Lineage (NCBI taxonomy): Eukaryota > Metazoa > Chordata > Lepidosauria > Squamata > Natricidae > Thamnophis > Thamnophis elegans. The sequence continues at coordinate 97,733,437 of NC_045544.1, read as the reverse complement.
CAGTAATATAACCTGCCTCGCACTCTGATAGTCAGCTAGATGAAACTTGGAAAAGACAGTCCTTCAAATAATTGCCCCTCCATTTTTTTTAGAGCTTATTGCGTCACAGTCAACAATAAATACATTGATTGTGTGAAGACACATTCCTCTGAAAAGTTAATTGTCTATCACAAAATTCTTATATGGTTTTCTGAGCTTTATTTTCCCCTGACCCCTTTCTTTCAGCTATGGGCACTTCTACACAAGGTGTTTGTTTTGTTTCTGAATCAACTTGTATTCCTTTCTGTGATGTTCTTCAGCAGTTCAGCCAATTTATTTCTCTCAGCTGTACTAGAAGAGCTGCAGATTCTGGAGCTCCATAGATGTTGGAGGCAGAACAAGACATTTCTTCTTTTTACTTATTCTTTCTCTTGGCTCCTGAGCTTCCAGATCACTAACAGGTCCTAAAAGAGAAATACTGGCTTGACACTTATCATCTTCACAACTAAAGTGAGCAGAGATGACTCCTGACCTTTCTGCAATGGACAACTCATGCGAAGTACATTTGAGTTTTTATCTTTCTTTCTTGTACTGAGTGGGAGTAAAAGGCCTTTTATTGCTATAGGATATGTGAGAGATCAGTGATTTTTGCTTCCATTTTTGGCATTTCTGAGTCAGCAAAAGTGAAATCAACCATTGCTTGCTTCTAAATTGCTATTAAGGAACTGTGAGTCGAAAAGGTGATACTTTGGAATTGCCCTGTCTGGATCTCCCCTTCCCCTAAAGTTTCAGAGTTAATGGCTGTATTAAGTAATGGGCAAAAGAAGATGAACTACATTCAGAACTTTTCTTTGTATATTTTATAGCTGTTAAATTATGCTTTCTATGTTGGCTTTGATGTGATGGTGTTTTTTTTTGCGGGGGGGGGTAATGTTTTCCCCTCAAAACTAATGTTTGACAGCATAGTTTGACAGTATCCCCAGTACTCAATTGTATCTTTTTCTTTGGTGTTTGCAAAGGTTTTGTGAATGTCCCCAGACTTACTGATACTTCTGATATATATATATATATATATATATATATATATATATATATATATATATATATATATATATATATATAGATAGATAGATAGATAGATAGATAGATAGATAGATAGATAGATATAGATATAGATATAGATATAGATATAGATTAGATATAGATATAGATATAGATATAGATATAGATATAGATATAGATATAGATATAGATATAGATATAGATATAGATATAGATATATTTATTACACACATACACACACTCCATAATGATCGGTCGCATTTCATATTCTCTCTACTGAAGGGTAATAGTAGCATCTACAAAGGTCAGCACTAATACAAGAGGGGGTAAATTATCGCCTGGTTTCTCTGCTCTGCTGTTTCTTGATGAAAGACAGCAAATAGCCATTTAGAAGCTGCTTATTTAGAATAGTTCTGCATCAACAGAGTTTCACCCCCTCCAGGCAATGCAAACATTTTGCTCATTGCTGAAGGTTACAGCAGGTTGATTCTCCAAAGCAAGTTGGACTGTTAGAGCTTCTCGGGAGCAACATAAAGCCGATTTAACTGCTGAAGTATTGTTCATAAGAATTCCCCTGTCTCCAGAAGTAATTTGTAAAGACAAATGAAAGCCTAGTTAAACTTGATCGTCATGACTACAGTCATGACTTCTGTTTGCACCATGATGCTCAGAGCTGCTTGCCATTGGAAACATGGCAAGTACATGGTACATAGTATATGATGCATACTACTGTTGGAAGAAATATCCATCTGGGTTCAGTTCCAAGTGGGGAAAAAGACACTGAAAACATGGAGGCTGTTTGGAAAGATGGTTTAATGGTGGACAGGATCACATGGCTTGAGCTCCTGAACAGAAAAGCGGGATCACATGCTTCAAGATGTTGGGTGAAGAAGAAAAAAAGGCAGAGATGCTGAGGGTCCCTGGTTTTATGTCCTCTCTGGGATTTGAACTTGAGCTTGTATTTTGATCAGTTGTCAGACTCCCATGGGGCAATGCAGTGGCAACTCTGTAGGCTGTCTCCCAGATTTGCTTGACTTGCTGGGTGATGATGTAATCTTCCCAAGTGCCCTGTGGTGAGATGTGTAAAGGGGTAATATTATCATGTCTTAATCCCATCACTCTGGAGCTGAAGGGGGGAGATCTTTGTTATGTAGAATAAACTGGCTCAGGCCTTAATGGCTTATTGACAAAGGTGGGGTGGGGGAGAGCTGAGTTTCTGTCTCCCATTTAGAGAAAATATTCTGTCCTTTTAATATTTCCTAAAATATTCCATTTTCCAGTAGTGGGGTGGGTTTTAACTTCCTACACTACTAATGAAAGAAGACTATTCTTTCTCTCTTGGTTTCTGGCTGCTTCTGCCTATGACAAGCTGACTAGGAAGTGCTTGTAATAGGAAGAGATAGAGATTCTCATTCAATTTCATCTGTGTCTCACTTTGACCTCTAGGGGGTCCTTGCTTGTTTATTTCTTTTTATTTATATTTACAATACAATACAATTGCAGAGTTGGAAGGGACCTTGGAGGTCTTCCAGTCCAACCCACTGCCTAGGCAGGAAACCCTATACCGTTTCAGACAAATGGCTATCCAACATCTTCTTAAAGACTTCCAGTGTTGGGGAATTCACAACTTCTGGAGGCAAGCTGTTCCACTGATTAATTGTTCTAACTGTCAGGAAATTTCTCCTCAGTTCTAAATTGCTTCTCTCCTTGATAAGTTTCCACCCATTGCTTCTTGTTCTACCCTCAGGTGCCTTGGAGAATAGTTTGACTCCCTCTTCTTTGTGACAACCCCTGAGATATTGGAACACTGCTATCAGGTCTCCCCTAGTCCTTCTTTTCATTAAACTAGGCAGACCCAGTTCCTGCAACCGTACTTCATATGTTTTAGTCTCCAGTCCCCTAATCATCTTTGTTGCTCTTCTCTGCACTCTTTCTAGAGTCTCCACATCTTTTCTACATCGTGGTGACCAAAACTGAATGCAGTATTCCAAGTGTGGCCTTACCAAGGCATTATAAAGTGGTATTAACACTTCATGTGATCTTGATTCTATCCCTCTGTTTATGCAGCCTAGAACTGTGTTGGCTTTTTTGGCAGCTGCTGCACACTGCTGGCTCATATTTAAATACATCTTATTTTATTTATATTTATATTTCCTATTTTTAAACCACTTATCTCCCTCAGAGAGTGGCTCTGCCTGGGTAGTGTATAGTGTAATCAATATATAAACAACATATTGAACTATTAATATTAATTTAAGATTTAAAATATTTAAGTTATAAAATCTAACATAAAATTTCAAAGAAGTAAACAATTTTAAGATGGGCATTTAGCAATAGGTAATACATACCAAAGGGATTGTCATGGGGCCAGTCATCCCATAATTGCATGGACATTTGTGCCCCCCCCCCCAATGCAAGACTACACAGCCAAGATTTGACCCCCTTGCAGAAAGCCCGGAGAGTGGGAGCCCCCTCATCTCTGGGAGCAAGATATTCCATAATGCAGAGGCAATGGCAGAGAAGGCTCTATTGATTGTTGATTGCAAAACTCTAGACTTAACTCAGAGCCCCTCCAAATGTTGCTGCTCTATTGTGATTTTAATGGGACAAAGAGACATTGTTAAATATTAACTATTTAACTATTTTAGTTCTATTCATAGGGTCATTGTCACTGTCAACTTCAAATAGGTGCCGTAACCTTGTTTTGTCAAACAACTGATCTGTCCAATATCCTCAATTCCTTTCTAATAGAAGTGTGGCAGTTAGAAAAATGTTCCTCCAAACCTAAAAAATACCACTCAGAAGGCCCAATGTTTCTAAATCTAGAGTAGGACTCTAGATTTATAGTTAAAATGTCAGTCTTCTGCAACCAGGTACTTCTACTTTTTGGATATATCAATTCCATGTCAGAATATTCTTTAAAAGTATGGGATGATCTGTCAGTCAAAGTATGAAGAGATTTTCTGACCTCATCCAAGCATAATTTTCTGGACATCCTATGGATGACCACGACAATCAACTGATGGGCCCAAAATATTTCTGGATCAGAACCAATATACAGTATATATCAGTGATGGGATTCAGCCAGTACGCACCTATTCGGGAGAACCGGTTGTTAATTTTCTAAGCAGTTTGGAGAACTGGTTGTTGGAAGAAATCTCCTTTTGTTTTTCCCCACTTTACAGGGCTAATCCTGTAAGGAAGGCAGGAAGGAAACATTCTGGTGTTATTTCTAGCCCCATCTTGATTGCCTGCTTACAGAAACTGCCTCTCTGGTTAACCCTTATTACATTGTAACAGCTAAGGCGAAGCCCCATCAACATGAGTGACGTTGAGTTGACTACACCCAGTCAGTCACATGACCACTGAGCCATGCCTATCCAGCTGGTCTTTAGGGCAGAGAACCGGTTGTTAAGTTATTTGAATCCCACCGCTGCTATATATATATATATATATATATATATATATATATATATATATATATATATAGTATTCTACAATTTTCCCCCTTGGAGTAAGTACAGAAGCATTAGAACAGAGATTGAATACTGTATTTCTACTTTGAGCAGGTTTATGCTCTGGAAACTGATCCTGTAACTAGAAGCCATATTTTTGTAATCAGCCCAGGACAAGAGGACTTACAACCCTAGATCCTCTTCCAAGGCAACGTTCATTTGCTAATTATCTCTGCCAGACAAAGACGAGTAGGTTGATTAACACCTTTGACCTGCATAGACCAGACCTTAACCCCCTGAACTCAGATTTTCCTGAAATAGTGCGTGTCACTATCAATGCAGCTGGAGTATATTTCTCATATGACAAGTGGACGAGGAAATCTTCTTATTACTCATTTATAAACACAGCAATTTTCAGGGCACTTCTAATTGTGGCAGCAGTTAATCAAAAGGGCACGATTGCAGGGAAAATCTGTCAATAGATTTGGATTGTCAGGTGAATGTAGTTCACTTAAGTACTTTGATGTATCTTTATTTAGTTTCTCTCTTACTACAATCACCTGGTGTACACTTCACAGTGCTTAAGAACTCATCAACCCATTAACTGCGGCATGAAGATGTCTTCCTATTTTGAAGGGCCATGCCCTCATGATGTCACTTCCATCTAATCTCCAGATTAGATGACGTAGCTTTTAGATATTCCACTGTTGAAGTGATAAATGTTCTTCTCATCCAAACACAAGTCATGCTATACAAGCAATTTACAATTCGGTGACAGACTACGAGGATGAGGTGATTGTGGACAGTGATCTGCTGTCAATCCTTTGAAGTACTCCAGACAAGAAGCACAAACCATGCACCAAGATCACCTTTACCGTAAGATTACAGTAACAGAATTTGCATGATAGTTGTCTGGTCTGTGACTGTTCCTCTTGTCTCCCAAGGTCATTTCTGCCTACCATGACATCTGCCTCACTCCTATTCGCTGTCTCAATCTGTGTAATGGGCAGAAGGAATTACATTAAGAATCAGGAGGAGCTGCTATGGTAAAAAAAAAAAAAAACCTGAGTCCAGGGCAGAACTAAGCTTAGAATAGGTCTCAAACAAGACCCTCCCTAGTTCTCACAAAGATAGTGGGAGGGGGGAAGAAAGCATATTCAGACTTTCAAGATTCCCATACCATACCGTTATAATAACAGTAGTATTGGCCTGCATGCCTTTGTTTTTCTAATCTGTTCTATATCAAAATGAAAGCATTTTTTGTTTTCAAACCTGAAGATTCAAACCATCAATTTTTTCTTCTTCTTCTTCTATATTTAAAGTAGGTATACTCTTACTCTTCACCAATCTGTTTGGAAAGGATCGGGAAATTTGGTCTGTTATCATCATAATTTCTTGTAATTAGAATCATAGGGCTGGAAAGGACCTTGGAGGTCTTCTGGTTCAATTGTCTGCCTGTAGCAGGAGACCTTATTCAATCTTGGATAAATGGCTGTTTAATCTTTTCTTGAAAATCTATAAAAATGGAGCATCCCAACTCCAGAAGGTGAGCTGTTCCATTGATTAATTGCTTTTACTGTCAGAAAATGTCTCCTTAGTTCCTTGTTGGATCTCTTTGGAGTGGTACTATCACTACTCATGATCTTGATGCTATTCTTTTGTTGATGCAGCCTAGGACTGTGTTAATTCTTGTGTGTGTGCGTGAGTTGCAGCACACTGATGGCTCATACTTAAGTAGTAGTCCAAGTGATCTATATGCCTCCTTTTCTTATAATTCTCTTTTAATCAGACACAAACTAGTGGGTTTACAAAACTAAATTTCACAATCACTCAAATAGAGGGCGGTCATCTAACAGCTCTTTTGTCTATTGTAAATTTAGGAATATGGCCACCATACTTTTCTTACAAATGTTGAGTCTGTGGGCCATCTGTTCTGACCTAGGCTTCCCAAGAGCATGAAGCAAACTCCTTGTCCCAACAAAAAACCCTTTTATTAATTTGCTGTGAATTCTGTTCATTCACATCAAGCAAAGTCTTTCAAGGAAGGGTTTACAGTCACAGACCTTATCTGGCTTGGAGAGCTGCCAGGCTGATATCTGGAAAACTTGGCAAGGAGTTCTGGAGAGTGATGAACCAATTAAGCGAACTAATTGTCTCCTGCAAACTCCCCTCCCCTTTCGCTCCTCTTTTATTCCCTCTGGGAGGGCCATTCATCATCCACCTGTGGCCTTACTCCCAAATCGACCCGCTCTATAGCTGTTCCCTTCATCTGGCAACTCTGCGCATGTGCACACTGGGAACAGGCTCCAGCTGTTCATCTGATCTGAAGGCAGCTGAAAACTGGCATACGGCTCTAGCCCCAGGACTGGCCCATGTTCCTCCCAACCTCCTCACTGTCTGAATCTGCTGCCAGCTCCACTGGCCGCAGGAGGGCCACAACACCAGCTTATTTCCTCTAGTCCTTCTATTTCGAGACAAGAAGGTAATTATGTAGTCTGGGAGAAGCAGAAGATATCACGTGCTTTAAATGTCTCATTCCTTTCATGGCCTGTGAATGAGGTTATGGAGATGGGAAAGCATTTTCTATTTAGATCTGATTCTCACCCTCATGGATATTCCCTTTGGAATCTGAAGGAGATTTTTTATAATGGCTCCCCATGAACTAGTGTTTGCTTTAGTCATGATTAGGTCACATACCATATTTATACTTATCACATCTCTGTCTACCTCTTTCTTGCCAGAATTAGGTCAGAGGAAGCAGAAGATGTAGCCAAATTAACACATTTGAACAATTCAGAAGCTGTTTTGAATCATAACCACTGCAAGAGCGAAAATAAGCAATGTTCAGACTGGAGGCAACTAATGAGAAAAGCAATGGTAAGAAAGGTGAGGGTTCCTTTAAAAGGTGCAATTTAAAGCAGGGGTTTTCTAACTTTTACAGACTTGTTGAGTGTTTTTTAAAAAAAATTCCAGAACTTCTGATCAAAAGGCAAAACTTTTGCACTAGAAAATTGGTTTTATTTGAGTGCTCTCTAGTTCCTCAATGAACATCCCCCCCCCCTGTAGTGTGTCATGGAACCCCTCAAAGTCTTGTGGACATTATATTTCAGCAGAACAGTTATAAAAACCCTGATGTAAAGCACAATTCTTCAGAAAGACTGGCAAAAACAGCCAGTGTGGTTTCATAAAGAAAGAGATCTTGCCAGGGGTGAGTTCTGGCAGGCACCACTGCCGGTTTGCTCATGGGTGCGCTGCGCACATGTGCAATAAAAATTGTTCTGCACATTGCAGAAGCAAAAAACAAGATGGCGGCACTATGGCGCCCCCTGGAGAACCGGTTCAGGGGCATAGCAGGCCTGGGTCACTGCCAGTTCCAGCAACCCAGGCCACCAAACCACTACTGATTCGTCTGAACTGGTCTGAACTGGTAGAAACCCACCACTGGATCTTGCAAAGGTAGATGGGACATTTTAAAATAGAGAGTTTAAAAGCACAACAAGTGATCCTAATAAGCAAAATGTGAATTCTGAAGAAGGCAATGTAGTTGTCCATTCAAATTTAACAAAGGCCTGAAAAGAAAAAGATACATATAAGAGCAATGTCTTCTTTTAAAAGACAACATACATTTAATCTGGCAATTCTGAAGAGCAGAATGAAGAACAGGTTTGGGATTGATAGAAATATCACATTTATTCTGAGTAAATTTAAATCTCAGGAGCCAGAAGACTTTCATCCTAGGATAATGAAGGAACTTACTGATGGGATTCAGCTGACCCCTTACATAATATACATATACTGTAAAGTGTCAACCAACAGGAAAATAATAAATGACTCTTATCTTCAAAAAGAGAGGAAAGCGGGATCTAGGGAACTGTCATTCAGTCAGTTTAACACTGGTATCTGAAAATATTCTGGATCAAAACATAAAATGATTTATAAACAATGTTGAGGTAAGCAAAAGATCTGTCAAAAACAAGTCTTGTCAAAAGAACTATTTAATTTTTTGCACAGTGCATCTTTGCACCAGTAGATTATAGGAATGCTGTAAACATAATATACTCCAATTTCAGAAAAACATTAAAAAGAGGTATTCTATGACTTTGTAATTAGCAAACTAATTAAATGTGAATTGAGTGGCATTACTGATAACTGACACATAGGTAGTCTGAAAAGCACATTAATGGTTCCTCATCAAATTGTAGAGAAATAGTGATGGTACCATGTGATTCAGTCCTGGTTTGTCTACTTTTTAGTATTTTTTATTAATATTTTGATTTGACTGAAGAAATGAAATGCTTATATATTTGTAGAGAACACAAAGTGGATTGGATAGGCAATATCCTAGAAGGCAGAAATAAAATTCAAAATAATCTGGAAAGATTAGAAAAGTGGGATTAAAACAACAGAAATCAAATATACCGTGCATAAGATGGGAATCACTTGGCTTGGTAATTTTAATTGTGAAAAGGATTTTTGAGTACTGGATTAGTAGCAGTTCCATTTGGCTGTCAAAAAAGCAAATTCACTATAAATAAGTATAGTCTAAATCATGTTGGTGTATTAAATCCATTTTTTGGTTTCATAGTTACAGGACTCAAGACAAACTGAAATAAGTTCAGAGAATGTAGTAAGAATGATGAGCGTGTACAGTAGAAACTAAAAGCTTTGACTGGCAATTACATAAACTGGAACTCTTTAATCTTGAGAAAATTGAAGTGGTATATGATAGCATTCTTCAAATAATTGAAAGGAGGTCACTTTAAAGAAGGCCAAATTCTTTATTAGCTTAGTAGGTAGAGCACGAAACAATATATTTATGATAAAAGAATTGCATATGCCAAATTAATATTGGAAAAGTTTACAATAGTAAATTTGATTGTGTAAATAATTACCCCAAAAGATGGAGGACTCAATGAGTGTTTAAACAGAAGCTATAAATCCTTCTGTCAGGGATTCTTTGAATGCCTGTACTGGAGTTTAAATGGTCTCTTCTGATTCCATGGTTCAATTCCATAATATGGTACCAACCTTGATTCTTCCTGGATAGGATACTTCCCTTTACCTTCCATATGAAACCCTCAGAAATATACTAAATTGTTTTTTGCAACAAATAGGCATCATTCAGAATTTGATTTGTGTACATTGATGCAAAGAATGAGAAGCAGCAGCAATGACCTTATATGCGCAACACATCTTTCTCTCTGGGATTTGTTTATTCATCTGGTGAAAGCTGTTTCAAACTCAGTGTTGTCATGTCTCATTGTGAAAAGGCATATCAAATTTCAAAGGCATTGCAGACTGGCTTCCAAATGAAATAAATGATGTAGTTTTTCTTGGAGAATATTACATATTAGAATTATGGACGTAAGAGCAAAAGGGGAAAAATTGTTTATAATGTACCGAAGTATTCTAAGTAATTAATGACTTTCAAGCCCCACACATTCATCAGTGAAAAGTTCCTAATTAATCATGTTTATACAGTTAATTAATTTTCATGTTTTCTACTTTCTCTAAGATGGAGTGGCTATCTATGACTCTCCAGAAATTGCCAAACTGTAACTCAAAGTGGACTCACCTAGTAAGTTGTAGTTCAGCTATGTTTATCTATCTATCATCCACCCACCTATCCATCCATCCATCCATTAACGCATTTATATAACCAACCAACAATAAGAGACTCTGAGCAGCTTATAAAATTTAAAATATCCATCATATAATAAAACTCCATAAAATAACTCATCCTTGGCAGTTTTCTCCTTCACAAAAACATGTACTGCAACAAAAGGGAGTTTTGACTCTTATATAAATTAATGGAATGGACTTGTAATAACTAGATACAGTATTATTTTTGTCAGTGGCATCTAATCGAAACCATATTTGGCTGAAGAGTGGCCGAAATAAAACTCTCAATAAATATATAATAATAGTTTCCAGAACAGTTGGCTGTAAATAAAATAAGAAAGCATTCATGCTGTTACACCCAATTGCAATTGTTTAAACTCACTCAATCTTCAGAGTTTAATGGATTCAATATTTTACGTATTCTACTACACAGTATATGAAAAGTTTCATAACCATTAAACACTGCTGAGGCTGTTATGCACAAATGTGAAGTTTACTGGCTAATAAACAGATATCTAAGAATGTCTGGTCCTAGTCTTAACATGGATCCTGATTTGTGTTTGTCTTCTTCAACTTCATCCTATTTTTCACTGAAGCGCTGCTTTATGAAGATGCGGCATCATTTACCGGGTTACCAAGGAGGGAAATGGTGGTTGCCAGGTGATGAGTCACCACTGCCATAGTAAGCCTTAGTTATTCCCTGCAAATTAATTGTAATGCCCCAGTTTTGTCACTGGGACAATAATGGAGAAAGGACATTCGGGAAGGGTCCTGTTATGTGAGGAATATAGCCTGAAAAAATTGTTTAGTTGATTATGTAGTACTCTGCCAAATGTTTGTGCTATCAAAATTCAAGTCTTGTATTACTCAATTAGCACCTTGATTATGTATATGAGATAAAATAGGGCCTTTATCTTCTCTATCTTCTAACTGGAACTTTGAGGTGATTTCTGTCCTAAAGACTAAACCCCCATACCCAATCCTACTTTAAATTGAGATTTAGAAAGAAAGTAGCAGCAGGTAAGTTTGGATAGCCATACCATAGGGGCTTACACCTATCTTATCTAATCTGGTTATTGATAGTATGTTTATGGGAAAATGAACTAGTTCAGGTGAGTACATGAAATCAGTCAGAATGATCACAGCAGCCTAATTAAAAGTAAATACCAACGCAACTGAAATATTAGTAAAATGACTCTTCTAGACCAGTGTTTGTCAACCTTGGCCACTTGAAGATGTCCGGACTTCAACTCCCAGAATTCCCCAGCCAGCGAATGCTCGCTGGGGAATTCTGGAAGTTGAAGTCCAGACATCTTCAAGTGGCCAAGGTTGACAAACACTGGTCTAGACTATCTCCTCTAAACTGGAAATAAAATTTTAAGAGGCAAGAGGTCAGTTATATGGAATAACATGCTGTTATTTGTGCCATGTACTACTAAAGGAACAAAAGGATAAAATGATATGAAGAACCAAGAAGCTACAGTTACATCTAGTTACTGTGCTTTCACAGATGCCTATACTTTTATTTTATACATCCCTGAGCACAAACAAAACTGATTTAGCCTAACATTTGACAAATTAGACTCACGGACCATTGTAATATTCTGCAATAGGTCCCAAACCTATAGGTCCCAAATTTTGTAGTAATTTTGTCCCTTGTGCATCCCAACATCTCCCATCACGGTTCATGATTTGTACAAGCAATTTTGGTGACTTTTTAATGATTTATCTTTAGCTCTAATGATCCCCAACTATGGAGCATTTGTGGAACACTCTTAAAGAAGATATTGTAAGGGATGTGTCCCTGTCAGTATCTCAAGCTGTAGCTTAATGTCCCAAAACTTCTGATGATCTAGAACAAAATCCTTGTTGAAATTTTAAAGCTGAGCTGCCCTAATTTTTTCTTAATAAAATATTCTGGAAATACGGGGTACCTAGTGCTCTCTGAACTTGGTTGTTTTCTTGCAGATGTTTCATTACTAAAGTAGGTCACATCAGTGTTAGTAGGGAGTGGAGTTTGTTCCCATTTTATATTCAAGGGGTTTGCCCTGACAGGTCAAGGAAACAACAAAGCTACCAGAGCATCTGGGACCCCACAGTTCAACCCTGAGCTACAAATATTCTCTTCTATCAGTATTCTGGAAATGCCTATTGTTTTCTCCAATTTTATTTTATTTTTATATCCAATGCCACAGTAATTTAAGGCAAGGAATGAAGAATGTGTCCACCTGACATTCTCACCCTTTTTAAATCATATATTTCCAAAAATCTATAAGTCTTTAAAAAATGCAGTGAGACCTCCTCTTGGAAGTCTGACTAACTGACATCTCAAATGGGAGATCAAAAATAGTCTTCAGAGCAAAACAAAATAACCCAACTGAACAGATATGTTATAGCTTAATGCTACGTATGAACTAAACTAGAATCTGGTACTGAATCAGCTTAAAATGTGATATTCTTGAAACAGAATCATTACCATGAATAAAGCTTTTCTTATTCACACAAACACACTCACACACACACACACACACCTGTAAACTGACTGCTTATCATCTAAACCTCTCCACATAACACATTTGATGAGTTAATACTAAACATTCACAATTCCCTTGGAATAACTGTAAATGGAATTATAGGGCTGCTGGATTCAAGGTCCAAAGCAGTCAGAAAGCACTCAACGGCAGCTTCATTTTTGCCCTGAGCATGAAGGACTTCTCCAAGGCTGTTCCAGGCTTTGTGGCTGGTACTCTGTATCTGGACTGCATCCTGAAGAACCTTCTGAGCCAAATCTCTTCGCCCAAGCTTGTTGAGTACCAGTCCCTGCCAAAGGAAAAGTAACTCAGTGTTAATCACAACAAAACTTAATTGTTTGATGGATAAAAACAGGAGAATAAGAAGATACTGAGGCAGGCTAATATTCCGTATTGTCAAAGTCTCTGTCAGAGTAGCAGTATCTATGTACACTTGCAAAAATCTTGACAACCACTAGATGGCAGTGAAGTGACATAAGAAACTATAATTACTGTGGTTGCCCAGAATTTTGCTGGCAAATTATGGTAGCTCTTTCTTGGATTTCACCCAGAATCTTTTTCAGACTGATTTGGCGAGTCCAGGAACTGGATGCTATGAGCTATACTATCAAGCTATATATAGCCTTTGTTCTCAAATACAGAGTCCAAGTGTAATTATAAGTTATTCCGAATGATTTCCTTAAACAAAAGCAGTGTATCCTTTAACTTGTAGCCTGATATTTTTTGCTTCGTTAGTGAGCTCCAATTCCTCAATTTTTCATTTCAATTCTCCCTTGATACTTTTAAGAACTCTCGGTTCAGCAATGGAATGTCTAGAAATGCTGAAAAATTCTCCCGTCATTTCACCATGTCTTGGTACTTGATGTTGATTTGGCCATAAGAACACAGATGGTGCATTGGACAAAAAGTGTCTTATAGGAACATCCCCCAAGCTTATGGAACATTTTGCTTTTGGAACATTCACAGCAGTGAAAAGCATTGCATTGTTGTACTCTTGAGACTGAAATATATTCTAGCTCTGAAGAATAAAACCAGTATTCCCCAACCCAGTAGCTTCCAGATGCATTAAGAAAAACGAATGCCAAGATTATTATCTTCCATAATGTATTATAACAAGCATTCCCACAATGTATATGAGGAAACTGATGCATAGACTTGTGAAGGTTGATACACAGGTTTGATTTCAACACTTGAAGGCCTTGACTGACAGAAAGATACCAAAATACCAAAGTCTCTCTTAGGTTGACCAAGAGAAAGACAACTTCTTTTTTGTTATCATCTTTATCTTTTAACAAAATAAAATATTCTGAATTCTAAAGAGTTTCCCCTTACTCTTATACTACAACGGCTCTTAGCCTAGGCCAGGGCTGTCAAGCTCATGGCCCGTGGACCGGATGAGTCACCTGCTGGCCATGTCCACAGCCAGTTGAGCGAAGGGGAAAAAGTCATAATGCATCACTTGACACCTCTGTGATGACATGAGTTTGACACCCCTGTCCTAGACCAAGCTGGCAGTAGTGATGGTTCTGCCCACTGCCAACGATACCAGATGCTGGTTCTAGCCCAGTTGCTGTGAGTTGGATAACTTGTCTGTCAAAGATGTTTACTTCCAATAGATTTGGAATAATCATGAACAACAATTTATCGCACTGTATTTATACAGGTAGTCCTCAACTTATGATGGTTCATTTAGTGACAGTTCAAATTTACAACACACTGAAAAAAGTGACCATTAATGCCCATTTTTCACACTTACAACCTTTGTAGTCTCCCCATGATCATGAGATCAAAATTCAGATGCTTGGCAATTGGTTCATACTTACGACTGTTGCTGTGTCCCAAGGGCACATGACCACCTTTTGCAACCTTTTGACAAGCAAAATCAATGGGGAAGTCAAATCCTCTTAACAACTGCATTACTAACTTATCGACTGCAGTGATTTGTTAATAACTAGGGCAAGAAAGGTCATAAAATGGGGCAAAACTCACTTAACAAATGCCTCACTTAGCAACAGGAATTTTAGGCTTAATTGTGGCTGTTAAGTTAAGGACTACTTATATAGGAAACAACAAGCGTGACTACAGATTGTAGCATTTATATGCTACTAAAATACTCCGGTTTGTCTGTAATTTTCAATTGGGCAAAACGATGCATCACTTAAAGAATGCGTCCAAAGTCTGGACTTTTTGCTCCTCTGGGACCGAAATTGAGAAAGTTGTGGCTGCCAAGCTGCCACAGACAGTAGTGGCTGCATGATCATCATTTCCAATGTTCCCTGCCAACTTTCCACATGGAACCTCAATGGGGAAGCTCGTGAGAAGTTTGAAGTTGCACCCACTGCTTTTTTGTCTGTCTCATGTCATTCTGTTCTGCAGTTTAATCTGCAGGAAACATCTCTGGAATAATTAGTCAATGGGTCACTGATCGTCTAGTTAACAATAAAATGAAGGAACAAGTAAAAACCAGAACAAATCTGGGTCTTTCTCAAGGTGCCTAGGAAAAATGAAGTCTACAGCAGGGGTGTCAAACTAGATTTCTTCGAGGGCTGGATCAGCATTGTAGTTTCCTCTACAGGCCAGGGGGTGGGGAGTAGGGGGAAGACAGGACAGACGCCTGCTGCAGCACCCTGCTGGCCAAAATAGACCATGTGGAGGCTCCGTGGGGTCTCCGCGCGGCCCGTTTTTGGCTGGCAAAGTGCTGTTGAAGGTTGGGGAGGCCAAAAACGGGCCATGGGCCAGTCTTTTGATATTTCAAGGCTGGCCCCATGGGCCTGTGGATCTTGATTTGACACCCGTTGTCTATAGGTAGTCCTTGATTTACCACAGTTTAGTGATCGTTCAAAGTTACAATGGCATTGAAAAAAGTGACTTATAACTATTTTTACAATTATGGCCGTTGCAGCATCCCCATGGTCACATGATCAGATGCTTGGCAACTGATTCATGACAGTTGCAGTGTCCCAGGATATGTGATCACCTTTTGAGTCATGCAAAATCAATGGGGAAGCCAGATTCCCAATAGCTGGGTGATAACCTAACAACTGCAGTATTCACTTAACAAGGGTGGCAAGAAAAGTCGTAAAAATGGGGCAAAACTCACTTAACTGTCTCACTTAGCAACAGAAACATTGGGCTCAATTGTGGTCGTAAGTCAAAGACTACCTGTACTTTTTAATGGAGGTTATGTTCGACCCCTCAAACACCTCTTATTATTTTTTCTTTTTGTGTGTGTCATTGCTCCCCCCCCCCATTTTACTTTTGTTAAGGAAAAATGAGGAAGAGGGGCTCAACAGACGATTTCAAAACAAAGAAAGTTCGGGAGGCACGTCGTCATGAATTTTGGTCCCAAGCCAGTCACATTCCCTTGAAGTGGGAGTGGGCACGCCAAAGGGATGATCATGCCCGTAGATCCAGCTGCTCTGAGATTCAGAAATGGGGTGGGAGAGGGGTGCCAGCTGCTATGCTACGGATGAGGAGTCAGGCAGCATTACATTGGTACTTCCTTCATCTCACCCAATGCTTCTTCAAGCGGAGGCTGACATGGGAGGGGACAGTTATATGAAAAAGCAACAGCCTCAGATCTGTCTGGATTGGATGAAGAATCACAGTCTCAGGACAACTCCCACCCCACCTCAAAAAAAAAAAAAAAAAAAAGAGCTATGTATTTTTGACTCTGGAAAGCTAGTATGACACACAGCACTGAACGCTCTGTTTCCCTGAAGAAATCTCCCCTTGAGAGCTGCGAAGCTCTGGCAGAATTTTACATCTCCCTACAGAGTCTGGCAAGTGGTAAACAATGCCTCCATGTTATTGCTGTGTATAGTCCAGCTGGGATCTGCCCATGATGCAGAATGGAAAGGTGTGGGGGGAGGGGGAAGGAGGGAGCAACAAGAATATTCATGTATCCTCCTGCAGAAGGCAATTTATATTTTTAGCTGGGCTCTCTCTCTCTCTCTCTCTCTCTCTCTCTCTCTCTCTCTCTCTCCCTCCCTCCCTCCCTCCCTCCCTCCCTCTCTCCCTCTCTCTCTAGTAGGTTTCCTAATGAAAGTTCAGTTTCTCAGTTTCCATAGAAACACTTCTTGTTAAGGTGCATGAATAATTTCATAAATTCTGCAGAGATTGAGGGAACATTAGAAACGTGTACGTGTGTGTGTGTGTGTGTGTGTGTGTGTGTGTGTGTGTAATAACCGCACCACCCTATTGCCATTTCAAGAGAAAGTAAAACTGCTATTCCCTTTTGTTTTGGTAAATGAAGTATTTTTCTCAAATCAATATAGAAATCAAAATCAGTCATGAGGCTTTTGAAAACCCTGGGGCTTTTAAGATTTTTTTTCTTTCCACATCTTTTCACTCAATTATATGTCAGGGTAGGAAAGAATTTCCCACTGTTGGTAAAAGCATAAGAACCCTGCTCGGAGACAAAAAGGCCCATCTAATTTGGCATTCTGATCTCAGAAACATCCCATAATAAGGACAAGCACCCTTTTCCACTGCTGATTATACCAGGCACAGAGAGATGTGTTGCCTCTAAACTTGAAGCATCTGTTTAAATCTGAATACCACCTCTATCTATTTCCCTTTATAGCTCCCTAAACCAACAGGATCACAAATGTCATAAACAAATTAGGTCTCTGTATGAAAAATGTATTTTTTAAAACCCAGATAATGCTATTTTCTACTTGTTAATCACATGCAAGGCTGGTTCTAGGCCTAAGCAACCTACGCAGTGTCCAATCTAGGCAGTATGCCAAATTTTAGGGGGCACTAAAATTAAACAGACTTCCAAGATACTCAATATGCATATAAAATCTGATAATCTTTGCCTGTTGCTTTAGAATTTTTACGCTTTTCAAAAACACCCACAAGGCCATTTGAGTGGTTGTGAACAATCACTAACCAGGCATTGCAAGTCATGAAAAAAGAAATTATGTTTACATTTATGGACTTCAGGAAGCTGATAATATTACTGAAGCGAAACAAAAGTCTGACGGGAAGATCCTAAGTGAACGGATTGTGGGACTATTTATTTATCAAAGTTATACTTGGAAAAGTGAAAACAGCACACATTGTATGCCAGAACACCCGCTCGAGGGTTAAATATAATTTTGCAGAATAGTTGCCATATGACAGCAATGTAATTAGAATTTCTGTGATTCACTGTAAATAGGTTGAAAATATCCGAGAAAGAAAAAAAAAAAACATTGTCCAGAGCTGAAAATCTTAAGTATACACTTCAAAGACTCAAAGAAAATAAAAGAAACAAGATTGTCTTTTTGACATTCCTAACAAAATTGGAAGATGAGCCAAAGCATAGGAAGTGTCAGAATATGACTACGCCGAAGATGCCAAAAAAGGTAAGAACCAGCCCTAAGCCCATGGAGTTGTCCTGGCAACAAGTTGCCACAGATGACCCCAAATTCCATGTTGTCTACTTTTCAGTGATATACAAATGGATGCCCTAGTTTTAAATAAACAAAGGCTAGAAGGCTTCAGTATCAGAAAAGTTTCCTTCTCATTTTGTTTGATCTTATAAAATGCTGTGAAAAACTCACAGTCTTGTATATTTAATTTGCAATTTATTTTCCTGCGCATTTTATTGAACCACTATTTTACAGAATGGTACAATGGATCTACATGCTAACGAATGCTGGATGCTTTATTTATTTATTTTTATTTATGGTCATGCAGCCAGCATGACTAAATGGCGAAAGCACATGGAGCGCTGCTACCTTCCCACCAAAGGTGGTTCCTATTTTTCTACTTGCATTTTTACAGAAGCTGGGACAAGTAATGTGACCCCATTACGTGGCGCTAGGGATTCGAACCGCCAAACTTTCTGAGCTCACCATCTTAGCCACTGAGCCACCACGTACCTAATGCATCAATGTAATAACACAAAAGATGGATGAGTGGAAAGCAGAGAGCAGAGAGCAAGAGGTGGGGAAGTGGAATCTGCCATCAATCCACCAGCCACCAGTGTGGAATTCTCCCATTTGATCCCCAGGCCAAAGCTCTTTTTCCTTTGTTCCTCTCTGACAATGATCATTTGCACTTCTTTGGTAATATTTATCGTTTCTTATTTAATTGAGCATTTCAGTGCTATTTCAAAGGCATGGTAAGATACTGAAAGTGAATACAGCATTTCAAATCAAAGAGCTTCAAACTATTCATTAATCAGTATTAACTGCATGGCAACCAATGGAAATAAAATGTCAACAAAGCAGTATGAGAGAATGCCATCCACTTACAGAGAGCTTTCTGAAACAGTTTTCTGATGCTTGAGGAGAGGCAGCAGTGAAGTAGTGGAATGTCTTTATCTAAGGAAAGGCTTTTTAGATTTTTGGCACCACTGACTCAAAAAAAAAAAGACTCAACATCTTTCCTCCTTCTATTCCTCAAACAGTAATTAATGCAGTGTCTTTGAGGAAGGTTTTTTAAAGCAAGAAATATTAATCCTAAATATATCTGAAAGGCTATTTGAACCTTTCTGAGAACAGCCTGTCAAGAGCGAAATATGAAATGACATCCTACACATGAATGTAATTATATTTGTCTTTTATATTATAAAAATGTAAATGTATCGGAACATTCTAGAACACTTTCTCAAGTCCCTGATCTAATTACCTTGGGAAAAATGAAACATCTTTATCTTGGAAGGTTGGGAATTACGTTTATTATCATATTGGTGAGGAGTTTGGACTAAAGAAAAGCTGACATAATAAAATATTATAAACGTAATAAAAAAAATGCCAAAGGTTATATACAAGGTTTGAATAAAACGCAAGCCTCCAGGTCCTTAATATTAGTTTAAAGAGGGATCCTTTAATAAATGAAATCTGAAAATAATCCTAGAAAGAAGCTCTTTCATTGTCTGTATTTACTTCTCCGCGTAATAAATATAATTTACTACAAACTTCTACTAATGATGGACAAGCTTCCTAAAGTTTTCATTTAAAAAAAGCCTTGTCTCTTCAACCCTTTCACTGAATCAAGCCAATGCCCAAGAAGAATTGAAAGTTGCCAACAAAAGTCATGCTACAAGAATGTAGGAGAGGAATCCTTAAATTTTGAAAAAAGGTGAAAGTCATATGGCAACAAGACTGGACTATTTATTGTATGGGATGAGATGGTGAGATCCAACTCCACAATTGCCTCTGGGTGACTTGTCAGATGTGAGATATAGCTTGTGGCAAATGTTCCTTCTTGTGAACGCTGGTGAGTCATTGTTTCAAAGGTTGAATGCTCCATTGTAATGTTATGACTTCATAGTGGAGCCAGGTTCAAGGAAATCCATGTAAATAACATCATTTGCATATCCCCAAATTGTAATTATGGCTTTTCCTGGTGAAACCTGACTTTTGAAGGTTTTTTTATTTTTACTCCATGGATAAAGCTATGCCGAGCTGTCAGAATGTCATGAAAAATTCCTCTCCTACATTCTTATAGCATGAGTATTGTTGGCAAATTTCAATTCTTGAATTCCATCTCTGCTATCTGCTTGTGAGGAACCCGTCTTGCACAAACTTTCTAATATTGAAGAACATCAACAATGTGACTTGCATGTTCCTGTGAAATTCCAAGCTTGACAGCAATGTCCCTTTGAGGGATCTGCTGATTGTCCTTAATGAGTTCATCTATCTTTCTTATGTGAATCCTGTCAATTGCCACCACAGATAGGCCCCTTTGTTCTTCATCCTACTAGTCAGCACATCACAGTTCATCATATTTACATTTTTTGACTATGCAAAGAACATAGTATTTACATCAACTTCTTAATCCACTATAAAAAAATATACATTCACCATCATCACCATTAAAATATCAATTTAAACCATTTAAATTTTAGTTCCAGGAACTTTTTCAGTCAAAAATTTAATCATGGAACATTGCTTAAAGGGCACTGATGAGTATTCACAGCAAGCTTCCATTGCATCACAACTTTTTCTGTTAAGAGCTTCTCACCACAAAAAGTAGGAGGACAAAGGCTAAAGAAGATATCAGACCTTCTAGCATGTCAGTACTGCCAATTGTTGGCAAATTTGAACATTAGAGACATTACTCTTCATTCAACCCTTATGTAAGATGCCATAGATGTGTTCCTACAAATGAAAGAGACAGTGATGACCATCTCTTTTAAATTGTGAGGAGTGTTATAATCCACTGGTTTTCCTATCAGTATCAGTATCAGTTCTAATTCTAGAAAGCCTTAAGATAAGATCCTTTCTGAAATCATTCCTCCCAGGCCTTAAGAGGGTATATCAAACTTGTTATTGTTTTCATTGTTTTGCTGTCTTCTTCTGGACCCTGTCCAGTGGTGGATTACAACTGGTATGCCTCGGTACGGGCATACTGGTGCCTGCCAGGGGCACCGCATACCATTCCAGTACAGTGCTCTGGAGGGCCCACCCATCCGCCCCTGCTCCTTACTGGTATTTGAGCTCTTCGGGGCTTCTGTGCATGCGCACAGAGCATATAGCACCTGCGCGATGCTCCATCAGGCAGCTGGAGCATCATGGAGGTGTCGCAGAGCATCGCAGACAGTAAGTATGCATGTGCATGCTGCACATGTGTGCATGCGTGCTACGCACATTCATGTGATGGAAGCCTGGCCCCAGTGCAACTAACCCTAACCCCACCACTGGGTAGGGTCTGGAACCCACGACTGACCCAATCATATGGCCAACAAGAGAGGGCAAGAACTATACAGGCTACCATTGGTACTCTTTTTCATTCTCCTGATCATCTTTATTTTCTCACAGAGGTCAGAGCACCAGAGGCTTCAGGGTTTGGCAATAGCTAAGTATTTAATCTGGGTCTTGGGACATCTCCATATTGACTCATAATACTGGCCCAGGTTCTTATAACCTGGGATGTAGGATGCATGCAGATGTGAATCGTTTGCAATATTTTTCCAAGACTTGGAGAAATCCATCTCCCTCATTATACCTGTTAATTATACTCCTGTGGCCCAAAGGCAGAGGAGAGACATTCCCCAGCAGAAACATTTAATTTTGATCTTTTCTTCGGATCAGAGTATCAGAAGATCTAAAGGCTGAACAGAAAAATGTAAAAGAAGCAAGAGGAAAGAAGGGAGTTAAATGTTTTACTAACAGGTTTAGACTTAGTGAGACCCAGATTTCACCCCCCCCCCCCCCACTGCTTATTCTAAGAATCTAAGAAAACGTTCTATCTATAGCACAAAAGCTATGGACGAAAACCTGACATTCCCGCTGTCTTTCACCAAGTCAACAGACTGGCTGTTAATGTGTTTCACCTTAAACATGATCAAACATTTACTGGTAAAAAAGGCAGGCCCTTAAATATCCTTTCAGAAACTGGGAGGCCCTGATGTCTTTGTAGGGAGGCCTCAGATAAACTCAAGAGTAGAAACTTAGGGCAAGTCGGGCAAGGGGTAGAAGAGAAAAATAAATTGGATATATTTTCTTTCTTCTATTCTTTCTTCCAAACTTACTCAAAGCATAACAGCAGGCTGCATGGAACACTTTGCAGGCGGTAATGCTTTCACTGAGACCTAAATGGAAATGGAAAAGCAAGCAGCAGATGCTTTGTCCCAGTATTTAAAATGCACCAGGCACAGTGTTTTCTTGATTCCCCCCCCCCAACCAGGTCAAGGCTGCAACTCCAGCAGACACTATTGCAAGAGAAGAGCATGATGCCATAATCCACCCACATTAAATACTTGAACAAAGGCCCAAATAGCTGTCTCTTCTGCAGATCACATTTTACAAGTTTATATATATATAATCATGGATAAGCTGTACTCATTCAGTTTGGCCAGCAGGTTTCCACAAGATACCTTAGTTTTAGGGAAATGAATTTCTTCCCAGGAAAGCTGGCTGGTAGACAACCACAGAAATATAATCAGCACTACTGGTTTCTTGGCAAGGTTTTTCAGAAGTGGTTTGACATTGTCTCCTTCCTAGAACTGAGAGAAAGTGACTGGTCCTAGTCACCCAGCTGGCTTCATGCCCAATCAAGGCTAGAATGGTGCAAATCTTATCAACCAATTTGTGTGATATATGAAAAAAAAATCAAGGAGATTGCTTCTAGATCACGGGTCCCAAACTCCCAGTCTGTGGGTTGAACTGGTCTGTGATCCTTTGGGAACTTGACAACACAAGTGGCAGGTGAGTGAGCAAAACTCTATTTGCACAAGTGGCAGGTACACGTGGGAATCATCCCCCCCCCCCCGGTCGGTCCATGGAGCATGAAAGGTTGGGGACTGCTGTTCGAGATAAAACAAGATGATCTCATGTTCAATTTCTGGCATTTCCAAAGAACAGATAGCAAATGAAAGGTGTTTGCCTGTGAACATATAGAGTTCCCATTGATCAGAGAAGTCCAAGATCATGTTACTATCTTATGCTGGAAATATACAGTATTTGGATTTTTGTCAATATGTGGTTTTCTCACAAAATGAGGTCTGGTCAATTATTAAAGACAGATTTAATAGAAAATGGTACTGCCTCCTGGTGGTTGGTGTAGCTACTAGTTCTCCAGTCCAGAGAATTCCTTGTCCATTATGGGGCTTAACTGTATAGGATGCTGGAATTTGGTACTTTGATTTTCAGTGTGTCAATATTTTTATCATCACTATTACCACTATTATCTATAACAAAGTTGTGATAAACTAGAGGGAGACTTATTATCACACTGTTTATCTCAACAGTACCTAACACTAGGATGTTATATGGGTCTCTCTCAGAGGTCGGTTCTGCTGGTTCGGCCTCAATCAGCCGAACCAGTAGTAGCGGTGGTGGGAGACTCCGCCTACCTGCCTGGACGCTTCTGCGCATGCCCAGAAGCGTCACATGCGCGCCCGAACTGATAGTGAAAAAATTACCAACCCACCTCTGGTGTCTCTCTCTCCCTCTCTCTCTTTCTCTCTCTCTCCCTCTCTCTCTCTCCCTCCCTCCCTCGCTCTCTCTCTTACACACACACACACACACACCACTCATAGCCTCCCAACTTTACACTGTTCAGAAGTGGTTACTCCTGATGGTTTATATTCTGCAGTTATTCATTATGTCACCTGTGCAAAATAAAGCTAACCACATGAGGCGAAGGAACTTGTTTTATGGCAACTTTCTAGTCTTATTTCTTTCATATATAATTAATAACAACTGCTATATAATGTACAGTCAGACAGATCCTTAGGACCAACCTTTCTATTGTAGCTAGTATTAGAAAATGCAGAAGGATGTAAGCAAGAATGTTTAAGCCTCCAGGCCTATTTCTCCAAACTCTAGGAGCAGACTTTTAACCTTCTCTAACCTGAAGTGTTTCATAAATCATAACCTTGAATAAATCACAAGATATTACTGTATTATAAATGGCTTTATGGTATTGTTTATTACACAGTTAAAAGATAAAGAATAAGAGTGGGAAAATATAATTTCATAACTAAGACAGAGAATTTAAATTTCCTTATAAATATTAAAGATACCTTGCTTGGGTGAATACAAAACAGTCTAAAGCATCTTGATGTTAGAGAGCTGCAGCATAAATTTATTTACCTATTTACAGTAGAGTATACAGGTGTGTATTTCCCTTGTCTGGGGTTCAGTGAATTTGTTGGTGGTTTACAACAAAGAATCAAGACAATACCTGTGTGCAGTTTTTCTACAAAATTACAAATGATGAATATCATATCACATACATATCAATCTCTCCAAAACTGTAATATCAAGCAAAGATCTGGATCGGTGACCACTACTGGCCAAATACCATCATTGATCAAATGACAGAACTGATCAAATGTCACATTCTAGACCTACAATTTGCAACATCTCAGTCACTGTATAGTAAAATAGAATTACATCTTTAAGTGTCATTTGTTGTGTGTAGAAAATTAAGAAGTGTTCAAACATTGAACAGGGCATGTATATACACATAGTCCACTGGGTACAGCTAAAATGAACACATCATGCTGGGAAGGCAAAGGCTACTATAATTCAGTTAAACATTCACAGAATATGTGATTGTTTTATGTAAATAGCATTAATGTCTAACATAATGGAGCAATTTTATCCAATCCTCTTGGCATAATACAGGATGTACGAAATATGGGGTTATATTTTCAAAAGGCAAGCAGTTCAATTAAGGGCAGGCAGTTTAAGGCCATGTACAGATTAAAGCAGTTTGCCTTAATTCCAGGAAAGAATATTTATTAATTTAGTTTAGTACTCACTACGCTAAACATGGGTGGGTCTACAAAATCCCAGAAATATTTCCCATCACCCGTCTCCCCACAATATCACTTTATTTAATTCTTCCCCCTGAATCCAAGAGATCTGTCTGCAAAGACCATTCTATATTATTCAGCTATAGTCATTCTTTAGATGTCTAAAATAGCAGTGTTGTTTTTTAACCACCTACAGCAGTGTTTTCAAACTTGGCAAATTTAAGATGTATGGGGTTCAACTTCCAGGATTCTCCAGCCACGATGCAGACAATTATCACAGAGACTCTGATAAAACTTGCATTCATCCACCAGCCACCATACCCATGCCATCTCTATCAGTTGTTGTTATTATTATCTCTTTTATTCATTAAACATGGGACTCAGTCAACTGAACATTTAAAAATGTATCACAAATATTACTGATTGGTGCTGATGGTTGATATGGGTTGCTGCCAGCATCCTAGGTATCATCATCATCATCATCATCATCATCATCATCATCATCATCATCATCATCTATAGGTGCCGAGGTGGTGCAGTGGTTAGAATGCAGCACTGCAGGCTATTTCAGCTGACTGCTAACTGCAGTTCGGCAGTTTAAATCTCACTGGCTCAAAGTTAACTCAGCTTTCCATCCTTCCAAGGTGGGTAAAATGAGGATCCAGACTGTTGGGGGCAAAATGCTGACTCTGTAAACTGCTTAGAGAGGGCTGTAAAGCTGTTAACCAGCAACTCATCTCACAGTAGCAAATGCCAAAGTTTAATAATGTATTGTATAACTAAATTTCCGGTATTCCCACCATAGTTTTGCAAGATAGGTTAGAATAAGATAGGAGAGACTGACCCAAAATACTAAGTGAGCTTCCAAGACTGAGGATGGATTTGAACCTGAGATTCCCAATGATGTTCAAGCGTTAAACCACTATACCACATGCTTTCCAATGACTTTGTATAAATACCCACTACCCCCATCTCCATTACCCTGGGGAAAGTTTACACAAACAAAAACTGTGTACCTGCAACCTGAAGTAATAAAGTCTAAGAAAAGCCTTTCCCATAACTTCTGCTGAATATTAAAAGAGGCCCTACAATTTTCACAGTGTATGGATATACAATGCATACACTTACATAGATCCTTTACCTATGGTATAATGGTTTTATCCCTTAAGTGGTATCTGAGAAAAGCTACTTCTGGCCCAGATTTTAAATAAAATCTGTTTAAATAACATTGGGTCAACACTGGAGGTTTATTTTTTCTTCATACACCCAAAGAGTACAATTTGAAGGCAGCAGGCAAATGATCTACTGGCTCTGGAGAAGGAGGAGGTCTTCCCTTTCCTTGACCTACTTCATTCCTTTACAGTTGGATTGTATTCAAAATCTGATTGAAAGACTGCAGTTGCTCAAGGAGTTATATATATATATATATATATATATATATTTTAAATGCTATTTTGGGAAATTGGAAACAAACATTCTTGGAATTCTGGTTCTGGTCTTTAGGATTTAACTAAGCAGAAACACTGCAGCTCAACTGCCATCGAGGATGTCAAAGACATAGGGTTGTGATGGCGAACCAATGGCACACGTGCCAGAAGTGTCATGCAAAGCCCTCTCAGTGGGCACACGTGTCGTCGCCAGCTGCTTTTCTGGTTTCCGGCGCACACATGCACACTGGCCAGCTGGTTTTTGTGCATGCTGGAAATCTGAAGACCAGTTGGCAAGTGCGCATGCCCATGCCGATCACTTAGTCTTCTGGTCTCCGGTGCTCCGGTGGGTGCGAAGACCAGCTGGTTGGCATGCATATGTACACTGGAAACCCAAAGACCAGGCATGTACTGGCCAGCCTGTCTTTGGGTCTCTGGAGCTCCGGTATGCATGTGCATATGCACACACATGTGTTCTGGTTTGGGCACTCGGTCCTGCAATGGTTCGCCATCACTGACATAGGGGGTACTACTTGCAGTCTATAATGGTAACCACATGTACACTCACATTCTGAGATGCAGTTATTAGCTAGGTTGTCTATTCTGTTCTGTTCTATTCCTTGCCTTTGTCCACTTTTCCTATAGGTCATCTGGAACTCTACCCCTAATTTACCTTCAGGCAATGGAGTGAATAATAGTCTTGGGAAACAAAGGGGAGGAAGAGAAACTTTATGTCCTTCCTCTCCATTATATGAAAGGACTTTTTCTGGGTTACAACCTCAGAAGGAAATACAGAAGATGCTGTCTAGAAGCTGGCAACTTTCCTTCAGCCCGCGACAATGTTAAGACATCCAATTTTAAAATGGATATGTTTTGGAGG
Source organism: Thamnophis elegans (assembly GCF_009769535.1). NCBI lineage: Eukaryota > Metazoa > Chordata > Lepidosauria > Squamata > Natricidae > Thamnophis > Thamnophis elegans. Next base: position 97,706,276 of record NC_045544.1, on the reverse strand, counting down.
GTTCCACATATGCTTCTTTTTGATATATGGTGATGTGGAATAGAGATACCCAAATGATAAAGACCCTCCAATGTTTTTGGGAACTAAGATTCTTTGACCGTAAACTAGTGGCACATCTCACACCAATGTGAACACAAGGAAGTCTTTGTTCCTTCTCCTGTGAGACAGGAAAAGAGATGGTTTGATTTCACGCTGACTGTCTTTCTTCTTCCTAGCCATAGCCAGAGCCTGAGTATGTCTGCTGCTGCTGCATATGCCATATGCCTGCAGCAGAAATCCATGGAGCAGGTAAGGCATAGAAGTCTCAGCCTAGGAGCATTGGCTATCCAACATCTTCTTAAAGACTTCCAATGTTGGGGCATTCACAACTTCTGGAGGCAAGTTGTTCCACTGATTAATTGTTCTAACTGTCAGGAAATTGCTCCTTAATTCTAAGTTGCTTCTCTCCTTGATTAGTTTCCACCCATTGCTTCTTATCCTACCCTCAGGTGCCTTGGAGAATAGTTTGACTCCCTCTTCTTTGTGGCAACCCCTGAGATATTACAAAACTGCTATCATGTCTCCCCTGGTCCTTCTTTTCATTAAACTAGACATACCCAATTCCTGCAACTGTTCTTCATATTTTAGTCTCCAGTCCCCTAATCATCTTTGTTGCTCTTCTCTGCACTCTTTCTAGAGTCTCCACATCTTTTCTACATCGTGGTGACCAAAACTGAATGCAGTATTCCAAGTGTGGCCTTACCAAGGCATTATAAAGTGGTATTAACACTTCATGTGATCTTGATTCTATCCCTCTGTTTATGCAGCCTAGAACTGTGTTGGCTTTTTTGGCAGCTGCTGCACACCGCTGGCTCATATTTAAATGGTTGTCCACTAGGACTCCAAGATCCCGCTCACAGTTACTACTATTGAGGAAGGTTCCATCTATACTGTACCTGTGCATTTTGTTTTTCTTGTCTAAATGTAGAATGGTGCATTCTACATTAGATGGTGCAGAGGCTCAGGGGAGAAACTAGTGCTCAGGAAAGCCTGATGAATGTGTTCTGGGAATAAGCTGTGTCATATGGGATCATGTGCAAAGAATTAGGGAAAGCATCCATGCAAACCTGAAAAAAAAATTAACTATTGCGCCCCCCCCCCTCCCCAGCGGTATGACAAAAAATGCTGGAGAAGGCAAAATATCTCAGTTATTGAGAGCAATGCTGACTTTACTAATATTGACAGTGATGCTGATTATTTCTGATATATTACCTTGCTAAGGATTGGCAACTTATAGCTTGTGGCAAAGCTTCAGGGAATGCAGAACAAAATATCAGTCACTGGCACATTCAGATTTTCAAGAACCCCAAGGCTTACTTCTTAAGCATTTATTTATTGCTTCCTCTGAATATTATCTACATCTGCTCAAAGGCAGTAAATAATCTACTTATCTTTTAATGATCAGAAAGAAGAAAGCATATGGCTCAAGGATTTGGTAGAAGTTCTTAAGAAGTGGGGCCTCAGCAGGTGTCTGATGGTGCCTAACAAATTATGAGCATGACTTCAGGACACGTTATCAAGTGATCCTGTTGAATTTCTGCATTTATTTTAGTGTGTAGTTTCAATAATACAGAATTTTATATGAAGTGATTATCAAGAAACTATTATAATGGGACCCCTGAATGAGCTTGATTTATTTAAAAATCACAGAAACATAATTACATGCTGCTATTGAAGTGAATTCATTTACAATAGTTCATACAGATAGAGATGATAAAGCTGGTAGTCATTCAGATATCTTACTGAGTAGATCAAGCAAAGAAAAGGTGGAAGCATTCAGAACCCTTTAGCATCAGACAGACGTATGTACAAAAAGTCAGTAGTGATGACCTAAGAAAAAGTTACTATTATTTTGAATTAATCAAGACAAAAACCAGGACTGAATCTATTGCATGTTTTTGCTGGAATTATATCTTCAAAAGGACATAAAAAGTATGGTTTTGGTACAGATAGTTTTGCTATGCCAATTCCCCCCCCCCCCCTTTTACTTTTCTGGTTATAAATTCATTCTAGCTGGCAATCAAACCACAGAAGAACGTCTAAGGCAGTGTTTCTCAACCTTGGCCACTTGAAGATGTCTGGACTTCAACTCCCAGAATTCCCCAGCCAGCATTCGAATGCTGGCTGGGGAATTCTGGGAGTTGAAGTCCAGACATCTTCAAGTAGCCAAGGTTGAGAAACACTGGTCTAAGGGTATCACTCCAAGATACAGTCTATTTAGCTGGTATTCCATCTGCCCTCCATAAGAAGACAAACGATTGAAATGATTTGTTCTTGAATCATTAAATGTGACTGAACAGTCTCAATCTTTCTCTCTCACACACCTTTTTGAAGCATTTTCCTGGATGAGAGGAAAAACAACAAGGGAGGCAAGCCTCTGAATGTATGAGTGAATATGGAAGTGATTTATAGTAGCAGTTTATAGTATTATTATGTATTTGTTCACGAATAATAGACCATATTAAAGTAGGCACACATGCTGACACTCTGAAAAGCTGTTAGTGGTATGAGAAAGCTGGGCTGCTGAGTAAGTTAGCCATAGCCCTAAATTGCTCTCTGTATTCTGAGGATATTAAATGATGATAGAGAAACAAAGAAAATGCTTTATTATCATTCTCCTACCACACTTCATATAAATTATGATGTGTTACACTTAATATTTTAATTCCATCTACATGATTTACTTTTGTAGACAGATGCAAACAGTTGTATATATCTGTCACTGGCAAAGGAAAGCACTTAAGGAACAATAAGGCCTATAGAAAATATTGTGAAAGAGGAATTTCCTCTGTGATCCTGAAAATGCATGCAAGATTTTTCTTCTTGTTCCTGTAGGCATTTAGGGCTCATTTTGGGGAGTAGTACAGAGGTGATATTCAGCAGGTTCTGACCAGTTCTGGAGAACCGGTAGTGGGAATTTTGAGTAGTTCAGAGAACCGGTAAATACCACCTCCTACGGTCCCCACTTCCATCTATCCTCTGTCTCCTGAGTCCCAGCTGATCAGGAGGAAATGGGGATTTTGCAGTATCCTTCCCCTGCCACACCCACAAAGCCATACCCACCAAGCCATGCCCACAGAACCAGTAGTAAAAACTTTTGAATCCCACTACTGGAGTAGTACATATTTCTGGAAACTAATTTGCAAAAGAACTATGCCGTTGTCCATAGCTTTCTATTATTATTTGACACTTTGATGTTGCCTAGTTACTAGTTTTGTAATACTAACGATCTACATTAGACAACCCATCTCACGAAGGCATTACAGGCATCTCAGTGCAGGTAGGCAGTAAAACATAGAGTATGACCTACTTTGATCCCCTGAAAAAATCTGCAGAGAAGGGCTTTTCTACCATTTGGTACAGGTAGTCCTTGACTTACAATCTCTTAGTGACAGTTCGAAGTTTTTACAACACAGAAAAAAGTGACCTACAATTAGTCTTTGCATTTATGATCGTAGCAGCAACCCCCATAGTCATGTGATCAGAATCCGGACACTTAGCAGAATTTATGTATTATGTACTTATGTCCCAAGGTCATGTAATCACCATTTATGATCTTCTCAGCTGTCTTTCAACAACCAAAATCAAGGGGAGGGGGGATCCAGATTTATTTAATGACTCATGTTTCATTTAATAACCATAGTGATTTGCTTAAAAACCATCACAAAAAAGGTCATACAATTGTGTGTAACACAACCATCTTGCTTAGCAATGGAAATTCTGGTCCAAATTCTGGTGGTAAGCCAAGGACTACTAGTACAGACCTAATGTGGCAATATCTATGCAAGTAAAGGTAAAGGTTCCCCTCGTACATATGTGCTAGTTGTTCCTCACTCTAGGGGCTAATGCTAGTGCTCATCTCCGTTTCAAAGCCGAAGAGCCAGCCCCGTCCAAAGATGTCTCCATGGTCATGTGGCCAGCATGACTAAATGCCGAAGATGCACGGAACGCTGTTACCTTCCCACCAAAGGTGGTTCCTATTTTTCTACTTGCATTTTTACATGCTTTTGAACTGCTAGGTTGGCAGAACTTGGGACAAGTAACAGGTGCTCACTCCATTACGCAGCGCTAGGGATTTGAACCGCCAAACTGCCAACCTTTCTGATCGACAAGCTCAGCATCTTAGCCACTGAACCATCATATCCCTCTTCTATGCAAGTTATTAAGCCTAAACAATAGATCCTCTAGTTCAGAATTTTTATATGGAAATTTGTCTATAAAGTTTTAAACTAGGTTTCATAGATTTCTTCAAGGGGCCTTGAGAATTGTAATCTTTTAAAAGTATTATTAGATTTTTTACTCTGCCCCTACCCCATTTCTCTCTTCCTCTCTAGATAGATGAACTCAGTGAGTATGCCTAATACTCCTGCTTTCTATTTTCCCTACAACAATAATCCTATAAAGCGAGTTGGACTCAGACAGACTGATCATTATATAATGAGTTCCTGTTTTAGTTCACAGTGCAATGTGCCTAGTCTTTGGAGAGAATTTGTGACTTTTGCAGGCATACAGCTTGTTAAACTGCTTGTACTGTGCTATTTTGGGGACAATAACTTATTTGAAAAGATAAAAACTTCAAGAATCTATATGAAGAATGGATTCCATGGACTATGTGGCATGTTCAAAAATTACATCCAGTTTGGTACTAATTTCTGATCAAAAAAATCTGTAAAAAAAATTCCCTGTGTTGTACCTTTATCTCACTTCTTGGTTTACATTGAATGATCCCTAAGGAAGACTGTAAGCTTTTGCTATTTAATGAGGACTTCGATTAATTTATTTAGCTATTTTCACTACTGCAGAAGCAGGAAACCTGTAGGACATGTGCTGCTGAGTATTATATTGATCTATTCATCAGAACACCTCAATCAGTTTTGCAATTAATGGGTGCAAGGCTGAGAAAACTTAATTTTAGTGCAGAACATCTGCAGAAGTGTGACTTTGGCTTGGACCCTGAAACATCACCGAGAAGGTTACATTCTGTTGACTGAAGAAACAAGCACCATGGCATAAATAAATAAAATTGATAAGTTATTCATTCTTATGAAACAGTTTTCTAGTTTCTCATCCTGCTGTGCTGTGGAGAACCACTGTGGTGCATTTGTGATGCAACATAAAAATATGCTGAACTAAAATAAGTTTCCATACAAATGTGTCACGGAGGTTGAGGCTGTTATTCTATATTCTAATGTCTCTGAAAGACAGAGATTTTGGGAGGCCTTCTTAGGATATTAGAAACTAAGAATTTAATAAACTGCATATCAACACAGAATGCATTAAGGATAGCCTTCTGTATGCCAAAATCAATTAATTACTTAATTAACTAATTATATTTGTAGACTATATGTAGACTGTACCAGTCAACTGATCCTCTAGGACATGGGTGTCAAACTCCAACGACAAGTTGTGATGCATCTGGCCTGCAGGTCACAAATTTGATACCCTTACTCTAGGAAATGTAGGACAATAAAACAAGAAAGGCAAGAAAGTAATATAACTTCTCTCACAAAACTCCCAGCAACTCCAAGCAACAGACAATAGCATTATATAGTATCATGGTTGTCCACAACTTCTCAAAGCCAAAGGGGGAATAATAAAAAGGTCTTAATAACCTTGCAAAATGGAAGGAGAAATGAGGCCAAATGTACTTCTCCTGGAAGTAAATTCCAGGGTATAGGGGGATGCATTGATAACCAATGCCATCAGGCCATAGTTCCTATCTGTCTCAAGGAGGGAAGGCTCTCTGCACCCTTTTCTACATGTTCATATGAGATTGATAGATGCACTTCTGTAACATGGGTTTTGGGGTGTCATTGGACTCATAAAACTATAGCTATGGACCATGGTTATAGATCTGAAGGCAAATTTCCAATGTCCTCAGTTAAATAGGCACAATGCTGTAAGAACCTTTGCCCAGTTGCCAGCAGAAAAGTTTCAGATTACATACTTGTACATGCTGCTGAAACATCCGATTGCTTTATTTTGTTTGGCTTTCTTGTTTCATATTGATACAACATTTATCTTCCATAAGGGTTAGCAGATTCCATAATCCTCATAAGAATCCTCTACTTCCCTGTATTTCTAGTTAGACAGTAGCAAGAGTTTGTTTTAAGATGGAGCAAATTTATTATGGCTATTTGCCTTTTTTCTAAGAAGTCTAAAAGGAAGAATGTTTAAAATTGAAAGGACTTACAGATTTCATTAGGAATCCCTCCTAATCTAAATATGAATGACTCAACAGTTTTTTCTTTAGATCTGGTGCAGAAATGGGACATATGTACATATACCTCTGGAATAAAATGAGACTACTTTGTCAAACAAAAACACAAAGGTTATTAGCTACAGTTTTTTCTGTGCCAATTTAAATATTACCCTGTAGGACTGCCAAATTTAGACTGCAAAAGGTGAAAGAAGATGGCAGATAAGAAGTACAGATAGTCCTTGATAAACAACAATAACTGGAATCAGAATTTCCATTGCAGTTGTAAAGTCTGTTGATACATGATTGTATTGCTCAGCAATGGCAATCCTGGCTGTCCCCATTGCCATTGTTAACTGAATCCCACTGGTTGTTAGATGAAAACCAAGCCTGGTTCTACCTAGCCCTGAACCTTAGTAAGGTAAGGGACTGTCTTCTCTGTCTCCTCCTGTGATGACCCAGGGCAAGGCACGGAGGCAACACAGTTAGCTGAACAGTTCAAACTGAACAATTCTGGAGTGGATCCAATTATTTAGAAACATAATGGCTTCCATTTGCTGGGTATGTTCATGTAGAGGCTAGACATCCATCGTGCTGGAATTTGGTTTCCTGAAAGGATCAGAAGATGGATTTTATGACCTGAATATTCCCTTCCATCTCTTGGATCCTATGTCATTTCACACATTTCAAATATTAAAACAAATGTAAGAATACTTTTTTTTTAGTATGACTGATGGCTTCATCATGAATCGGTGCTTTACCTTCCCTCAGGGCATACAATTTTTAAGCAACTGCTAAGAAGATAGGAGGGAGATTACTCCAACAGTTCTCACAGGGTGACTAAAATTGCAGCTTTCATGCCATATCTTGATAATGCGAGAAGCCTGTTGTAGGGTCATCCATCACAAAATAGTTTCCTACTATATACCATGGCAACAGGAAATATTAGGGATGTGGTGGCACAGTGGCTTAAAGACGTTGGAACTGCTGGCCAGAATTGGGTTGCACTCCGGTAGTTTGAGCCCAGCTCCATGAGATGGAATGAGCTTCCATTGCTTGCTACCCAGCTCATGCTCACCCAGCAGTTCGAAAGCATGCAATATTGTGAGTAGATAAATGGGTACCACTTCGGTGGGAAAAAAACTAGCTGTGTATGTGTGTGTGGAGAGAGGAAGCCGGCCATGCAACACAAGGTGAGTCAAGACTGGCAGAGGAGCCCGGAACTCAAGTGCTGCTAGTCAGCTGATGTAAGCTAGTCTGCCCCCTGTGGTACACCAAGGATAGGCAGGCAAGCGCCGGATAGAATGAACTAGTAATTTAGGCTGTCAGGGCTGCATTGTTCATATTTGTTGACTTCCCTGTCATTGTATGCCATACATTAAATAAATAATATGAAAACTAAAAATGGATGCCCTTTGGGTAATATATGAGAAGGAGATCTTAATAAAAGGATCAGTTGTTATTTTATATTTCATGTCTTTAAAAAATGTCACAATAACATGCACGTCTTTAAAAACCCATGCACATACCTACATCAGATCAGGGATCAATCATACTGTAACTGTCTGCAGTGCAAATTATTTAGGCTATTGCTGGTTTATTTATCTCTTACATCTAACTGTCAATGACCAACTGGAGAATCTGCAATTGCAAAAGGATACCTAGGCTTGGTTGGTGTTCTAACAATAACCCAAAACAACAATCACACAATCCTCAAATCAAGTTCTTTCTTTTTGGCATTTTTTTCATCTTTACAATGTAAGGCATTGCATTAAATAAAATCTAAATTTCTCCAAAGTGTTCCAATATGTGATTTCACCAGGAAACTCCCAGATCATCAACATCCAGAGGAAGATATTTCATGATGGAGTTTAGGTAAAAGGCATTCAAATGATACAGCTTGTATAATGAATAAGATAGCCCAGTGATTGGAGTACTAGCTTCATAAAGTATGCTAAGTTTGATTTTGATTCAGGATCAGTTTTGGCATACTCATTGGAGAAAACAAACATATAATGTAATCTATATAAATTAGATAATAAATAAAATACAATGTCATCAGTCTGTGCTTACACTATTTGGTCCAAATTTTCCAGTAGAGAGCTTGTGTTATGAGAAAACAGCTCACCAACTTTTGACTAATTAGCTCTTTTTTCCAGGTTCATTATAATCTTTTCATTTCCTGCCATCATTTCAAAGATATTTCCTTATCTCTGGAAATAGAATGATGAGAATGACCACGAGCTGGCAAAAAATCAATGGACACAGGAATGGCTTCCAACTTCCTGTTGGCTTCCCCATTGAATTTCCTTGTTGGAAGCTGGCAGTGAGCATTGGGACTCTTTTCTCCTTTTCCCCCCTTCTGTCCCTTCCTTTCACTTCCCTTCCCTTCCCAGAAGGCAGGTAAATGGCTGCTGCTGGGTGGAAGAGAAAGTGAGGTGTTAAAGAGTGGCTCAGAAACTGTCATAGAATATTGAAAATGAGGATTCTGGCTGCAGCATCAGTGGTAGCAGCCTGGCAGCACTGAAGCAGTCACAACTTCCCAAGATTTCATTCCCTTGAAAATCGTGTTGTTTCAAAAATTGTTGCCCTACAATGCACCATTTTGCCCAGTTAAAGATTACCAAAACAAGAATTTTAGTTATATAGAGAGTGAGAACAATTTTGCTGGAGCATCGAGGAGAATTAGTGTCCATTTATACCAAGTGTTCAAAACATTCATTGACAATATCAAATGGATTTCATCTCCCCTCTTATTTTCTCCAAATAGGAAGAGAAAAAAGAAACAATTCCCCATATTTTGTTGTACTTATTATCTGAAATAAGATGGCACTGCTGTAACCACCTTAGAATTTACATCCGCTTCTGCTGTTCTCTTCCCTCTGATATTGTGGGAACAATTTATTACTATGATAGATGCCAGGAAGGCAGGCAGAGCATTGCAGCTGAGCTTGTGCAGATTGCTTTGGGGGATTGGGGGTGGAGAATCTCTGCTGAAGAAAGATATTTATGCCAGCTATGGAGTTGCCTGGCTGTTCTTTCCATTATGTCATGTCAGCTTCCTTTAGTCTGTTGTCAGAATGAAATCGACTGTAATTCTAACCAGACCTAGGCAGCACCAGCATGATACATGAAGAAACTAATGTCAGGCCTGCAGCCAATTTTTCTTTTGGATCTTTGGCCAAATTGGAACTTTGAGGAATGCTTTGCCTCAGACTCTGATTTAATTTTGGATGCTCTTTGGAACCCTGACATGTAAATTGTGATTTGCCCTATCTAGAACCCAATATAGGGTTCTAGATCAGATGATGCTCACAGTAATAAGCTAATATTTTATTAAATATAGGTACAGAAAAAATACAAAAGTCTACATTTTGTACCATAAGTCCAAGTGATTTTGATTTTCCCTATGTTTTGAAAGGAAGTAATTTAGGATTTGATAGTGATTCTTAATTCAACATTTTAATCTGTATCCACCATAATGGTTCTCTGATGGCATATAAGAATCCTTGGATATTTGCTGATTGTAACGCATAAAGAAGTTCATAGTAATACCTCAGGACTTAAAGATGAAGATTGTCATGAAGCAAAGTGTTATAAAAAATGAAAGTTGAGGTGAATCCTATGGAAATGAACATGATCCCTTTGACCTTTTATTTTACTGGTGTCTGAAGAGAATACTGTACAGAATTTTAAATACAGTCTTTCATATTATTTCCTGGTTAAGTGAGTATTTGATTAGTGTCCGTATAAATTCAATGACATGTCTAGCTTTTTTCAGGCTAATCCAAAGGAAAGTGATATTGGGAAGTTTAAATATTAAGCAGCTTGGTCAGAGATGGGTTTCACATAATTTTACCACCAGTTCGCTGTGCACTGAAAATGTGAGCTTGTGCATGTGCACACCTTCCACACATGTGCATGGTCTTTTGCGCATGCACTTTGCTCGCAAGCAGGGCTTGTACACAAGTGTGCGGCTTAGAAAACGTGGCTAAATAGGATAGCATAGCACTGGATTAGGGTTAGTGTTTGCCACTACTAGTTCGCCTGAACCAGTCCAACTAGGTGAATACCACTACTGAGTTTGGTCTAATAGTTGCAGCTCCAGACTAAGACCAGGAGATTGTGAGTTGTATTCCCACTTTAGGCATGAAAGGCAGCTATGTGACTTTGGGCCAAACAGTCTCTCTCAGTGCAACCCACCTCATAGGATTGTTGAGGAGGGAATAAGGAGAAGGAAGGAATATTATGTATGTTTGCAGCCTCAAGTTATTTATAAATATAAAAAGGTGGGACTAAAACATCTAAATAAAAAGTAAAAAATAAAAAAACCTCTTACTATGAGATTTGAAAAAGTTATCTTGAAAAACAAGGATTCATGTGGAATAAGATAAAATTAGTTTCAGAAGTAATTGGAAAGGCTATTGCCCAGATTCATTTCAGTGTAGTTTTCTTAGTAGAGGATGCAGAAAATAATATCCTGTATTAATTTCTCATAGCCAGATTTTTTTAGTTAAAGAAATCACCCCATATATGAGCTGCCAGAATAGTTACAGATGTTAATCCATTGAAGACATCATATGGAATGGCCATTAAAAAAAAATAACATGGTAATGACAATAAGCGAGAGAGAGATATGATATGATATGATATATATATATATATATATATATATATATATATATATATATATATATATATATATATATATATATATATGGAGAGAGAGAGAGAGAGAGAGAGAGAGAGAGATATTATCTTAGAATTTAAGACTACTGCAAAGAATTATATTCATTTTACATAGTGGATTGTCACAATTGAAGTGAGATGGGAAGCTGAGACTTTTTAGCTCATGGTAATGGTGGGTTCCTACCGATTTGGATCAGTTCGGCTGAAACGGTAGTGGTTTGGCAACCTGGGTCACTGGAACTGGCAGCAACCCAGGCCTGCCACATCCCCAAACCAGTTCTCAAGACACTGTCATCTTGTTTTTTGCTTCTGTGCATGCACAGAGCAATTTTTATTGCATCAAGAGCAGTGGTGCATCCATGAGCGAACTGGCAGTAGTGACTGCCGTAACCCACTCCTGGCTCACGGGTGTCAAACGCTCTACATCACATTGCTGTCATGTGACATTTCATCAGGTTTTTCCAATTTGCAGAGCTGGGATGGGTGTGGCCCACGTGTGATGCATCCAACCTATGGGCCACCAGTTTGACACCCCTGTTCTAGCTCTTAGTTAACAGGTTCACATTAAGTCTCTGCGCCTCTCTCAAAAATTTCTCTCTTCTATAGAGTTTTGATTGCAATCAAGATATCATCTGCTTAATCACACAAATTATTCAATTCATTATTTTAGACCTATTGTCATGCATTTGAATTACAGATACATGATTGGCCTTGTTTAACTGAATCAGAAGTCTAACTACATGGGATTCCTTTTGCCAAAAATTTGCAAAAGTCCAAGCCTATTCCCACAATGGAAAAAAGAAGTGGAGAGTACATAAGGCACATCTGATATGTTGCAGAATAGTTTCTAATCTGCTTGATTTTTCAGTGGCTAGATAGATGGCCAGTAGATGGAATTAACTATCTTGATTTTAATTAAAATCACAGATTCACATCTTTTGAGAGACAAATTCTGTCAGGTATAGTTCTTCTCCTTTAGGAAGTAGAGGAAAAATAGATAATTGTCTTGTGCTTTATTATAAAAAAATCAATTAATTAATGGATAATTAAAGGTAGTCATCATGATGCAAATAAGCTGAGATGTGCTTCGAAGGGCAGGATCATTTTGTGTTACAGAAACTTTAAATCAGAGGAATGATCTGCTACATGACAAAGAAAACATATCCTCTTAATATAGACATATGATAAGCCTATCTAGTAACAACCAGGGAACACACATATAACTTTGGAGATGAATTTTAGATATACAGTAGGACACTTTACTGATTTACCACTAGGGGACATAAAAGGGTGGGAAGGACAGGATGGAGTAAGATTTATAAGCAGGAAGAGATGCTGCTAGTATGTACAACAGTTCTATTTCAGGGACATTTCTTTCAGTTCTTCTGAAATGTTTGGAAAATTGAAAACTGGATATGATTCTGATAAATCGTGTATCAATAACTTTGAAACTGGTGTTGGTGTGAAATGTGTAGTTTATCAAAAAGCTTTCACCATGATTTTGGGAGCCAATGTAAATACTAAGATACAGCAGCCAATTTAGTTATGGTTTTTTTCCCCCCAGCAATACATACTGAGTAATTATTATTCTATAGATATTACAAGCAGTCTTCTGTTCTGAGATATTGCTCTTAAAGATAATAATAGACACATGTTAGCAATATGATCCGCCTTACGTTGCTGGATATAATATAGCACAGTCCATTTTAAAAAATCCACACAGAAGTATCACGGAGAATGACGAATTTTTGTTCTGTTCACTCAACACCTGCATGTCCTTCAACATTTGATTCCTACACTTCTAAATTTGATTCTCATTCACTTTCAAATGGCTATGTAAGGCAATACATGCAGGCCCATGGCAAGGGCAGTTCCAAAATGTTGATGGCCATCTGGTTTATTTATATGAACAATGTGGTAAGTGTGACCCATGACAATCTAGTCAACCTAGAAGGTTCATATTAACATTAAAGTTATGCTATTATCCCATAAACTGGTGATGTGTCCATAGAATGGCAACTCAAAAAGCAGAATGAACTGACACATCTCTTTCTGACTGAAGCTCATCTGATTTCTCCAGCATTAGTTTTTGTAAAGCTGCCATAAGCAGCTTAAAAAAGAATGTTTTAATGCAGTAGTTCTAAGCATCTGATGGTGTTACATCCAGTTCAAAGTCAGCAAAAGCTTCTAAAATGCTTTCATTTAATTGCTTGAAAATATTACAACATGAAAGCTTGATTTTATCAACAAAACCACAGGTGGTACCCACAGCCTCTAAAAGCATTAAAAACAGTTACTGCATTTATTCTTTCTCACCCTAAAGCCTCATAAATAGGTTGAACAGGAATTTTCTGTTGATCACTGCCAAGAGTGCAGGGGTTTATTGATAAGTTGAAGTGCTAATACTTCATCAGAATAAAGAATATATCCAAGCAAGATGGCAATTCAGGAAATTTCATTTTAATATCTACTTACTGTATGTGCTCCTTAAATGGATCAGTTGATATTAAGTAAGTGCCATTATTGTAGTGAAGTTGCTATTGATTGTTGAATTTGTGAATAAATTTATGGCCCAAGTACAGTAATCATTCTACTATTGTTTAGAGATTGGACAACATTTTCAGTAAAACATTCCTGATCCCACCACTATTTGAGGCAGCATACAATTGGTAAATTCCTTTAATAAGTGTTTGATATCAGCAACATTTTTCAATGACTTTGGAAAGTTGTGTCTGTTGATCATGATTTGTATTTTATCATAAATTAAGGAAAGAAATTGCAAAGGAAACAGAGATTTCTGTGATGGAGTCTCCAGCTAAAGTGGAGTGAGATGTGAAGAGGGAGGGCTGAGCTTAAAGTTCTTACCCAACAGAAAGCGGGACAGAGCCTTATTTCCGCTAAAGGCCCTGAAGCCCTATCTCCGGGGTGCGTCACATGCTGGCCCCACCCTCACCTGGTTTAGTGAGGGGGAAAAAAATCCTGATATGTCACATGACACCACTGTGACGATGCAAATTTGACACCCCTGTCCTATCTGATAATTCCCAAGAGAATGCCGTTATTTTGGCAAGATTCTTGTAAATGTCATTGCAACAATAAAGAAGTAACTTCGATCAACTCATATTTCTTTGTGCCCGACACTTACCAAGGCTTTGCAACTAAGTTGTTCCTTCAAACATTGCAATCTAAATGTGCCTATATTAGCTAGTCAACTTTTCTTTGCTACTTTACTGTAGGAATGCCATCTTCAAAGTGTGCAGGGAATTAGAACCATGCTGATTATTCATAATTGCTAATGGTATTTTAAAATTTACATCTGGTTAAGATTTGGCAGCCAATAGCATTACCATAAAGGGTCTAGTGTCCTTTTTAATTTCCAAACGTCTTAGAATACAATTTCACAGTTACATTCTTAGAATTTATCTTCCATATGTTAACTTTCTTTTCCATGATCTTTATAGGAAACCACAATTCACCACCATGCTTTAGAACAATAGGGTGAAAATATATTTACAAAGTGCATTGGGAAGACATGGAAACTAAAGGTGCTTTACAATATATCAGATGTTATCCTTCATAACTAGATTAGTTTTAGCAATTGTCCATATACAACAATCTTTTCTAACCTGATGTACACCAGATGACCTTGCTGGAGGGAGATGATGGATATCTGTTCATCATATCTGTAATTCATTAAACTAGGGAATGTTGATAAAGAATCAAAAAGAGAAATGGTACTGCCCTCAGTTTTCTCTCTGTACCGTTTCCCTGAAAATAAGAGCTATCCCCAAAATAAGACCTAACATGTTTTCACACATGCCCCTAATATACGCCCCTATCCCCAAATAAGTCCTAAGAGCCTGTGTAGCTGGCTCTCCCCCCCCCCAGTCTGTCTGGTTGCTCACGGTGTCGCAGCCACAAGATGAGGTGAGGTGGTGGAGGAGCTGCTCCATGCACCCCGCACCGAGTTACCTCAGGGCCTCCACAGCCAGGCCATCCACACCCTGATAGCTGCCTTGTGGCGGCAGCACCAGCACTCATTCGCAGGATCTCACATGACCACTGGTCCACTTCTTCTTGCTTGCAGTCACAATGGAGCAGGAGGTCAAGTGGTGTGTTGGTGCCACGGCCATGAGCCAAGGCAGATGTCAGTGAATGGATGGCATGGCTGCAGGACCCCAAGGTAACCTGGTACAGGGTGCATGTGGCAGCTCCACCCACCCCGCCTCACTTCATGGCTGTGGCACTGGCATGTTACTTGGCCTCCTGCTCCATTGTGGTTACAAGCAAGTAGAAGAAGTGGGCTGGTGGCCACATGGGGTTCTGTCGGATGGGCCTGCTGGAGCCAACACCTCGTGAGGCAAGGCAGGTGTTGGGGCATGGGTGGCCTGGCTGCAGGGCCCTGAGGTAAGCTGGTGCAGGGCACAAAGGGCAGCTCTAGCACCACACCTCATGGCAGCGGCACTGCTGTACTGCGCGGGCTCCTGCCTTGCCGCAAGCAAGCAAAAAAGTGGGCCTCCCATACATGAAAAAAAAAAGGCCTAGTGCTTATTTTGGGGCCCAAAAGAAAATGAGACCCAGTCTTATTCTGGGGAAACACAGGTACTTCTTTCCCTCCAAATTTAGATAAAGGTTATCAAATATATACCGTGGTTATAGTTAATTTGCTATGTAAATGGGTTGTTATACAATGGAAGATATTGACATATGATGGACCAAGTCCTACAGCTGCAAAAACAGTACTCTTAGCAGGGGAAAATGCAGATGCCAAACAATAGAAGAATTGCATTTTAGGAAATAATGCTCCAATATTTGACTACCAATTTATCATGGCATAACATTACATTTTAATAATTTAATAAATATTATCTTTGAACACCCATCCCCAGAAACAAAGTTATAAATGCCTTTAGAGAATGTGTGCTTATAACTTTATATTTGCTTGCAAGAATCAATATATTGACCGCTTTGCTGGCCACTGGTTTTATGCCCTTTGCTTAAAATGAGCCCTGGTGTTTTCAAATCATATTTTCTAACAGCCTAAGGGCAAACGGAGGAATTCTGCATTAATTAATTCTGATATATCAGGGACAGAGTCCTGCTTACAAGAGAAATTTGGCTTGTAGACTGGACTGTTTTTTTAAGTGGCACCAAGCACTTCAAATCCAATAGCAGAGATTCAATGATCCTATAAAGATAATTGTTACTATCTCTGTCTTTCAATAGAAGAAAAAAAAAATCACACATACAGACACCAAAACACAAACAAATGACTGCTGCTAAGAAACAAAGAAATGTGGGAAATAAAATCCATTTAACAAGAAAAAATGTCAGCAGTAACAACAAACAAAAACAACAACCCAAATAAACAATAAAACAATCCTTGGTGCAGAATAAATGGAGCTGAAATAATTTACTGGCTAATTTTGGAACAGAAGGCTCAAGGCAACATATATGAAATGCATATTTGTTTGTTAAGCAAAATTTGACATCATACATCACAGGACATTTGCTTCCACAGGAAGTGGTAATAGTTACGTAGTTTAGATTTTGAAGGAAATTAGCAAAGAAGGGTCACATATGAGAACTGCAGCAGAGCAGCTGAGGTACAGGCAGAAAGTCCTACACTTAATTCATTCACCTTCAAAGAAAGAGTGAAAAAGTCCTGCCTGAATCTCAGGAAAGCACCTATTAAATCAGTGCAAATAATATTGGCTTAGAATGGACCAATCACCTCATGCCAAAGTATAACAGAATAACAGAGTTGAAAGGGACGTTGGAGGTCTTCTAGTTCAATCCCCTGCTCAGGCAGGAAGCCCTACATCATTTCAGTTGTCCAATCGCTTCTTAAAAACTTCCACTATTGGAGCATTCACAATTTCTGTAGCAAGTTATGCCACTGATTAATTGTTCTAACTGTAAGGAAATTTCTTCCTTAGTTCTAGGTTGCTTTTCTCTTTGTTTAATTTCCATCCATTGGTTCTTGTCTTGCCTTTAGGTGACTTTGGAGAATAGGCTGACCCCCCCCCCTCTTCTTTATAGCATCCCTTTAGATATTGGAACACTGCTATCATGTCATCCCTAGTCCTTCTTTTCATTAAACTGAAGTGATATTAACACCTCACATGAACTTGATTTGATCTCTCTGTTAATGCAGCCTAGGACTGTGTTCATTTTTTTGGCAGCTTTAGCACACTGCTGGCTTATATTTAAGTAGTTGTCTCTTAGAACTCCAAGAGCCCTCTCATAATTACTACTATTGAACCAGGTACCAGGTACCAGGTACCACCTATACTATACCTGTGCATTTAGTATTAATTGCCTAAATGTAGAACCTTACTTTTTTCATCATTGAATTTCATTTTATTAGATAGGGCCCAATGTTCATATCTCTTCAAGAGCCGTGGTGACGCAGTGGTTAGAATGCAGTACTGCAGGTTAACTCACTGCTCACTCCACGAGTTCAACTTAGAGTGGCTCAAGGTGGACTCAGCCTTCCATCCTTCCAAGGTCAGTAAAATGAGGATCTGGATTGCTGGGGGCAATATGCTGATTCTGTAAACTGCTTAGAGGGAGCTGTAAAGCACTATGAAGCGGTATATAAGTGCTATTGCTAATGCTATCAAGATCTTTATGCAGTATTGGCTATTCCTGGCAGCTTGGTGTTGTCTGCAAATGTGATGAGCTCCTCATCTATCCCCTCATCTAAACTATTGATTAAGATATTGAAGAGTATTGAGCCCAAGAATTCTTCAGTTTTTATTTTTATGGCAAATATGTCTGTTTATTTGATACAATACCTAAATAGCGCCCACAACATGTTCTCAACATTTCAAATGTGCACACCAGTCCTGAAAATTATGTGTCCTGCTATTTTAAGGAGCTCACTAGAATTGCAACATTAAAAGACCTGAATTTTGGGCACTTGGGATTCCAAGTGCCATAGCAAGGATGTAACCATAGATTGATTCTCTTGTACATACTTACCAAACAGTTCATGATTTCCACTCCACTTGGATTCACAGTTAATGCTTCATCATACAACTGCTTAGCCTCTTCCAAGCTGCCGTTCATCTCTGTGAGCCTCCCCCGCATGTACAGCACAGCATGAGATGTGGGAAAGAGACTAGCTGCCTCCTGGATACAAAAGCTTGCTTCTTTGAGATGCTGTTGTTCCATGAAGACTTCAGCTACAGAACCCAAAACAAAGCATGGGTATATTCTAAGCTTTATTCTGGAGATGATAAAACACTGAGAATATTAGTAACTTAAAAATAATTGTCACAGGAAAGATAGCTTGCTTATGACGCATGGATTTTCAAAAGGTGCTAGAGATTTATAGAACCTGAAAATCAAAGGGCTTGAAGGGACCTCAGAGGTCTTCTAGTCCAGCCCCCTGCCCAAGGCAGGAGACCTTATACCAACTTGGTCAAATGGTTATCCAGTCTATTTTTTAAAAAAAAATCTCTATGATGGAGCACCCACAAACTCTGGGAGCTAAGCTGTTATATTAATTGTTCTCATTATTAGAAATGTCTCATTTCTAGGTTGGATTGTTGGTTGCATAGCCAGATATTAAGAATGGATTTGACATTTTTGCCCACTTATCGAGTCTTTCCCAAGGACAGGCAGTTGTTCAATAATATTAATAATATGTTAATAATTAATATTAACATATTAATATTATGCTGTTGTTCAATAATATTAAAGTTATAATGGTGATGGTGATGATAACGACGACTGTTTTTTCAGGCCATACAATGAATTTTTCATTTGGTCTATTTAAATTGGGCCTGCACAACATGAGGCCTGCCACCAGATTTGTGTGGCCTAGTGACTCTTTGAAAACTTATTGAATTTGCTGCTGCTAAATGTTGCCACTGCCTAGAAGATCCAATGTCAGTCTAGGTCAGTGTTTCTCAACCTTGGCGACTTTAAATCCTGTGGACTTAAAGCATAGCTGGCTGGGGAATTCTGGGAGTTGAAGTCCACAGGACTTAAAGTCGCCAAGGTTGAGAAACACTGGTCTAGGTTTTCACAGCCAACTCTGACTCCAAATAGACACTCTCAAATACTTCTAAGGCTCCTTGATATCACTCCTGCTACACCACCAGCCCCTAACAGTTGGCTCATACCAGTTTTGTGACCTACAATGATCTTTAAGATATTGATTTGACTTTTTTTTCATTATTTGTGCATGCACGGAATCAACAAAGACATAGGTGATGACTGGATTTTAAAGAAAAGTAGCTTTAAAAAATATTTCTCAGTTCTCACTTTCTTGTGGAATACAGCCCTTTCTTTGGTCTTTTTCTGCCTTTCAACAAATATGTGGGTTCATTTAGAGCTTTCCCTTTTGTTATCACTCTGTGGGGGAAAAGACTGCAATTCTCTTGGGGAACTTATGAAGCTATTTTATACCAAGAGCACTGCCTGCTCTGAAACTAGGTTTCTAATGGGCGGAGGAGTTTTTCCTCCCCTAATCAGTTTAACAAAAAGCACCTCACCCTATCAATATTTCTAATGAAAGAAAATATATACAAGATCCAGACCTTTTGCACTATAATATATGATGTGAGGCCCGTCCAAGGAACTGCTACACTCACCAGATCCAAAATTTCTTGTGCTCTGTTTGGCAATTGTTTTTGGAAATCCTCCTTTGTCATTGCTGCCATCAGAGAAATAACAGCAGTATTTGCATACAAATAAAACTGGTCGTTGCTGATCAAGGCAGAATCGGTGAAATTATTATTTTAAATTTACACTGTTCTTATTTGAGCCCAGGGTACTTTAGAAATATTTGGGGGGAGGAGGTGAGTGATATACACTACCCATTAATATTTGTATGTGATATCATGAGGCAAGTGTGGAAAAGTAGTTTGTGTTTAGATATCGCAATACACATTTCATGACTTTGGTGTCACTATGGTTACAAATGAGCCCCATAACAACTATAGGGATCTATTTCATTTTAACTCTAAAGCAATTTTGTGAGGTAGGCTGGGAAGGAGCATTTAAGACAAAATCATCAGCAACTTTCGACAACTGAGGCTTACCTTGATTCTGGGTTTCTCTTTGAGCCCAGATTCAAAGGCTTAAAATTTTCACTGCAACAATTGGGGAAGTGGGGGGGGGGATTTCAGGAGCCTTAAAGCAGAAATGGATGTCCTAACCATCTGTGAGACTTAAAGCATCCAGTTTGACTCACAACCCCACTCTTCCCAAAGCCATGTATTATGGTTCTACCTACTTTGATGGCCACTTGTAGCACTGGGTCCTCATGTTTTATACTTCTTTTTTAAACTGTTGCAAAATCTCAGCTCTGAATTCCCATCTTGTATTTTTGCGTGGCTCTAATTGACACTGGTATGCCTATCCTTAGACACAGATAGCCATCACAATGAATTTTGGCAACATCACAAGCATCATTCTTTGCTTCTCAGATTTAAATAGCACATTATACTGGGCATCAATACACAGTCTCGGAGTCTTGATTCCTTCATGTTTGATGCTAATGGTTCCAGAGCCATTCCATCTTGTTTGATGAGACTAAATGAAATGGCTGAAAAATGCCCCATCTGTTTGCAGTCAATCCTACTGCCCGAATAGAGGGGAATTATGTAGGACTGCACTATTCAGTTCTATTTTGGAATCAGCTTTATTTATCCCCATTATAAATATTTTATATATCTACAACAAATTAACATAAATACTTCTCTGGAAACTATTGATCCGATGGAAACCATTTTGGGAACTTTTCCAGCTGAATAATAAGAAATTCTTTAAAACAATTTTTTTAGCTTAAGTTTAAAAATGTTTTGCATAACTTAATGTTTTATAAAGGGAGCATTAGAAAGAACAGGTTATTTTTTCTTTTAAAGTATTAGCAAATCCCCCCCCCCCATGTTATATATTTACAATATATAACAGATAGATGGAAGTCTATTTTTACAAAGGGAAAGTATGAGTAAGGAGATTGCTCTAATGTTTATGTTTTGCAACAAGTTGTAATATGTGCCTGCATTTCACAACTAGAAATACTGGGCAAGAATACTAATGCAATCTGCGGACATGAATCAAGTTTTGTTAATGTAAACATTATGATCCATGTACAACAGTTATTAAACCCTCATTTTTAGATGCATATATATATATATATATATATATATATATATATATATATATATATATATATATATATATATATATATTTACTGAACTAGTTCATTAAATATTTTGATAGACAAATTAGTAATTCTTCCTAATGCTATCAGAAAAAAATATTTTTAAAATAAATAATTACGATTATTCAGTTCCTTGATATCAGACACCATTAGACTATTAAGATAAGAGCTGACAACATTAATAATGTCACAGTAACAAAAGAAAGAACAGGGAAAAATATTTTCAATCCTTAAAGCAGTTTCTCAAACTTTTTCCCCTGGAGAAATCCTTGAAATAATGTTCAGGCCTCAGGGAACTCCTGTATTAAAAATGGCAAAAAATACAAAAACTTAACAGTACAATTCACTTCTAACCTACTCACAACCCCTGTTTTACAATGGTTACAATAATAACAAAGCAGCAGGCGGCAGCTGAGTCACAGCGTGCAATAATTCCTACCACTGTGAATGCTAGTATTATATAGCATGCATAGTTCAACAAAAAATGTCAGTCATAATCTTGCATGGAACCCCTAGTGCCTTGAAAAAAAAACCCACTTGTGAAAGGTTGCTGTAAAGTAACACCTTTATTTGTAAGAAGGATGAAGGGTATTATTTAGCTATTTCAGTCTGACTCAAGGTTGTTAAATCTTTTTCTAGGAAAGGATCCCTCTCATCAGTCTTTGGCAGGAAACATGTTTAGATGGACAAAGGGACAATAGCTGAGAGTAGCTGAGCTGAGGATCCTGGCAATACTAGCCTAGAAGTGCCAGTGACTAAGAATGGCCTATCTCTTAGAAGAGTGACAGGAGGGTTGACCTGAATCAATCCCACCATTTAGCTTGCCTCCAGACCCCTCCTCAATCTTCTCAGGAAACAGTAATCAAGTAATTTAGATACCCTGGGAAAGGTGCATTGTTGTATATCATTTCTTACAAAAACTGCCTAGTTTTGGAGCAACTTTATATCTTCAGTGTTAGAGACAAAAGTAGTGAAAGGATGTTCATGCATTTTAAAAATATGTCAAATCTGGCCATTGTGCAGCTAATGGAGCGCATACACCAGGCATCAGGAGTTGAGGCCTGAAGAGGTATCTATTAATATTATTTCCAAATGTATGAGTTGTGGAATGCAGTTATATTACCTTTTGACATAATTATTTTCTGTTATTAAAGTGCAAGGCAATTCAATTTAATCTCAAAGATCTTCAAACATAAAGATCCCGAGCTTTTTCTAATGAGTTTATTTGGATCTGATAAAATAACATCTCCATTCAGTATTCATTAGGCTATTGACTGCCCTCAAAACTAAGACATTTTCACTATTTTTATATTATTTGACCTCTCATGAAATATATTGAAGACAACAGTATCTGTGGGTGAGCAGAATTTCTTCCTGCTAATGAGGACCTGTCTTGACTTCTCAGGTGACCTCAGGAAAATAACCTGAAGATTCTGTTATTCATACTCCTGAGAATTGGGGAAAAACTGAAAAGAATGAAATGTGGTTGGAGCTCTCATTTCCCAGAAGAAAAGAAACAACGGGAGAGGACATGCTTAGCTTGGAGAAAGCTTCTTTTTCAAACCCCACATATAAAAGGATCAGGTAATATAGGATAAGGAATATATTTTCTTCCAGGACAGCCTTCCTTGGACAGCCTGGACAGAACTAGAACTAGATGAACAATCTGATCTACTGTAAAGCAGTTGGTTGCGTGCTGCAATTGTATAACAACATGTTCCTTTAACATGCAGGGTGTCTGTGGCTAATGAGGAGGAATCCTGCTGCCAAGTGGGTAAAAAGAACACTATGAAATGATCTTTAAACCCTGGCTGCCTTTAGGAAGACCTGTTAATTTTAAAATCCTTTGTATTCTTAAAAATTGTACTGTATTTGCAAATAATGCCAGTATGGTCTCATTTTCAGTTTTTATTCCTTGACTTTTTTTTCCCAGCAGTGTGATGTCTACACAAACCAGCCTCTTATTATTAAATTCTGTCAAAAACACCGGCAATATTTACAAGGAAGGCACATTATAAATATTGTCAGTGGAAGAAATTATTAAAACCCTAAGACTTTCCATCCTTTCTCTTTTTCAGCACAATCTGAAGACATAAAGCTATTTTTAAGTATATAAAAAGATATAGGCATCTGCATACCTGGGCTTTTATCAAAATGTGCCCCTTGCCCAAAATACCTTTAATAAATAAAAAATGTAATACTGTAATAAATAAACTACTCATACAAAAGGGGTGGTGCTTTAGTGCCATACTATTTTCATCATCTGGCTCCCTTCCTATCCTTTCTCTGCAAATGCCTCTAAAAAGAATGAAGCACTGTTAGCCTCTGCTTCGTTTGCTTGTTATCGGCTGCCATAGAAACAGGGAGGGTGGGGGAATGGTATTTGGGAAGGGAATTATATGGTACTGGAGGAGTATGTAGAAGGGAGTTTTGTTCTCACCATCTTCTGCGCATGCTGATTGCTGATTTTTGGCCTCGGTCAAGGCCGACTGTCTCGCATACCAACCTGATGAGGCATTTTGAAGATGCACCCCACATGACACCTAAGGGAGTTGCAGATTGAACACTGGGCTGGGGTATTTGGAGGGAGGGGGCTGGGTAATCATTTGATATGTACTTGTTCACACCTTTTTGGCTCAGATCTTGCTTTTCTTTCGCTGCTATCTTTTCATAACCAGTAAAAGTATCTTTAATTCCATGAATAATGGAGTTGGGACTTTTCTTTCTTGATTATTGATGGAAGCATGCCTGACATTAAGCAAGATTGATCTTCACACTCATCCCAGAGCCAACACCTTCTGAGGGGAGTGCACATAAAGAAAAATAAATTTTAAGAATCTCCAAAGAATAATGTCCAATCCATACAGTGACCAGGAGGACATGGGGGCTACCGGATCCTCCTATCCCCTGGAAACAGAACAGATGGCTGAACTGGATTTGGAAGAAAGATCTGCCCGTCACAGATGGTCATTAGGAGTAGGGCAGAGGAGTGATCCTGAGGAGATTCCTGTCGGGAGTTACCACCAGGCGATGCCAGTGACCAGAGGCTACCTGGCAGGAAGCTGAACAAAACCTGATGACCCATGCTTTGAAACTTCTTCAAGAGACATGGGAGAAACACCATTTCTGTGAAGGGAGGGAGGCTGAATTTGCTGAGCAAGAAGAGAGGCGTGCGGAAGACCTATTTAACCCTGAGAGGGCCCTGGGGGCAGACAGCGGAGCTGATCAAGATGGGAGAGCCTCAGCTGCAACAGCGGCAGCCGTCTGAGCCCCTCCAAGAGGGGGAGGGGGGCCTGCAGACGCCGAATGCCAAAGGTCCCTCTCCTTGGAGTGAAGTACAAAGGAGATCCCAAACACCTGAGGTTTTTCCTGGTTGAGGTCTGGAATTACATGCAACAGTATGGAAAGGATTTCCCATCAGAGGAAGCCAAAGTAAGAGCTGTTACTATGGCATTGGAGAACAAAGCAGCAGTCTGGATGGTTGCTTTGCATAATGATGACTTCCCCCTGCTGAGGGATTACAAGGTGTTTATGGCCGCCATGAGGAAGTGCTTTGATGACCCCCTAGCCGATCAGAAGGCGAGAACCAAGAGGAAAACCCTTACTCAGGGAAGAAGGCCAGTGGCTGAATATACCCAAGAGTTTCATGAGCTGTATATGCATATGTGGGGGTGGTCCAAGGAGGCTTTAGTGGAAAGTTATAAGGATGGGCTGAATGAGGATGTGTACCAGAGCTGTGTGAATAGGGGAGCCCCACGCAACCTGCAATGCTGATATGAGCTGGCCACAGATGTGGAAATTGACCTGGCCAGGAATAAATACTGGGGGGGGGGGGGGAGGCAGCGATAAAACCAAAAATCACCCTCCTACCACCAAAGAAGCTCCTAAAGGATATATACTTAATATATAATTATACTAACATATAGTATGTATGTATGTATGTATGTATGTATGTATATGTGTATGTGTATGTGTATGTGTATGTGTATGTGTATGTGTATGTGTATGTGTATATATATATATATATATATATATATATATATATATATATATATATATATATATATATATTCTGAGGTTTTCGCGGGTGTTAGTATGTAGGTCTCTAGTTGTTCGGGTTTTCTCCCGCGTAGAATTGGAGATGTCCAACTAGAGACATATATATATATATATATATATATATATGTATGTATGTATGTATGTATGTATGTATGTATGTATATGTATGTATATATATGTTATGTTTATGCTGATAAATAAATAAAGGGAGACTAGTATAGATCTATTTCAAGCTATTTAGCTCTCATCAGCTAGCCATACCCATGTTGGGAATAAATATATATATTTAAAGTCACAACCCCTGGTATGCCCAAATATGGGAGGAAGGTCACACTTCCACTCTCTGTCTTCGGCTCGTCACAAGAGACCATCCAGACAGAAACCCAATATTTTTTACTGTTGCCTTTTTGTTACATTTGTTATATTTATGCTGATAAATAAATAAAGGGAGACTAGTATAGATCTATTTCAAGCTATTTAGCTCTCATCAGCTAGCCATAGGTTCGATTCCCAACATGGGTATGGCTAGCTGATGAGAGCTAAATAGCTTGAAATAGATCTATACTAGTCTCCCTTTATTTATTTATCAGCATAAATATAACATATATATATATATATATATATATATATATATATATATATATATATATGTATGTATGTATGTATGTATGTATGTATGTATGTATGTATGTATGTTGTATTTGTGCTGATAAATAAATAAAGGGAGACAAATACAAATACAAAACAAATGTAACAAAGGCAACAGTAAAAATATTGGGTTTCTGTCTGGATGGTCTCTTGTGACGAGCCAATAGACAAGAGATAGGAAGCAGTGGGCTTCCTCCCATATTTGTGGATACCAGGGGTTGTGACACTAAATACATACATACATACTTACATACATACATACATACATACATACATACATACATACATATATATCATACTTAATATTGATGGCTTTATCTGAAACTTCCATCTTTTAAAGGTAAAATTGGGGAGGGGGAGGGGGAGACTTCTTCAGAGAAGTATTGAAATATCAGGAGAAGTACTGAACACTTAATCATGGGCGTGGAATTAATTCATGGGCATAAAAAAGTAGTCAGATGTATTAAAATAATCTGCTGAATTTGGAACTAAATGAGGATAACAGGAGGAATATTGCATAAGGATTTTATCATATTCAACTATCTGTTAGCAGCCAACAATATAATTTTATCTACCAAAGGGAGGGGGAGGAGGAGAAGGAGAAATGAAATGGGCTGGAGACATAAGCAATTTGAAAAAGTGAGCACTAAATAGCACTTCTCTGGATTTTTTCAGCTGTTCTGAATCTGTGTGGGCTCATAAATGTACCATTTGCATTGCCACAATAAAAAAAAACATAAGCACAAATGTAACAAGATGAAATGTATGTAAACGAGAACAATAAATATATATTCATGGCAGTGAGGAAGATTTTAACAGTGAGTATTATTTATTCAAAGGGTGGACTGAAAATCAGTAGAAGGTGATGTATGTGGGTGGTTTAATTTAGGTTAATTTTTTTAAAAGTTGAAAAGCCAATTTCCATTCTATTACTTATTCTATGGAAAATAAATAGAACAACTTGATAGAAGCAGAATTTTTCTAGCAGCACACACAAAAAAGGTGGCTGATTTGTGAGAAGAAACTTTGTTGACACTAGCCAACCAATTTTTAAAAATGGGCTCAAAAAACAAATTAAATTGACAATAAATATGTGCTTCTAAGAAATTAAATTGTATGTTTCTATTAGTCATTTATTTTGCTTACTGGTGAACCGGAAACACAATTAATCTATGGACCTAATTCACAGTGGGCTATAGAAATCAGACGGGAGAATGAAGGATTGTTTGAAATAGGCTGTAAATCTTTTCTTTGTATAGAAATATTTGAACAAAAGTTGATTTCGTTTCTTTTTTTTAGGTATACATATGCCAAATCTTTTGATAGGAAATGAGTGGGAAGCCAGGCTACTCATATAACAGTTTTGTAAATAAACCTATAAAAGAGGATGGGAAGGAGGAGGAGGAGGAGGAGGAGGAAAACAATTTTGGTCATAAAATCTTTGTGCTCATATTTGCAAGTCCATATATAATGATCTTAAACTAGAATTATCTATCTATGAAGGGTTGTGATCCCCAGAATACTTTAATCTTAGAATCCTGAGCTGCGGTGGTGCAGTAGTTAGAGTGCAGTACTACAGGCTACCTCTGCTGGCTGCTTGCAATTTGGCAGTTCAAACCTCATCAGGCTCAAGGTTGACTCAGCCTTCCATCCTTCCGAGGTCAGTAAAATGAGGATCCAGATTGTTGGGGGCAAAATGCTGACTCTGAGCGGGCTGTAAAGCGATATATATAAGTCTAAGTGCTATTGCTATTGCTATCCTACAGCCATAGGAGAAATCCTGGTAAATTAGACCAACAGTTCTCAACCTCAATAATTTTAAGCATACCGGCCAGGGAATTCTGGGAGTTGAAGTCTCCCACATCTTAAAATTGCTAAGATTGAGAAACTGCAACTTCCCTTATGCTTCACTACTGACTATGATGGTAAGATTGATGAGAATTCTAGCCTAATGGCTTTTGAAGAGTTACAGGTTTTTCATGCCTTAATGAAGATCTCAACATGGAACAGAATAGGTACAGGTAGTCCTCAACTTACAACCAAAATTGAGCCCAAGATTTCTGTTGTTAAGTGAATTTTGCCCCATTTTATGACCTTTTTGTCTCAGCTGTTAAGTGGATCACCGCAGTTGATAAGTTAACCTGGTTGTTAAATGAATCTGGCTTCCCCATTGACTTTGCTTGTCAAAGATCACAAAAATGATCACATGATCTTGGGACACAGCAATGGTCAAAAACATGAACCAGTTGCCAAGCATTCTGATCACATGATAATAGGAAAGCTGGAAAGGTCGTAACTGTGAAAAACAGTCATGTCTCTTTTTTCAGTGCCATTGTAAAGGTCACTAAACGAAGTGTTATAAGTTGAGGACTACTATACAACAACATCCCACACCTAAGAAGAACAACGAAAAAGTGGAACAAGTTTAGAGATGATGAGAGAACTGGAAATCAAATCTTATGAGGAATGGTTACAGGAATTGGTATGCTTATCTTGTGGAAGAGAAAATTTCAGGGAAATATTACAATTGTCCTCAAGGATTGGACTTGTTCGTTGTTGCCCTGGAGGGCAGACACAGAAGCAGTGGATTGAAACTACAGGAAAGTTAAACATTAAGAAGAATTTCAGATGGCAAGAACAGTTAACCAGTGGAATAGATTATCTCCCAAAGAGATACGTTCCCTTTCATTGAAGTCTTCAAGCAGAGGTAGTTGTTTGTCTATAATGCTTTAATCCTGCATTGATCAGGAATTTGATTAGAAGATTTTTGAGATCCATCTCTATGTTTTTGTGATCCCTGTTCACTCAAGTACAGATAAATTAGATGGCCATCCTGTTTCCAACTATACTTAGTCAGACATCTCTTAAAGTTAACAAATAAATATAAAGCTAACTCCCAAGGCTTTGGGTTCTCCATATCTTCATTAAATGAAACAAATGGCATCATTTAGGGCTATTCGGCACTGCAGAGCTGCAAGAAATGGAGCTATTCGTTTAAATTCCTTGCAGCTCTGCATGTTGGATGGGAAATCCATCCTCCTCTCCCTCTTCCTCACCCTTCCTCCAGACTGGAGACATAAGGACTCAGCTGAGATGTAGACTTATTAGATCTATTGATTGTAGTAACTGAATTGGAGAACAGTGGTTTTCTGAATCTCCAAATAAATCCACAAATAGAGGCTGACTATAAATTCTTTTGTATTTTAAAAAAGTTGGGCTTATATGACAAACTAGGTTAAATTGGCTAATCTGGGTCAGAAGTTATTGTTATTATTATACTAATAATAATAATATTATTATTGTATTGGATCAAACTGGTCACCCACATTTCATCTTAGCATGCTTGAAAAACTTCCTTGTCTGTTTAGGTTAATCTTTTGTGAACCCCAAAAATTGGATAGGTGTCAGGTCCACCATCGTTAGCTTGGCGCCTCGCTGGCATCCTGCCATCAAAGGCCAGGAGGGAAGGGGTATGGGGGTAAGGACAAATGGGCAATAATCATGCATGGGGATGTGATGGGAATTAGGGAGGGGGAATGACAGGTTGAGGAAGATCAGGGAAGCATATGTCAGGATTTCGTAAAACACCTGTGTGTCTCTTTGTAGTCTAAAGATGAACTGGCCATTGGGGGAGAGCTGGGACAAGTGGAAAAATTTGTAACTTTTCACATGGAAAATTTAGTTCTAGCCTGACTTTACTGCAGTCAGCAATCTTGAGTAAAAGATTTTATCACCCAAATGGAGTCGAGGGTCTTTCTTTCCCAAGGGACCTGTTTGGGGCAGGTCTAGCAATATGCTTGGTCTGGTGGTTAAGGCATCAGGCCAGAAAGCATGAGACAATTAATTCAAGTCCCTCTTTAGTTATGAAAGCCAGCTCAGTGACCCTGAGCCAGTCACTCTCTCTCAGCACAACTCACTTCACAGAGTTGTTGTTCTGGGGAAAATAGGAGGAGGCACATATGTCAGATATGTTTTACATCTTGGGTTATTTGTAAAAATAATAAAAGGTGGGATCTAACTAAATAAATATCATTTATTAACTAAATCACAGTTAAACATGTTATCTGAATGCAACCTGATGTTATTAGTGTATGGTTGATCTATTGTGTTTTGAACCCAGGCGATTAGGCTGGTTTAGTAAACCATTAGTTAGTTAAACATGTTGTGTGAAAACAACTGAAGATCTTCACATCGCATAGTGACTCCCTCTTGCCTTGTCTGCCAAATGATGACCAGTCTTTGGCTCAAGGCAAGCTTTTTTTTGTTGTTGTTGCAAAGATAGAAAAAATATTTCAATGCTATTTTACTGCTGGGTTCTGAGAATGACAGCAAGTGCTTCATGGATGGCCTGTTCTCTGCAGAACAGATCTGCAGTTATTTTTTGAACAGTATTACTTTTGGCAGTTTATTGTTGATGAACCATATCAATTTGCTGCTGATATACAATGGAAAGAAGCTTAGAGCTGGTTTATGTAAAACACTGATCTGGAGCTCTGAATGCATTCGAAAGCAGTGTCAAGAATCATTCTTCCTGTCACTACTCAGGTGGAAACAATTGGATTTCTGTCCTGAGAAATCAAATGGCTTTTTAAAGTGCAGATGAACCATCTGGAATCAAAGTTCCCCTTATTGCTCATTCAGGCCTTTTTAACCTGAAAAATGTACAGCTATTGATTGAACTTTCTGCAAAAAAAAATAAATGTCTAGGACTTTCTGTTTCCAGGTTATGAAAATAAGATATAAAAGCCAGTGAATGTTTCAGTTTTGAATCAATATAGATGAGCAGGCTATTTGGATGATAACTCTCTTGAATGCTTTTGTCCAGCAAGCAGCCTTCAGCATTACGTTGCCTCTAATCCTGGAAGCAACATTTTATCTCCCAAATATCTGTCTAATTTGTGTAGTCTCTGATCCTTGTGAACTGAAGCCTGCCTCCCTACTGTATCCATTGGTGAGAAACTTCACTTGCCTCTGGAGTAGAACAGAAACAATATGCTGGGATTGTTTACTTGTTCTTTAGTCACAGCAAAAGCTAATAAGGACAAACATAACTATTTGGTAGGCAGAAGATCAGCATAAAATTCAGGAAAGTGATGCCAACACACTTTGATTTTTCCCAGAAAAATGGCACCAATGTTGTTGGAGAGGCAAGCAAGGATTTAAATCGTTGATCTTACACTATAAATATGTTGAGAGATTCTACCTCAACCTTTTTTCCTCGGATTTGAAATCAGATTTCTATGGAAACTGTCTATTACAATTGAAACACTGAAAATGGATCAGAGGAAGGAAATGAATGTATTACAAGATTACTGTATATATAACACAGCAAAACAGATGTTTTCTATTAGCTCACTGTCTTGTGCTATTCTGGATTCCAGCAGCACTGCACATTGGTGGTGCATTCATTTCAATATTTCTTTAAAAGATAGTGTTCAATTTGCTGCTGGGGGATGGAAAGGACTTGCTCTGTTTTGCCAATGAAGAGAGAGAAGGATTAGCTATTTTAACCATCTCTTTGCATATGTACTGTGGAAGGTAGTAAGATCATCCACCTGGTAAGGTCTGGAACTGGGCCATTTAACCAATTACTTCAGCAAGTTTTCTGTGGAATGGCCATATTTGATAAAGCTTAAGTTTATTTAAGTTTATTTAAGATGACTGCCAGTGAATAAAATGCTAAATATTTTACCCTTTCTAATTGTTCATGTTTTCTGATATTTATCTTAATAAATATTTGTTCCCTTTTAGCCTTTTATATTATGGCAATTAGTTTATTTTGCAGATGCAGGGGTGGGATTCAGCCAGTTCGGACCGGTTCAAGCGAATCAGATGCTAATTTTACATCTGGTTCGCCAAACTGGTAGTTGAAAGGACTGGCCCAACCCTTCCCTCGCTTCCCAGGAGTCTCCACGTGGCCCATTTTGGATGCTAGGTAAGTGCAGGGCCCGCGTAGAGGCTCTGGGAGGGTGAGAAATGGGCCTCCCGGAAGTTCCGCTGTGGTGCAGGAGGCCAAGTAAGCCACAACCACCATGACCACACCCACCCAGCAATGGGGTAGAGAACCTAAAAATTTTCAATCTCACCACTGTGCTCATGGCTAATATGTACACCGTCTTGGAAACTATAGGTATATTAAGTATATGTAACTGTAATACTTATGCATATATAAATAAAGCTACCCTGGAATGGAAAGCCACAAAATCATACATTGAAAAAAACTACAGCTTAACTTTTTCCACAGCACAAGAAATTCAGTACTAGAACATTTGAAACAGACAACTGAAGAGGGACAGCTCTCCACCTTCTAGAAATTGAGTGTGGAAATCTTGAAGGTGGAAATCTTAATGTCAGTTGAAGTCTCCTCTTCTGCAACTTCAGTTCTGTTGGTCTAATTCCACTGTCTACATAGGCAGGGAATAATATTTGTCATTATTTGTATGACAGTACTATAAGTATTTGATGAAAGTTTACTCTCCCATTCCTCTTCTCCAGATGATTACTAGTGCAGACACAACTTTTATATGCTCTATGATTTATTTTAATTTTGTTTATGTTTTGACAGATTTTTCCCTTTGAGTTGAATGTTGTGTACATTATTTTATGATATTTTAATACGAATGCAATGTAGAAATACGTATATTTTAAGAATTAAATATATGGATACACTTAATTCATTCAGCCTTTCTTCATAAGATTATTTAAACCGCAACTCCACAGTCATCTTATAGGAGAGATGGGTGACATAAAAATTTAATCAATAATAATAATAAATTCTGTCAGAAGAGCTAGGCAACTCATAGACATGTTTGATATTCTCTACATTTCCAAAAATTTAAAAAAATGGCAAATGTTCTGCTATGCGATATTCAGACTCCCCTCCTTTTTTAAAAAATGAAATAAATATAAATAAACAAATTAAGCCTCTTGTAAGTTTAATGCATTTATTTTGTGTTTGACTTCTCACCAAACATGGACACGTGGAATTAAGGGCTAATCTTATTGTCTGATGGTGGCAATGTGGACCTCAGATAAGGTAACATAGATGGATGATCTAAAGTTTGTAAGTAATCTCCAATTTATTTATTTAGTAGATTTATAGGCCGCCCAATCCCAGAGGGATTATATTATATCTTCCTAGAATTCTTCCAAATTTTGATGGCAAAATGACTGAATTTCCATAATTATGGTTTTTCTGTGATTTCCTCCCCAAAATTAAAGTTTAAAAACCATTCTCATTTCTTCCTTTAAATGTTCCCATGCACAGAAGCATTGCGCGCATAAGCGAATGTGCGTGGGAGCACGCCTGAACCAGTAGTGAAAAAAATCGGCAACCCACCTCTGTCCCAAGCCACCAAATAGGGGTGGATTTTCTCTAAGATGTTTCCCACTATAATTCTACTTCTATTCATACACCCCCGCCCCCCTCAACCCCGAGAAAATATGATTAAGTTATCCAGCTATTAGATGGTTTCTTTGTAAGATTGTAAAGCAAGATTGCAGCTCTTCCAACATTGCCTACCTGCTAATACAAATCTGTGGAAGATACTTTGCAGCAACAGTATTTATGCCAAGATGATTGTCAGAATCTTAGAATGAACATCACATGAAAACAACTTACCAGCCTGCAACCAGATCTGTTCAAGAGTTGTCCACAGCTGAATAGGCCCTTGCTTTGAGGCAGAACTCTGCATAGTTATCTCTGACATGGCCTGTTCCAGTCGTGATGCTGCAATGGAAGATGCTCGCTGGGAGCCTGGAAGGAGATGTAGAAGATATGACTCAGATATTATTCGATTGCTGTTTGTACAGTATAAGGGGGCGAGAGGGAAGTACCTTGATCCACATATTAGACGTATGGCCCAGTGGGAGGCCCATATTAAAACAACATACCTCATGTGTGACCAGAATCTAAAAACAACATTTAACACAGCCCAAATTCTGACTAAAATGGTCCAACTGAGATCGGCTTATTATTTATTTATCTATCTATCTATCTATCTATCTATCTATCTATCTATCTATCTATCTATCTATCTATTTATTTGTTTATTTATAGGGTTTGTATGCCGCCCACTCTCGAGAGACTCAGGGCGGCTCACAGATAAAAAGGAAGGGGGGAACATACAGAAATTAAAAAACAACATTAAAAATCCACAACATTCATAGCTTAGGATGGGGCTGGAAAGATCAACAGCCCCAGGCCTGCCGGAACAGCCAGGTCTTGGTCGCTTTGCGGAAGGCTGGAAGGGTAGTAAGGGTCCGGATCTCCATGGGAAGATCGTTCCATAGAGCCGGAGCAGCTACAGAGAAGGCCCTCCCCCGGGGAGTCGCCAGCCGACATTGACCGGCAGATGGAATCCGGAGAATGCCTAGTCTGTGGCATCTTATGGGTCTCTGGGAGGTAAATGGCAAGAGGCGGTCTCTCAAGTACCCAGGTCCAATACCATGAAGGGCTTTATAAGTGACGACTAGCACCTTGAAGCATGTCCGGAGACCAATAGGAAGCCAGTGCAGCTTGCGGAGGATAGGTGTAACGTGGGTGTACCTAGGTGTGCCCACTATCGCTCACTATGTGGGCCTCATTGCGGTAGATTGCAGGGGTGATACAAAAATTCAATTTTGTCGTTTTATACTATTTTACATATTTATCTTTAAATTATTCTATTACATCCTATAACTGTTGTATTTTACCCTACTCTCATTTTAAATTGTTTAGAATCTTATTGGTAATATGTGTTTGAACCTGTATGTTGATATGGCCTATAGGCTAATCAATCAATCAATCCATACATAAACATAGTCAAGCTTTTGAGGTTAACAATATAATTCAAATGATGGTATTTGGCTAATGAAAAAGTCTAAAGCATTTTCATTTTCTTATTCCTGGAAATCATTATTAGACTAGATGGTAGTGTGACTGTGTCTAAAGGCCATCTCCCAGGAAACTAGTAGACTTCCTTGTGCAGATGAGTGGCCATTGTAGTTGGCCTGCATTTCTCCTGCAGGGCATTGTTTATGCCCTTATGTACTTCAAAAACAACAATAAAGCAGCATTATTTTAAAAAAAAAATTCTGCTGTTAAGTGTACTCTGAATTATGTTTTTTTTTAATCTCCACAAACATTCCAATGCTGGCACCTGTTAAATTGAATTCTGAGGTTGCAGTGTGTTATACAGCATATATACATTAAACCCTAATTTTGCTATTGTAAAAGTTAGGAGTTTGTGACTTTATAATTTAAACTATAGTTCATGTGTCAGGAAGCAATCACACATTCTGCAGGTATGAATCAGTGGTGGGTTTCAAAATTTTTTGAACCTCTTCTGTAGGTGTGGCTTGCTTTGTGGGAGTGGCTTGCCAGCCATGTGACTGGGTGGGAGTGGCTTGCCAGCCATGTGACTGAGTGGGAGTGGCTTGGCAGTAATGTGACTAGGTGGGCGTGGCCAACTTGTAAAATGTGGTGAAACTTGCTTAACAACACTCTTGCTTAGCAACCAAAATGTTGGCTCAGAAACCCTGGCATTTGAAGCATGCAAGCCTTAAAGCTGTCATTTTACAAGACCCTTGCACCCCGAACCCTTTAGAAAAAAAATCCAGGGGTGTTCAAACTTGACAGCTTTAAGACTTTACGGTTTTGACAGGACTCTTTGAAGTGGGCGGGGCAATTGGTGAGCCAGCCAATCAGTGAGCAGTGGGCAGGGCAACCATGGTGCAGACGGGCAGGGGGATAGAGCTGGAACCAGTTCTAAACAGCATGGTAGATTTGTGGAACGTCTTCTATACAAGAGGTTACAACTGGCAGGAACCCACCCCTGGTATGAACAGCCCCAGATGCAATTTTTAGAATTTTAAAACTGCAAACATAAGAAAAGGAACTATGGCCAGAAGCTTAGAAAGTCCTTGCTAATGAGGATTGGACTGGAAAATGTGAGTAGTCTAGAGGGGTTGGGCTGGGTAGTACCACAATTTTGCACTGGTTTGGCTCCTTCCTTCAAAACTGGTCCCAATTAGTAGTAGTAGGAGTGACATGCCACAGGACTCAGTACTCTCTCCACTCCTTTTTAACATCTACATGAAGTCAGAGGTGGTATTCAGCAGGTTCTGACTAGTTCTGGAAAACTGGTAGCAGAAATTTTGAGTAGTTCGGAGAACTGGTAAATACCACCTCTGACTGGCCCCACCCTCATCTATTCTCTGCCTCCCGAGTCCCAGCTGATTGGGAGGAAATGGGGATTTTGCAGTAACCTTCCCCTGGAGTAGGGGAGGGAAAGACCGTTGGCTTACCTGAACGGTCGTTCTCGGGGCACTGCGAAGAGAGCCCAAATGCTGGGTTAACACAGCCTATCTGCCCTTGGACTGAGTGATGTTTTTCTTGACCACGCCTCCCTTTGCCTGCACATGCTCAATTCGAAAACGAAGGAACCGTCCTGTAATCAATTACAGTCAATACAGCCACATCGTTCAAAATACAAACACCCGGGTGGGTTTGGGCTCTCTTCGCAGTGCCCCGAGAACGACCGTTCAGGTAAGCCAACGGTCTTTCTCCAGTGCACTGCTCAGAGAGCCCAAATGCTGGGACATGCCCAAGCTATTGAGTCCCAGGGTGGGGAAGCGCCGAAGCCTCTGGCATTTCAGCCACTCTTTGTAATACTCTTCTGCCAAGTGAGGCTTCGGCTGAGGCAAAGGTGTCAATCTTATAGTTTCTAATAAAGGCCGTGGGGGAAGCCCAGGTGGCCGCTCTACAAATGTCTAGGATAGAGGCCTGGGTTGCCCAGGCTGCAGACGTTGCAGCGCTCCTGGTGGAGTGAGCGGTGATTCGTCTCGGAGCCGTCTTGCCCTGGTGCTCATATGCCAGTTTGATGCAAGCACGTAGCCAACGTCCCACAGTGTGAGAGGAGACCTTGCGGCCCAGGGACGCAGGGAGGAAGGAGACAAAGAAAGCCTCTGACCGGCGGTAGTCCTTTGTTCTCTTTACATACGTGCGCACGGCCCGTCTCACGTCCAGCTTGTGCCACTCACGCTCCTTAGGGTGAGAAGGATGGGGACAGAAGTTGGGCAAAATAAGTTCTTGAGTCCTGTGAAACAGGGAGTTAATTTTCGGAGCAAATGACGGATCAAGTCTCAATATTACTCTGTCCGGGTGAACTACGCACAAATCCTCCCTGACAGAGAGCGCAGCAAGCTCGGCTACCCTGCGAGCGGATGTAATGGCCACCAGGAAAGCGGTTTTGATGGTGAGGTAGCGCAGACTGGTCTTTTTCAAAGGCTCAAATGGGGCTTTGGTCAGGGCCTTAAGCACAAATGGAAGATCCCATGACGGATACCGGTGAACAGTTGGAGGGCTGATGTTCGCTGCTCCCTTGAGAAAGCTCTTGATCTGGGGAAGCTGACTCAGCGAGCGAGAGGAGCCCTTTGCCAGGATGGTAGACAACGCTGCAACCTGGCGTCTGAGGGTGCTGACTGCAAGGCCCTTATCCAGACCCTCTTGCAAAAGTCTAGGGTCTGGGGGATCGAGGCTGAGGAGGCCTCTATGTTCCTAGTCTTGCACCACCGTGAGAAGGCGGCCCAGGTGGCATCGTAGATTCTAGTCGTAGAGGGCTTCCTGGATGCTTGGATTGTTCGAATGACCTGGTCAGAGAATTTTTGCTTTCTCAGGAGCTCCCCTTCAAGTGCCAAACGGCTAGCTGCAGCCACTGGGGCTCCGGATGGGTGATGGCCCCCTGGCTGAGGGCAATCTTGTCCCGGGGGATTCTCCAAGGTCTTTGAACTGAGAGGCTGACCAGGTCTGCGTACCAGGGCCTTCTGGGCCAGAAGGGAGCCACCAGAATGAGGTCTGCCTTTTCGGTCAGGAGCTTGTTCACCACTTGAGGGATGAGCGGAAGTGGAGGGAAGGCATACAGAAGTCCCTGAGGCCACACTGACCTCAGAGCATTTGTTCCCTCCGCCTGGGGCGAGTGGTAGCGACTGAAGAAGCGTGGGAGCTGTGTGTTGTTGTGTGTGGCAAACAGGTCTACCTGTGGCTTGCCGAACCTCCTCACGATCTGCTGGAACAGGTCCGGGTGCAGGCGCCACTCCGAGTGGTCGATGCGTTGGCGGCTCAGCCAGTCTGCTTCCCGGTTGCTTACGCCGGAGATGTGATCTGCACTGAGAGAAGCCAGATGACGTTCCGCCCACCTGCCCAGCGCTTCTGCCTCGAGCATGAGGGCCTTTGATCGAGTGCCCCCTTGCCGGTTTATGTGCGCTTTTGTCGCCACATTGTCTGTCATCAACAGTACATGAGCCCCTCTTACTAGAGATGCGAACTTTCTCAGCGCTAGGCGAGCTGCCCTCAGTTCCAGCCAATTGATGCTGTGGGCGGCCTCCCTCTGAGTCCATCGGCCTTGGGCTAGTTGGCCCTGACAGTGGGCGCCCCACCCCAGGAGGCTGGCATCCGTGGTGACAACTAGTCTCTCTGGCTCCTTGAACAGGCAGCCCTTCCTGACTGCCTTGGACCTCCACCATGCCAGAGACCGGATCACCTTTCGTGGGAGCCGAACCCGCCTGAGTGAGTTGCTGTTCCTGGCCCTCTGCACTGGCAGCAGAAACCACTGCAGCTCCCTGGCGTGAAGGCGAGCCCAGGGAACCACCCCCAGGCACGAGATCATTATCCCTAGGAGCTGGGACAGCTGAATGATGGGTACCGACCTGGCAAGGCTGCAGTGCTTCACTCTGCGTCTCAGGTTCGACAGCCGGTCTGGCGAAAGAAATACCTGGCAGGAGGTGGAGTTGATGACCGCACCCAGGTGCTGTATACAGGTGGATGGTCGGAACTGGCTCTTCTCCATGTTGACAGAGAAGCCATGGTACTGCAGGGTCTGCACAGTTAGAGAAACTTGGTGGTGAGAGAGTGAATGATTATGTCGTCTAAATAACATTCCAGACGAACCGGATGGTTGCGGAGATGAGCCGCTAACACTGCCAGAATTTTGGTGAATGTTCTGGGCGCAGATGATAGCCCGAAGGGAAGAGCCCTGTACTGGAAATGCTTCCCTTCCGCGTAGAACCTCAGGAACCGCCTGTGGGCCACATGGATGGGGACATGCAGGTAGGCCTCTTTGAGATCTATTGATGTCAATAGGTCCCCCTCCCTCACACAGCCCAGGATGGAGTGGAGTGACTGCATCTTGAACCTCTTGTAATCCAGATGCTGATTTAGGCTCTTGAGGTCCAAGATGGCCCTCCACCCCCCTGAACTTTTGGGCACTAGGAAGAGGATCGAATAGAAGCCCCTCCCCTGCTGATCCCTGGGGACTGGCTCTATCTCCTCTATCTCTAGGAGATGGCAGATTTCTGCCCTCATGCGTTCCCTCTTTTCTGGGTTCCTGGGGGTAGGACAGCGGATAAACTTTTTTTGGGGAAAGGATAGGAAGTCCAGGAGAAGGCCCTTGCGAATGGTGTTGAGGACCCACTTGTCCGATGTTATCTCCTCCCACCTGTCGGCATACAGCCGTAGCCGACCCCCGATGGGGGGATCCCTGTGACCGTCACTTTCCCTTACGAAAGGGCCGGGATCCACCACTGTTGTTTCCTCCTCCTCGGAATGGTCTCCGAAAGGAAGACTGGGATTGGTTGGCACGAGCCCCGAAGGATCTGTCTTGGTGCCTATCCCCCCCTGCCTGAAAGGGCCTCTGATAGGAGGAAGGGTGAGAAGATTGCCCTGTTTCCTGGCTCCTGTAGGGTCTCTTACGAAAGGACCCCGCCCCTTTCCGGTCACCCCTTTTAAAGGTTGCCGGAAGGATCTTGCGTTTGTCCTTGGTTTCGGTGACAAACTTGTCCAGGGCCTCTCCAAACAGAAAGCCCCCTTTAAATGGGGCCGATGCCAGCTTCCATTTAGCCTTCATTTCGGCCTGCCAGTGCCTGAGCCATAGGAGGCGGCGGGAGGTGATATTGGAAGCTAGAGCTCTGGAAGAGAATTTTGCTGCTGTCAAGGTGGCATCCGCCGAATACTCGACAGCGGTAATAATCTTGGTTAGCTCATGGTGCCACGTAGATTTCCTGGGCGGGGGTCTGGACCTGAGTTGGCGCAGCCAGAATAGGGTGGCCCTAATAAAAAAGGAGGCAGAGGTGGATGCCTTGATGGCCCAGGCAGACGCCATGTGTGTTTTCTGACATGCCTTTTCTGACCTCTTATCTTCTGCCTTAAGTCCCTCTAGGAGCTCAGCTGGCAGGTTGGAATTGGAAGTCAGAGACACGACTGGGGCATCTACTTCTGGGAATTTGAGGATTTCCTCCATTTTATCTTCTACTGCATATAGAGTTCTATCCCCCCCACTGGGGTTGGTCAGGGTGCCTGGCTGTAGCCACTGGCGCTGTACCGCGTCCATAAATAGGTCTGGCACAGGAATAACCTCGGGAGTTTCTACTGTCTCTTTGAACAACCCATGCTTAAGATCCTTGGAAGAGGAAGCCTGAGAGGCCTCAGGCCTGGAAGTGGGGCCTAACTCTGTGGCCGTCATGGCTTTGTGCAAGATAGACTTGAATAATGACGGTTGAAACAGGCCAGAGAATTTTGGCTTGTCAGGGGTGGGGTTTTCGTCTTCGGAAAGGGCGAAAATCTCCCCTTCTTCCTGCTCAGAACTTGATAACCCAGAGTGAGAGGGGCTTGAAGATGGGGAGGAGGATACAGGCTCCTTAGAGGTGGAGGCCCTAGGTTTGCGTTTCTCCTTTGGGGCCTTGCCCTTGCGAGAGCCCTTGCGCTTAATGCCTTCAGCTATCCCTTGGGAGATGGCTAAGGCAATTACCTCCCTCATTTCATCCGAGAGAGCAGGACTTTTTCCCCTTTTTTTCTTTTGCTTACTGGGCCTGCGCTGGCTAGGCCTGCCTGAGCTGGATCCACCCTTCCCAAAGGGGGAATTCTGGACAGAATCTCGTTCCTCTCCGATGGAGGAGCTAGGGGAGTCGGGGTACCCCCAAGATGCTTCAGGAGATGGATCCCTGGATGCATAGTTATCCCCAGACAAGAATTCACTGTCCCCGGGGGATTGGGCCTCACGATCAGGGGAAGCTGACTCCCTGCTGCGACGGTCTGGGCTAGGTTCTGGCTGAAGGGGCCTTGAAACCTCCCTGGGATCCACTGTGGCTCTTGGAGAAGACCTTTCAAGTGAGCCTTTGTGCCCTTTGCCTTTATTTACAGAGGGATCCAGCTTGCAGCGCTTGCTGGAGGGCCCCACCTGATCCCCTAAGGCCTCCCTGCATTCCTCAGCCATTTCAGGTCCCCACGAGGCCTGGGAGATAGCTGGAGTTGGGATGGGCACGCGCTGGCCTTTGCAGTCCAAAAGCGCTGGCAGAATCTCCAGGAGGGAAGGGCCGCCTTGGGGTCGGATTTCCTTCCTCCCACCGCCCTCGGTTCCCCGAGACTTAGCTTATTTTCCGGAGGGAGAGACTAGCTGGCTTCCCAGACTAGCCCCCAGCCTCCCCGCGGCGTTCTGCAGTCGTTGAGGGCTCGCTGAGGCTCCGTTGGCTGGCTGGGCTCTTCTTGCTGCCTTGTTCCTAGCACGCTCTGAGCTCTGCCGCTCTGCCCAGTGAGTCGGAGCGATCCAAAATGGCGGGGGGTGCGCACGCAGCCGCTTCCCGCTCTTTCCAGACCTGAAGGTGTGCGAAGGCTCCAGCCGTCGCTGCTGTTGCCGGACAAAATGGAGCAGGCGAGGGAATCCTAGCAATCCGGCTCACCTGCTTTAGAGCCTTCTCAGAGCCTTGCTGGACTTTTCCTCCCCCTGGGACGCCCCTGTTCCAACAGGGAACTTGGTTTATCCCACTAATTGCTCCCTTGCTAGCCAGCCCCCGCTGTGCAAGCCTTTCCAACTCCCTGCAGTGCTTGCAATTAGCAACAGCAGGGAAAAGCCCGGCAGCCCTTCTCTTAAAGCGACGGGAGCCTCACTGGAGGCAAATAGACAGACCTGATGTAGAAGCGTGATTTCCTCTATCTGAGAATTTAAACGTGGTCCAAATTGGGAAACTTTTTCCAGCCTTTCTGCTCTTAGACTGGAGCTCTCCCAAAACAGCCCTAACTCGGGCGGACTGAGTTTTCGAATTGAGCATGTGCAGGCAAAGGGAGGCGTGGTCAAGAAAAACATCACTCAGTCCAAGGGCAGATAGGCTGTGTTAACCCAGCATTTGGGCTCTCTGAGCAGTGCACTGGAGAATGGAGATTTTACAGTATCCTTTCCCTGGCATACCCACCAAACCATGCCCACCATGCCATGTCACGCCCACCAAGCCACGGCCACAGAACTGGTAGTAACATTTTTTGGATGTTACTTCACTGCATGAAGTCATGGGACAAGATCATCTATCACTTTGAGTTAGGTATCTGCAATATGCTGATGATGCCCAACTTTTTTTTTACTTCTGGTGACCCAAATGATGCTGCTGTTGCCCTCTCTTGGTGCCTGGGGACTTGAAATGGGGGGGGGGGGGGACGGACAACAGGCTTCAATTGAACCCTGGCAAGACTGAATGATTTTGGGTGCATGGGGCTCAAGATTCAGGACTTTGTCACCTTTGACTCTGGATAGGGTGGGACTACTTCTGATAGATCTGGTCTGCAACTTGAGGTTTCTCCTGGACTCACAACTCCTGCCTGAAGAGCAGGTGGCAATCCCTGTTAGGAGAGCCTTTGCACAACTTTGGGTTGTGTGCCAGTTGCTAGCTTTTCTGGATCAGAAGTCCCTGCACTTAGCCATTCAGGCCCTAGTCATCTCATGGTTGGACTATTGTAATGCACTCTACATGGGGCCATTCTTGAAGAACATTCAAAAGCTATAGCTGGTACAGAGTGCAGCTGCATAAGTAGTTCTTGGGGTCCAAAGAAGGGCCCATGTAACATACTTCCCCATGAGCTGCATTGGCTGCCAATCTGCTTCCAGATGCATTTCAAAGTGTTGACAATCTCCTTCATAGCATAGGTCCAGTTGACTTGAGGGACCATCTCATCCCACTGGGATTGGCTCATCCCACTCGTGCCAGCAAAGAAGGCATGCTATGAGTCCCGTTGACCCGATTTATTCAAGTTAGGGGCCCCAGGAATAGGGCCTTTCTCTGCCACTGCATCTGTCCTCTGTAATACCTTGCCCCTTATGAGGTTGGCCTCAACCCTCCTGACATTCCGTTAGCCTAAAGACCTAAAGACCAATGGGGGAGCATCACAGTGGAAGTGGTTGATTGATTCAAGGTTGACTCAGCCTTCCATCCTTCCGAGGTGGGTGAAATGAGGACCCAGACTGTGGGGGCGATATGCTGACTCTGTAAACCGCTTAGAGAGGGCTGAAAGCCCTATGAAGCGGTATATAAGTCTAACTGCTATTGCTATTGATTAACAACAGATCCCACTTCTTCCCCAACCCTGCGCCCACTTCCCTCCCTCTCTTTATTTAATCTCTCTCTCTCTCCCCCTCCCTCCGTCTCTGTCTTTCATCTAACTATCATCTAATTATGATCTATCTATCATCTATCTATTACT
The DNA here is from genome assembly GCF_009769535.1 of Thamnophis elegans. Classification (NCBI taxonomy): domain Eukaryota; kingdom Metazoa; phylum Chordata; class Lepidosauria; order Squamata; family Natricidae; genus Thamnophis; species Thamnophis elegans. Next base: position 97,662,958 of record NC_045544.1, on the reverse strand, counting down.
ATCTAGCTATCCATCCATCTAATCTTTTATGATTGTAAGCCACCCATAGTTACCCTGTAGTAAGATAGGCAGCCAATAAATTTTGTAAGTAAATAAATAAATACTGGTACATACATACATACATACATACATACATACATACATACATACATGCATACATACATACTTTGCAGGTTTTTAAGAACATAGATTGCATTACTCTGTACCACATTCGGAGAGGAATTTAACTTTTGTGAACTACCATTTCTTTTATTGTAGTTAGGTAGATTCTTAGACTACTCATTTCAACTACTGTCCAAACACTGATATGTTTTTGTCATGTGACAAGTAGCTACTGAAATCTAAGCCCACTAAGTATCCCCTGAAGCTCAAATTCTTGTTTACACAGTCTTCCTACTAAGAAAAAAAGGGAAAGTTATTCTATCCAACATGAAATAAGCTGAAACATGATTTCATCATCATCAGATAGTGGTAAGTCATCCGTTACATGAGGAATATTGGTTTAATATTGGACAAATTGTAGTCTTATGCCTGCAATCGTGGAGAAATATCCCAAAAAACAAAAAAGGAGCCCAGAGGATCTAGGGAATGCCAAGATCTTTGTGTTCACCAGTCTCTCCCTAGGCTTCCCGATTGCTGCAAAGCACATTTCGCATGGTCTGGATAAGAAGAGCCTAATCATATCTCAGTACAACTATACTCAGGGCAACATAAAAGCACACTTCATGAATGCACATAAATTCCCCTCCGGCTTATTGCAGAATTTATGACCCTAAGCTTTCAGTAGCTAGCTCATTTCTATGAAACACATCAAGGCTTGGCTTTTTTCCTATCTTCCAACTGGCTTCTCCTGTCATCTTAGTTTGTTGTAAACAGATCAAATTGAAAACCATTTGATCAAAAGGCAAGCTGTCGATCTGAAATCAAATATACTTCAAATATAACATTCAGTGCTGTAACTGTACCAAGAATCATAAGCTCAGTTGGCATTTGCTTGAATTTATAGATTTCAATCCTGACTTTGCAACTCTTATACTCTTACTGTGTAACATTACCTTAATTGTGCAATAATAATCTCAGTTACTGGAGAGATGGAGCCACCAGGAAAAATTAAGAATGCAAAGGCAAAACAAAATTGCATCCTGCTTCTTAAGAATAAAGCCCATCAGTCTTGCCTCTGCCTTCTAGGAAAGAGCAGTCTTTCTCCTGTAGGCTCCAGACTCCTGAAGATGGCCTTGAGAAGGAAAAATTAAGAGTTCTTTATGGTAATGAATATCCGGACCCTAGAAAAAAAATCCTTGCAATATTTTTCTCCATTTTTAATCATTGTAAGGAATAATGAAAGATCAAGGAGAGTCAATCTGAACCTCAAAGTTTTCTACCATTGCATTGGAACTTGGAAACCCTGAGATTAATTGCAGAAGCCAAAATATACATAATTTCCTTGCTTCCCTGCACATCACTCTACACTCTTTATTCCCACTAACCTCTTTACTGAAGTTGTGTCAAATTCACAAACAGCAACAATCAGTTGAAATTAAAGTACTACTTTTGAGTTGAGGTTGACCTTTCAGATCTTCACTAAACTGATGTCAGCTCTCTTTGCAAACAGCTATATCTCTGAGCATGTGCACACTTTTTTTTGCATAATTTCTTGATCAGAGGGCCACCAAAAATAAGATTTTATTCAACAGTTTATTTACGAACTGTTGTTTGGTCCACATGAATATGGGGTTTGAATTTATGGATGCGATTATCACGTCTTGAAGGTAAGCTTCAAGGTTGATTATGTAGAGAAAATCTGTCTGACACACTTCTGTAATTTAATTGCACATTCCTGCGATGTCTGCAAGTCAGCCAGCCATTTTAACTGGTTCAGCATTTATGAGACATTATAAAATAGACAGATGTGGCCTTTAATAATACTGAATTGCAATTTCTTTACTCCTGGGTGACATGGGTGAAAAAGACAATATTCCATAAATCCATGGTGTAGCTACACTTTTATTTCAACAATGTTCCTGGGAACATTGTTGAGAACGCAGAAAGAATTCTGATAGATTAGATTTTCCTAATCCAGAATTAAGTCTAGTACAGTCAAACAGATGCCTACAAAAATCTCACACTCAGGAAATGAGTATTTATTAAGTGACTCCACGGCATGTTGCCTATGACAATAGAAACAGTATAGAGCCATCGTATGCAACTGATACAACACACAGCACATATAGTGGCTGATGGTTATGAGATCCATAATTCAATATACTGTGTCAAATTGCTGATCATTGATCTAACATTGATCTATTTTCAGATGACGATTCTATCCACAAAAGTGTTGCTATCACGAGTAGGTTAACATAATAAAATCTTGAAATAAATGTATTCCTTATAATATATTAGTAGGGAAGAAGATATTTGTACGGAAGAATGCACTGCATTAAAAAAAACAAATTCTATTTATTGTTCAGACTGGATTTAGGCCATCCGTTAATCTCTTTGTTTCTCTTACCAGAATCGTTATCATGGGCATCAGGTAGAGTAAGATACACATTATTATTCTTTTTGGCTGGTAATGTCTCAGTCAAACTGTTTGCTTTTTCTGAATCACTGGAAAAGAACAACAACAGGATAAACGTGTTAATTATCACTTACCTAAAGGCAGGGTATATACTAGAGCCAGAATGCCATAGTAGACCAGGGCTTGGACTAAAACGTGGGAAGGTTCTAGCCAACGTTCAACCCAGTGATGGGTTCCAAATTTTTTTACTACCGGTTCTGTGGTTGTAGCTTAGTGGGCGTGGTGTGGCTTGGTGGGTGTGGCAGGGAAAGGATACTGCAAAATCCCCATTCCTTCCTCACTCCAGGGGAAGAATACTGCAAAATCCCCATTCCTTCTCCACCCCACCAAGCTGCTTTCCAGCTCCCTTCTCCTGTGCAGGGCAGCAAAAGAAGACCCAGCCGAAGAGCTGGGACTCAGGAGGCAGTGAATAGATTGGGGGCGGGGTCAGCCAGAGGTTGTATTTGCCAGTTCTCCGAACTACTCAAAATTTCCGCTACCTGTTGTCCAGAACCCGTCAAAACCGGCTGAATACCACCTCTGGTTCAACTGCGAAGATTCAGTGGGTGATTTGGGACCAATTATTTTATCTCAGTCCCACCTACCATACAGAGTTGTTGTGGGAAAACAAAGGAAGGGGAAATGCTTCTGCAGAAAGATGGGAGAAATTTAAACAACAGTAATAATCAGTCCTAGAAAATGAGCATCTATCAACCTTGAAGGCTGAAATGTGGGTGCACATGACATAGTTGTGGTCAAATTGCTCAGGCAGCAGGACTTCTGGCAAAAAGACAGATGTTTGTTGTGTCACAAGCCATGCTGTGTGAAAATTTTGATAAAGCAAACTGCCAAGGCAGGATGATGATGATGTCAAGTGGTGATCAATGCACTTGGATTAATTTGACATGTTTTAGCAAACTGTGGCTTCTGCTGCTGAAAATCCGATGGTTTGCTTCTTTCCTACCTGTGAAGTAGGGAAAGTGTGATCTCTTCCTAGTGTTCTTCTCCATCGTAATGAGGAAAGCTGACTGAAGTCAAAATTATACTAGTCATCACTGGCTCAGTGGCTTATAACTAACTATGGGTTGTGTGTGGTCTGTGGCACAGAATGTTTTTATTAGATGTTATCATTTTTCTTTGTACATGGTATTCCAATCCCTGTCAGCTGCCCTGAGTTTCCTGGTGAGTGGGTACCCTGATCATTCTCATGCACCAAATTGATCCATTCATGATGCAGAATAGAGAATGGGTCACCTGATGTCCTACTTTCCATCTCTATTGTGCTGCTCTTATGTACATAAAAGAATTAAGGCTGGAAAAACCAAATACTATTTTCTCTGTATAGTTCCTGCTAATTACCCACAGTATTGTTTCCTATGTCTCTGACAAGTTGTATCCTTTTGCTATAAGGATATACATAATGTAATTTGTGGTTATTAAATCCCCTGTGCTTTTTATCTCTTGCCTTTCATTCATTTTTTTTCTCTCTCCCGCTCCCTCCCTCTTCTCTCTGCCTTTTGTCTGCCTTTTGTCCCCTGTTGCCATCTAATCATGTTTATATTTGCTGATGTTTAATAAATAAACATCAAGTTACATTTTGATAACTGAACTAAGCAGTGTGTCTTCTTGCTCTAATCTGGATATAAGCACCCATTGCAAGTGGGCTGGGTGGCAACTAAACTGGAAATTACATGCAGTATTTTTCCACCAGCTAAGTAGTGCTGCATACAGCCTTTTAGAGCAGCAAAAAGAGCAGCCATTCCTGGAATGGAAATGCACTTTCTGCTCAGAAATTAAGGTTGTTTATATAACTAAAGGGGAAAAAAACCCGGGATACGGCTTCTGCTATTAATAAATAAAATTCTAGGAAATATTTTAAGTATTAAGTTGGTATGTTTGCACAGATACGCAATGTTTATTTATTGAATCTGTATCCTTTTTTTAAAAAAATCAAAGGGCTTGGGACAGCATTCACTTCTTTTCTTCCCACTCTTACCCATTTTTTCCAACAGCAATTTTTCTAACAGTCACTCAGTGAAGGTAAGAGAAACAATAACTCTGATATTAATCGTAGTCATTTTAGTAAGATTTTTAAACACATTCATACAAACATACCATAATGCAACATCATAACTGAGAATGTTCTTTTTTAATTAAACAAAAAAAAGTCAAGCAAGACTTTAAAAAGCATCACATTAACAGGTATGGCAGGTTGGACCCACAAACTCTGTAATGCTTTGTGTATTTCCACTGAAAACAATTGGCCTAACTTAATATGAGTGACATTGATTTCAATAGTCCAGCCTTAAATATACCTAAATCTGAATCCCATTAAAGGATTTTAATATTAGTTTCTAGAAAGAGAAGGGAGAAAGGCCAATTACAATATATTTCCCATTGAAGTGTAGCTAGAAATATCTGAGCGTATTTGAATCATTCTTAAATATATGTGTTTGTGTGTGTATAGTGGCAGGAAGAGATACTGCTTAAGATCATCTGAAACAAGGTCATTTAGGGTTTTAATATCAAAATTGAGCCTCCAAATTAAATAGTTTTTAATTACATTAACACTGTTATTATGATATATATGACAATGTTAGCTCAAGCTTGTGTGTCAGTAGCATTCAACACAAATAAAGTTTGATTTCATTACTGTAATCCAGTTTGTTAACCTGCCCCATCTGTCTTCTTTCAAAAAAAAAATCCCTATTAACCCAAGCATATGTAAGATAACCATGATTCTGGAACCAGATGGTCTATTAGATTGCCTGTATTTTGCTTTTCTGTTCTTTTAGAATTAAACTGAATTTAGTTTTGGTAGTCATTTTTAAGCATGGCTGGTTTATTGGGATGGTTTGACTTAAAGATTATTGTTATCACTTTTTGTGAACCACTCTGGGTACAGAAATAAAATCAATCCATTAATACTACCAAATGAATAATGAATTGGATTTCAAGCCCCATAATCCACCCTCAAGAGCTCTCACAACCCACATAGGGAAACACAGCATGAGTGAATGCTGATATGCAATATACAGTATTCCATTTTTATTCACTGCTACTCAAGATCAGTAAATAATCAATTAAGAATGTCATTATTGCATGGTATTAAATAGGAACCCTTGTCTCCAAGTAGATGTATTGTACTTTATCATTCTTTGACATGAGCAGGGAACATCAATGAAAGAGAACAAGCAAGCAAGCTCAGTTAGTATACCAGTTGGTGGCATTTTGCCAGGAAAAAAAAATGTTGACGATGTCTTGTGGGGTTGTGTAAGTGTCCTGACATCTCTGTCTAGCTGCAGCCCAGCCAGGGGTAAAAGAGAAGGAATTTCTTCCCTCCACCCCTCTCCCTCCCTGATTGCAAGGATCTGATTCTGCTCTCCATAGAATATGATCTGTCCATTTGCTTTGATCTGCAATCCTGCAAAGTTATAATGAATTCTAAATGGCAACCTGCATTAAAATTTCAGGTTTATCTCTGGAATGGAGCAGCATTGGAAAGTCAGTCCTGTCTTGGCTCTGAAAGGCAGAGGGAAGGAGGGATGATCCCTGGGATCCTGCTATTCTCCAAACAAGGCTTGATAACCATGATGGTTATTTCCCAAGGTCTGGCTCTTAGAGACTAAGCTGGTTATATGATATTGCCTTCCTTTTCATTTACAAGTGTTATAAAGTGGCATATCTTTCAATGCTTGCTTGTGGATGCTTAATGGTTTCTACAAATTTCAGGTCTCTTACTCAGATACCTATATTTAGATCTAGGCAGGAATCCTAGACCTACTAAAATGCTTGTAAATCCACTCCAGGATTTACAAGTATGTAAGCGGGTGCAGTACAGACATACAATCTTCTTTTTCTTCTCATTCCAAGTATAGTAAATGGAATTATGGATTTAAATTGCATGAAAGCAGATTCTGATTAATCATTATTTAAAAAGCAGCTGGACAGTAGAATACATTATCCAGACAGGGGGCAGACATCCTTTCTTGGATGTGTTCCAATGGAAGCTGGACAATAAGGATGCTTTAATTTGGATTCCTTCATGCAATAGAGTATTGCACTTGATGGCCCAAATGGCCTCTTCCACCTCTATTCAATAACAAGAGCAACATACATACAGACAACTCTTTCTGCATTTCTGGGTTTAAGTAAAATCCAGTTTCAATGTAAAGAAAAGCCTACCTTTGCTGCGAAACATTATACAACATCTGCCACTGATGCAACATATGTCTACAGGTCACTAAAGCCTCTTCTGGTCCTTTATGTATTAATTCCAGTTTTATTTTTGTGAAGAGTAAACTGCAATAAAAATATACACACATATAAATAGCAAATAATATTTAGCTGTAAAGATAAATACATGATAAAAATGATTTCCATTCGTAGAGCGATGATGTCTACTGTTTGACATCCAAAATTAAGCTATTTTCAAATAATATAAAAACACTATGCTTAGCTGATAACTGCTGCCAGCATTACAGCCGAAATGGAGCCTTTAAAAAGACACCAGGATGGATGGGAGAACTCTAATTATTGCAGAAATTTTTAAAAATAAAAAAATCCTAACAGTTCACCAAAAATAAATGTAAATTTTATTCAAATAATTCAAAAAAATCAAATTTGAGGAGAAAACCAGACAGATTGGCAAAAACAAGTAACTGAGAAAAAGTGGGGGAAAAATTCCCATCCATGGATATAGATGGGTTAAATGTATGGAATTAATATTATAAAACTTATTACTAATTTGCAGATGGATTCCTTGGGCTTCATTTTTAGTACCATATTAATATTAAAATAGTGTTCTTATATATTATAGTATGTTCATACAATAACAGGAAAAACTGAAAAACAAACTTTATAATAGAAATGAAGTTAAAAAACAATCAGGCTGGAAAACATTCTTCAATCCCCAAATCTAAAAATGTTGATAACCTAGATTTTTTTAAAAAAACAATTTTTAGTTAAAAGAAGATTTTACAAAGATTTAAAAAACGATAGAAACCTATGGTGAATACTATAGAAAAGATTCTAAAGGGTAGAAGTGAAGAATTACAAAAAAGTAGGAAAAAAGTAACAACTTTAACTTGGATTTCTAAAGGCATACATTTGTACATACAGTATTTAACATTGTTGTGAAAAATGGAAAAAGACACACTACATTCATAGCTTTTAAACCAATCCTGCCTAAATCTTTATTCAAAGAAAACTTCATTAAGTGAACATTACAGTGAAGAAATTATAATATTGATAATGGACAGAATAATCCTAAAGAGATTATTTCCACTATATTATATTAATGCCACATGTTTTAAGGGGAGAAGCTTGCAGGGGAATTACTTCAGCTCCTTAATTATTTCAGTTGACCTTTTCATTGGTTTTCTTAGCTCTACAATGCCTTTTCAAGGTGTCAGCATGACTTTTCTTGCACTTTTAGGATCCGAGCAAATCAGCTAACCTTAATATTGCTCATCATCCAAAACTACCACTGGGGATCAGATTGAACAAACACATAAAAAGCCTATTCACAATGTTCCCCTACAATGGTGTCAGATGTACCAGTATATTTATTTATTAAATTTCTATGCTCCCTTCTCATGAATACAACAACTCTGGGTGGTTGTTTTACTTCACTTATAATTGTCCTTTCAAAAGATGTATGTAAATTAGCACAGATATATTTTATGCAAAGCTTTCTCCTTTTGTTGGCAATGTATAATTAGTGGTCCAGCTGGTGAATGAAACCCAGGAGCACATGCTCATGAGTTAGGCTTAGTAGCTCCCATACCCACCCACTTCTTGGTCTAGCACAATGCAGCTTCAGCAGAAAACTTAACAAGAATTTTATGGAAAGGAGAATTATGGTTGTGTGAATGTCAAATAAGGTCCTGAACTGAACTTTATTCTATCTGCTGAAATACAGAGCTTGCTGCAAGATATATGGCAAGAAGTAGAATTTAATCCTCAGAGCCATTAAGAAAAATTCCAGCAGAGCTATGTTTAAAATTCAAAGCCTTCTATCAAATTCCATTTGGTTACATGAAGGATTACCTCTTTATACCCATATCCTTGAATAGCAACATTCGTTGACAGAACTAAAATTGTCATTCAATAAAAGGTGAGTTGAATATATAAGATGAAACTTTCATTGGAAACCAATCCTTCCCACTAAGAAGGGTCTTAGGTTTAATGTCAGAATGTCCTTTAAAGGATAAAGTAAATGAAAGCCCAAAAGAAGAAAATGCATCTTTGTTTTGAAATATTCATTTTAATATTCAATTGCACCAAAGATGTTCCTGAAAACAATCAAATCATGCATGTGATCTCAATGTTTTTATAGGAATCCCAGCATATTTACTCTGTAACATTTTTTATTTTAAATGCCTTGCTGGGAAGCACTCAAATGTTCCAATGTGGTTGAGGACATATATTTGGGCATGTAGGAAGTTAAAACCCACCCCTCTCCTGGAAAAATGAAATATCCTAGGAAATGTTGAAAAGGCAGAATATTATATTCCCCTGGATAAGAAATGGAGAAACATGTTTTAGTCAGGAAACAGACTCACTCTTAATAGCCCACACTTTTGTCAATGAGCCATTAAAGCCTGAGCTAGTCTACTCTACACAACAAAGGTGGGATTAATCTTCTACAAAAACTCACCACAAGGTACCTGGGGAAATTACATCAGCCAGCAAGGCAACCAAACTTGGACTTAAAGCACAGCCTAAAGAATTGCTCCTGCATGGCCCCATGGGAATCTGACAACCAATCAGAATACAAGAGCAAGATCAAAGGCCAGAGAGGGCATAAAACCAGGGACTTTCAAGATCTCACTCTCATTTCTTCTTCACCCAACATCTGGAAGCATGTGACCCCCTCTTCTGTTCAGGAACTCAAGTCATGTGATCCTGTCCACGATTAAACCACCTTTCCAAGCAGCCTCCATGTTTCCAGTGTTTTCCCCCCCACTTGGAACTGAACCTAGAAGGGCATTTCTTCCAATAGGCATTTAGCAGTTTAAAAGTTTCCTCTGACTCAAGGGAGTGGTACTCATCTCTGAGACGTTTCTATCATCATGTAAGCAGTATGAAAATATGGGACACAGTAACCTTCCTGCTAAAGCAGTACCTATTTGTCTACTCATGTTTGCATGCTTTTGAACTGCTAGGTTGGCATGAGCTGAGACAAATAACAGGAGCTCACTCCGTTATGCAGCGCTCAGATCTCGAACCCATGCTGCAGGCTTTCCAGATTTGCAAGCTCAGCATCTTAACTGCTAAGTGACCGCATTACCCCCTTAGTAGTCATCATCACCTTCACCATTACTACACTTTTCAGATTTCACAAATGCATTAATGTCCAGCACAAATTGTGCACATCCATTAAACATGAACATAGAGTTCTTGCTCCTGAGTGAAATTCTCCCACTTCTTATTAAAGCTGTGCCACAAACACTTGAAAAGCAGCATCTTTCACAGAATTTCAGTGCTCAGAGGTTCAAGGATTCCTATTCACATCCCCCATTATTCAGTGGAATAGTTGGCTGCTGGAAAATAAAGGACGGTATTCTTTTTCCTATTGGCTGCATGAGGGCAGCCATAATTAGGCCTGTTGAGAGGATTACGGGAAGGGTAGGGATGTGAGAGAGGGAGAAGAATCTCTGGAATATATGTATATTTAAATGTGATGCAGCTATGCCAAAATGGAAGCACTTGCACATGTTTGCCCACCCATCTCCAAGTCCCACAATCCATGCGGCTCTTGGGACAAAAAAGTACCCATCTCTTGCTCAATGTGAAAATATAAACGTAAAGCCTCCCTCAAGATAAACGTGACTCCTGTAGCTCCTGGTAGTTTCCTTAGTAAGAATACAAAGCAGTTAGTGTTGCTTTCTTTCAGGATAGGCTTCCTAATCTAGCATCTAGCCCTGGGATTCCTCAGTTTCCCATTCAAGTACCAACCAAGTCCAATCCTGCTTAGCTTTTTAAAGACCAGTCAAGTTTAGCTCTATGCTGCCACCTGCTGTACCAGAACAATAAAGGGTGCAATTGCTTAAACAATTCTAAAGCTGATTCATGGGCCAGTTATTCTCTTTTTCTACACAGTTTATCTTGCAAAGTTCTTATGAAGATAAATAGAGATAAAACAAGATAGCACAAAAAGATATGCTCATCCCATTTCGCCACCGTTCTCCAGGATGCTGGATGAATAATTCAGGGTGCACTGCAGGAGACTTCAATATTATTTTCTTAAGTACAAGCAGGCAAACAGTATAACTGAGAATTAATGTTTTAAAGTCTGTATACAAAGAATAGATTATTTGTCATAGCCACCCAAAGTGTTTCACCATGTTTGTCTTGTGTAAACAATCAAATACTTTTTTTTCTTATCTGACATTATGCCACCAATGGAAACTTCTGAGCAAAGTTTTTTAGTCCACTGACATGAGTCATCATGGTCAGATCAATTTCCTCATGACCTCTTAAGTGAGCCTTATGCCTAAAATCCAGAGGTGGAGGCTGGAGTTTGGAGCATTGTATAAGATAGTAGCAGATATGAACGTTGTACCTTCTCTGCAGTTTCAATGGATAGATTATGTTGAGTAATTTGGTGGGAAATGATAGCTATTATTTTGCTACAGCAGGTTTCAGAGGATCTGGATTCGACTCTTAGTCAGTGGTCATATCCAGGTCACTTGACATGCAACATTTGTGCCACTTCTAGATCAGCTCTGCATTTACACAGTCACATAGTGCATTGCCTTTGGGCAGCAAAGTCATGGAGCTGTGTTCTCCACGATATAGAAGGAATTCACACCAGCACCGTTCTGCAGCAGAAATACCGGAGCTTGGAAGCAGCCAGTTTCCAAGTGAGAATTCTTGCCTTGCCCTGCCTCCAAGCTCTTTGGTTTCCCATATCCCCACTGGAATTTATGTCCTTTAGCACTTACTGTGCTGGGTTTCTAAAAGGCCCATCTTAGAGTGATTCCCCCCCCTTTTTAAATTGGGCTAAGTTAGGACAATGAAAAAGAACAGCTTCCTGGTTGGTTGCTGACCAGATCGTTAACATAGTATCCTTTCTATTAGATGCATATCCTGTTGTGTAAGGATTTATTTTGGTGAATACGAAAACCACCATAGAGCTGCAGTGTATTCTGGCCTTGCTCCAAAATACTCAACATTTGTAAATATGGATTAATGCAGGGGTGGGCAGCTGGGGGTTTGCAGGGGTTTGGGAGAACCTCTAGCTAAGATTCTGTGCAGTTCGCAGAACCACCAAATCCCACCAAATCCCTGGCTGACCTTTCCCACCCCACCCTTCCCCTCCCAGGAGTCCCCACGTGGCCTATTTTGGATGCAGGTAAGTGCAGGGCGAGGCAGAGGCTTGGGGAGGGGGGAAAACGGGCCAACTAGAAGTTTGGGAAGGCCAGAAACGAGCCCATTTCTGGCCTCCAGAGGGCCTCCGGAGCCTGGGGAGGCCATTTTCACTCTCCCGGAGACTCGAGGAAAGCCTCCAGAACCCAGGGATGGCAAAAACACTCCCCCCCATGGTGCAGGAGGCTGACTAGGCCACGCCTACTATGGCCACGCCCACCCAGCAACCGGGCAGAGAACCCCTTGCTAAAATTGTTGAAGCCCACCCCTGATTAAGATGAAGGTCTACTCTTTTACATCAAAAGTCATAGTTGAAGTGGTAGTGCTATGCAAATGTTTTGTTTCAAATACGAAGCTTGTAGTTATATAGATTTTATTTCCATCATACAACCTCCCCTTGTTTAATATTTCACCTGTTTTGGCACATTCAGGGATTGCAGCCAGAGAAAGAGAAAAGCCTCCATTAAAGGAGGATAGTTGTAGCTCAGAGTTGAAATGAGAGGTCCTTGGTGTTCTTTGAGCTTTTTGGTTTTCTGTAGAAGTTTCATTATGCATACTAGGCAATATCATCAGTGCTAGTCAGTGCTATCACTGGTAATGTTACCTAAGGAAACATCTTTAAGAAAACAGCCAAGCTCAGAGAGAAACAGCTGTATATGTGGAAATTTCTCATTTCTGTTAAATTATTAAAGATACAAGAGATCTGATTTATGGTATACAGCATAGAATCACCTTGCTAAAATCCCCTTTTAAATACATTTTCAGCAAGCAAAACTAAAAGGCACTGCATTGTTCTTTCAACCTATTCAAAATAATATTGACTGTTAGCCTTGACAGAAGTTTCTTTGAGGGAAAGTTGGCTTCAAAGGGTGGAGCTGAAACTGACTTTCTGCTTAATTAGGAATTTTTGGAAGTTCTACACAGCCTTTCAGTTTTCTTTAAATGTATATACTAGACACAAAGTAACATTTATAAGCCTGATTTTTTACACCTTGTTTATGAAAGCAACCCTAACTTTTAATGCCCCACAAAACACTCCTTTACTTCATATATATCCTGACGAAGTGAACAAGGAGAACCTTGTGGGCACTCAACATTATCACTCAGAGGGAGACTGCAGAATGGGGCTCCTTTTCCATTCCTCCTGGATTACAAAGGCAACTTGCCAGATGCCCGAATGGAAATCTGGATCTAGTCTTCAAAGGTCAATGAGACAACACCTTCTGAAGGGAGGAAACCCAGTGAATTTACATTATGAATCATTCATACTTTAACATTTTGGTTTTCCATTCAAGTGGGATTTATAACAAAATGCTGAGCGTATTCTCAAAAATCTTCCTGCTCCCAATTCCACTTAGCCATTTACTCCAAATAGACCTCTTTTTTCTCTTTCTAGTAGGTTCAGTGCAGTGGTGGGATTCAGCCAGTTCGCACCTATTCGGGAGAACCAGTTCTTAACTTTCTAAGAGGTTCAGCGAACCGGTTGTTGGAAGAAATCTTCTTTGGGTTTTTTTCTGCTTTACAGGGCTAATCCTGTAAGGAAGGCAGGAAGGAAACATTCTGGTGTTGTTTCTAGCCTCATCTTTATTGCCCTGCTTAGAGAAACTGCCTCTCTGGTTAATCCTTATTACATTGTAATAGCTAAGGCAAAGTGCCCATCAACCTGAGTAATGCTGAGTTGGCCATGCCCACACGGTCACATGACCCACCTGGTCATTAGGACAGAGAACCGGTTGTTAAATTATTTGAATCCCACCACTGGTTCAGTGTTGGAAATACTAAAAAAAAGTGGTATCTGGAAAAGAGTACAGAAAGTTGAGCATTATCCCATGTAGTTATCTATTATAAGCAATCTACACAGCCAATTCATAAATTGTATTTTCTAAGGGGACAGGCCTTTTTGGTAATGTCTCCACTTTTTGAGAGTGTGCTCCAGAAGTATTTTGATCCATGATATGCCTTCCTTAAATGTTAAAATATTAAATATTAAACATATTTTTGTTTAAAAATGGCATTTTCTTAGTAAGGTTTAATTGCTTCTAATTCTGATTTCCTTGTTTTAGTGCTAGGGCGCTAAGTCAGATAGTGATGTTTAATAGATAATTTATAAGTTTATAAATGTTTAAAAATTCAAAATATTCTGGGTAATATTTTCTTTACATTTCTTTATTCTTTTCATTTCTTTATTAGACTTATTTGCCACCCATCTTGCCTCGAGGCAACTCTGAGCAGCTTACAAACATTAACATTAATTTTTCTAATCAGGATCATTTTATATTCAGATCTCTCTCTCTCTCTCTCTCTCTCTCTTTCTCTCCATATCTTTAAAAACTTCTCCTTTAAAAATTCATGTAATCTAAGCAGGCAGGTCTTTCCCACAAGGTAGTTTTGTTGATTATTCTTTTGTTAAATTAATGATTATGACTGCTGGAGATAAGAAATGTAGAAAGCCCCTAGAGAAGAGAGAGTAGAAACCAGATAAAGGGTTTAAGGTTTTTGAAACCAAGGCAGTAATTTAAATGGTAGGGGGTTGTTCAGTTGCTAACTCAGACATCTAGGATAGTCTTCCATCTAAATAGTAACTGGAACTACGGTAATCCCTATTTAGTTTACTTGAGATCAGCCTGAGTCAACTAGTCATTGTAATATTATCTATGGTATATTTTTATGGTTGGCTTCTCGTGACTTAAGGAAATAGATTTCGCAGTTATTCTCTAACACAGAAAATTGCTTCTATTAAGTTAATGTATTCCTATGATTAAAAAATGAATTATCAAAGAAAGGACGAAGGGGAGTTAAGTCAGGAGTCAAACATTGTCAAAATCACAGCTATTAATTTCTTACTACTTGGAAAATATTTTCGTACAGTCTGATCCTAACTCAGTTTGCACTCATGAACATTTTTGAGTTCTATTAATTCATGTCTCAATTGAAAAGCATCTAAATGATGTTTTAGATTTGGAGTATTGTTTTGTTCTTCGTAGTTCCTTGATTATCAACATCAAGCCTACTGCAAATAGAAAATCAGCACATATAGATCTGTACAGATTGATATATTAAGATATAGGTCATGTTATCTATTACTACCGGTATACTATTGCCAGATTTTTCCAGTCTTAAGGGATTCTTCAGAATTGTGTGGAATGATTCTTTCATTCCATACAATTCCTAGAAATGGCTAGGTAACATTTTAAAAAAGGGCAGAAACAGTTATGGTTACATAAACCAGTAAGTAAGATTATAAAACAAAACAAAAAAAAAAGGTTTGATAATGCAACATCGGAAATAGCCTGTAGCTCCATCTTATCCCACAATAAGAATAAAATATTACTGTTATGTCCCTGTCATTCATTCATTCATTCATATTAGACCACTCATTTTCCTAAAGAAGGGGCTCTGGGAGGTATACATCATAATCTGCATATAAAACATCTTATAAAATTAACAATTAAATATTAAGATTAATTTAGGATTATTTTTAAATATTATAAGATTAAATCATTATAAAATTGCATAGAAATTAAAATCAGAATTCTAGGATGGACATTTAATATTGCTTAATATAGTGGAGAGAAGGTTTGTGTAGCACCAGCCAGCCGCTGCCTCCACCCCCGATAAAAGGCCATAGAGTCAGGTTTTGACCCCTTTACAGAAGGCTGGGAGAGTAGGAGCTTGCCTCATCCTTGGGAGAAGGATGGTCCATATTAAGGGGGCAGCGGCAGAGAAGGCTGACTTCCTAGACCAAACCAATTGAAATTCTTTTGACTGATAGGCTTGCAGCATACCCTCATGCCTGATCAAATGGGAAAGGCAAAGCTGGTTCTGTAGGTAGCCTGGCCCATGCCATGTTGGGCTTAATAAGTGATGACCAATACCTTGAATTGGACTCAGAAGCAAACTGACACCCAATGCAGTTTGCAGATCAAGGACACTTTACTTTACTTTTTACTTTTACTTTTTGCCTTTATTTGTATGCCGCCTTTTTCCCTAAGGGGACTCAGGGCAGCTCACAATTCAAAAGGGAGGGGGAAGCAACAAACAATAAACAATACAGCATATTAAAAGAGAAAAACGCAACAATCACACAATTCGAGTGGGGCTATAATCTTAGCCCCAGGCCAGCCGGGACAGCCAGATCTTTACAGCAGCGCGGAAGGATTGGAGGGTGGAGAGGGTCCGAATCTCCACGGGGAATTCGTTCCAAAGGGACGGAGCAGCCACCGAGAAGGCCCTCCTCCGGGTAGTTGCCAGTTTGCACTGGCTAGAAGATGGAATTCGGAGGAGGCCTAATCGATGCGATCAAATCGGTCTGGTGGAGGTAATTGGCAGTAGGCGGTCTCTCAAGTACCCAGGCCCACTACCATGAAGGGCTTTATAGGTGATAAGTAGCACCTTGAAGCGCACCCGGAGATCAACAGGTAGCCAGCGCAGCTCACGGAGGATAGGTGTTACGTGGGTGAACCGAGGTGCACCCACTATCGCTCGTGCGGCCGCGTTCTGGACTAGCTGGAGTCGCCGAATGCTCTTCAAGGGCAGCCCCATGTAGAGCACATTGCAATATTCCAGCCTACAGGTCACAAGGGCACGAGTGACTGTTGTGAGGGCCTCCCGGTTCAGGTAGGGACGCAACTGGTGTACCAGGCAAACCTGGGCAAATGCCCCCCAGGTCACAGCTGACAAATGATGTTCGAAGGTCAGCTGTGGGTCCAGGAGGACTTAACGTAGCTCCTGTGACTGCACCTATTTACTGGAATCTAAATTTAAGATGATATTTGTGTATTTGTTTGTTATATTCCCCCTTTTGTTATTATAATATACGTGAAAGTATTCCTGTATTTAAAACATTTGAACAAGAGGAACGTTTGTAGGAACTGGGTATGTCTAGTTTAATGAAAAGAAGGACTAGGGGAGACATGATAGCAGCGTTCCAATATCTCAGAGGTTGCCACAAAGAAGAGGGAGTCAAACTATTTTCCAGGGCACCTGAGGGTAGAACTAATCAAGGAGAGAAACAACTTAGAACTGAGGAGAAATTTCCTGACAGTTAGAACAATTAATCAGTGGAACAGCTTGCCTCCAGAAGTTGTGAATGCCCCAGCACTGGAAGTCTTTAAGAAGATGTTGGATAGCCATTTTTCTGAAACAGTATAGGGTTTCCTGCCTAGGCAGGGGGTTGGACTAGAAGACCTCCAAGGTCCCTTCCAACTCTGCTATTGTATAGTAAGATGTGCAATATACATTTATGCAACAAAACACCCCACAGAAGCCAGAAGATTGTTAAAAAATTTTTCGCAAACTTCAGTGGCACTGGAATATATCACATCTGCAACTTGAAGGTAACTAATAGGGATGCATACTTCAGACTCACAAGCTTTGATTCTTGTTGGAAATGTCCCTTCATTAGTTGAAACTTTGTTTTGTTGCTATAGCTACTTTCATTACAAGTGGCCTTGACTAAGGCAAGAAGTATTTATTAAACATAAAATAAAAACGTATTTAGTTTCAGCTGTAGGAAGTTAAATCTAAAGGCATGAGAACAGTCCTGTTGGATCAGGCCAAAGTCAAACATATTTTTGTCCTGCAGAAGCCAACCAGGGTCTGATACAAAATTTACAAGCAAGACCTAATAGATCACAAAACAGACCTTCTCTGAGATTACTGTTAGAAATGAAAGACAGCGTGATAGATTTCCATTTCATTATTTGGTCTAATCCCCTTTTAAAGCTGTGCAAATTAGCAACTATTATTACATTAACCAATCACTTCAACCTTTTCCTGTTAATCTTTTTAAAAATGCTGTATCTTTGAAAATGACATAGATGCATTTTATATTTCCTACAACGTACTTTTTATTTTTAATGAAATCTATCCATTGGTCTGGAAATGGCTCTCTCTTACTTCCAGTGGGGTATTTCTACTTCTCATACATACATACGGACATGCACAGTTAAATTGGGCAGGTTTCCCCTTCTCCTGAATTTCTGGGACGGAGAGCCTGGGAGAATTTTAAGGGAGGGGGGAATGAGTGCTTTAGCTTTTGCTCTAAAAACACCCCCCCCCCAAATTAGTCTGCTTTTAATTCTTGCATCACCCACTTTGGATGATGTCTCTTAAAATACTGCACAAAGCCATTGACAGAACAGTAAATGCACACTGCTGATATATCATACATCAAGGTCTGACTCAGGGAAAATAATTCCCAAAGGGATAGTCGCATTACTTGTCACAGTAAAAATAACTAAGTGTCTTCTGGTACTTTAAAGACTAACATGGGTTTAATACTTTAAGATTTATAGGCCATGGAAACTCATGTCATAAAAAAATTGTCAGTGTGGAAAGTGCTGTACGGCTCTTTGTCAACACAAATCAATATATAAAACCTCGTGTTTACTTGGAAGTCAGTTCAAGTATACTAAAAGTGATTTCTGAGAACCATAGCAAATGTGTTCAAGCATCAAGATATTTTTAAAGCCTCCTTCAGTCTAAAAACCAGAATCATTAGAAGCTGAATTTGTGTCTGTGTTTCTTCGCATGTGTCTATGTGGTAAACAGCAAATCCAAATAAATGTTCAACTCCATTCTGTCCTGCTAAGGTCCCAATGATCATCAGAGCCACCATTACAAGAGGCTGCTTTGAAGTGGAGCTGTCCTCGGTGGCTACGAGAACTTTTCTTTCTGAGTGAGGGGAAACAGTTATTTTTGTCTGGGATGACAGCAGGAGAAGAAAAAGAAATGTCTTTCTGTCCCTGTTTTGTTATGTTGATAAAAATTAGTTTGGAAGCTGCCCTACATTCAGTAATGACTTGTTTTTTTAAAAAAATCACATGTATAGTTGCTAAATATGACTAGTTTGGTCTTTAGCAATTTGACAAGAACACTGCAAAACTACAGAGCAATCCTGCTTTTACTTATAGAATCAAAATAAAGTCAATGGAAGACAATCACCATCAACATAACTAGAATGTGTTCTTTGTTTACGGTTTTCATGTGGCATAAAAACATACACTGAGTATGTTATGTTTAACCAGGGTTTAATGCATACATAAATCTAAACCATAAAGTAGGGTTTATAAATTATTATGTCTGAGTTCCGTTTCCAGCCAATTCTAACCTTCAGTTTTACATCAACAATATGTTTTCTCTTATTTCGCTTAGAACTTAGATAACAAAATTGTAGGTTAAATTTTTGAGGTCTATTTTTCTATCTGTAGTTTTGGTATTCACTTGCGATATATAAGCTTTGCAATAATAAAAGCCGATAGAAGATTGAAAGATCATTTTTAATGTTCACTTGATCACTAGTCTTTTCAAGAGCTCTTTAGAGCGATTATTGGAATTTACTGCTCTTGTGTAAGTACCCTTCAGAGCTAATTGAAATAATAGTAAAATGTGATCCATATAATTATTTAGCCATGAGGCTTGGTGTGCAAGTGTTTCTTGGATTAAATTCTAGCATTCTGTCTAATGTATTCTATGAAAAAAATCATTATTTTTCTTTATTATCTTTATAATAAATGTTTGTATTCTATGTTCACATATATCTTCTTACTTACTTAGTGAGCCGTGGTTAGAGTGCAGTACTGCAGGCTATATGCCAGCTGCCTGCAATTTGGCAGTTCGAATCTCACTAGGCTCAAGTTTGATTCAGTCTTTCATCCTGCCGAGGACCCAGATTGTTGGGTGCAAGACTGTGAAGCACTATGAAGTGGTATATCAGTCTAAGTGCTATTGCTACTTTTATAAAGAATAATGAAGAAACATGCTGAATCTGGAGTTGGGACTAAGGAAAAACTAACTGCATAATATCTGAGAATATATCTCATCATGTGCTAGTTATGCACCAAAAACTTCCTACCTCTGTTAACCTATTGTATGCTGAGAAGGAAGGAAGACATTTACTACAAAGTATGAACAGGACAGGAGATGTAAGAGACTTTGAAGAGGCTAGAAAAGGAATGAAAGGGAGATAAGACATACAAGAGGATTTCCCCCCCTCATTATTTAGTTTATAACTGGCAACTCAGTCCTGGTGACCAATAGCCTGGAAAGAAGCATTTCAGAATATTTAGAGCAGTGCTTTTCAAATTTGGCAACTTTAAGTTGTGTGGACCTCAACTCCCAGAATTCCCTAGCCAACATGCTTAATGTTGCCATATTTGAAAAACACTGATTTAGAGAAATTCTGCCTTAATGAACACAATATAAATGTGGGTTGGAAATATGTCCAGCAGTCTCCAAGATTTGGTACTTATCCCATGATTACTGTACCATTAGAGATACCTTACTGAAACCTGTGTAATCCACGCTTCTTGATCTTACCCAAGTATGGAACTTAAGAGAAATGGAATAATTACACGTTTAAGGGAGTGAGATCTTACAGATGAAAAGTTAACAGTAGCCATGCACTCATTATTAGACTTCATGCATTGCCTTGCATTATGTTTTTTTATGAAATAATTTTATTAAAAGCTTAATTACAACAAAAAAGGAAAAGAAAAATATATTCCTAATTTTATGGTTTTTAAATCTATTCATCAGTCATGATATTAAGATCGTTAACTTTTAAAAGACTATAAACAGAAAGCTGGCTGTATAGTTATGTAGGAGAAAATGTGCAGTTCTGTAGTATTTGAGAAGCAGCAGGTGTTCATGTAATTAAACACAGAGTAGTAATACAAATCCACTTGGGAGGAGGCCTTGGGTTGCCCAGGAATGGGTGGTGTTGAGTCCAGCTCACTCACATCACACTCTATAAAAGGGCCCAGAGGAGTCCATTGCCAACATATTTCTCCTGCAGAAATCATATTCTGGTCTTGCATTCATCTGAACCTGGGAGCAGCACCTAACTTAATATTTCTGTCTTATCCAACCTGTCCAGCCCAAGTGGGCTTCCCTGTTCATACAATCACTTTGAGAAATAAACTGGCACCCAGGAAGCAGAATTACGCCTCTTACTGTTCATAGATACCCTTAAAATAACAACTACATTTTCTGTAGTTTGAAAAAGCTATCAGCTCTCTTTGATGCATAATAACGGATATGATTGTACTTTCCACTTGTTTCATATTAGAATGCATATTATTTTTAAAGCCCTATCCAAACCAACAGGTCATAACCCACATCATCATCATAATTAACACCATCAAATAACATTTACATATCCCAGGTATTTGGAAGGGAGTCAAAAGGTAGATAAAAATGCCAAATCCAGTCTAAACATCTGGCTATGTGACAAAACAACAAGAAAATAATAATCCCTCAATGACATGGTTGTGAGACTTGTGTACTCTAAAGAAGATCTGAGCTATGCCAGAAATTCAACTACATTGGACAGGTCTCATCAGAGAAACCAGGTGAAAACTATCTCTCCCATAAACAATATGGTGAGTTGCAATTTTACAGAAACCCAAACTGGTCAAGGTCAACAAGGATGCACTAGGTATCGAAATTCCTGGACATCTGGGGACAAATGTGCTATAGGACTCGGGACTATTTTCTGAGCAACAACAGCCAGCAGTTGCAGGACTACTAGAAGAAAAGTTGTTTACCTGTCACAAATATACAAAAATTGAAAACAAAGAAATACAGGTAACCCTCCATTTATGACAGTTCACAGTGACCATTCGAAGTTATGACATAATCCCCCCAAGCAGTGGTGACATTTTTTTTCTACCGGTTCTGTGGGTGTGGCTTGGTGGGCATGACAGGGGAAGGATATGCAAAATCTCCATTGCCCCCCCACCTCTGGGACCAGCCACAGGTGGTATTTGCCAGTTCTCTAAACTACTCAAAATTTCCGCCACCGGTTCTCCAGAACCTGTCAGAACCTGCTGAATTTCACCCCTGCCCCAAAGTACTTACAATACAGTCCTAAAATTATGAATGTTTCCACACCATGGCAGTTGTTCACCCTTACAAACAAACGCAAAGGCACTGCAATATTTGCCATGCCTAGCCGACCCCCACCTCTGGTGAGTCACCTTGCAATGATCTAGTGAGCCTTCAGTTTCTTGGCATGGTTCTGTGGTTCAGGCCTTCAGTGTGTTCTCAGAGAATGGAGGCTTAAAATACCACAAGATTGCATGCTCTCATGGTACTTTAGGCCTCAGTTCTCTGCAAACCCAGTCCTGGACAAGATCTGTGGCAAAAGGCTTTACAAACAGAGGGAAGGCCTGAAGCACTGAATGAAGACTTCCCTCCATTTGCAAAGCCTTTTGCCATCTTTGCAAAAAGCCTCTGCTACTGAGAATGGATACCAGGATGGGCGTTCAGATTCAACAAAAGGTCAGCACCAGGCAACTACAATTACTGCTTACTAACAACTTTCCAATTGCTAATCAGTGTGGTAGCTGATGCTGTCCAACAGCTTCTAGTTGAAAATAAGCTGTTTCCACCCGAACAGAAAGGAAATTGCACAAACAGCAGAGGAACAAAAGCTCAGTTCCTAATTGACAAGATGATTCTGGAAAATTGCAAGAGAATGAGGGCCAACTTGAATACAGCATGGATTGATTACAAGAAGGCATTTGACTCCCTGCCATGTAATTGGATAATCAAGGACCTAGAGATAATAGAACTCTGTAGAAACAGCAGAAGCTTTGTACAAAGATCAGTGGCACAATGGAAGACACAGTTGTTGGTCAATGGTGATAGACAGGGAGGGGTTAAATCAAGAGAGGAATCTTCCAAGGAAACTCACTCTCACCACTGTTATTGGTCATTGCATTGATTCCTCTGTCAACCACACCAAACAAGTCAGGCCATGGCTGTAAACATCAAAAACTTCTGCCAGGCTATCCCAGCACCTTTACATGGATGATCTGAAACTGTATGGAAAAACCACCCACTCTTACCAAGGAGAGGGTAAAATAGTGAAGAAATCAAGATGCCCTATGGAAATGACATCAAGAGTCTGGATGAAGACAATTACTACAGATACCTGGGCATCTTTCGAGCTGACAACAACAAGTACACTGAAATCAAGAAGGTTAGAAGAGAATACATCATCAGGGTGAAGAAAGTCCAAACTCAATGAAGAAAATATCTCAAGGCAATTAACACCTGGGCATTTCTAGTATTAGATACACAGCTGCAATAGAGAACTGGACTCAAGCAGAACTAAAAGTCCTGCATAGGGAGACCAGAAAAATAATGACAATGAATCATGCCCTTAATCCATGCAATGATGTTGATAGACTCTAGTAACCAAGAAACAAAATTGGGTGTGGAATGTTGCAAGTTACTAGATAATTGAAGAAGAAAAAAGGGCATTGGAAGAGTATCTGAAGAACAATGGAGAATGGAAATGTCTAAAAGCAGGAAATTTGAAGAAAGAGACAAAGGGGCTAATTCTGGCTGCACAAGACCAAGCCTGGAAAACAAATGCACACAAAACCAGAATTGAGAAAACAACAACATAAGCAAATGTTGCCTGTGCAAAGAAGCTGAAGAACAGGAGATCACCTAGCTGGCTTCTGCAAAACTGACTACAAACAACAACATGACAAAGTAGCAACAATGGTGCATTGGAATATATGCAAGAAATATCATTTGCCTATAAGCAAGAACTGATAGGACCACAAAATAAAGTACTAGCAAATGAAGAAGCTAAATGCTTTGGGACCTTAGAATTCAAACAGACAGGCACCCGCCACAAAACACCCCATATTTAAAAACTGTTGATAAGAATGACGAAGAAGTCCGGATAGAAGATGTGGCAGTATCTGGAGACAGCAATATGGAAAAGAAAGAATTGGAGGAAATCACAAAATACAAAGACTTGCAAATAGAAGAAGAATGACTGGGATGAAAGAAAGCAAAGATAATATCAATAGTAATAGTCTCCTTGGATGAAGGCCCAAAACACCAGGAACACTACCTCATTGGCATTATAAAATCACCATCAGTCAATTGCAAATGGTAGCTTTACTTGGGACAGCTTAAATCCTGGCAGGATACCTTTTACACCATCAAACAAACTTTGCCTATCATAGATCTTTGGAAATGATTTGATAGGTGGAAAAAATGCTAAACCCAATGTAAACATCTGGCTGACTTTGTGAGCATTCCTAATAATTTTTATTTCTATTCCACTCACAGCTGAGGGTCTTACAGCAAACTAAAAAAAAACAAGGCGGCTTTTTGCTGGAATTCTCATTGTTTAATTTTAGTTACTCATAGAATCTATTCAGGTATCAGTTCAGACTAAGGAAATTCTGATTTTTTCTTCTTCCACTACTAATCCATCATCATCACATCAAACCTACCTATTTTACTGTGGTAAATCATTATATAGCATAGTCATTTTTTATTGGGGCAGCCTTGGCAATATGCAATTTAGTTTGATTGATGGCAAAGGCAGAGCTTAATTTCAGTTATTATAAATTATTTTTTGCAGCATAGAAAGAGCCATAATTTCTGCATTTTTCCTATTGATTTCTAAACACAGTTCATTTGTTCATTCCATTGTTTTTCCTTTGTTCCTTCTACATTTTAATTGACTCTTTCCCCTCAATTAAATACTTTGCTCACATTAGACCAGTAGATCATCAAATAAATCAATCCAGAATTCTCATTCCAGATACGAATGACCTGGTTCAAATTATTCTACTTTGGACATCATATGCAAAGATTTTAAACTTTGGAAAAAGCTCTATTGCTGATAAAAATCATGTATCAAAGTACCCTAGATGGATTCATTTACACCTGTGATGGGTGCACTGTGGGAAGTTCTGAAAGACCAGATTATTAAGATAAAGATTATTAAGATATCATAAAGAAAATCTATTTATGTGGTTGCTCAGAGTATACACCAACTTAACTATGCCACATAATTAACCAAAACCCTTATTTTCTTATTTTATTATGTATGTATGTATGTATGTCCTGTATGTATGTATGTATATCCTGTATGTATGTATGTATATCCTGTATGTATGTATGTATATCCTGTATGTATGTATGTATGTATGTATGTATGTATGTATGTATATCCTGTATGTATGCATGCATGCGTGCATGTATGTATGTATGTATGTATGTATGTATGTATGTATGCTGGTCTTGTTGTATTCGGGTCTTTTCCTGTGTAAGATT
Organism: Thamnophis elegans; assembly: GCF_009769535.1. Lineage (NCBI taxonomy): Eukaryota > Metazoa > Chordata > Lepidosauria > Squamata > Natricidae > Thamnophis > Thamnophis elegans. Next base: position 97,637,931 of record NC_045544.1, on the reverse strand, counting down.
GAGGTTATTGTCTTGGCAACATTTTGGCGAAGGTCCCACTCGCCATCTTCAGGCTGGTATTTTCGGCTTCGTGCTTGTGCGAGTAAAGTGTGGTTGGAGCTACTGTCTCTCTATATATCTTGGTGGGGGTGTGTGTAGTGCTGTCTTCGTTGCTATAAGTGGGTTGATTGGCTGTGTAGTTGCATCCTGATTGGTAGATAGAGTTGATGTTTGTAAATTGATTGGCTGTTTCGTATCATCCTGTGTGGCTGAGGTGCTGGCTGTGCGTCCATTATTCTTTTGTGTTGCAACGATCTGGATGGTGGGTGGGGGTCAATTGCAATATGTAGCCTTACAATAAAGTAGAATTAGTTCATCTTGCTGTATTTCTTCTCAGATAAAAGCAGCATTACACTGCAAGTTCCACCACTTTGGAAGGTGCATATGATATTGCAGCTATCCTTCCTGCAACCCCAATTGGAATCAGCCATGGGGAAAGAGGAGAACCCACAAAATAATGCCTCCAGTCCAGAAGGATCTCATGGTAGACGGTATCTAAAGCTGCCAAGAAATCTAGGTGAGCCAAGAAAGTTGCACCATGACAGTCCAGGGCCACTAGAGATCATCCATAAATGCCATCAGTGCCATTTCAGTAGTATACTCCAGCCTGAACCCAGACTGAAAAGGTTCAGATGATGACACTGGATTAAAGAAGCCTAAAGTAAGCACATATGATTGCTCCGATGATTTGGCTCAAACCAACAAGGAGAAAGAGGGATAGCATTTTAACAATGGTTACTACAGGGGTTTTGGGTTTTTTGCCTGTTTCATTGCAGTTTTGCAACTATAATTATTGGTAGATAATTAGTGAATTCTATGCTGGACCCTGTGTCAGTTTTGTTTCTTTTCCATACTGTACTTCAGGTGGTCTGCGTGTCTTCTTCTTTTTGTTTTAAGTAGAATGTTGTACCTTTAGTTATCTGGAAACAGAAGCTGTAGCTGACCTTCTTGCAGATATTAGCTAATAGGCACATCCAGCTGTTTTACCATAGAATCAGTCCTAGTGAAAACCTGGGGCATATTTTTCAAGGCCAGGCACTGGGTAAAAGAAAAATATTACTGTTCTGAAAAACTGTGCTATTATTATTCATGTTACCATTTTTTAAACTAAAGGAGTTATGTGCAAAAGAGGATTTTGTATGTATTCACTGTACTGAAAACATTCACCGTTTTATATCTGCTTGCTTTCACTCTAATGCATTCCGGAAGTTCTCTAACAAAATATTAGCAAAAGCTTCCAAGAAGAAGCTTGTTTCTGTTTCTTTTAAGCCTGGGGATCCAGGAAATGTTCCACAACATTGGGTTCAGCACAAACAAGAAGCCGCCTTGTGCTTAATATCATTATCCTGGACAGAGAGAAAGAAGCAGAGGTTTTTTTTAAAGCTGATCTGAATAGAAAGAAGAGTGGGTTTGAGAAGAAATACTGGTTTTTTTTATGAAATGTAGGATGCTATTTAATAGTAAGTTAAATCATTACAACAGGCACAAAGTGACCTATGGCTCCCCAAAGGAGTCCATTTTTGCTCCTTTATCATAAACCTTTTACAATAGATGTTTCAGATTATTCTTCTGCTCCACATGTGCAATATATTTGCACTCTTTTAAGAGTTGTATGTGCTCCCAGGTATCTTTATCTCCATAACAGTTTTCAGTAGAGCAAAAGGCCCTTCCTTTAGACCAGAAATGGAGAAATTGGTTCCCCATCAGTACTAACTAGCAGCTGGGATTGGAGGGTTGTGAGGGGGAATAAACCCAACATCTGGATTGCACAACTTGCTCATCAATCCTCCATGATGTGCACAAAAGGGTGAGAGACGGAATATATTCTGAACAACACTTACTGAAAGCAGTCAGGATACTCTGCAAGGGCCACATCCATTACATCCAAAGCATGTTGGTAGTCTTTTTGTGATGAAAAAAGGAGGGCCAACAAATGAAGAGAATTCATATCATCCTTACACAGTTTCAGTGCTTCTTGGAGAAGCTCTATTGCATCACAAATCTGCAAAATAAATATTAAATGATTGCTCAGTTACTCATCCTTTCAGATCAGTTTCACTTGTTCTGGCCTTTTGACTACAGCAAAATAAAAGAAGTCCCTAAGCTAAAATATCAACAAAGGCAGAATTATTAAAACCTAATTGCAAGGAGTAAACCAATTGAACTCCCCAGCAGGAACTTTAAAACATCTTTATACAATCCTAAAATCCTATAAATTAACACTTCAGGTAAGCTTGCTTATATTTTAAATAGTAGCAGGTGATAAGTATTTTCAAAGCTGTTAAAAACAGGAAGGAAGGAAGTTATTATTGAACTGATCTCTTAATCTTGATATCTTTTTAATTTAACTATGTCTTGTATGCATCACTATAAAGAAAGGGTGACCTACTTTACATTTATTTATTCATTTATTGAACTTAAACTCCTCCACATTCAACTAAATCTTATCTTACAAGGTGTAAGCAATGAAAATATCAGTGGTAAAAAATCTGACATAATTGATTAGAAAAATGAAAATAAAAAAGAATAACAGTTCAGTGCAATGCAATGCAAATCAAGAATTTGTTTTCCAAATATTGCCAAAATTTGAAAGCAAACAGAAAAGGGACAAATCTGATCTCCAAAGGGGAAGCCATTTTAAAATAATTGTGTTGTGATAATTGTGATAGTCTTTTTTAACTTTAGAAGTCATGAAATGTTGCTACCTTCTAATTATTTTGCTAAATGAAAGGAACTCACCAACAATAGAGGCTTAAAAACAAACTGAGAGGGTTTCTAAACTTTTACCCTGAAATCAAAGAATTAATAGAACAATTATTTTACTCTAGCTCATTTAATTTCAGAAGATGTATCCTTGACAGTAGTCCCCAAATTGGCTGATGAAAATTTTAATTATAGCATATAATCTGTCACATACATTGATATTATCATTTACCCTATGGTTAACCAGAAAGAGAAAACATTTTTTTATTCAGAATATTAACATATATTTAAATGTTTTTTATGAGTTGGCAAAAGCAAAATATTTTAAATTGGCTAGCAGCCTCAAACTATATTTCAAGCATGACTTAAAGATTTACATGCAATTAAAGGAAGAAAAATAGAATGAGCATAGAAAATTCTGGCCAAATATCAATAGATTTTAAAAATATATTAAGGGGGTATCCTAAATTGCATTTGGAGCTTCCAGACTGTTCTCACTGATATATAACCAACAATATATAACAATATAAGTTAGTAGAGCAATAACTTTCAATCAACAATAATAGCAAGAAGAAGTCAATTCCAAATTTAATTCAAAGAATAACTCTCTAAAAAAATTGGGATTACTTTAAAACAACCTTCTAAGCATGCAACTTAATAAAATGGAAAGTAGAATAATTTTGAAAAAACCCAACAATATTCAATTCAGTTGCAAATCTACAATAATTCTGGAAACCCTAGTAGGGGAGTGAGCAGCATATGATCTTTCACCCTAGTGAATCTCAAGAAGCTTCAATGGGAATGGCCAGTGGTGAGGAAAAGTAGAAAATGAAATCCAGCAACATCTGAAGGACCACAACTTGCCCACCCTCATCTAGAAGTTTCTCTAGTCGTTTTATGTCTTCCATAAACATGCATAAGAAGAGTTTCAATAAAGTTATAATCCAAGCATCAGAAAGTTAACAAAATATATAAATAACAATATGCAATAATGGACCTAAAAAGTATTGAAGCACTTTCTGACTGCTGATATATCAATTCTATGAGAGATTTAAAAAAAAACAAGGGCAAAAAAATATATGGCCAAGAAAAAGAATTCATGTACGGTAGATGCCAGTACACCATAGAAATAGTTCCATTCTTTCTGTCTTTGTACTTACCTGTCTGATAAGAGCCAGCTGCAATGAGGTATAGAGGATAATTTGGTGGTCTTCAGGTGCCAAGTGATGAGCTCTGCAAAACACAAATGTAGCTTATGCGGCAGTGCAAAAATTATTTACCATAAATTTACCAGCGAGGCAATTTCAAGGCGTTTGCCCCATTTTCCTTTCTTGTAATTTTAAATTGGATTTAAATTAGTAGCCTATCACACAGAGGTCTCCATCACCCTCACTCCAGCACAGTAATAGAACTAACAATGAAAAGATCATTAGATGGAAAACAAATTTTGATTCCTTTCCTTGCTATGATTCTAATTCTAAAATATTGTTCCTGTTTTAAACAGATGCTCAGCTCAAGCCCACATAATATACTAGTTGAATGCCAATTGGCAGCCAATTATAGTCAAGATTAAATCTTTGACATAGACATAGAAAAGAGGCAATGCCGTTCAAAACTTCAAATGTCTTTAATGATATTGCTCTGAGCAATTTAGAATGTGTGTATTCTTACAGTGATGCTCTTCTCATGATACTAAAGAGAATGTCTTAGTTTTAAAAGAAACTGAAAAAGAGCCATTCCAATTTAACTGAATAAGAACTGATTACTACCAGGTGCGTTATAGGGTCAAGTTTTTATTGCTTTCAATAACTGTGTAAAGCAACAAATGTCGAGCGGGTGGTGCATTTTTTCCTACTCTAGAGCAGCATTGGCCAAACAAATGGCATCTGCAAATTATCCCTGTTTTTTTTTCTTGTCTTAAAATCTTGAGAATACAGATAGTCCCCCTAGAAAATAAGACTACTAGTTCAGATTTTAGAATCTCCAACAGATGGACACTATCTACAGATTATAGTAAATTGAATCTTATCCCATCAAAGCTCTTAGAAAAAAAAGTCAGCTTCCTTTTAAAAAGGCAGATATTTAAAACATGTATGTATACCCCCAGCACACTGAGCATTCCCATTTGTCTAACCTTGTAAGCCTGGTTATCAGGGAGAAACCACAAATAAAAAGAATCCTTTTCATCTTAAATCCCTCTATGGAACTAAGAAGAATGCAGATTCTACAACTGTTGATCAATTGGCAAGAACCCTTCCTTTAATTCCTCCACCAAATGGATTTACTAGCAATATGGTACAATTGACAATGCTCTCTTTGAGTTTGAAGACTGACATGAAAGTAATCTGAGGCATGCTGAGTCTCAGCCACTTAGTAGGTTAGAGATGACCTGGCACCTCTATTGTCCCTGGAATAATATAGCAGGTCAAGATAATGTCCTTGCTATTCTAGTGTGTCCTTGATTAGAACAGCAAAACACAGTTGCTGTTAGGAACACACTTAATTCCTTATATAATGTCAAACAATTGGTGTATTTATGCATAGTTTAAACCAATTGATAGCAGTTAACCAAGGTTTCACAAAATACTATTTCCCCAGTCATATCTAAAGTTGCCCACTGAGGGTCTCTCTCCCATTCAAAACTGGGTTCAAGAAATGTCGAGTTAAATTAATTGTTCAGCTAGCTCTGTATTTCAATTAGGCTAGCACTGGCTCACCCCCCCACTTCAAGCAGAAGTCTGCTAGCTAAGGATACAGGTATGGATCCAGGATGTCCTATTACATAGAACATAGAATAATAGAACTGGAAGGAACATCAGAGAGCTTCTATTCCAACCCCTGCTTGAGCAAGAGACCCTATTCCATTTCAGAGAAATGGTTGTCCAGTCTCTTTTTGAGAGCCTCCAGTGATGGACCACCCACAACTTCTTAAAGCAAGGCATTCCATTGGTTGATTACTCTCACCATTAGGAAATTTCTCCTTAGTTCTGCTTCTCTCCTTGGTTAGTTTCCAGCCTTCTTGTCTTGCCTTGCCTTTTTTGTCTTGCCTTTAGATCTGCCTTTTGGTGGTTTGGAAAGTAGTTTGAACCCCTCATCTTTGTAGGTATAAGTACTGTATAACTCTGGCCCATTAAATTGAAAACAATAGCAGTAGACTTATATACCATGGAACCAGGGGAGAAAACTCAAAGGGCATCTAGCCAACCCTTTGACAATCCAAGAATTGATTGCTCTGGCAGGCAGTCATCCTGACTTTACTTAAAGGGTTTTCATGTAGGGAAAGGGTTACTTAAAGGGTTTTCATGTAGGGAAGTCCATCTTTTGAGACAGTTTATTACATTGCCAGTCTGCCTATATTGGTCAGCCATTCTGTCCAATGATTAGTGAAAATCCCCCCTTTTGTCATTTGAATTCATTTTCTCAGATCCTGTTTTCTGAAACAATAGAAATCTGCCCCTTTAATTATGTGACCGACTTTCTAATATTTGAACATAATTATCTCTTCCATCTTAATAGCCTTTTTCCCAGGCTAAATATGCTTCCATCTTCCCCCTTTTTTTCTTTTCACATTTTCTGTCTGGGCATATTCCAGTTTGTTCACATTCTTTTTAAAAAATATGGTATCCAGTTTAATTAATGACATAAAGAAATCTGCAACATGCTTGCACAACTGGTGTCCTATTAAGCTCCAGGAGAGCCAACAAGCTATGCATCTGTAATCTGTTAGATTGACAGCTCCTTTTTAATACATGCTTAAGCACTTAACAAAACCAGGAAGCTTCTTTGTATATCCAAAAACCTCTTGTGGTTTGGATGATTCTACCTTTTGGGGATTATGGAAGCTGAAGAATGGACTACAATTTTTAAGATCTTAAGCTTATAGTGCTCAAGAAATAGTCAAGCAATTGTTTTCTTAAATGAATGTATTATGACATCTTAGTGAAATATCCAATGGAAATGGAACAATGGAAAAATATCTAATATTGGGGAGGGGGCCATTGTTCAATGTTAGAACACAGACTTCCACAAAGAAGACCCCAGGTTCAAGCTTCGGTCACTCAATTTCTTTCTTTCTAACCTGCTTTAGTGTTAGATCACTGAAAAGCCCAATGAAGGGATGTCTTCTAGGTCAGTGGTCCCCAACCCCCGGTCCGCAGACCGGTGCCGGGCCGCGGAGTACCTGGCACCGGGCCGCGCAGCGGCCGGGGGCCATGATCCCTGCAGCTGGGCGCCGTGGCTCTCCTGCTGCGCCAGCCGCTCCTCTTCCAGCCGCTCGCCCAGCGCGCAAAGCTCCCGGCAGCGGCGCCACAGCTCCTCGAGGCGCCGGCGGCTCTCCTGGTTCTGCGCGCGCAGCTTGCGCAGGTCCTCTTGGCCCAGGCGGCCCCCTTCCAGCTCCTGCATCGCCCGCAACTCGGCCTCGTATCGCTCCAGGCTCTGCGCGCAGCTCCAGCTCACCACCAGCGCGTAGTCGGAGGCCAGCTGCCGCTTCTCGGAGCGCCCGGCCCGGAGGACGCGCGGGGCAGACAGCAGCGCGGCTGGCCGCTGCTTGCGCGCTTCCTGCAGCCCTTCGTGCTCGGCCAGGAGCTGCTCCAGCAGCGCCTCCAGAGCGGCGCAGTCGGCCCACAGCCCCTCCAGCTGCCGCCGCCGCCGGGCCAGCTCGGGCTCCAGGCGGCGGAGACGCAGCTCTCCAAGTTGCGCGCTCAGCCTCTCCAAGCTCTCCAACTCGTGGCGCAGCGCGTCCCGCTCCAGCTCGCCTTGAGGTGATCTCAAAAAATAAGCTAGGTTGGATATGACTGGGATAAGATTTCCAGATGTTGACTTGGCTCAAGTCACCGGTTCCTTTTTCTTGCTGAATGAAAACTCCTGCATCATGGTTGTATGTAGGATGTATTTAGAAAAATTCAAGATGGGAACCATCTTGGTTTTTATGTGATGCAAATAAAAGAATAAATAGGCTTTTAATTTCATAGTCATGGCTATTACCTTGACATTTTCGATGTCACTCTGACACCCTTGTCCCAGATAATTTGGTGAATGGACAGAGAGGCTACCAGCTAGTAGTAGGCTGGCTTGAATGCACTTACTAAGAAAGGATTCACAGTGAATTCAATGAATAACATTTTTGGGTGATCATCAATATGATGGGAGCTATATATCTATTGCAGCATTTACCTGCAAATTTAAAGGAAGTCCAGAAAGCGATTGCAATCTATTTGGCATATATTTACAAATACATATTGAAAATAATGCAACATTTAACATTTTCTGATCATGGTGCTGTCATTGGTGTACTATCCTGGTAATTAAAAATGGTGTCTGTAGAAGAATAAAAATGTGGTTGTGTGTTAACAAAAGAATAGAAACTATAAGCATATAATCTTCCATTCAAATAGTTAGAAATTAACTAGAAATAGTTAGTCCAGTTTACAAGCAACAGCCTGACGGTAGATCAGTTTAATGAAATATGGATTACTTAAAGGGGTACTCCGGGCTGGGAGTTTTTTTACACCCCCACCCCCACCCCTGCGCGCGCTCAGCGGGCCACGGTAAAATTATCACAGGCTGACTGGTCCGCGGCGATAAAAAGGTTGGGGACCACTGTTCTAGGTGATTTAATTGAAGAGTAAGACTCTAGGGAGTCTGTAGACATCTGAAAAATTTATTGTACAAAATTAGGATACTTATGTAATCCTTGACCGCTTCATAACTAAATAAATGCAGAAACACCACTCTCTACACAGAACATTCTGAAATTCTTTTTTTAAAAACAAATTTTAAGTAGGTCTCCTATACCCACCTCTGTGAAATTATGCCTGTTTTGTATGGCCTCGACTCTTTTCAGAGCCACTATTCATCTCCAGCCAAAGTAACGCTTTTAATACTAGCACACAATTCTGCATCTAATAAGGATATACGTATGTGCCTCATTGAAATTCAGAATGCAAGGAGCTAATTGAATTCTGCAAACGCCCCCTGTTGGCTAAAAGTGGACATTGATACCATCCAAGATTCATCCACTTCTAAACTGAATTTAAGCTATTAAGGAAACAAGCCACAGTTTATGGGGAAAGGTCAAAAGGCTAAAAATAAATGCAGTTTAAGAGTAATATGGGACAGTAATTATATCTAAATAGTACAGTAATAGAGAAGTTACATCTGAGTCTAAGAATGTATGCCACTTAAAGCCACCTCACTCAGTTCCCTCCTCCTGCATCTCAAGAAGCTCAGAGACATGTAAAACTGTGCTGCCCAGTTCTATAGGCAGAAATATGCCCTCTGGCTGCCAAAAAGGTATTCTTTATAAGTCCTAAAGAAAAGCAAAATTTGGGAAAAGAAACCCTTAAAAGTTTGGACGCATTTAGAACTGTAGTGTGACTTTCAGATTAAAATGCAAAAACAAGCACATTTCTGCCAACGGGGATCTGGTTTCCTCCCCATCCCCAATTTCTTCTCACCTTTCTAAATTCTGAAGTGCTCTCTGATGCAAGTCATCTTGTGTGCTTTTCAAGGTAGCTGCAAAACAATAAAAAATAATACATCAGGGTAAGCATTATTCCAGCACAGTACATCTGAATAGCTGGGAGCTCTTTATTATTAAAAAACAGTCTGATATTAGTCTTCAAACAGCGTTTGCTTGCATGTTATGTCTTAAGACTTTTTCTTTCAAGAATCTTGCTTAAAAATATTTATTGACATTTCCAGTTATTTAGAAACTTATCTTTCCAATGGTACCAGATATCATTATACACTTTTTTATTCTAAAGAACATCAAGGTACTATCAGGAGAAAAATAAAAAGGTCAGGATTGAGTTAGGGACTATCTTCTTTCAATGTTTCTGCTTTCTTCTGCACTTAGGGTCTTAAAAAAATCCTGTCTACCATTTTTGATTATGGTTAATTTCAAAAATCTAGGTGGCTCCAAAATCAAGCCAACTTCATGCCCCAAGAGAGGACTGTAATCTAGATCTCCCCAATTCTGATAAAAGAATCAATCCATTAAATATGAATAACAGCACTTCTTCTCAGTGTTATCCCAACACCTCAGGCAGGTCTTTTTCAAATGGCTTTTCCCAAAGATACTGCACATAAGCCAAATGCAGAGACTTCTCTTCACAGCACTTTCTCTGTGAAATCACCTTCCGATGAATGTCCTAATAGTAGTCATGTGATGATAAACAGAAAATAAATCCAAAGTTTTTGTCCTTTTATTTTGACAAATCAGGAGATTTGGGGGGGGGGGGCATCATGTTCTTTCTTTCCTAGTACTTGGCCCAAGTAGTTACTGGTACTGGTGGTTTTATTATTTTAAAGCTTAATTTTTAGTGTAACAAACTGACTGCAGGACCTTCTCGCTGATATTTTCATCGAAGAATGTGGGTAAATGACTCTTCTATTAAAATGTTCTAAGAATTCTTTTGCAGTTCTGTTAGAATATTACTTTATTATTCCAAGTTTTTAGGGCATTGAAATAAAATGTTCAATGGCTCTATATTTCCTAAATATATTGGGCTGCACTTAGTGTGCTTAATTATTATTGCTTGAACTCAGTGGTGGGTTTCAATTTATTTTCTGCATGCAAGAAACATCCAGGTGGGTGGGCGGAGCCTCCTGCTACTGCCACTACTACTTGAACTCCCGCTAACATAAGTTAGCTGGACACAGAACTTGTCTCCCTCTAACAAACTCACGGCCCCCTGGCCAGATGCCTCATGCACTTTCCATGCCCACCCCCGTTTTAGCAAAGGGGGGGGAAGTTGCAATACGTCACATGACGACAAACGTGTCATCACGAGTTTGACACCCCTGCCCTAAAACATTTACCTCACTTTATCTAATGTGTCAACCATTTTCCAGAGACAGGGTTAAAAAGATTAGGTTGAATTTAGCACTTCTGCATGATCATCTGTTCGAAGCTCTTGGAAGGCTGCCTGAAAACGAAAGCCAAGGGACTGCACCTGCTGTCCCCTTGATGTAGAAGACGTGTCAGGAGTCTGCTGCTTGAGAAAGAAGGGACAAAACTTTGCCAAAGGGTCAAAGAGTACAAATGTCCTCTGGGGATGACATAAACTCTTTTGGGATAGACTTTGGCTTCTGGCCAGAGCATAAATGAGCAATGACAGCAGTTGGTTGAATGGCAGCTTTGCTCATTCTTCTGCTCTCCTGAAGCTCCAGCTAAATCAGCTCAAGTTTCACAAGGTATCATCCCAACCTCTCCCACATAGGAAGCAAAAATAAATTAAGGAAGTTAGAACTCAAGCTGCAAGTGCAATTATGTCAGGGATATCAAGTAGAGCAAGAGGGAATTACAGATGTCTTTCTGTAGACAGTTGGGCAATGCAGGAGATAAAGAAGCAACCAAGAAGGAAGAAAATAATAAAGCTGGATTGCAAATATTTATTGGTACCTTGTATCAAATTGAATTTCAGTGGGTCATTTTTTTAGATACTAGAGAGATTAACCATTATTTTGTTAAGTGTCTTTTTTCCCTCTGGCTTTATCTGTAACTTAATTTGCAGGAGTTAGGCAAAGGCTCTTTACTTATTTCTGTCTTCCTACTAATATAAATTTCATCTACTATCTAAAATATTTCAACCCTTGAGATACTAAAGCAGGGGAATTATGTCAATAACCAGGCCCAGAATGAATGCAACATTAGCACTATAAAATTGTGATTAAATACAGGTAGTCTTCGACTTGGAACTACAATTGAGATCAATATTTCTGTTGTAAAATGAGGCATTTGTTAGGTGAGTTTTGTCTCATTTTATGACCTATCTTGCTTCTCACTTAACAGTTGTTAAGTGAATCACTGCAGGTGGTAAATTAGTAACCCGGTTGTTAAGTGAATCTGGTTTACCCATTGACTTTGCTTGTCAGAAGGTCGCAAAAGGGGATGACATGACCTTGGGACACAGCAACTGTCATAAATATGAAACATTTGCCAAGCATCTGAATTTTGATCACATGATCATGGGGATGTTGCAAATGTTGTAACTGTGAAAATTGGTCATAGTCACTTTTTTCAGTGCTGTTGTAACTTTGAACAGTCAATAAATAAACTGTTGTAACTATATGATAACAATAGCAATAGCAATTAGACTTATATACCACTTCACAGTGCTTTCCAGCCCTCTCTAAGTCGTTTACAGAGTCAGCATAGTGCCCCCAACAATCTGGGTCCTCATTTTACCCACCTCGGAAGGGTGGAAGGCTGAGTCAACCTTGAATCAGTGAGAATCACACTGCCAAATTGCAGACAGCGGGTAGTCAGCAGAAGTAGCCCGCAGTACTGCACTCTAATCACTGCGCCATCGTGGCTCTTTTTTTTTTTTAATTCCTCTTTCCTTATCGCTGGTAGAAAATAATGTGGCTGCTGTTCATTTTGATTAAGAGGACTCAGAGATACTCCTTAATTCTGCTTCAAAATACAAGTTTTCTCCTTTGATCGTGGCTCTATCCTCACTCACTGCTCAATTACGTAATAGTCCTTATAGAGCAGCCCTTAGGAATGTATCTTATGGCTGCTATTGAAATAAGAACTCCTGGGCAGAAATAGGTTGAATGGCTCCTCACATCTTGTCAGTCATTTAATGTGTACATCATAAAATCAGTTAATTTATCTTAGTTTTAGAGAGGGTAATAATAAAATTACAATAACAATCAAATCAAGTTACATTCATATTTTTCAACAAGCCTTACGCTATATCTCTCAAGCAGAGTTTTCTTTTTTTGCAATTTTACTTCACACGCGTTTATTTCTACACACGTATATAAAAGAAGGTAAATCCTATTTTACTTCTCTGGCACTTGTAATCATAGCACACATGTGATGAAAAACATACTCAAAGCATGGTGTATAAAATAATTGAAATACTCTATCAATGCAAGGTGGGATTTTTGGCTTAGGTTTATGTTGCATATGACTCTAGTGTGTGAAATTTAAAATTGTGCACAATATCTGTGGGTCCCCCCCCAATAATCTTTTTAGCTTTTGTTAGCATTACAGGATCTGATAGGCTTTAATATTAAAGGAGTTAACCAGTTTTGTATTATGTTTCCCAATTTGGTATCCTCAGGATGTTCTATGAGCTAAACTGGTAATTCAAGAATTGTAGGCCTAGTAAAGACATCAAATCAAGGGAATAATAACTCCAGAGACCGCTGGTTTCAAAGAGTAAGCGAATGCGTTTTAATTACTGTGTTTTTCGGAGTATAAGACGGATCTTTTTTCCTCAAAAAAGAGGTTGAAAATCTGGTGCGTCTTATACACCGAATACAGCATTTTTTGCCTCCCAAAGCCCCACCCCTCCAAAATGGCCGTGATAGTACATATAGTGGAACATGCTATTTAGATAATAGTGGAATCTCCTTCACTGCTAATTTTGAAGCATCTGGGTAGCCATCATGGATTCAATAGAATCTGTTGCATTTGAAAAGTGATTATGATTATATAATTGCTAATCTTTCCAATTCTATATGTTTCAATGTGAGATTATTGTGGGATCATTTGTACCAGTGGTAGGATTCAACACTTTTTACTAATGGTTCTGTGGGCGTGGATTGCTTGGTGGGTGTGGCAGGGGAAGGATACTGTAAAATCTCCATTCCCTCCCTACTCCAGGGGGAAGGTTACTGTAAAATCCCCATTTCCTCCCGATCAGCTGGGACTCGGGAGGCAGAGAATAGATGGGGACGGGGCCAGTTAAAGGTGGTATTTATCGATTCTCCAAACTACTCAAAATTTCCGCTACTGGTTCTCCAGACCTGGTCTGCTACTGGTTCTCCAGACCTCCGCTACTGGTTCTCCAGACCAAACCTTCCGAATACCACCTCTGATTTGTACTATATAACAACAAAGTTGCCATAGTTATCTGTGCAAGAGTGGTGAGTAATATCTATGCAGATTCTCAATCATCCAGTCATGATTATTACAAAAGTGCTTTCCAAAAGGCAACTGGATTTTGCTTTTTCTTGAAAACATTTCCTTTGTCATTCAAAAAGCTTCTTCGGTTCTGAAGAAGCATCTTGGATGAGAAGTAAAACATCTTCAAGGAAAAAACAAAGAAAATCTAGTTCTCCTTTTGGAAAGAATCTTTGGGACTGACAAATAATGATATAACCTCAGTGATGAGTTTTGGTGCTTGGTTACCAATGAGATGAGATACTTTTAAAAATGCAGATTATAATAAAAATAGATAGTTTGGGTTGCAAGATCAGTTTCTGCTCACATAAGCCAGAAGCAGAATTTTTACTTCAATAAAGAGTTAAATCCAACTATTTTCCATAACTGGATGAATTTTAAATGATTTCATTTTTCCAGCTTTCATTATCACAGTATGTGGCCTGTAAATTGAAATTGAAGTGCAAGAGACAGCAACAAGGTAGCTGGAGGTATGATAAAAATTGGCCTATGTTTAGCCTGAGAAACAAAATGACTGGGGGGGGGGGGGGAGAAAGGAAGTTTTCAAATATTAGAAAAGCAGAAAAAATACTAGAAGAATATGAAAAGGTGGTGAATTTTCTCTCTGCTGGTCTGAGGCCAGGATCATATCAAATATACTGGCACAAGAGGAGAAATTTCAGTTACAGATTAAACAAACCTCTTGTCTAAGTGATAGAACCAATTCACCAGAAAGATGGCATAACTTTTTGGTTGAATTTAACAGGCTAAACAAGTCACAGTTGGCAGAAAAGTATGGCATTTCAGTCCTGCTCCTCCTTGAAAGAGATGATCCACCTAAAGTCTGGATTTAGCAGTCATAATACATTTAATGAAATAAATAGATACATAAAATCAAATAACCTCTATGTCCACATCAGTGATTGTTTACAACAACAGATACAGATAGAAAGTGTTTTGGAATACCAGATGTTGGACATAAGCTATGAACACTCACCTATGTTCAGGTGAAAGGAATTAGTTTCATCACTTATTTATGATCAGCAAGAGACATTTTGCTTTATTGATTTTTATATTGGTTTAGTAAGATTATGTCTTGATAATCACTTTTAGATGATTTAGAAAGAAAAAGGCATAATGAAAGATTGGCATCAATAAAACAAATAGATTTTGTGAGTAGATGTTGGCAACTTATTGCTTGACCAGGCAACTACCTGTATCCACCTACAAGGTATTTCTTCCTTTTAAATATTCTTAACTTGTTGAATGTTTAAATACTTAAACTGACTTCTTCAAACAATAGCTGTGCAGATCACATTTAACAAATCAAAAGATTACCATCAGTTGCTTGAAGGCTGTATGTCAGGCCTAATGCTAAAAAACCCTTTGCTAGGAATTCTCCAGCGTCTTCTCCCATGTCAACAACCATCTTGGCGAAACGTTCTCCTTCCTCCAGCTAAATCGATGAGAGAAAGGGAAAAACATTACAGGAAATGTCCTTTGCGACATTTTAATAGAATATTTAATTCTTAGGAATGAATTCAAGATTAGCAAGCATCGGAACTCACTGCTGTAAAATGGTGCTATGCTTCCAGTGAATTTGGAAGACCAGACTTCTAAATCTCAATGCATGACAAAAAGCTAGCTTTTCCCAACATGGTGCCCATCTGCAACACATTCTAATCCTATCAGGTGAATATGTATGATCTTTAGTGAAAGGTTTAGCACTAATGCTGGCTCTGGACTTTGGGAATAGGAATCTGTCAAGTATGTCACTTCTACCATTGTTAAAATTGCTTGTATATTGCTCTATGTTTCATGCATATGGCACCCCGTCTCTTTGGCAGATGGAGAATCAACAGGCAAAAGACATATGCTATTGCTTTCCATTTCTTAGTTTTGTCATCCTGTCCATGTTTGGACCAAAAGGTGTGGGGTGGGGGGTAAGAGAACAGCAAGGCAAAGAGTCAGAAACTTTTGACTATAGATTCATTACTGGGGCACAGATATTGACCCATGCAAACCATACAGTCATAGAAACAAAGAGGTTTTCTAAATAGGAGACAGATAAAACCCCTGGGGAGGTAGAGAGACCCAGAAATGAATTAACAGAGACAAGAAGAAAGGGGAAGGGCAAATGGGGCAGATTGTTATTTATGATTGACTGAACTTAGTCCATGGGCCCCAGAGTGTGACATTCAACTTCCTCATAACTTCCAGAGAGGCAACTATAAAAACCAAGCAATACAGCAGGATGATGGTTTTAGGCTGATGGGTCACATTAAACCAGTCAGCAGGATGATGATGAAGAAGAGGTAGAGGAGATTTATAGGTTGCCCAACTCCAGAATGAATCTGGGTGGCAAAGAGAGTATCTGAAACAAAAGAATTGACTGAGAAATGGGAATGTGGGTGGCAGAAACAGAGAAAAGTGTTGTCTACTAAAAAGTTTGACCTTACTCAGCTTGCTGACCCCAAAGAATGCCCCTAATATACTGTAGTTCCAATGTGAGATGAAATTATGCAGATAGGAGGTACACTCAGATAACAGGTCTTTGGTATCAGTTATTAACTTTTGCAGTTGTGATAGCCTTATCAAAATATGGATCACCTTTAGATGGCAACAAGATATGGAAAACACTATCTCTTTGCTTTCATCCAAACTTTTGCAGCTCAGATTCAGTATGATAAATTCTACCTGTAGGTGCCCAATTAGGTACTGCAACCTGTTAGGTTCTACTTCTGAGATTTTGTTTAGTGACTCAGAGTTTTTCTAATGGGGTTAACCTGAAACTAAACCAGATCAGAGACAAATATTTTAAAAGCTTAAATCTCTCTGCAAACATGGCTTCAATTGAAAGAAGCCATTTCCCCCTCTCAGTTAGTGTCCTGACAAGTGCAGTATGAGAAATAATTATATTAATGGAGGATTACTAAGCATCGCTTTTTCAAAGAAATGCCTGTAGTACTTTCATATTTTTAAGTAATAATAGGATATGTGCCCAAATAATAATGCTTCTTAATAAAAACTATCTTAGACGACTAGCCAAGCTTTTCCTTGTATTCTCTATGAGACAGAAGAGGAGAGCAATGATATTTTTTGGGGGGGGATTATTATCGATAAGAAGATATAGTAGCAAACATTTGTGAAACAGAGCCAATGCCACTGCTGATGGTGTTTCATCACCATCAACAGTGGCATTAACAGAAGAAGATGACCAACAGACAGCATGATTTTTCAGAACACTAAGTTACAAAAGAGCATTCTGGGACAAGAACAAAGAATCTAAAAAGATCAGCTAACTCCAAAGATTCCTCAGCTATCAGAAATAAGAAGGAATAACAAGGCTTCCAACTCTCTCCTGGGTTGAAGGATGTGCACAGAAACACACTCAGCAAGATATGCCAATAAACTATGTTCAGCCATTGTAAACTATAATAATCTGTGTTTCCCACTGCCATCGTCTTTGGTGAAAAACCTCATTTTGTTAGTAGCCTACTGCTTAAGAACTATTTTTCCTGAGACAGAGGGAGGCTTTTTCCAGCTAACCATATAATTTTATTGCAGGTTTTTGAATGTATGATTGAACTAAGCCTACAGGCACTCTGACAAGGAATAGGAACAGCAGGTGTTGTCCCCTAGCAAGAGGATGCCCAGCTGGTGTTCAGCTGGCACATCTTGGCATGTTGTTTCTTTCTGTTGTGTTTCCCTTCCCACCTCCTTTCCTTTAGGAGAACAAGGCCATGCATTTTAAACTATACTTTTTACATCTAAAATCAACAAGCAAACAGTATTTCACCAATAGTAGTTTAATATTGCAAGGAAAGATTAGGTGACAGTCAAGAACATTAGTATGGTATCTTTTTTAAGGACATGATTTTTTTCTTAAAATTAGATAAATCAGGTGGGAGATTTTAAAAAGGAGGTAAAAAGTGAAAACAGTTCTGTTAACTGTACAATTCTAGAGGTTTAGGAATAGAAAACCAAAGATGTTTTAATCTCATCCACTCCCACAGTCTCTGCCATGCCAAGAGACTCATAAAGAACAGTTTATATGTTATATAGCAGCAAATCCCAAATCCATCACAGGTTTTTTTAAGCATCTGCTTGCCTTTCTTGATATTTTTGGATGTACACTTTAAAAAATGCTTCAGTATATACCTAAAAATGTTGTGCTTTATGTAATTTTAATTTTAAATCCAAAAAATATTGGACGTTTGTCCATGGAAGTCCCACCATAAAAACAAGCATTATAATTTCCAATGTAACATGAATATAAATATAAAGTTCTAAATATTTTTAAACTTTATGAGTGAGTTTTTATTTTAATATTCATGCTTAATTCAAATTAGGTCCTTCTGTGAACTCCTGCACATTACAATGCTCCTATGGGCACTACCAGGACTGCAGTGCGATTTTCATTACAGAGCAATATCAACTAACAATTTCCATGCTGTCATATATTAATGCAGGTTGTAAGATGCGTAAAACAGATATTGGCTTTTGCATATGTATCACTTGCTCGATCACGAGACTGATACAAAAATGGTCCCCCTACCCAAATGAGCATATTTGGAATGTATTTCCAAGTATGAATAAGATTTGCCTTGCAATGTTTTTAAATATCCTTTCAAACTTCTAAAACTCTTGTTTCCAGACAACACATCTGGATATTTAAAGACCAGAAACATTTTACTGCAAGAACAGAACAGAATAGAATTGAATATGGGAGGAACCTTGGAGGTCTTCTAGTCCAGCCTCCTGCTCAACCGGGAGAACTTATATCATTTCAGATAAGTGACTGTCTAGTTCCTTCTTAAAAACTTCCAATGATGGAGTGCCCATAATTTCTGAAGGCAAGCTGTTCCACTGGTTAATTGTCCTCAATGTTAGAAAGTTTCCCCTTGATTCCAGGTTGCTTCTCTCTTTGATTAGTTTCCAACCATTGTTTCTTGTCCTGCCCTCTGATGCTTTGGAGAATAATTTGATCCCTCTTCTTTGTGGCAGCCCCTCAAATACTGGGATACTGCTATCATGTCGCCTCTAATTCTTCTTTTCTTTAGACTAGCAAACCCAAAACCTGCAGCCGTTCTTCATATGGTTTAGTCTCCAGGCCTTTGATCATCTTAGTTGCTCTTCTTTGGACTTTTTCCAAAGGCTCAACATCTTTTTTGTAGTCTGGTGACCAAAATTGGTTGCAGTATTCCAGGTGTGGTCTTGCTAGGGTTTAATAAAGCAGCATTAATGCTTCACATGTTCTTGATTCTATGCCTCTGTTTCTACAACCCAGGATTGTATCAGCTTTTTTAGCCGCTGCTGCATAGTGCTGGCTCATATTCAAGTGATCAACCACTAGGACTTCAAGGTCCCTTTCACAGTTACTGTTTTTGAGCCAGGTCTCACCTAATCTGTACTTACACCTTTGATTTTTCCTGTCTAAATGTAAAACTTTGCTTTAAAACAACAATAAAATTCATTTTGTTGGATAGGACCCCTTGTTCAACTTTGTCAAGATCCTGAGCTTATTTTCTGGGATGTTGGCTATTCCTGCCAGTTTAGTATCATCTGCAAATTTGATGAGTTCCCCTTCTATTCCCTCATCTAAGTCATTTCTGAAGCTATGGAAGAGTACTGGGCCTAAGACAAAGCTTTGTAGTACCTCACTGCTTATTTCTCTCCATGTGGATGTATTTTGAGTACAGTTTGGTCAGCAGTTGTGTTTAAGAAGAGAGGAGCAAGGGTGATAAAGAATAATTTATCAAGGGCCTTATTTTCAGCTCATGTTACAAACAAGATTTAAGCCAGAACTTTCTTGATTCATTGGGAAAGCTTGCAGCTTTTGGAGAAGGAGAGGCATTTTACTATAATGTAGAGCAGAAGGTTTACAACTAGACAAATGTCAGCTTAATTTCCTGACTGAGCCACATAACCTGTTACCTAAAACACTGAAGATGTGCTGCCAATCACTGACAGCAATATTGGGAAAGAGGAACCTGTGATTAATCTACATGGAAAGGATTTCTTATCAGGACACCTCAGAGGAATCCAATCAGCCCTAGTACTTTTTCAGAATCCTCTATGTCTTCTTTACTCTCTCTTGGACTTAAAATATACAACTTCTTTGTGAATAAGTCTTTCTCTGTGGATTTGTTTCATCTGATAGTTGGCTTTGTTGTAGAGGCTGATTTCTCTGTTATCAGTGACTTATTGGTTCTTCTGCATTTTTTATTTTGTTCAATTTGTAGTTTGATGAATCAGTAAATAAAACTGCTAGTCACTATTCTAGAGGCATTGCAATAATTAAAAATATTTATTTCAAGAAAATATAAATTATAATTAAAATATATTGAGGTATCTCTTCCCAGTGTATAATAAAGTAGCCTGAAAAATATACATTAGGGAAAACATAGATTTTCTTTCATGTGTTTATGACATTCTGATGACTATTCTTACTTTTGTGGGTGATTGATAATTACATTTCTAAATTTACTTCGAAACTGACAATGTATTTATAGCTTGTTGGAAGTACATAGAATAAGTTGCATTTTTAAGATTTCTAAAAATGAGTGGCTTAGTATTTCATAACACAGCAGTTGTTAATCTTGCATCAGATACCTAGTAACCTGTCATTCAGTGTTAAAGAGAAAAACAAAGTACTACATTTTGTAAAACAATGAATAGATTAGAATAGAATACATGGAATAGAATAGGTTAGACTGGAAGTAATCTCCAATCAAAAAATTAGAGCTACTACCACACTGTTCTAAAAGTTTTTAGTTGGAGACGAGATATGTTTGCATTAAGAATGAATTTTCCTATCTTGCTAGACAAACACTTCAAATACAGCATTATAAAGTGTAGTAAATAGCTACTATTCTTGGAGTAAACCATTTCTCTGTGCTGATCATCCAACAGAACGTGAGGTCTTATTGAGTGCCCTCAAAGTTTGCCACCTGTGTAACTTATACTGTAATATTTAATTTCAATCTGTTAATTATATACTCAATGAATTAAAAGGAGGAACTAATCAACCTCAAGTGTTTAGTAATCATCTATTTTGCTCTCGGTAGGTTATTTTTCTGATTTCATTTAATATTTCCAACATTTTATTGCTCCTCTTATTGGAGCAGATGGGTGAGGTTGCAGCCTTTTGGTAACAGCAAGCTAGCACAGGCAACAATTTCTCCTACTTGGTTTCTTATTATGACTAGCGCTACATATTAATGAGATTGAAATGCGCAGTTATAATAACATAACCAATAACATGAACTTGTCTTCACAACAAGAAGTTCCATAAAAAAAGAGCCATCTGTAATTAATATTGATTAATCTTTTTTCTATTTTCCATTTTCAATACTCTAAGTTACACTAACTAAATGCTAGAAGGTCAATAATTTTAAACTATGTTATATAAACATCACCTATTGAATTTTTTCACAAGAGCCATCTACTGGTAGGAATAAAACCAGTTTTCTCCAGACAGCAGTCATATCTGTACTGTATTTAATTGAGGGGGGGAAATCCCATCGCATTTTGTGGCAATTTCTTTCTAAGTCAACATGCATGGACCGCACGGTGCTGGTGTAGTAATTAAGAAATAATTCATTATTGCATTGGGGAAATCAGTCTGAAGAAGCAATTCAAACTCTAGATGGTGGGAAGTCTTTGGTTAACCTCTTTATTTTAACCTCTCCCCCTACAAAATAACAGAGAAGCACATGTCAGAGACTCCTTTCAATAAGTCAGGTCAGTTCCATATAACTGTGCAGCTGTTTTTGGTTTACCCCCTCATCTTCCTTCTGTCTCTTCCTCTCTTTAAGCCACATTTGAGTGCGGCACCTAATGCATTATGTAAGAAGCACTGCGCCAGCTTGCTTACCCAGTGCAGAGGTCCAATGCAGACCTTGGCGGCAAGGAGAGGGACGGTGGGATCCGCAGGACGTAGCTTTGCACATTCTCTGAGCACTGAGACAGCATGAGCAGACTGGACAAGGGAGGAAGGAGAAACAAAAGAGGCAAAGGAGAAGATGGTCAGACAATAAGATGCACAAAGCTTATTTATGCTAAATGCTTCTTCTTCCAGAGGATGTGTTTCTTGTTACCTGAATATTGAGATTTAGAATGGCTCTCAAAGCACATCTTTTGTTTTTGAAGTCTTCTTGCTCCCGACTCCCACAGATCAGTGGGTGTTCAGATCAGGTATGGTTTTTGAAAAACATCTAATAAAAGACCTAATAATATAACACAGAGTTACCACTGCATCTATTCAGTGGTAACTCTGTATTATATTATTAGGTCTGTTTTACAGCAGGCCCCTAACAAAGGAAGAGCTTCAGTTGTATGGAAAAACATTGGCAATAGGTAGGATTTCTGCAATATCAATTTATTTACAAATGTAAATATAGGTAGTCCTCGACTTACAATAGTTCACTTAGTGACCATTTGAAGTTACAACAGCATTGAAAATGTGACTTATGACCATTTTTCACACGTATGACCACTGCAGCATCCCCATGGTCATGTGATTTAGATTTGGATGCTTGACAACTGACTCACATTTGGGATGATTGCCGTGTCCCGGGGTCATGTGATCACCTTTTGCAGCCTTCTGACAAGCAAAGTCAATAATAGCAGTAGACTTATATACCGCTTCATAGGCCTTTCAGGCCTCTCTAAGCGGTTTACAGAGAGTCAGCATATTGCCCCCAACAATCTGGGTCCTCATTTTACCCACCTCGGAAGGATGGAAGGCTGAGTCAACCCTGAGCCGGTGAGATTTGAACCGCTGACCTGCTGATCTAGCAGTAGCCTGCAGTGCCTGCAGTGCTGCATTTAACCACTGCGCCACCTTGGAAAGCAGATTCACTTAACAACCATGTTACTAATTTAACAACTGCAGTGATTCACTTAACAAACATGACGAGAAGAATCATAAAATGGGGCAAAATTCACTTAACAAATTTCTCACTTAGGAACATTGATTGGGCTCAATTAATGGGCTCAATTGTGGTCATAAGTTGAGGACTTGCTCTATTGAGAGCGAAACAACAGGTAGGTATCCTAACAAGTTACAACCTGGAGCTAAAAAATAAAGTGGTATTTGTGTCCTAGACTAGTCTTTCTTAACTTTGTTAACTTTAAGATATGTGGATTTCAATTCCCAGAATTCCTTGTCCAATATGCTGCCTGAGGAATTCTGGGAGTTAAGTCTGCACATCTTGAAGTTGCCAAGGTTGAGAAACACTGTCTTGGACCCTCAAGACACTGTGCTAAACAATCAGGAAAGAGAAACGTAATCTACCGCAGTGCCCACAACAAGGGGTGGGTTCCAACTGGCACTACTGTGGTTTGCTCCTGTCCATGCTTTGCACGCACACATGCGCATGCACAGTGCAATTAAAAGTGTTCTGTGCCAGTGCAAAACTGAAAAACAAGATGGAGCCGCCGACCAGGGAACTAGTTCGGAGGCGTGGCAGGCCTGGGTCGCTGCTGGTTCCAGTGACCCAGGCTGCCAAACCACTACCGGTTCAGCCAAACCAGTAGGAACCCACCACTGCACATAACGTATGGATAATAAGTCATTATGGTGGCTGTGATGATGCAGTGAAAGCTCCACTGGTTTTTTTTTTAATGTTAATTGTGATGAGAATATAAGGAGCAGTTTAAGGTATAATTGCACCATCGCAGCACTGCCACATAGGCTTGTTTGATCATACTCTGAGGATACCCTAGTGGTCTACTTACACATCCTCCAAGTAAGGTACAATATCTACACAACACATAAACAGAGCTCCCTTTTCAAGCTAGATACAATATTCAGACCAGTTCCGCTCTTGCTGGATGCAACACATCCAGCAATGGATGTGCCAAATATTTTTTTTCTAAAGTAGGAAGTTGTCTTTCATTTGTAGTCATGAATTTATAGTATTGATTTCTCAATACTAGAGATGAGAAGATGGAGCTATAAACGCAGCAAGTAAAGGAACCAGAAAATCTTTAAAACGTTTGACAGTGAAGCACAAGAAAGATGTCACTGTGAACTTTATGGCAAAAGATTACATGGCATAAAGGACCACATACGAAATGGTGTCCTATCTTACCCAGTTAAAAAAAAGAAGCAGACTCTTGGAGATTTATACTGTATATCAGTGAATATCAAAAATCCGTACTATGTACCAGTAAATGTCATAAATGATCCCCTTGGAGCTTATCAGTATGTCACAACAAACACTATTGATTCTAAACAAACAAAATTACTGCTATTATAACATGTTTGTTTTTTTGCTAGCCACTCAGTCACCAAAGCAACTATAAGGCTAAACAGGAAAATAAGGATTAAAAGCAGAAATACAACAATGTATGAAACAGATACAAGGTAGTATGTCAAGGAACAAAATTAGCATTTAAAAAGCAATCCCCATGGAGGTGATAAATCACTCTTTCCCAGCTTCTGCCAGAAAAGCTAAAAGTCATTAGGGTAAGGGGCTGTATGGATTGAAGGAGGGCTGCTATTCCAAAGAACTGAGGCACTTACAAAAATATGTGTGTCTCTTGGACCTACAAAGGAGTATCACTTCATAGTTGGGATCTGGTCCATGGTAATCCTGCTGGATCTTACTGACTGGCCATAAACCACTGGAGTAAGGCAGTCAGATCCCCAGCCATACATTGCTTTATAGATGAATACTAAAACCTTGAACTACACCTGGAATGAAATGGTAACCATTGCAACTCATGAAGTAGAAGTATTGCATGGGTAAACTAAAGTATGTCCAAAACTACTTATATCACTGCATTTTGGGTGACGTGAAGCTTCTAACTGATCTTCAAGAACGGTACAGTACATTACAATAACTCAAAGAATGGATAAATCAAATAATGGCTAAGATTTATCCTAATCTCCCTTGGATTAGGAGAAGGGCCTCCTAATCTAAAAAAGAGCATAATTGGCAGACCAAATGTACCGTATTTTTCTGAGTATGAGACGCACCTTTTTTCTTCAAAAAAGAGGCTGAAAATCTGGGTGCGTCTTATACATCGAATACAGCATTTTTGGCCTCCTGAAGCCATGCCCCCTTCACAAAAATGGCCGTGCATAACCTTATGGAGGCTTCCAAAGAGCTCCTGGGGGCTGGGGAGGGCAGAAATGAGCAAAAAATGCCCCCCCCAACACCTCTCTATAAGCCTCCATAAGGCTATGCATGCAATTTTTTTAAAAAAGAAAAACGGGCCCGTTTTTGAAAAAAACTGGCCGTTTTTTGCTCATTAATGCTGCTTTGACATTGTACTCAGGCCTGAATCCTCATTGAAAAGAAGAGGTTGGCAACTGGTCAAAATGTATCTAGTGTGCTGGGTAAAGCAATGCCTTCTTGAGGTATTGTGCTGCTTCTAATAAGGCAAGGTAAACTACCTCCACTTTCACATGTGGGAAGAGTTTACCATCATGCAAACCCAAGTGGTACCTCCAGATGATGACCCTAACAATTCTGAGGAGTTTCTCAAAACTCATGAACTCTTTACAAGTAATCAATCAAGTCTCTACTGTGGCCAACTCAATAGGACCTATTCAGCTGAAGTCCAGCTCGGAGTAGCTCTTAGTGATTTTATTCATCAGATCAGTAGAATATTCTTCACAGTGGTCCTTAAGAAGTTTTTCCTCCTCTAAAAGGGTCCAGGCAATGCTTTGCTATCTCTATACAGGAGAGGAATTAATAAATTATGTGCCATGTGGTACTTCTTAGCCTTGAATGGGTTGAAATCAGATCGTTTCATATTATCCAGTTATGAATGCCATCTGCTTGCCTAAGCTGCTTTCCAAGCTTCAAGTTCAGACATTCACAATTCACATCCCAAGAAGGAGAGCAGCCCCTCCTTATTTGTGCCCTAGAGCGTATAAGAATCTGGAGAGTTGGGATCAACAGACCAATAACTGTATTTAAATACCCGGTCATTAAATTTACTTAAAATACTTAATGATTCTCAAATGAGTATTGAGATTTACCTGGAATTTCTGACTAAATCCCTGTAGTGTATCTACTGTAAGCATAAACCAAAATGTTATATCTATATTAAATCAAAAGATTGCAAATGCTGGCAGATTTTAACTTTTTAAAGTGACTCACAAGAATATTAAAGTATATAACTATAAATGGTACATTTATAGTTATATAAATGTACAGGACAAACTACAGGAATGCATGGGTTTCCCTTTATACACTGGAGTTAGTCTTGTGCCTCTATCCTCTTGGTTGGGTTAATGTGCTCTCCACATTCTGCTTTGAGTATCTATAAATCCTGTTCTGATTTGCGGCCAGATAGTGGTGTCCTGATTTAGAATGTGCCTTCTTAGAATATGATAAGCAAAGTTACTAGTTAAACCCGTAAGCTTTGCTATCTTCCCACTTTCTTAATAGTTTCAGCAGTAGGAAACCATCTACCAATCCTGACATTACCATGCATTATTAATAGTTTTCCCATCTTGCTTTTTTAAGGTCCACAAAAAGCAAGATAGAAATAAAATCAACTTGTTCGAGCTCTGGTGCTGGAGAAGGCTGGTGCTGTGTATTCCTTGGATAGCAAAGATGACTAACAAGCAAGGACTGGAGCACATAACATCAGACATGTCACTAGAAGACAAAATCACAAACTGCATCTCACTTACTTTGGCCATGTCATGCAGGGGAATTCATTGGAGAAAGCAATTATCTTTGTCTTCAAGATTAATCTTTTATTACATTTTCCTTTTCCTTTATACAATCACTTAAATACTGTGCAGTTAAAAAAAAGAAGCAATAAACAACTCATAACACTTCTATCCTACATACACCCTTCCTTCTACCCCTCCAACTTTCATTTCTCCCTTCCAACAATCCCCTCTTCTACTTCCCCTCCCCATCAGCCATTCCTTTCTCCCCTTCCCACCATCTCACCCTCCTTACATTCCCTTCTCACTCCCTCTTAATTCCCCCCTCTTCTTTCCCTCTACACCTCGCTTTGGTGTATTTCTAGTATTCATTGGTCTATTTGTTTTGTACTAAAACAAAAGAAAAATAAAAGAAGAAGAAAGAAGAAAAGAAAAGAAAAAGAAAAAAAAGCAACAGTATCCAAGTGCATTCATTGTTCTGAAAATTGACTCTATATTTCCACCTTCCCCCCCACCCCCACCCCCCTGAACCCCCCTCCCTGACCCCCTTCCGACTTCCCAGATCCCATTCCCGGCATCGTTCTTTATCAAGCAAAGTCTGGAGTATATTGAAACCAAATAGATTAGAAGTTACAAAATAAAAAAAATAAAAAAAATAAAGAACAAAAAAGAAAAGAATAATAAAAAGAAAAAAAGGGGGGGGAACCCCCCCCCCAAGAAAGAGAAGTCAATAAACTCTCTAACATTAAACTCAGCTTCTCATTATTTTTAAAATCTTAAACAATGTCTTTACCCGCTTCCGCATATAAATTTTATACCTCCCATCCTGCCTTTACCCGTGTCCGCATATATATTTTATCCTCATCCATTGCTCCTCTCATATTTACTCCACCCTCGTGTAGACTCTCCAGATAATCTTTCTTAACCTTGTATTCAAATAACAATTTATACAAAAATCAGCTAACATTCTGGATCAAGGTAATCTAATTGAACTTTCACTACCCTTCCATCTACCCCACACCACCCGACTCCATTCATCCCAAACCACAATCCAAGAAAACTACGATCTCCGCTCTCCTCGCCCCAAAGAATAGATCATGCACAGTTTAAATTAAGATTCAAACAAGTCTTATATAAGTCCCATACAATATATGTCCAAATTCAGCACCGCTTCTTTCAGTCTCAATATCTCTTCATCAGTATACAGCTTTGTCATTTTATACCAGACAGGAGTCCTGAAATTTTATTCAGATTAAAAATTTAAGAAGTATTTTAAAGGCATAGCTGGATCTTTATTCTTTACTCTTCTGCCCTTCCGGAAGGGGAAAGCAACACCCTCCGCCTTGTAGCCACGTGTCCCGCTGCTTATCTTCTCCTTCTCCTTGTCTTTCTCCAAGTCCGGGTGAATCAGGAAGTCCCGCCTTCAGAGTTTTGTAGTAAAAATCTCGGGCTTCGCAAACAGAATTGAGACGATATTTTTGGTTCTCAAATGTGACTGTGATACCAGATGGCACTTCCCATTTATATTGTATCTGAGAATCTCTGAGTTTTTCAGTTAAGAAAGTGTAGTCTCTCCTTGCTCTTAATATTTGAGATGGTATTTCTTTAAAAACAATCAAGTCCTGTCCATCGATTCGCAGCCTGTTATTGTAGAACTTCTGTATTATCGCATTTCTGGATTCTCTTGTGGTGAAATATATAATTATGTCCCTCGGAAGCTGTCGTTGTTTTGCTACACACGAGTTCTGGCGATAAATTTTTTGAATCTGCCAATCAAAGTTAAATCCCGGACTTCCCACCGAACGTCTGAAAGCCTCAAAAAAGGTCTGTTTCAAATTCTCCTGTTCCTTTTCACGCAATCCTCTGACTCTTATTGCAAACGCAGTCTTATTGTAATTTATCATAACGAGTTGTTTTTGAGCATTTTCAACTTCCTGTTGTAACATTTGAATTTTAGATGTCAAATGAGAATTAGCTTTTTCCAAAAGTTCCAATTTGTCCTCCATTTCAGAAACATAGTCTGTCATAACAGTCATAACTCCGATCATATCTACCCTTGTTTGAGCAATCTTGGCATCCAGTTTATCATATAAGTCCGATAAAAGTTGTTTAATTTCCTGTCTGAACTCTTTAAGGGTTTCAAAAAGAAATTCTTGCGTTAAGAGATCTCCAGTAGAGGGCGTGGGAGGCAAGGGCAGCGATTTTGTAACAATTTCTTGAGATGTATTATTAAGGAAACGCTTAGACTGCTTCGATTTGGGAGCCATTATAAAAAACGCACAAACAAACAAGCAAACAAACAAAGTCTCTGCTCCCCTCGGTTTTAAATGGGATACTATTTATAGACTTTTAACAGTTAATAAGGAGAAGTCTTCAGGAGAATAGAGCTGATTGAGTGTGTCAAACGCAGAAGCTATAAAATCGCCATCTTGTAACGCAGCTGGATAAAAAAGCCTTTTACAAAATTGAAGCTGGTATTTTGAATAGTAATAAGAAAAAAATTTACGACTTCAAGTTAATATTTGGTTTTGAAGCCATTTCAAAATTTATCTGCCTGCAGTTAATAAAACTCTATTGCCTGAATATGCAGCTTTAGTTAAAGAGGCTGAGTTCCCCTTTTATTTTGAAGTTTAAGGCTTGGCAAAACTTTCAGTGAGTAAACATTGTAACAAGACCGTTCAGCAGATTCATCACCATTTAACTTCCAGATAAGCAAAGTTAATGAAGGAGTAAAATTCTTGTAGAAATGAAACTAATTAAAAAGCTTCTGCTGGCCTATTGTGAAACCAAAACATATGATAAGCAATCTCTTTTGTTTTGAATTCTTGTGAGAATTAACAAAAAGTGTTCATTATTACCGGAGAAACCAGCCTGCTCGGCGCCATTTTAAAAGCCTCTAAGTAAATAATTTTTCGGAGGAGAAAAAGAAAAGAAGCTAAAATGCTGATAAACAATTATTGTCCACGGAAACGGATTCAGCTCGTGATAAGATTAAATCAAACAAAACTTTGAACTGAGTGGGGGAGACCTACTTTGTCCTGCACAAGGCAGTTTGAAATTCCCAGCACGGACAGCCGTTCTGCCTTGGGCTAGCCCCCCTTTCCCTGCAAGCACAAAAGCTGCAAAAATCGAAGAGCATTTGCCAGCAAAACAATTTCTTCTTTCCTTCTTGCCTGAAGGATAAGAAAACCTGATAAGACGTCAGATGGAAGATCCTCTAAACAGGTACGTAGCCAGGAATTCGGAGGCAGCTGATTTTTTTGCTGCCACCACCAGCAGGCTCCTCCCAGGAAGTTCCGAGAAAGCAATTATCTTTGGAAGAGTAGCAGTAAAAGGGAACCAGGCCATGACGGTGACTATACACCGGTGATACTTGTTAAATCAGTATTTACTGGGCAACCCTCCAGCCCATTACCTACCAGCCTGTTTTGAAACCCTTTGCTGGGCATCTCTTTCACCCTGCAGGTACCAGGCAGCCAGTGCATATCCTGTCTGCTCACCTTCCAGACCGGAAGAAAGTATGGGGTTTAAGGCAGTCCCAGGTAACCAACTGACGCAGGATTCATCTTGCTCCCTCTGATATACCTGAGAGTGCTGCCACCCAGCAACATGGGCAGGGAAGTTCAGCAGATTGCTCTTTCTCTTAAATTGCCACTGGTTAAGGGGAAAAGTTACTTTAAACCCAAGATCAAGTTAAACTTGTCTCAATCGTGGGCTGAGAATAAAATGAAGCCATCATCAAAAACACACTGCAGAATAAAAGAGATTGCCTGGAAATGCTCATACTGTGCTTTATAAGTAGGAAAAGCGGAGTGAGGAAGTTGGCAAAATGTCCCTATCCTTGGAACGATCACATATGTGATAATAGAAGGATAAGTGCCAGAGAAAAAAAGGTAAGGTGAACAATACCATCCTGAAATCTAATTGTTTCTTTCCTTTCCCACCTCCTCAGTTATTTAGTTCACATTATATCATAATCCTCCCTTCCCTTCCAAGTCTTCTAAATATTCAGTTTTTCAGCCTTCATTGGAATGTTTTGAAGGCTCGCTCCATTCTTAAGATCTTTTTTCCTTTGTGATGGGAGAAAGTCTGCAGTTTTAGAATTTGTTACCCTTCTTTTTCGTCTATTGTGTGAGAGGGAAAACCTATTTCCAGCTATGTAAGTTGCATGAGCTTCAGGAATAAAGGAAATGTTTTGTAAACACAAAAAAAATCTTTCTTTATATTTAAATCAACTCGATGAAGCCATCTTTAATCTGCTTCTATGATACTCAATTCCAACTGGGCTGATCAATATATGTACATGTGTGTAATATATTGTATGTGCATATGATCTTGTCTGATACTAGAATGAGTGAAAGACAATCATGTACAGCATGAGCTATAAATTAGAATAACAATAATAGAGTACACTCTATTGTGCAGGGTCTAAATAATCAGATAATTAAAATGTTTATATTCTTCCGTCAGACTGTGGGTGGAAAGTACATTGTTTGCAAAGTTCACTGCAAGATAGTAATAATTAGACTTATTAGTGATTAGACTTTAAACCACAGAAGAATCTCAATACAGTACAAGGTTTTTTAAAATTTAGATACGGCTTCCATATTAGGATCCCTCTGATTAATGATGAGATGGATTTTATCAATTCATTTTTAAAATCAAACATTCCTCTCAATTTTGGATTGCAATGCTTGCTTTTAATTTGTCACCTCACACCTGAAATTCCTACCTCCACAGTAGTTGAAAAAAGAAAAGTGGCCTCACTTGTAGCGAGGGATTTGATAGTTTTTGTCTTTTTTTTTTTTTTTTTAAAGGAAGAAGTCTGCTGGATCTGATTAAAAAATCTATGTCGGCCAATATTCCATAGTAGCTAACAACGATGGTTCTATTAAGAAATAAGTAGGTCATGTGGGCAAGAGCCATTTCAGCTTCAAAAACTAGTATTCAGAGATATATTGCTTTTCATTCAGAGGACACCAGGAGGTCATAGTTAATAGTAGCCACCTTTGCAATATTCTGCCCCTAGAGGCATCCTCAAAATGTCCTTAAACTAGGAAATCTGGGAGTTATAATTCAAGAAATTCAGAAAGACTTTAAATTAGAAAGAAAGATGGGGATGTATGTAGATTGATTATATACACCTCATTACAATATCATATTTTGGTTAATGTCAATATGGTTTTGGTACAGATTTACCACTACATGTAGCTGATGGGAACAAACAAAATGACTAGTGAATCCATTTTAATGCTCTTTGTTAAGCAACCACAAGACCCGTGCATAATTTGCGCATTCTAATGTAAAGAAGTCCTGATACTCCATATCCGTTCTTCAACTCACAGGCTACAATCCAGGCACTGCAGCAATGGCTTTAGCTGGATCACAATGATTTTGCTGATTTTTTTCCCCAGGCAACTTTGGAAATCTCCATGTGGCGTGCAGCTTTAAAGAAGAATCTCCCTCTTTATTATACATGCCCCTGGTCTTCTTGCAAAAATATTGGGCCGCATCTTCTGATCTAACTGAACTTTGTACGTCTGTTGATTTAAGATTTGGTTACAATCTTAACGTCTTTCCATGCTTATGCTATTTCAGGAGCTTTCTAAAACCTTTGCATCCTTCAGGGCTCCTGACTGCAATGCAAAGACAAATGTTTCTTCT
Source organism: Thamnophis elegans (assembly GCF_009769535.1). Taxonomy (NCBI): domain Eukaryota; kingdom Metazoa; phylum Chordata; class Lepidosauria; order Squamata; family Natricidae; genus Thamnophis; species Thamnophis elegans. The sequence goes on along the minus strand of NC_045544.1, from coordinate 97,605,982 downwards.
TTTTTTCCCCCATCGGGTTACTTAGCAACCACAGTAAGCTTTTGTAAGGAGAGTAACAGAAGGAGCATCCCAAATGAAACCCCACCCTTGCTGTTGCGGCACTGAAATTACACACACACCCCTTTAATGGTGTAGAACAGTGGTCCCCAACCTTTTTATCGCCGCGGACCAGTCAGCCTTTGATAATTTTACCGTGGCCCGCTGAGCGCGCGCAGGGGTGGGGGGGCATTGTTCTGCAGCGATCATGGCCCCCAGCCATTAATGTCTAAACTGCTGCAAGATATACTTAAATATTGATAAAATGTGAGGGGGTGTACTCACTTCTGTGATATCTATCCATCCATGTCTGTCTCTGTCTCTGTCTCTGTCTCTCTCTGTGTATGTATGTGTGTATGCGTGTATGTGTATATATCCTCTATCTATCTATCATCTATCTATCTATTTATCTATTTATCCATCCATCCATCCATCCATCCATCCCTCTCTATCTATCAATCACCTATCCACCATCTATCTATCCTAGCTGGCTGGGCAATTTGGGGAGTTGAAGTCCAAAAGTGTTAAAGTTGCTGAGATTGAGAAATGAGGACGAAACAAAAGGGAAGAGAATGAAACAAGGTCGTAGAGAGAGATTGCAAAATGAAAGGGCAACTTCTCTTTTTATTTCCTTCCACCCCCACCACCCCCACCGTGCCTCTCTGGCAATTGGCTGCCCAGGAGGTGGGGAGGGGAAGATGTTTCACAGACAGCTGCCACCCGCCCATCTCTCTCTCTCTCTCTCTCTCTCTCCGCCTCCCCATCTGACCTCGGCTGCTCCACGGCGGAGACCCCAGAAGGCAAGCAAAAAAAAAAAAAAGGGCTCAGGAGTGGGGGAAGAAAACAAACCCCATCACGTTCCTGTCTGTGAAAGCTCCCCACTCCCTTCCTGGGCAGCCAATTGCCAGAGAGGCAGTGTGTGTACGTGTGTGTGGGGGGGGGGGTTGGCAGCCCGCGGCGCGCCTAGTCCGCTGTGGAACGCGCTGCCACCCGCCCAGCGCTCTCTCTCTCTCTCTCCCCCCCCCTCCAATCTCCCGCTTCTGCTTCGACTGGCCAGCAACTTGTCCCCGCTTGCCCGGGGACTGGCCTCTGATTGGCTGGCGGGGAGAAAGCCTCGCCAGGGAGGGAGGCGAGGACTCCGCGGTGACGTCATGGGGACGGCGCCCCCAGGTAGCGGTGAACCGAACGCGCTCCGTCTCCACGGGCTACCAAGGCGGCCGGGGTGGGAGTGGGGTTTGGACCGGAGAGGCGGCTCTCGGGTTCGAGTCCCGGGGTTGATCTCAGGCTGCGCGTGTGGGTGAAGAGGCAGCAGGGATCATGGCCCCCGGCCGCTGCAGCAATCATGGCCCCGGGCCGCTGCGCGGCCCGGTGCCAGGTACTCCACGGCCCGGCACCGGTCCGCGGACCGGGGGTTGGGGACCACTGGTGTAGAAGACTCTTGAAAGACTGTAAACATCAAGATAGATAGTTTGTTATGCATTATGATCACCTTTTTGAGCAATTTCATTCTGCCATAGACATCAATATCATTGTGGTTCTTGATGATGATGATAACAATACTGTATATGTAGCTGATGCTTCCTGTGTATGTTAACTATGGCATAAATATGAACTTGGGTGTACAGCAACATAGGTTGACTTACCACAGTTCATTTAGTGACTGTTAGAAATTACAATGGCATTGAAAAAAGTGACTTATGACTGTTTTTCACACTTACAATTGTTGCACTCCTCCCATCCCCCCACATGGTCTCATGATCAAAATTCAAATCTTGGCAACTGATTCATATTTCTGAGGGCTGTAAGATCCTTGGATCATGTCATCACCTTTTGTGATCTTCTTATAAGCAAAGTCAATGGGGAAACCAGATTAATCTAACAACAATATTACTAACTTAACAAATGCAGTGATTTGCTTAACAACTATGGCAAGAAAAGTCATAAAACGGAGCACAATTCACTTGACAACTGTCTTGCTTAGCAACATAAATTTTGGGCTCGATTGTGGTCGTAAGTTGAGAACTACCTATATGAATTTTAATAGGGGGGAGTGAATCCAACGTTCCCTGTTCCAGCCCTAAACCTGTATATAGTCTAGGTCCAGTGCCCCCAACCTCTGGTCTATGGACTGGCACCAGTCTGCAGGATGCCAGCAACTGGGCTACAAAAACAAGCAAAGCCCCAGGATGCAGGCAGCTGGTGAAACCACACCCCATCCGGTCCATGGAAAAACTTCTCTCTACAGAACCAGTCCCTGGTGCCCAAAAGGTTGGGGGCCACTGGTCTAGGTTTAAGCATGGGTGATAAAACTCAGGTCAAATTGATTTAATTACCAATTCTAATCTAATAGGTGGGGAAGTTGTGGGTTCCCACAAGTGAATTACAACACTCAGCATCCCACTCACCTCACTTTCTAGAATAGGAGCTTGAAGTCAACAACATATGGAGAATCACAGAATTCTCCAGAATCACAATATATGGATTTCTGAGGGTGCGATGGCTGAGCTGTTAACACCCTGGACTTGTTGACTGGAAGGTTGGCAATTTGAGACCAAGTACTGCCTGATGGAGTAATGACTTATCCCAGCTTCTGCCAACCTAGCAGTTTCAAAGCATCTAAATCCAAATAGATAAAAAGGTAGCATTTTGGTGGAAAGATAACAGTGTTCCATACACCTTCGTTGTACAATCAGCAGGCCACATGACCATGAGAACCTCTTCAGACAGCACTGACTCTTCGTCAGTGTTGTCTGAAGAGGTTCTCATGGTCATGTGAATTGGAGATGAGCACCATCCCCTAGTGTTGGACACAACTAGCAGGGGAAAGGGGAAACCTTTATCTTCACCTTTATTTTTTTAACCTTTGTGATTTCCAGTTGGTCTTGGTTTCTAGTGACTGCAGTTGCTTGGCAAGGCATTTTCAGAAGTGGTTTGCCCTTGCCTCCTTCCTAGGGCTGAGAAAGTGTGACAAGCCCAAGGTCATCCAGCTGGGCTTTTTGCCTAAGACGAGACCAGAACTCACAGTCTCGCAGTTTCCAACCTGGTGCTTTAACCATTATACCAAACTTTCTTGCTATATATACCTTTCCAGTGAATGTGGGTGTGCATACATGCACACCTCTATCAGGAGCTGGGGAATAGACCTCATGAATCTGCTACAGTGTACTCTATCCATGAAAGCATACGTCATAATAAATTTGTTAGTTTTTAAAGCTGTTTTTGCAAAAATTCTATTGCAGTCTTTGTATACCAACATGCTCTGTCAAACTGTATTAAATTTTAGTGGAGCTCCTCAATTTTGTATAACACTATATTTTTTTAATAAGACCAGGAGTTGAAAGTGAAATAAACAGAGGCAATAGATTGCAGAGAAACCTCATGGTACTTTTTCTGTGGAATATTCGTTGCCAAAATTGTAATAGCATAGCAAACATCAGCTAGGAACTGTTTGATTCTCTCACCCACGCAAAGCCTTCAAGTAAACAAGATATCGGCAAGAGCAGAGCATCTATTTGCAAATTCTCCTCTTCATGTTGCCCAGAAAATATTTCAGGAGTCAGTTGAATGAGGCTGTCTTCTTTGCTGTCTTATTAAGAGACATTGACAGAGAAGCAGCAGTACTGCAAGCATCAGATCCTATGTTATCAATTAGAGTGGATAATGCTAAACATCAAGATAGCACAAGACAAGGTCCATCTTATTCATCCATTTTCCCACAGTGACCAGCTAGATGCTCCTTCAAAGGTCTCAAGTAGAACAGGGGAGTAAACCCACTATAACTCCCATATTGATATTAGAATATGGAACCAGTCTCCTGAAGGTAATAATTATGCCATCATATTGCTACCAATACAGAGGTAGTATTCAGCAGGTTCTGACCAGTTCTGGAGAACCAGAAGCGGAAATTTTGAGTAGTTCAGGGAACCGGTAAATACCATCTCTGACTGGCTCCTCCCCCATCTATTCTCTGCCTCCCAAGTCCCAGCTGATCGGGAGGAAATGGGAATTTTGCAGTAACCTTCCCCTGCCATGCCTACCAAGCCACACCCATAGAACCGGTAGTAAAAATATTTGAATCCCACCACTGTACCAGTAGCATTAACCTTGTGATGGAATGCAGTAAGGAAGTGGGTGCACTCCAGAGGAATAAAAGGCAACTTAGTCCAGATATTATGTGCGAGAAAAAGAGAGTGAAAACAGCCCTTCCCTAATAGTTCACAGAGTATTTTATAGATAGTGGAGTCCACAGTTTGGCAAGATTTTGTCTACAGATATGAAACAATAAAGAATTAAGTTGGAAGGAATCACCATGTGTTTTGGGTCTGACAATCCTCTATGAATTTATCCCGTCCCATTTTAAAGATAAACTGGTATTATCATTTCATCTATGTAGTAGTTTATGCTCTGTGAGAGTTTTTTTCACCTTTTCTCAATCCCCAACTATTCAGTTGTTCTGATGACCCTGGATTTTAATGTGATTAGAAAGAAGAAAAGCTGCTTGCTCATACTGTGTATCATTTTATAAACATCTATGGTATCATCTCGACTTTTACTCATTTTTATCTGAAATGAAACAGCACTAGATATGTAGTTTCTCTGCTGCGATGTCCAAATTTAACATCCAGAAATCATGAAGGGAATTAGAATGAGACAGAATTAAAACATTACCAAATTGGTGGGGTTGATGTTTTTAGAGAACAGTGGACCAAGTTAGAAATATTCACGTCTGCTCTGCCTCCTCAATTTCACACTTCTCAGCAAGCTTTACCCTTCCTGAGATTTTGCTGCTTGTCAATCATCCACAAAGTTGCAAATTATTTGGGCTCTTCCTCCCCTGAAAGATGCCAGTTAGTTCTGCTGACCTGCCTTTTCTTGTAGCCCTCCCATTTTTCCTTCTTGCTAGCACCCTGTCTTCTCACACAGAATCACTGGATTTTTTCTTTAAGGAGAAATCAGGGAAAAAACCCTATAACAATAACTACTGGTTCCAATTTGTTGGAAATGAAATGTTATCTATTTCTCCACCTTGGGTACCTCCAGGTTATGTAATAGTCCAGCCGGTCTCTTCCTGAATTAAGCAGAAGAAGAGAGACATGATATGTAAAGGAAGAGTCCTTGACAGAAGACAAGTACCCTACTCAGTGTAACTGGGCAAGCTTTCCTTTGCTAGCAAAGAAGAAAAGAATATCCTTGATACTGTGTACAACTGAGAACACTGGAAGTTGAGTCACAGCAACAGGACTTCTTTTTCTTTTTGGTTTCACTACTTCCGAGAATGAAGCTTCTTGGAAAAGCAGCGAAAAGTTTCAAACCAAAAAGAAAGAGAAGTCCAGTTGCCATGACTCAACTTCCAGACAACAATACTGGATGGTTGAGAATCTTCACTGACACAGCTGAGAACAATTTATTATGTTGATAAAGTAGGGTTCACATTCTTTCTGCTTAAGGTATTATGGGTTGGGCACATGACCAACAACTACTATTAAAAATACAGCTTATCATTATTCTTAAGGTAAAGGTTCCCCTCATAAATATGTGCTTGTCATTCCCGACTCTAAGGGGCAGTGCTCATCTCCGTTTTAAAACCGAAGATGTCTCCGTGGTCATGTGGTCGACATGCCTAAACACCAAAGGCGCACAGAACGCTGTAACCTTCCCACCAAAGGTGGTCCCTATTTTTCTACTTGCATTTTTACATGCTTTTGAACTGCTAGGTTGGCAGAAGCAGGGACAAGTAATGGGAGCTCACTCCGTTACGCGGCACTAGGGATTCAAACCACTGAACTGCCAACCTTTCTTATCGATAAGTTCAGCGTCTTACCCACTGAGCCACCACATCCCTGTTCATTATTCTTATTATTGCTATTTATTATTCTAATAAGAACAGGAATAGCATCTATGAGTAGATAATCTTAAAAAGGTTATTTTACAGTTTTACTGTGTCACTATTATTGTTCTCACCAAAAGTGATTTTACTTTTCAAAGGCCCACCGATGAATTCATAAAGAAAACAAATTTGAACTTTGTTATTAATTTGCCTCATTATTTCATTTATATTTCTCAAATATGTTTGTATATTGTGATTCAAAACAACTGACTGATTTCTCATTCAAATAAAATGAATATTATCTGGATCTTGCTGATATTGACTTTCCGGCTAGCTCTGGAACACTAATATGAAGAGATTTAACAAAATAGCTTTAGGATTCCTTATAGGCATATTACTGCATGCATCAGTGGTCATGATGCTGGGATGATCAGAGTTGCAGTTTAGTGCATTTGGAAGATGCTAGTTAGAATTCCTACAATTGGGACCAGCAACTCAGTCATTAAGCAAGTGGTCACTAAGTGAAGCCATGACTGTGCTTATGATCTTACTTCAGCTTTCCTTTGCTTTAAAGACCTGTGGAGGTTGTAGGTGTGAGGATTGGTTGTAAAGTTATTTTTTCATCACAGTTATTTGTCCTAACTGTGAATGGTTCCTAAATGAGACAGTTGAGAAACAAAGTGTATGTATGTACTCTAAACAAGTGGCTAGCTGAAGCTGGGCCTGGAAGAAGGATATAACAGTCTCTCTCTCTCTTTGACTTTTAATGCAGTATCTATTGAAAAATACATGGATGTTATCTCTTAGAATGATACATTTATATAGGTACTCTAGGTAGGGTAAATCTTGGTGATCATCTAATCAACCTCAGCAATACTGGATATCATCTTTGACAGTTGATGTCCACTTCTTTTTAAATATTTCCAGTAATGGATTGCTCATCATTCTCCAAGCTAGCCTGAATCAAATAAAAAAACTGAAGGTCATGGTTAATTTGAGCATAAAGAACAAGTGCTTAGTAGCTCTGCCTCTAAACTGTGTTTGTTGAACAGGATAATAGAAAGGAAGAGAAACATATTTCTCTAGGCTTGGTAAAATCAACTGGTAACAAGGCTACTTTCTTTTCACATTTTTGTGCCTTCCGTTGTGTCTTTTTTTGGTGTAAAATAAAGATTGCATTGAAGTTTTTAAGTTTTATATTAGTTTAATTAAGTGTTTTTTTTCTTTCTAGCTGTCTGATTTGTATTTGTATTTAGAGATTACAGTTGAATACAAAATGTAATAGTTATACACATGCCCTGTGGACCCTATAATACAGTGACAGTTCTTCTAAGTATGCTGGAGATCAGAAAAAATCCTTAGCATACTTAGCAGTATCTTTAAAAAGATATGATTTTATCCACACATTTGCATTTGACTTATATACATACATACCTCAAACTATTCTCTTTTGCAGTAAGCAATGTTATGTAAAGGGCAAAAGAAGACAAGAGATTATAGAAAAAATAACTAAATCTAGTTTGTAGCAATATTAATCTCTGTAACTCTCAGTATCTTCCTATCATTATCAACCATTCTTCTCTCCATGATGGCCACACATTATGTCTTATGATGTCTTATATTGTTCTTTTCTCATTCAATGACCAATGGATGCTGGTTGGGAAGGTCATAAATCAGGATCCCATGATGGCAAGACACTGCAACTATCATAAAGGTGAGCCAGATGCCAAGTGCCTAAATTCAATCATGTGACCATGGGAGTGGTGCAGCAATCATAACTTCAAGAATGGGTCATAAGTCACTTTTTCCAAGGATGTGGTAATTTACAACCATTGTTAAATGAGCAGTTGTAAGTCAATGACTATTTGCACCTGTACGGAAAATAGAATATCCACAGAACCTAAACTAGAAATTAGAATGACCTAAAAACACCATTGGACACAAAAGTTGCTATGCATTAAAAACCTCCCTAGGAAACAGTCTGATCTATCTTCTTGACTAATAGAGAACTGTGCTAGTCCATGGACAGGTTTGGGCCACCAGAACAACCATCAGTATGAGACAAACATAGGGTTCTCTCTTGAGGCAAATCAGAACTAGACAGTCATAGCCTCTTCATTTCTAAGAATGAAGTCAGCGGTGGGACTCACTTCCCTTCCCTACCAGTTTGCAAATGTGAGCACACACTTGCTTGCTTTGCTCATTCACGCCACCTTCTGCATATGCGCAGAAGGTTGCACATTATGTTGGGGCGAATGGGCGGAGCCTTCTGCAGCCGCCGTTACCAGTACGCCCAATCCGAAAAAAACCGGCTGAATACCACCTCTGGGTGGTACCCTCTTTCAACCTTTCTGCTGCTTAAAAGATTCCACTTTTCAGTGGCCCTATTCTACTGAAAATACGGTGAGCTCTTAGTTGGGTTTCTCCCTCCTCACTACCAATGTGGAAGACAATCAGTACATAAATATAGCAATTATTAAGTTAGCTCACTACTAAACAATATTCAGCTTGGTCTCATGTTCTGCCCAGCTCTCTACTCTACCCCACATAATTATTTGACCTGGAAGAAACAATCTATTCACATGAGGACATGGCCAAGGAAAAATATCACAGACTAAGATCTAAAGCTCATGGGTTACCTGAAGCTTAATTTGGATATATCAATATACATATAGCTTGTTAACGACCACCTTGATATTTCATTAATCAGCTGATCAGCAAGATGGATTTCTATTAAGCGTTGCCTAGCAACAAGATGGACAGCAATTTTTTTAATAAAGTTGTCATTTCAATAGCTTAATATTTTAAATGCAATATTTTATTAAGTGAGAAATAAGCAGAATGGAATGCTGAATCAAAACAATCTTGTTTAGCAATGAGCATAATCTATATAGACCAAAAGATTCTTTGGTTATACTTGAAAGAATAAATTTATTTTCAAAATGTGAAGGTGTCTGGGGAAATTGAAGGACTCGTCAATCTGTTTCTGTGATAATCAAAGATTTATGAGTCCCATTTTCAGCACTACATATATGAAAGTAAACCTCAAATGTAAGATCTTGTTTTTAATAAAGTTTGGACTTGGCTGTGGTCCAGGACAATTAAAAAAAGATATTATGTGTTTAGTGGCTTTACCGGATAAGATTATCTTTGCTGATCATTCCCTTCCCCTAACTCTGAATCTCTAGAATCATGGTGTGCAGTAAAAATTGTAATTTTCACAGTTCTCCAAATTGTATCTCTCCCTCTTAAATGTAGTATGACTCTCTTAGTAACATTTTGGAAGTAGGATTGAAAGACTATCAGATAAAGGAGGACATTTTTTTTCTGCCAGAGTCTTTCATAGATAGAATTCTAGAATTGAAAAGCTGCACAAGGATAATCTAATTTAATGTTTCTCAACCTTGGCAATTTTAAGATATATGAATTTCATTGTCATGGTTGAGAAACACTGAGCTACTACAACCCTCTTCAATGTGCAGGAAAACCAATTAAAGTATTCATGAGAGGTAGCTATCTAGTTGTTCTTAAAAATCTTTATTTACCAAGATGTCACAACCTCCAGATTTAGACTTTTCTTTTGCCATGTACAGCTCTTACTATCAGGAAATTTTCTTTATATAGTCCTAATAATAATGCACAAATATAATGTCACTTAATTCTATGATATTTCATCAGTTTAGGAATCAGCCTGAAAGAGATCTAGATAGAAGAACATCTAAATATTCTGGTTGATCATTAGATAATTTTCATATATTGGCAAGGCTTTTGGAATCCCATTTTTTCAACAACAAAAGCAGAACATTTTTCTCCATTTAAGTTTGGCTGCTGAAATTTCAAGGACATAAGAAAACTGAAGGTTTATGAAACCTTCATAAGTTATGAAACTTTTGGTAGATTTTTTTAAGAAGAAAAAACTTGGTTGCCTTGTGCCTTGCATTGAAACAGATAGGTTTGTATTCATCATATTTTTAAAAAGTAATTATTTATCATTTTCTTTATTTCACACATTTTCATACTATATATAGTATAAATGTATAATGTGGGTATTCTCTGAGTATGCAGAACCTACTGCCTTACTTTTGGTTAGTTATTCTATCAGACATTCAATGCATCTATATTAAAAAAGAATGATCATTATTACAAATTAGTACTATATTACATAGGAAAAACTTGAAAAGGGGAACTAACATACACTTGTATGATTTTAGCACTAATATTTCAAATTGCATTTTGTTTTCAAGTTCAGATAACAGCAACAATTCTATCTATATAATAGTCTGTTTGCTTGTTTAATCTTACCTTGCCACAAGCTGTCATGGCCAGAGCCAACTGGTACCAGAGATGAAATTCACCAAATGCAAGCTTCATTGCTCGTTCTAAACACTGGGGACAAAAAGTATCGATTATACATATGCATATACATAAAACAGAGTTGGGATGCTGGGGGCTCTTAGGGGTTTGGGAGAAATTCTAACTAAGACTCTGTGCAGTTCGGAGAACCCCCAAATCCCACTCTTGGCTGGCCCCACCCACCCCACCCCACCCCTCCCAGGAGTCCCTACGTGACCCATTTTGGATGCAGGTAGTACAGGTTGTGTACTGAGGCTTGGGGAGGGCAAAAAACGGACCTAACAGAAGTTCGGGAAGGCTGGAAACGGGCCCTTTTTTGACCTCCAGAGGGCCTCCGGACCCCGGGGAAGGCAAAAATGCCCCTCCCGCTGTAGCGCAGGAGGCCAACTAGGTTACATCCATCATGGCCACACCTACCCAGCAACCAGGCACAGAACCCCTTGCTAAACTTTTTGAAGTCCACCCCTGCATATACATATCAGAGGTGGGTTGTAGTTTTGGCCCGGATTGGGTGAACCAGTAGTGGCGGTGGCGGGAGGCTCTGCCCACCTGCCCGGACGCTTCTGCACATGCACGGAAGTGTCATGATGGACATGAGCGTGCACAAAAAAATCAGTAGTAAAAAAATGGAAACCCACCACTGATACATATACATATACAACAACAGAGAGGGGGGGAAGAGAGAGAGAAAGGGAGGGAGAACAAGCCTGAAGGAGGAGAGACACATTCCGATAGTGCAGTGTTTTGGGGTTTTAAAAAAAAGCATGCATGAAGAAAGGGCTATCTGAGGTGGATTAAGTGCACAAATGGGATCCAAATAAAGTGTTTTCAGTGCCTACAATTATCCTTCATGCTATTGTTACAATACTTAGGATGCAAGCTTATATAGTTTTCTTCAAAGCTGGACTCTAGATCTCTCTCTAACAAAATTAACATCCAAAAATATTTCCAATAGATATAGCATATAATGCAGCATGGTAAATATAAACACAATATAATTTTGAGGGGAGGGGTTGTTAATGTTTACAAAATATTACAAATCTAGCAAAGATATAAAACTGTGAGATCCTTCAGAGTCGGTTTAATGTTGGTTTAATGTTCCAAGTAATAGACCCATAGCAAGCAAAACTCCAAGGCAGATGAATTCCTCAAATAATAGCTTTATTGGAGATATCATATTGGACAAATCTGGTGAAAACCGACTTTGACGGTTTCCACGGTTTTCACTTAATTTTCCTCAACCCCAAACAATCAGTTATATGGTCCAATCAAAACACTCTCTGGTTGCCTAGTGACATCATTCCTTCCACGGTCCAAGTGTCAGAATGTCCTTGGTTCCCAAAAGTAAGTATTTTATTTTGACTACAAAACCCAGGTATCTCTAATCCCCCCCTCCCTATCCCTCAGCTCTAGTGTGGCAACACTGAAGCTCCAAGATGGCTCCGGTCAGGTCAGCTTCAGGGTTGACCCAGAAATACAAAATATATTTCACCTGGTATACCAACTGCATCCTCTCTTGGACCCGGAAACCCTTTTAGGTAGTCACTCACATTCTAATCATCTCATACAGGTTGACTATTTCAATGAGCTCTACATCAGTTTTACCCTGAAAGACAACTCAAAAGCTCCAACCTCTCCCGAATGTGATAATTCTGGTCTGCAAATTGTACTGGTTGGTATCTTGCTTCTACCCAACCAATATGAGCTGACAGGGTTGGCATGCTCCAGGTTCCTTCAATCAAACAAAGTCATCTATCAAGATCCAGGAAGCATATCTCTTCTCTGTCATGGCATCTGCCTTCTGGAGTGCTGTTGCCTCTGAGAACCAGATGGCTCTCACCCTGGTAATTTTCTGGAGAGCCTTAAAGACCTAGCTGTTCAGTCAGGCCTTGGAGTGAAGTGGCTTGAACCTCCTGATGGTGGTATATGTTCTGTGGCGTTTGCTACAGTGGTGGGTTCTGGGTGGTATGGCCTGGTATAGCCGTACCGGTAGTAGCCGGGAGCAGCAACCACCATAACGGTACGGTGGCTTGTTTGGCCCGCCCACGTTCCATAGCTGTTTATAATGCGACCGGCCAATTGCATACACGCGCACAGCATGCGGCACCTGCGCAACCTCCGCTGAGCAGCTGGATGTTGCAGGGCGGTGGCATGTGCATGCATGCTGACTAGGACGCCAGACCCCGTGCACAGCATACTAGTTGTGACAGGATCCGGAACCCACCACTGGTTTGCTAGATTCACTATCTCATCCCTTTCCTACTTTTCTAGTCTGGTTCATCTGTTGTATGGTTTTGTTTTTATTATTTTGTTTTACATTTTACTTATTCTACTGTTGGGCCACTCTGTTGGGTGGCACTAAATAAATAAATAAATAAATAAATAAATAAATAAATACCTCAGAAAGCATGACATACTGTCCTCTTCTGCCCAGAGTGATACTCAGAAGATCATAAACTGCTGATGTACTCTGAAGACTGATGGCTCGGTCATCTTTCTGATCAGGAGCCCGGCTGATTACTGCATCCTGGCTTGCCTGGGAATGAATTCAAATGTTTTAAAAGAGGACCAAAAGTATCTTAGAAAGGTCTTCAGCTCTTTTTATGGGCCAAACATTGCAGTAACTGATGTTTTCAAGACTATTTCAAAATGGCAGATTACAAACAGAAAGCCAGAAAACAGTACAGTATTGTCATATATTGGGGGAGCGGGGAGTGAACTCATAATAATAGTCGTAAAAGTCTTTTTGCCATGTCTGCTGTTCTCTGAACTGACATTCAAACATAATTATCGTGCCATTTAATCCTATTATTTCTTACTTATCTTTGCACATCATTTTAATGCAACACTTAATGTTCCCAATCTATGAGCCTTAGGGTTGTTTTATATTACAACAGTCCGATTCATGCTTGGTTTTATTCCAGAAATAAATAGAAACATAATATATCTGACTGGTTATATGCTCTATCTATACTCTAAAAATCCCTCAATCACAAAGAGGTCCAAAAATGCCAATTATGTTTGAGCAAATGTGAAAGAAAAACCTTGCTGGATTAAATTCAGGGCCTAGTTGAATCCAAATTGTTGTTTCCAACAGCCTCTGGGAAACCCACATACAGGATGGAATATAACAACCTTCTCCCACTGCTATTCCTCAGCAACTGATACTCAGAGGCATCAGCCATTTAATATAATTTTAACATGGAGTGCAGAACTTAAGACTCCTGAGCCAAAGGCAGAGATCAGACCCACCTCCTTCAGATGTTACTCTGTTCAAATGGAAAACAACTATACCTGTGTCTAAATTTATATTGTCCCTGGAAGGACATATCTGTCCCCCATGTGAATAATTACTTGGGATTTGTTTTCAATATGGGGCTGATGGCTCTGTTTAATTTCCGTTCATGGTTTTATTATTACTGAAAGTTGGCTGTAACCACTTTGGCAGTGAAATTTATCTGAATGGGTTGGTCATTTCTGCCAGCTCTGAGATATTTTGGAGGTCGCTTAGCTCAGCAAGAGCCAAGAAAATTAAAAGTGGAAAGTTTGTGTCTGGCTGTTTGCTAATTTTGCATCCAGAGAATTGACCAAAGTCTTGTTTATTTTCATCCAGTAACTTATAGAGTTTTATGTTTGCATAATTGTTAGTACTACACCATCTGCATAGCATTTCATCTTATATCCTCTTCCTGAATTTCATTATTTAACATTTCAGCAAAAGAAAAACTCCAAGTAAAATAAAATTGATTTGGGAGATAATATATTACTAATTTCTAACATAATTCTGACAGATAGAGCTAACCGTCTGGCTGGTTGGTTGGTTTTTATATGGAAAGGAGTAAGCAAACCATTCACCACCCAAAACCAGATCTGAAATTTTAGGGGACAAAGGAGTGGGAGGAAATTTAGCGGGGGGGGGGGTGTTTTTGCTTTTTTGTGATTTTTAACTATGATTTACCTATTTTAGTTCTTACAGTGTAGTTTTTACTTCTGCTCATCCCAACATGACAGGAAACTAACCATCAATGTTCAGTTTCCAGAACCACAAATAAAACTGAAGGCCCTTATGTGACAAAGACATATGTAACTTATTTGATGAAGGATAAGAAACGAAAGTTGCTTTGGAAATTATTCTTTTGTGCATCATAATCAACAGTGCTTCTTTATCCTAGAGTAAAGAAAAATTTAAAAGACACACACTGAGATATGTTGAAATGTATAGATGTGCATAATAATCAACAGTGTTAATTAACATCTTTCCATTTTGTATACTGTACTATTTAAAAGTTTCTGCATCAGTACCACTGCTGCACCATTGATTTGTGAAAAATAGCTGCACTGAATATACCCCCACATGTTCTGAAAACTGGTAATCAGCCTCACATCAGAGTCAGCTATTTTGAGCATTTGTCAGTGAGCCAAACTAAGAATGTTAAAGCAATGCCTTAGCACAGAATGCCTTAGCAGATAAAACATTCACTTGAATGAGCAAATTACCATAATTTGAGGGATTACCAAAAATAAAAGATACATGTAACTCCATCTAAAGACTTGGTGAAACATGGGCGAGACTGGGCATTCTGCAAAGGGAACACAACTAGAGTTCAGATACCAGGAATCTGTCCAAAATACCAGAGTGAAATCCAGAAACCCACAAAAAGATCCAGCAGACAAAAAAAGAGAACAACAAATGGAGCATATTGTAATTCCATATGTTGCAGGGATATCTGAAAATCTCAGGAGCATTTTCAATATATAGGCATACTTTAAACTTAATTATACATTAAGGCGGAAGCTTGTCCACCCCAAAGACAAAACACCAGACACAAACTGAGCAATGTTGTATATGCAGTGCAATGCAGAAAGACGTGCAGACCACTTCACAAACTCATGACACAACACGGGAGAACAAAATCATCAGGACAAGATGTAGCAGTCCATCTGCATTTGAAAGACAATGTCACTCTTTTGAAGACAGCAAAGTCCACATTCTGGACAGAGAGTTCCACTGGTTATAAACAGCGGTCAAAGAAGCCATCTATGTCAAAACAGAACAGCTTTTCCTCAGCAGAGGATGAGGGGCATAACACTACCTATCTCCGGTTTACAACACAGTCCTTTCAGCAGAATGTTCCACACCCATTTGCATTCTGGTTCAGGGGATTTTGAGGATACAGATAAACCTTCAAGTGGTGTCAACAACTCTCAGAGAGCTAATGATAGACCTTCAGAGTGCTAATGACCAGATGACTACAAAGAATATAAATCCTTCCACTGCCCATCAGTCGGTTAGAACTGTAGAAGCTTCCTGGATGAGAAGTGAAACATTTTCAAAGAAATGTTTTCAAGCTCAGTTGCCTTTTGGAAAAAGCACCTTTGGGACAACCATGACCTGGATGATTGAGACTCTCCATTGACATTCAACAGAGTGAAACAAAGTTCATAGTCTTTCTACACATAAATGTACTTAATTTCTCTTTATTTCAGAATTCATTAATGGGGAGACAAGAGGAGCATAATTTATTGAAAATTATACTCATAATATGCAATGGCAGCATGTAGCAAACAAAGGGTATACATTCATACACATTAAGAATATGTAGATTCAGCTGGACTTCTCACCAATTTAAGAATAATTGTTCAAGTGGTTTTTAGAGATCAGCTCCAAATCAGAATAAACAGGGACCAGGGAATTAGCAGCCCTTCAAATGTAAGCTCTGTCAGATGGGGCTGATGGGAACTGGGACCCAACAGCTTCCAGAATCTAGTAATTACTTACTGCTGGAATAACCAATATTAGGTTGAGTCTTAACTGTACATTCCTATGTACCAGGGATCTCAATTTGTCTCTCTTTTTCTCTGACATAAATCACCCATTAATTATAAGAATCCTATTTAACTGAGCCAGAAAATATGTCTTTTGAATGGAAGGGGTTAAACTGGATAAGTAAATAATAAATAAGAACAGTTTTTTCCAAGATCAAATGCCAGGTGTCCATGATACTTTGTATGAATTATTCCAAGCTCTTCTTACATTCCACACAATATTCATTAGAATTAGCCAGAGACTGCTTGTTTCAAATAAGAAGAGAGGCGGCAGCCATTCTTATCTCAGTAACCTTGTGATTCCTTGTGCTAGTGTGCAGCATGTCTGGGAAATATCAAACTGAAAGGAACACATTAGCTAACCAGTAAAGTGAAAATCAATGCCACAAACGTGGCCCATAACAGTTATATGAATGGTACTTGAAGGTACCAAAGAAGAAAAAAAGATTTTCTATATGTAAATTGAAACATTGCAAAATGATTGCGGATTTTGTGGAGGTAGTGAGAGCAGGAGAAAGAGAAGAAAGTGTTGATGGGAAAATGTTCCTTTTCTAACTCCATTTCTAATTCTTGCTAATATTAAGCAGCATCTGGAACTAAAACGTTGCTGGAGGGTGTATACAATTAAAACAGGCTTGGAGTGTTTTTTGAGGACAGCTTTTTTATTTGCACCAAGGACTTGGTTTCACCATGCATTCTGTAAGCATGAGGCACTGCATATTTATGCATGCAGCTCAATACACTTGATTTATTCCAGGCCTTAAAATCGGCAGTGTGAAAGCAAAAGAAAGATTTTACACAATTGGGCGTTTGGAAATGAAAAAGGTGTGACTCATGTCCTT
The DNA here is from genome assembly GCF_009769535.1 of Thamnophis elegans. Taxonomy (NCBI): domain Eukaryota; kingdom Metazoa; phylum Chordata; class Lepidosauria; order Squamata; family Natricidae; genus Thamnophis; species Thamnophis elegans. Next base: position 97,589,098 of record NC_045544.1, on the reverse strand, counting down.
AAAAGAAATAAATATTAAAAATAAGATTTCCCTTAGTAAAGCATCTTCATAATCTCATATATATATATATATATATATTTGCAAGACTAACTAGGCAAATAACCTTAGCAGCACAGTCCACACAGGAACTAATGTCCACCATGGTTGGAAGGCATCAAGGCTGATCAAAAGAACAAAATTATTTCAGCCCCAGAGATTGGTAGGGCCAGTCTTTGTGATGATGTGGTGACTTGGTCCTCATTTCTGCAGTAGAAGGAAAGAGAAAGTCTTCAGGGAAAGATGCATTGTGGTGGAGGAGACTCTGAAAGCAACCAAAAGCTGTCTTTCCAGTAAAAAATATAAAACCATATCAAACATAAAATACAAAAAAACAAATTCTACCTGTCACACTTTGAAACAGATTCAGGAAGGCGAGATTGCTTTTAATAACAAACAGCTGGTCAGGAAAGGCAAGGATCCTTTTTCAGGAGAAGGCCCAAATGGGAGAAGAAACCAACTAGACAGGTGTAAAACCAGAAAAGGCCATAAAAATAAAATAATAATAAAGAGTAAGTAAAAAAAGAGGAAAGATTCATAGCTGCTGGGAGAAATATGATTTGAAATGAGACAATCCAGAAGACAAGCTCCAAAAAGATCTTGACAAACTTGAACAAAGGGTCCTATCCAACAACAGGAAATTTAATGAGAAAAACAAGGTTTTACCCCTAGGCAGGAAAAACCAAAGGTACAAGTACAGATTAGGTGACACCTGATTCAATAAATGGCCAAAATATGCATATCAAGACTCCAAGATTCTATAAGCTAGTTCCTTTCTCGCTGTAATAAAACCGTCTACTCTAAATATGTGAGAAACTTGTCTTTTTGACTGCAAGATGCTTGACACAAATGTTCAGGAAAGCAATTGGTGGTGGTTAGTTTTCCAACTGATACATGACATTGAGTCTAGAACCCATCAGATACCACTCTGAAAGTATTCCATATTAGATTGTGTGTGGGTAGCAATATTGCCTGATTTCTTTGCTGAGATGTGTAGAAATAACTCCTGATTCAAGAATGTGAGGAAAGTGTGTTAATGTGGCCTTTTAGCAGTACATGTAAATATAGAGCTATCATAGACTGCAAAATAAATATGAAATATGATTATATCATGGTATATCTATTCACACTATATGAACTTGTAAACAATTATTCTGCTTCAAAGTAATTGGATTGTAACTCTCATGAGCAATTAAGCTTGGAAGCCTTAGAAATTCCCTTAAACCACATTTTGCAAAAGCTGTGTTCATTAACACAGCTGTTGTAGGTAATGGTACCCAGTTGATCTATACTATTAGCATTTCTGGAATCCTGCTGCTTTACTAAAAGCACTGGTTCTTTTTAAAAATTTGAGTACGGGCAACATAAAATTTAGATTGGAAGACAATATAAAAGATAAACTGAAATCAAAAATAGTAGGCACAATACATTAATTGTTTTGAGTCTTAAGTGGCTCTACAAACATAAATCTTGTATTTGTCTTGGCCCACAACATAACTGGAAAAACATTGTCTTGCAGCCAAAAGTCCAAAGTTTTCATGACCAATGAGGCAATTCCTCAGCCTTTAAAGAAACTAATTCTTCTGCAACCTTTGATCAGAAAGTTGGCCAGATTTATGTTCCATTCTTTTACTTTCTTGGAGGTACAGAGTTTTAAAACCAACTGAAGGTTAAGAAACCTTTAGTCCAATCCAGGAGTGTCTGCAGGGTATACTAAAAATATCAAGGTGGCAACCATGATGGGTGCAATCAAATCTCTGACTGATTTTACATCAATCAATGTATATACCAGTATGTCCTGAGGACATCCCTGTTCTCATCTTCCCTTTATAGTTGGGAGGAAATGTAAAAATGGTGTGATTTAAGTTTAATAGATGGCCTCTCAGGAAAGCCACCTTCCAGTCATAATGTACCCTTGATTCTATCATCCCATTTGACCACCATAAAATACATTAAAATATAAAAGAAAAATATGTCAGTTCCATCTCTTTGATTCTCAGTCGCCTGAAGATAAACCTGCCCAAAACAATTGTTCCCAAGTAAGTCTGAATAATTCACATTTGCATATATTTCAGAAACATATAAAAACTGCTCTAATATAAGCATTATACAGGACACTGTTATATATCATACATTATACAATTGTATTAATCCTTAATATAACATTATGAGCCATGGTGGCGCAGTAGTTAGAATGCAGTACTGTGGACTGCTTCTGCTGACTTCTGACTGCTGACTGCCTAAAATTTGGCAGATCGAATCTCCCCAGGCTCAAGGTTGAGACTCAGCCTTCCATTCTTCCAAGGTGGGTAAAATGAGGAACCCAAATTGTAGTGGGCAATATGCTGACTCTGTAAACCACTTAGAGAAAGTTGTAAAGCACTGTACAGCAGTATATGTCTAAGTGCTATTGCTATTATATGATACAAAATAAATATGATGCTTGCCTAAAAGTATCCAAAGCAGGACAGCAAACTGCAGCCCCCGCCCCCCCCTTGCATTCAAGGCCAGACATTTTGATAATGGTATACACAAGCCATTGTCCTTCTTTCTGCTACTATGAATTGCTTCTAAATACATCAACCTAAGGCAAGATCCAAGAGCTGCAGCTCAGAATGGGCCTATCCACCGCCACTTATATTGCATACAATGGAATATTTTTATTTATTTGAATAGGAAAGGCAAAAAACACCTCTCAGTTCTCAATTCTAAGTTGCCAGGCTACAACAAACAGGGCACTTGAAGTATTAAAGTGTTGAATTGTTGGAAGTGATCTGAATAAATTTTAGGTTTGCATTATAAATGACTAACAAGTAGCTAGCTTTTCACAACACCTACAGTCAGCTGCCTAAAGCATCACTTCAGTTTGTTCAGCCTCCAACTAAAATGAAACAAATTGTCATGTAACTGTTTAGGTTTTTAGTCTTGGGAGAATGAACTCTTGGGAATTCCATGTACGGTTACCATAAGCCAGTTCTGTGGTATAATCTCCTGCTGTTTATTTTGCTTATTTAATTCTTAGAAAAGCATTACAAAGTCTGTCTTCCTTCTCCAGAGATGTATCACCATAAATCCATCAAGTCCAAGAAAATGGATTCAGAATTTTTTTTAAACAAACAAACAAAAGACTGCTTTTTCGTTAAGCCTATTTTGGGATCGGGATAGAAAAAAAATTGTCCCCCTGTGACATTAAGAAAGATTCACCAGATTGAAACACATTTTCTATTACATTTTTCAGGCAATTCGTTCAATGCTTATTTAAAATTGGGCACCATTCAGTGATGCTTTAAAAAAAATAAAGTAACATCTGATTCCTCTGTATCAGACGTGATTGTTTTATGTTCAACCCATAGGTATGCTTTTGTGGACATGAAATGAATTGGTAGCTTAGAAAAGATACCTGGAATTCCCTTCATAAAAGCATAATGGTGATTATTATGAAATGCTTAATTGCTATTCTTCTTTACAGCTATTTTTATTTTGCTTACCATGGATTCGCTGATCAGGAGGAGAAGGAGAGCTTCTTCAACGTTGTCATGGGGGGTATAGATGCTGAAAGACAAACAGACTTTTTTCAAAATATAAGCAACAATAAGAATTATTCTCACGGGAGACTCTTGTTAATAGCACCACAGGATTAGTAATGTGAAACATCTCATGCATGATTAATTTGTTATATAATCGTTTCTTCAGACTGGAATGACTAAAAGCTATAGAGGAGATAACTCATCTGTGACGAGGGAGAGCAAATGATTGGTCAAAAACTCTTTATTCATGAAACAATTTAGCTTCTGGGTGTTCTGACCGTATTGAATCTAAAACATTTGGGGCCAGATTGCCTGCACATGGATCAGCTTATTAGAACCTTGCAACTGAGCAATGATCCTTCAGAAAGAGCTGGTTGACTGATGAATACCAGGACCTTGTTTGATTTGGCCCCCTCATATTTCCAGCAAGATATGTGTGGCATTATCTCTATTAATATGGCTAAGTCATTCATTTTAGGAGATCCTCTACTCAATGACACTAGCAAACTTTCATTTGCCCTTCTCTATTCAATTGGTCTATTAATGCAAGGGAATTTTAAAAGCCTTTAAAAATTAATTATTATCATTATTTTAATTTCTGGTGTTACTCTGTGTAGTGATATATTTCACATAGGATGTTTTACTTAGTATTTATTCTATGCACTGAAACTTACCCCAAAGAGTAAGTAATAAATTGATTTAAAATTCCAGATACAAAGTTTAATCCACCCCCCCTAAAATTATTATCAGAGACCTCTAACAGAAGATATGGGTATTATTTCTAACTAGCTGTTAACCTGCCGATGCCTGGGTATTTGTTTATTCACAAATGTCTGGACCAAATGTAATTTCTAATGTTGGATTTTCCCGCTTACTAGAGGGAGACCCCTTGTGGAGTACTGTGAAGCCATTACCATGGCAAATTCACTGTGCTATATAGTAGAAGCCATTTTAAGGCAGTACAGTAGAAGCCATTTTAAGGCACAATAGGCTGTATCTTAACAGAACACACACACCAAGATTTGTTAGGGGTGTCTTACCCCCATAGTATTTGTTTCCAGAGAGTAAGTCATCGGTGTACCAAGTTTTATTAAAATTGCTCGAGGTGTTCCAGAGTTATGCTGTAACACACACACACACACACACACACACACACACACACTAATAGCTCTCTTCCCCTTCAGTAGTTAAGATGTTTTTAAAATTCTGTAAGTTCTAGGCCCGTACTTATCTCCAGCGTGTTGCTGTAGTTTTCGACGTAAGGTGGTACAAATATAAGCGTTGTCCTCTTTCTTCATTAACTCAGGAAGTGGGTCAGATAAGGGACTCCAGTAACAATCTTCACTTAGGGAGTGGAGGAGCAGCTCTGCCAGTTTTTTGTTAGCTGTCTGGTAAGAATGTAAAGAAATTGAAAAATACATTCTTAAAAACTCAAAGGACGATTTCACCTTATGCTATGAGCCAGTATAAAACACGGGATCCATTGAGTTGGACAAGAAGGAATAAACCATAGTAAGTATTACAGAAGGGAGCTCAAAGAGGCCAACACAATAATTTCTGCTGCTCAATATATGTGTTTGTGGGTGTTAGCATGTGTACCTTATATGTTTGTATTTAGGCTTTTATGGCACTTCAGTACAGACAGTGATGGTAAATGTTATTTAAAAATTGAACCTTTCTCTAAAAACATCTACTTCCTGTCCCCTCAGTGGGCACTTTCTTTATTGCACAGTTCAACAGTGATATTACTTTGTTTTACTTTTGTTATGAATAACACCAGGCAAACTCTATATTTTATTGATATTAGCTTCTGGCAAAGCAAAGAAGAAAAAGCATTTTTTTTTGTTTAAAATACATTTTCTAGCCGCAAGTAAAATTTACACTGTGCCATTCAACATTCCAAATTAATTAATAGGTTAATTCTACCTCAAAACCTTTATGTCCATAATATTAAAACAAATTATTAAAATTATTGGTAACACAATGCAAGAATCCAAAACTTTATTCTTTTAGGGCATATTAAAAATCAGAAATAATGATACTGTTAATACATTATGATAAAGGTGATTATATTCAAATTTCACAATACAACTCAGCGTTGTGCACTTTCCCCCTCTAGCTTAGTCCAGGAGACAATATTATATTATTTTGGCTTTCATTTTTTATTGAGCACAATAAAAGGTGAATGTTAATGCTTCTCAGAACTCTCTGGATCAAGGGAAAACAGGAATCATCCACAAATTTGCTCCATACAGAATCTTCCTATGAAGAGATTGTAAAATAATGAACTTTTCATCTTTTATACAGCATATTTGTTCTTATGTTATTCTATCATTGTGCATTTCTCTTCTCCCCACCCTCCCACTCTCAAATAAAAATGGAGCAATGAGGCATACATGAAACTGCCCTTGAAAATCACTCAAAAGCTACAGTAGTATGTCCATATGATAACACTGCTTGATGAGCCTGTGGGCTTCTGAGTACAATTCAAGATACTGGCTAGAATATAGAACTCTATGTGACATAGGACCTGGTTACTTGCTATCTCAAACAATTTCTACCCATTGAATTAAACAGTGGGATCTAGGTGGATGAAGAACACCTTTTCTGCTACAGTATCTGTCTTCTAGAATAGTATCTCCCACCCACCCCTGCAACCCGAGACAGCTGCATGTCCCTTCCTGATGAGGTTCCATTTTTGGTCGTCTTGGGTAATGAACCGCTATAAGATTCGAGTTTCTTATGTATGGTTCTTTTTCATAGGCACACATCTCTTTCTTTTTTTCATTTTATTGTTCTAACATTTTTTATAGTGTAAAGCACCCCAGTTGTTTGGTGTTAATCAACGGGGGAGGGGGAGACAAAATGCTTTTCCCTGATCTAAGAAAAATCAAGTTTATGTGATTGTTAATCAGAAATAGAATAGTTTTTCGTTTCAGAGTAAGTCTTTTTTTTACTATGCCATCATGTTTTGAAACAGACTGTATGCAAGATCCAAACTTCATTCTTTTGATACTGCAAAAATTTACATTAGTATTTTGGCATGCAAATGGTTGTAAATGGTCATACTCTGCAGCAATCTGGATGTGGGTGCAGCATCTTTGGATGCTAAAACTGGCATTCAGCATACCATCAGTTGGTAGAATGATGGGACTATATTTCTTGCAGTTCCTGTCATTTGTTAGTTGCTGTTGCTGTTGCTAAAAATGTTCCCAGAAATACACGAAAGCTGACTGAAATAGCTCTTGGAGGAAAAAAAGGATCCTGAAACTTTCTAAAATAAAAGTTGGCCTATTGTCAACTCAAATTCCAAAACTCTGATCCAATCTGTTCAAATGCAACTTTTGAACCTCTTCCTTTTCTGTTCTTCCTTTCATCTCTGTCTATCAGTTTGCTGCTTCTACAGAAATGTAAGAAAGGCTCATATTATGGCAAGACAATTTTTTTAAAAAAAGTTTAGATTAGGCAGATGATGCCTAATATAATTTTTTCCCATCTAGATCAGGGGTGAAATTCAGCAGGTTCTGGAGAACTGGTAGCGGAAATTTTGAATAGTTCAGAGAATTGGCAAATTCCATCTCTGGCTGGCCCCAGAGTGGGGTGGGAATGGAGATTTTGCAGTATCCTTCCCCTGGAGTGGGGTGGGAATGGGGATTTTGCAGTATCCTTCTCCTGCCATGCCCACAGAACCAGTAATAAAAAAAATTGAATTTCACCCCTGATCTAGATGTTATAATAATATTGTGTAGTAGAAAAAACTACCAAAGTTAGGTATGTTAAATTCTATTTGACCATATTAACCAATTAGTTAACTCAGAAGAGCAATACCAAGCTTACATGGTAAGAATAACAGAAGAAAGGGAGGGAGAGAGAGAGAGGGAGGGAGGTTTACAGGCTTCTGCCAGGAGAGCTGATGTGGAATCAGAGATTGAATTTACCATTCTGAAGCTCAGAGTAGCCTTTGTTTCCATGGTCCTTAACATTTCTCTTAGATTCCTTATTCCTTGAATAATATTGCTAAAGGGAAAAAAATCAAGTGTGAAAAGCAAGTCTGAATTGTCCATGAATTATGAACAACAACAGAAGAATCTCTCTTACGTTGAATATATGTACATTCATACATATATGCATACATACATATGCACACTTATGTTCAGGTTGGGTTATAGTAATAGGGCAAGTCAGCAAATCTTCAAAGAATACTTTCCCAGATGATGACTGATAAGAACTTACACCTCATACTTAGTTTGTCAGAAAGCAGTGCCTTCTCCCATTGCACCTGGATAGAAGAGTGGTCATACAGAGATCTAGCACTGTGGATTCATGTCATCCTAACCTATTGCACAGGATAATGCTGAGGACAAAACATGGCAGACAAAGTATGTTACGTTACGTTCAGCTCTTGCATTAAGATAGAATATACTAGTGGAACCAGTATTTTCCCCCAGCTTAATTTGGAGACATTTAAAAAATTTATATTAAACCTAGTTTAATTCTTAGCCTAACATGTATCTCTATTTACTACTACAGAATAATGAAAAACTGGGCCACATTTTTCAACTAGTATACTTAGATTAGCTATCCATTCCCGATTCAGAGAATCTATACATCTCTTTCCCTGAATTTAGGATATGTTGTAAATTGGCTTTGTTGACAGGAAGCCCACTTTTCTTCATGAACTATAGCCTATCTTACACAGATGTATATAGAGAAGACAAACTTCCTAATACTAAGAGCTGTATATTATGCTTCTTTGGTAGCCTCTATTTCACTGAATGTATTTAAGCAGAAGCTGGTTATCCTTTTATCAAAGATGCTGTAAACTTCACACCAGACCGCTCAAATCCATGAGCTTTCTATGGAAGTTCCTCCTGCTTCAATCTGAAAACCAGTTAATATTTTATTTTACACTAAGAGAAATGTACACTTGAGATGTCAACAAATTTGAAGTGCCTAGCTGAAAGAAAACAGATGCACACAGGCACATAATTAACATACCAGAAAATTGTATTCCCTGAAATCACATCAGAGCTTGTAAGGATTTGTTGTACTTGGGAGAACTCTACATACTTCCGCTCTTAACTTAAGAAACAAAATCATTTCTCTAATCATACCACATTTAGAAATCACTCATCTAACAAGAACATCAAGTGACCCACTTCACTTTCCACATTTTGTTTACTTGGCTTGTGAAGAGATCTGTCTGCACCCTCTTGTGGCAGAGAAAAAAAGAGATCTAATCCAATCTACTTTTTTCCCCTCCTACACCGATCCTCTCTATTAAAACAGTGGGGAGAGAATTACAATTAAATGTTCTTGTAATTTTGACTCCTACAATGATAACTCTTCTAATAATTAATAATTCCTTTTTTGTGATTAAATGAAGATTTGTATTGTATTCTTAAACACATGGGTGGTGCATCTTTCTGCCAACACAGGATTGACTTTAGGGGTATTAAAACAAACCCACTGAACCAAAATTAGCAATTAGATGAAGGTGCTTTATGCATATATAACCTGTTTGCCTCCAAGGCAACTGTGGCAAGAAAGGTCATACAATGGGGCAAAACTCACTTAACAAATGTTCTCACTTAACAACAGACATTTTGGACTCACTTGTGGTCATAAATTGAGGACTGCCTGTATTACCTACTGGTAGCTTGGAACAGAACAATATACAAAGCTTTTTATGTGAAATCCTGTTTATTATTTACCTACCCTTTCTTTAAATGAGCCACATATGCACTCTGCAGAGCTGCTTCCAGAAAGTAAGGAAGTTCAAAATCCAAGGAAGACATCTGACTGCCTTTTATGTTTCTTGTATGTGTATTATTAAAGCTCTGGTAATAGAAGGGGGGGGGGAGAAAGAGAGAGAGATGGCAGATAAATATGAACAATAATTTTGCTTAATGCTTACTCTATTCTGCTTCCAAAAGATCAGAGAAAATGACTAATAAAAAGGAAAGAGGATAGGGTAAAGATAATTTGAAATTTGCTTTGAATTACACTTGTTATTTCTTTATAGTTTGGACATTTATAAACAAAAGAACAGCTGAACCACAAATAGTAGCCTACTATAGGCGCAATTGCTCCCTCATTTCAATTGTTTAACTGAAACTAAAAAGAAAATAGAAAAGTGGTCAAGCATCTGAGTCCTGGGTCCCATAAACTGGATAGATTACAAATCAATGCCTAACCTTCTATGACCCTTAAATTGGGGCTTTGCAGTGACTTGAAGGGAAAAATGTTTTGAAGGGGGGAAAGGTGATTTGGAGTGCATGTGGACATTTGTACAGCATCTCTTGGAAACTCCTAAAAGTTGCTGCCTTTTCCCCCCACCAGCATAGCTGTAGTGTGATCTCAGGAAAAGATGGATTTGGTTTAAGTCCCAAACGTGGTTTTTTTTTCAGGAGGCAACTGGACTTTCTGGTTTTTTCTTTGAAGACATTTCACTTCTCACCCAAGAAGCTTCTTCAGCTCTGACTGGATGGTGGGAAGTGGAAGGATTTAAATTCCTTGAAGACAGCTGGTCATCTGCTTCCTTTTAGAGCATGGGTGTCAAACTTGTGGCGTCATGTTGCTGTCATGTGACTTATTGTGATGTTTTTCCCCTTTGCTGGCATGGGCGTGGCCTGCACGTGATGCACCCAGCCCACAGGCTGCCAGTTTGACACCCCTATTTTAGAGAGTTGTTGAAGCACTTGGAGATTTATCTGTGTCCTCAGGATCACCTGAGTAGTGCAAATGGTTCCTGTAGTCAGCAACCATTAACACTACTCAGGTGACCCTGAGGACACAGACAAAGCTCCAATTGGCCCTAATGACTATGCAGGTGACCAGATGTCTGCAAGGAGTACAAATCCTTCCATTCCCCACCAGCCAGTCAGAGCTGAAGAAGCTTCTTGGATGAGAAGCAAAATGTCCAAAGAAAAAACAAAGTCCAGTTGCCTCTTGAAAAAAATCACTTTTGGGACAAACATGACCTGCATGACATAGAGAACCTCTACAGACTTTTGGTTTAAAGCACTGACAGTGGATATTGCATTAGCCCCATGCACAGTCTAAAGCACCTTCAAATCCAAACAACTGAACAGACCTGATAGATTACTCAATAGTCTGTAATCCGGTTACCATCTTTACCAGCTGGGAAGTACAATAACATCTGCAGCAATTTGCAATCTGCAATGATGTCAGCCTACATCAGTTACAATCTTCTACAGTGAAGCTACTGTATTTGCATGATAGTGTAAAGTTGCACATTAGTCAATAGTTCCCAGCATTAATGTCCCTTTTGTGGATGCACATCAACTTGGTTGATCACAAAAAAGCTAAAGAGGATCAAACTTACTTAGAAGCTCAATGGAATGCTGCTAAATGCAAGAGTTAAACCACCCTAGAAGATTATGGCAATCCCACTTCCATATTGTTGCCAAGAAAATACCATGGGTGGACCAGGAATTGAGCATGACTTGAAGACTTTTCTTTACCCAAATGTAAAATAATTTAAATAATTGAATTTAAGACAGTTCCTCACCCCAACATGCAAAACAAAAGGGGAACTTAGTACTGTATATACCCATTATCAGATTTGTAATTGAGCTAAGGTGACCTTCCCATTTAAAGATAAAGTGGAAAAAATAGTCTTCATTTTAAATAAGTGCAATAGAGACATATAAAATGGTTTTGCATGAAGTACAGCTGATATAGCATGCATTGTTCAAAATCTGGCATTTCCCCCTCAGAATCATACATTTTAATCTGTGGCGTTTTAGTGATTTTCAAACCTGTGTTCCAAAATTCAATATTCAAAAAGCTGGCAAAATGTGATGCTAAAATATAAAATTACGTACAGAGATCTGATTCAAATTTACATTCTGCCAGCTACATGAAATCTTGGGATATTTGGACTTAACCACCTCAGAGAGGTATTACCTGAGCAAAAGAGAGCAACATCTTGAGCCCATTGGAGGGAGAGTGGCATAAAACTGAACATCAAGCAGGGCCTCGGGGTATATAATTTAGCACGTTTCCTGGCTTTCGTTTAATGGAGAACAAGTGGAACAGTTATATAAATCCTTGGGAAATGCTAAGGGGGGGCTCCTTTGAGCTGACTTTTATTTACCTTCTCCATTTCTTGCAGGAAAATCTGAGCGATTACACAGGCCCTTTCAAAGCAAGCCATGACTTCCTCTTCTCTTTCTGACAGCCGGACTTGGGAAGCAGTGGAATTGGGTGAGCGCTCCAGTGCCAAGCCTGTGAAGACAGCAACAGTGTCTCTTCAATGCCAGACTAAGAAGCACTAATCATCAATTAGTTCTCACTTTGTGCAACCATCCCCATAATCTTCTCTACCTAGAGAAGCCCAGCAGAGCTGGAGGTTGTTTAGTTGAGTGAATTTAAATCTTTTATCCCCATCTGTCATAGTGCCTCAGAAATAATATCTCCTCAAGACCCTGTATGGCCTTTGCCCTAACCATGCTGGAAAAAATATTTTTTTAAAAAAATTCCCTCCAGATCTTGAGTTAGGATGAGTGGTAATCCTTCTGCTTTGATGTTATCTGTTACTTTGAATGGTTTCCCCCCTCAAAGGCACATCATTCTCTTTGTTTTATTGTGGTTCTTGGAGTTCTTTTTAATGGTGTACACTTCCCAGAATTTCATAAAGTTATTCAGTTGTTTGTATATGATGCACAAATAAATACAGGTCACCCTTGACTTATGTTGTAACAGAGTCCGGAATTTCCAATATAAGTCATGGTGATGTAAGTTGAGACAGTCATGTCACCAGACCTGTTTTTATGACATTTTGGGAGCTGTTGTTAAGTAAATGCTGTAGCTGTGGTAGTTGTTAAGTAAATCAATGTATACCTGTGGGCATTTTTTTAAAACTGGAAACCAGTTGAAAAGGTCAGAAACTGGCAAAAAAAAAAATCCCATCATAAATCAAAGTCACGTGACCATGGAACACCAGGACTGAGTCTGGGTGGTGTACAGCACATACCATTGGACAGAAGCCAAAATGAAGAAACTGTGCAGTCCTAAACTGGAGGAGGGAGTGGGGAGAGATTCAGGAAAGCCACACCCCAGAATATCTCAGGCTGTATTTAGTAGGGTACAAGATTGTAGCTGTAGTCTGGCAAGGTCTCTCCATTAGATGTAAGCAAATAAAGGATTGGATTCAATGGATTTGTTTTGTGATCTTTGGGATTGGGGTTGACATTGTCAGAGCATAGATTATTTCAACTTCAGGAAGAGTAATATCTTTACATACATACATACATACTCCATATCATCCCATTTAAAAAAAAGTGGGGGGAAACTAACTTTCTAGCTAACATGTAGCTAAATAGACATTGCATCTATATCAGCAATAGCAATAGCACTTACACTTATCTACCACTTCATAGTGTTTTTATACCCCTCTCCAAGAGGTTTACAGAATCAGCATATTGCCCCCAACAATCTGGGTCCTCATTTTACCGACCTCGGAAGGATGGAAGGCTGAGTCAACCTTAAACCAATGAGAATCGAACCCCTGGCAGTAAGCAGAATTAGCCTGCAATACTGCATTCTAGCCACTGCACCACCAAGGCTCCTGATGAATATGAGCAATATGCAAGGATGTTTTTGAAATCAAAAGGGGATGGTGAGCAAAGTTTTCAGATTACTAACAGAATTGCAGCAAGAAGCTACAATATATATACTGTAAAGCGCTCTATTTCTCCTAGTTTTGCAAAAAACAAATATCAAAAAACAAATATCAGAATGCTACATATATACATAAATATATACACACAGACAATCATGTGGTTATGAAGACTTTAATCCAATCCTTTGTCAAGGATAAGAATTCTCAGGCTATCCCAGACAAATGAGTTTTAGGGTAGTTGTTGTTTAAAAAAATAAATTATATCTTTCCAGTATTGTATTTCAACTACGAGTTCCACCCCCCCCTCCCCAAGTTTCAATCACAACAATAATGTCCTATTCCACCACCACACTCCACGCATACTAGGATTTCAAGTTCTTCTGGTTTGTTCTTCGTACTCTGTGAATAAGCAACTGAGCCATTTAGTATCGCCCTTCTTAGGTTTGCCTGTTGAATCTCCCATTGTACAGTATTTCTGACATTCCTTCCTTCTGATCACCTGCTGCCTTGTACGATTTGATTCCTTTGGGCTTATGCTCGAATGTGGTTCTGGAGTCTGGACGTTCTTTCTTCCCCTTCAGATATACGTTGAAAGCCCACCAGATATTGATGGCATTATATTCATCGAATTGTATGTATGTTGAATTGGATTACATTGAATATAATGAATATATTCATTATATCCAAAATAGTATTCATTCATTCTAATAATTTAAAGCAGCTTCTTATATGTGTGGAATCTGGTTACTGCCTATAAAGTATTATAGATAAATATAGATACAAATACTTAAGTATGAGGCAGACTCAGTTCGACAAATAAGGCCAATTCTAATACCATCTTTTTCTGCCTCTCCAATTAGAACCCTGTATTTTCCATTCAATACTTATGAAATTTTCTTGAGTATCTCATGTAAAGATTATCTTTGCAGACAGAAAGTTCCAAATTGAATTCCTGGCACCTCGAAGTAAATCTGAAAACACCCTTCTCTGATTCTCTGTACAAATACAGCTACTCATTATAGATAAAACTAAGCTTTGAAGATTAAAAGATCTTATTCAGATATAGCAATTTCCCGAGTTCCTAACCACTTTGTTTTAGATACCTTATACTGTACTCCATAGGCCAGGGTTTTTTTCCCCAACATGCTACACAGTCAACCTGGAAATGGAACAGAATGCACAGAGAAGAATGGAAAAGTCCTTCTATTTATTATGCTAATCTTACAAGACCTGTAAGACTGCATCAACTTTGCCTGTGATGCAGTCTTAAGGTTGTATGGGTCATCTCTCTCTCTCTATCTCTCCCTGTCTCTCCCCACCACCAATATCACAAGTGAAAATCCTGGCAAAAGCAAGCCATACCAAACAAAAAATGGACAATCTGCTGCCCTCCAGATCAAGCTGTTACCCTAAACTCTAGCCAGCATTTCTTTTAAAATTCAACATATATAAATGCGAACTCTAACACTTGATACCAAGGGTTGGCAACCTGCGGCTCTGGAGCCACATGTGGTTCTTTCATCCCTCTGCTGCAGCTCCCTGTTGCCCACAATGATAGGGCTTTTGTTAGTGCAGGTAGAGACAAAAGGATGCCGCACTAGGAGGAGACTCTATGGTAGGGAACCGGACTTCCAGTTGGCAGAGGAAAAAGGACACCGCGCTAGGAGGAGACTCTATGGATAGGGGGCTTCCAGTTCGGATCTTGTGGCTCTTTGAATGTTTAAGGTTGTCAACCTCTGCTTTATATTATAGTGGAAAAAGATAATGATGTATACAAAGAAGAATACAACACTTTATACCCAATGGGAAAAAGTAAAGATGAAAAGTTTTGTCCAGTAATACACAGGAGCATAAGCACAGAGAAACATCTTGCTGAAAGTTCCCAAATTCTCACAGTACTAACAGCACATCATCTGGAATGAAATATTAAGCAAAGTACTATAAGGACCATCCCAACCACTATTGCTGTTTTTAACACCATACTATGGGTGTCAATCTTTTTATAATGATCTAATAAACGTGCAGGGGATTCTGGCTGATCAATTAGTAGGGTTACAAGGGAATGAGAAGAAGGCAATCAAGTTAATCTGCATAGTAGATTTCTCCAAAAGTTAGAAGGCTGTTTTTCTTCAGGAAATCAATAATCATGGAGAAAAAAATGATGTTGGATTGACCACTGGGGTATAGGAGGTATATAGGATGAAGGTGGAGGAAGTGCCTGGAAAAGAACCTGAGAAACCCACCAATCACCGCCCTTGAAACTGCCCCACACTGAATTGATAAGGACAGTTTCTCACTGCTGATGCACAGTAAAACTTGATCAGTGCAAAGTACAGCAATATAGTTTTCTGTCAACTCAAGGATGGGACGAATGCATATTACTCAGCTGTGAGGAAATGCTTTTGCTGCTGGTGAAATTATGCTTGGTATTCTTAAGGACTGTATTCTGTTGAGAGAAATGATTCTAGGGTCTATGCTCCAGTGTCATGTAAGGCCAAAGGCAGAAGAGATTGGCTTGGAGAGACTGCATGAAATTAGACAAAAGCCTGCATTTCTATTCTATAAAGTGCTACAGGCTGGCTTAAGGAACCAAATCTTTAATAACAACATGTAGCACCTGTGCCTCCCCCAAGAGATCAAGTATATTTTCCACTGCTTACTTGTTATTCTGGTCAAAAGATAGCACACCTTCAGAAGTATTACAGGGTCTAATCAGGACAGCCTCAATCTGAAAACTGCTCCTTTTGGTAAAAACCAAGTCCTTGGTTGACAGATTTAAATCTTAAAATAGGGATGGGCACAGGGATGGGTTCTGGGTTCTTTTACTGCCGGTTCATTCAGGGACATGTTTTGGGTGGACCTGCGCTTTGGGCATGTGGCTGCTTGATGCGTGCTATGTGCGCATGCGCAGTAGTGAAAACATTGTTTCTGCGTATGCGCGGAAGCAAAACCAAGAAGGTGCCGCCGCCAATAGAACCAGTTCGGAGGCATGGGCGGCTGAGTTACTACCTACTCAGCCGAACCAGTCTGAACCTCGGATGGGCAGCTCCAGGGCCACATATGGCTCTGAAGCACCCAGAGTTCCTATAGTTTGAGTATACAGTAAGTTTTTGTTTTATTTCATTCTTTGCTCATTTTGGGCAAGGGGTTTAAGAGAATAACAGATACCCTAGATTTACAAGGGGTTAAGTACTTCTTTCATTCATTAAAATGAAAAAAACAACAACACTTCTTTTCCTCCAAAAACACAACTTTCACCTACTTGAATTCTAAGAGGCAACATGCGTAGTTCACACCTTCGCAAATCTAAGATATCTGTTTTACTTCAAAAACCATCTAAAAGAGATCAAAACAGTTAGCCACCTCCAGTTCAGTGACATCATAACCACCCAGCGATGCCTTCTGCAGAGGCAAACAAATATTAAAGCATGACCTTCACTTTGCACATTCATATTCAAGGCTAGGGCTTCCGTTGCTCTTGGGTGTCTTCAAAAGAGTGACCTTTGCATCTGAAAGACTAAGGTCACTCTTTAAAAAACAGCAATCCTTATCTTGGACAGGGATGGAACCACTGGTTTGAGAGTACGATCAAAGAGGACAGCCATATTAAAACTGAACAGCCCTCTCTCAAATAGGGGGCGGGAGGGATATGATACTACCTATCTCCTGTCTACAGCACAGTCTTTTCAGTAGTCCCAAAAAGGTTCCACACCCATTGCACTCTGACCCTGAGAGTGCAGATAAACCTCCAGCTGGCCTCAATGACTCTCAGAGCGCTAACAATCAGATGACTATAAGCTAAGGAATATAAATCCTTCCATTCCCACCCCAAAAACAAAGGCCAATTGCCTTTTGAAAAGCAGTTTTGCTGCAGCTGATTGGGTTCAAAGCCATGAGCACACAAAACACACAGCTTACTAAACCATTATGGTTGAATTCATACAACACTCTTAGGACCAAAACCAACCACTATGTTTAGTTTTGAAAAACCTCTCTCTGGTTTTTCAATATATATCAAAATCAACAAAGCTGTCAGGAAAATGACAAAATTTGTATATACACATGGCAAATATTTAATGGATTTGCATAGAACAAGTGAATATTATAATAATCTAGATTCACTTAACTGACTTGCTCACCAATTGGCTGATGGATACACTCATTTCATTATCATATTTCTCCCTTGAAAGTTTTTTGGTTCAAATTTTACTAACAGATACTTTTTTAGGGTCATACAAGTCAAATGCATGTTATATTTGTAATTTCTGGATATTTAGTAGGTGAACCATAGAAGAGAATAGCAGTCTATATGTACTCAAATATAGCTAAGCAATGATAAGCCCCTTCTTTTTTCAGAATCATAGCCATAATGTGTTAAGTGAACCTGATCAATGACTCCTATATTTTAAATTATTAGACAGCATGTTATCAATCTAAGCTAAGTAATATCAAAATGCTATCAGTTAAACTGTCCTCAGAAATACCTATCCGGGAACATATATGTGATCTTTATGCAACTAAGCTATATATTGTAATAACAATAGCATTTAAACTTATATACTGCCTTTCCAGTGCTTCTAGCCCTCTCTAAGTGGTTTACAGAGTCAGCATATTGCCCCCAACAATTTGGGTCCTCATTTTACCCACTTCGGAAGGATGAAAGGCTGAGTCAACCTTGAGCCTGATGAGATTCAAATTGCCAAATTGCAGGCAGCCAGCAGTCAGCAGAAGTAGTCTGCAGTACTGAATTCTAACCACTGTGCCAACCGTGGTAAGCAGGAAAGGCCTATTTAAATTAAATAGTGAAGCAAACTAGAATGCTTCATAGACTATCTGATGTCCACAAAAGCAACGGTGGGCAGGTAGGCTAGCAAAAAGAAATTTGTGTGAAATTAGGAACTTTTCATGGTAGCAAATAAAATAATAATAAACTATACACTCTGTAAGTAAGTCAGACATATCAAAGTTTCTAATGATTTCTTATTATTAACTGGAGGATATCATTTCTAAATGCTTAAGCCTTTCTAATCCAATAGCTACGCCATCACAAATAGGTACCAACGATGCATTTCCCCAAAGCCAATAGAATAGCAGTACATTCTAAACTGTGGCTCCTTAGGAAGCACAGATCAACATGATGCCTGCTGTTCAAAAGGATCATTGCAATAGTAATATGGTGTTTTAGCTTTGATTTTTACATACCAGTTGAAGGTATCTGATCATTCCAGCCTCTATTCACCTAATAAGTGGATTGGTATGCTGAAAAGGTTAGAAGAGGATAGGCAGAGAGCAACTACTTCAGCAGCAGTCATAAACAGCACTGAAAGGAAACAGAAGATGAAGAATGCAAGCAGAGGTATTTTTTTCAAGGGTTTCCAGAAAAACAGCGGAATCATAAACCCTCTCTTCCCTCTCTTCCAAACATAGAATAACAGACACATATAGAAGAGATATTATTGTTGTTGTTGTGTTGTACAATGGTTGAAAATGCAGCAAGGAGAAATGTAAGTAATTCTACAAAGGAAAGAAGAATCAAATATTGTCAGTTTGATAAGCACTAAAAGCTGTAGGAAAGAGCCCATGGTGGATCTGCCAATAGAGTGGGTCTTTAAAACTGACCCACTCCCCACTGTCTTAAATATTGCCATAAACTCCACAAAAGAAATCAGACTGCGTTGTTTTGCACAAGCATCAGTCTCAATCTGGATCCACTGACCACCCAAGCAAGAAATTACCTTTAGTACCCCAGGTTGTGCCCAAATTATCTCTTTGGGCATCCCTAGTTTAAGAACCACTGCTTCCTTACAAACACAATGTCACTTTAATTTGGGTGGAAGCAGACATCTGTTTAAGATATTTATTCCCTGTTCATGTCATCAGGCAGCGCTCTTGACTTTTCAGATCTTTCTCCTGAATCTTTTACATACAACTGAGCTGATTTTTTTTAAAAAATATTGTTCCTCTTCTGCCACCTTTACTTATTTTTTCTGTCTTTTTCATAGCTTATCTGCAATATATATAACATGTTTAATAATCATTTACTCTTCCAAAGATACCATGTCATATATAGTCCAAAGAGTTGGGTAGAGCACCATTTCTCACCGCTTGACAAATTTTATGGTACATGGATTTCAACTAGCCAGAATTCTCTAGCCAGCATAATATTCCATGTCAGAGCAGAAAAACCCATGACATTTAAAATACAAATCTGTAGTATTTTGTATTGCAACACTGTCATGCTCTCCTATTTTTCTTTTTAAAAAAGCAAAATATTACAGTGCTACTGATTTTCCCTGTTGAGTTAATTTCAACCTATTTACTGAAGATCAAAGAAACTGAAGAATATGCAGAATGTTGTTTGATTGTTTACAAATAAAAAATTGATAACTACAAGGCTAATCAAAATTCAATCTTTTAATCAGGCATAGGTATTTTATATGACTTAGAATTTTGTTTATGATATTCCATAGCTCATCAGCTTTTTAAAATTTAAATCAGTGCAACTTCAACTAAATTAAATAAAATGTTTGCAGGATAAAATAAACAAGGTTTATATGAGTTGATTTTCTAAGCATCATCGCAGTGGAAATCAGAAACCATGACCTAGACAACCCCCATACCTTTAATAACAAAAGCTTCGGTTAGCAGACGCAGCTTGTATAAAGGTTTCTTTCTCTATACAAGGTCTTCGAGGCCACCTCTTGCATACAGGCTCAAAGTCTTCGGTAAACAACCTTCAATATAATGAAGCTTGCAAGGAGCAACATTGCTTCTGTCATATCTTTTGGCTGGAAAATTAAAATGTCTTAGTAATATAATAAAGCTGTGGTTAAACACATGTTTGTTTGGAAATATTCCTGTTCAACCTTGCATGGAATCAAGCATTTTGTTAAACAAAACCTTAGTGAGCTTTGAAGTACATGTGAAATATAATGAGTGCAGAATGCAGATCCCTCGGTTAATTTGAAAAAATATAGCAGTTGGACCTTCTTTTCTACTGAAATTAATAAGGCAGCTCTTAAGAAGAGGAACATTCTGTCATTACAACAGAGGATCCGCATGGTTTCCTGTTATGTTCAATGGATGGAGCCATCTGATTTTCTTCCATGCATTTTCAAGAACAACTTACCTATGTGAAGTAGAAGTTACAGTGTACTTTGACTTGGATTACAAGTTTGCTGAAAATATATATTTAGCTTAAAGTTTTGCCCTGCTTATTTTTTTTTACCTATATAAAAATATTTAGGGCAAACCTTTAAGCTGCTTTGTATATATTTATGAAGCAGCTTAACGTTCTGCCCTGCTTACCCAAAATTTCTTCATAAGGAAAATACTTTGCATCTCTTCAGGAATTTTGAAACTGCAATCAAAGTGTGTATATATGTGTGTGCAATATATATACATATATATATATACATATATACATATATAATATAACATATACATATATACATATATACATATACATATATACATATACTATATCATATATACAATATACATATATACATATATACATATACATTAACATATATACATATATACATATATACATATATACATATTACATATACATATATACATATAAATATATACATATATACATAATACATATATACATATATACATATATACATATTACATATATACATATATAATACTACATACATACATACATACATACATACATAATATATATATATATATATATTTAAAGTCACAACCCCTGGTATGCCCAAATATGGGAGGAAGGTCACACTTCCACTCTCTGTTTGTTATATTGTTATATCAGCAAAATATAACATATATAATATATTATATATATTTTATATAAAAAATATAAATAACACATTTCAGCTATCCTTTGAAAAGTTACAGCACTTCAAACAAGGGAAATTAAATCTTACTTAATAAATCCTACATCAGCCTCTTCTTACATCTAATTTAATTGCAGCATTAACTGCATCCCTTCTAAGTAACCATTGCCCTGTTTTACCAAGTATACCAGCTTGAGCACCACAGTGCTATAAAGGCCATCAACCTTGACTAACACATTATGAATACAGCCCAGTTTATGGCTTTAAGCAATAGAGAGATTTGAAACACACAAAGTGCTTTATCTGTAACAACCCAAAAGGTTAAAACTTAAGAACACCCCCTCTAAATGGTTGATCCCCCTATGGTTCATACAGCTATTTCTCAGTCACATTCACATTTTCCAAACCAAAAATAGCCAGGGGATAGACAGTGTTGCCATTTGTAGGAGATTAGATTTGGAAGTTTGCCTCAGAGCATGAAAATCAGTGCATGGTTAACATAACTATAATATCCACCTTGCTAGCCATTTAAATTAAGTAAATTAACTCCAAGTGAAAAAATGGAAAAATTGGCAGATTATTTTTTCATAGGTATGCTAGATCCAAATGGATGTATAACTTACTTCCACATGATATCCTCAGTTCATTTAGTAACCGTTTGAAGTTACAAGAGCACTGAAAAAAGTGATTTATCACCGTTTTTCACACTGATGACTGTTGCAGCATGCCCCACAGTCACGTGATCAAAATTTAGATACCTGGCAACTGATTCACATTTATGACAGTTTTAGTATTCTTTTGAGACCTTCTGACAAGCAAAGTCAATGGGGAAGCCAGATTAACTGTATTACTAACTTAACAACTCCAGTGATTCACTTAACTATGGCAAAAAGGTCGTAAAACGGAGCAAAACTCACTTAACAACTGTTTCACTTAGCAAAGTTGAGGACTAGCTATATGAGAAATGTGAAATTTTTATCAAGCTTTCCTCATTTTTGTATATAATACTTGTACAAAAGAGTAACTTTCCCAATTTGTAACGAAAACTCACATTAATGAATTAATGCAGATTTTAGAAGTTGGGACTTTGAAAGAGACATAAAATCCCACCATGCTGAATTAGAGCTATGACTCCTGAATAAACTACCCAGTGGTGGGTTCCGGATCCTGGTGCAACTGGTACGGTGCAACGGGGCTGGCCGCCACCACATGAACACGCGCAGCATGCACACACATGCGTGCAGTAGGTGCATGCGTATTTACTGCCTCCAATGCTCCGCAACACACCAGCTGCTTGGCGGGTGTCGCGCAGGCGCTGTACACTCGGTGTGCTTGCACGGAAGCCCCGAACAGTTCGAATACAGGTAAGGAGCATGGGTGGGCGGGCGGGTGGGCCCTCCAGAGCACTGTACCGTAACGGTACCTGGTGCTCCCAGCAGGCACCGATACGTCCATATCGGGGCGTACCAATATCCACCACTGAAACTACCCCATGTGGAATTGTTCAAGTAGCAGGCCAAAGAAAGAGTCTCTTGGCAGCTTCCATAACAATAAATTGTACAGTTAGACTTGTTCTGCCCATTATGATGTCTCCTTGTTGTTATTTTTAAAAAAAGCAAGTCTCTTGTATCATTAGCACTCCTAAAATAGATCTATAGAAACATAAGTGTATCTGCAATAAAACATTGTTGGCATTGTTAGAGCCAGAAAAAAGATGTGGTTGTTTTAATGAGTCAATTGATTTGATTTACTAAAATAGCTGCATCCTTTTTCTAGGCTCACATAGAATTCTGAGAAAAGACAGAAGAGGTGGCTGTGCTCACATTATCACACATTCCAAAGCACCTTCTCAAAGTTATGTTCAAGAGTCTTAGTAGCTTTAATTTGGAAACCCTGGACTTAGCCACTCATGTCTTTTACTAGGACACTGTATTCTCTACCCCACCACGCCATCCCCTATTATTTCCTTCCTCCAAGTCAGCAATATTTCATGACCCTTGTTTATGTTTGGTCCTCAATGGCAACCTTTGATATTGGTGTCCCTAAATTGTGTGTATACTTCTGCAAACCCTCAAAACCTGCTAATGCCTTCATTTCTTCATATGGATAATGCCATTCTAGAAGGGTTGGTTCTTGGAGGACAGAATTGCCTATTAAGTTGTATAGTGTTGAAAGTTTAATTTAGTAAATCATAACAAACCCCAACATTCTTTTGAATAAAAGCTGCTGCAGATAGAAAGCAATTATTTCAGATTTTTATAAATGCATCAGGCGAGATTAAAGATTCCAACATTTTATTATCTAAACCATTTGAATGTATATCATTAGCAGTGTTTTTATGCTCTTTTTTATTTCTATCTAGAATTCCTACCAGTAATTTTCCTCGATTTAGAATGTCAGTCAAAAACTTTTTGGCGTCACTCAGTTTGGGCTCGTTTTTTTCCATTAATGGCATGATTTCTTTGATTTTGGCAAGGTTTCTTTTAAGCACAGCTCCAGCAGTGCCTCCGCAGCTAGTAGATTCTCATAGTCCTCTGCAAGACATAGTCAATGGAATAAAAAATTACACACTGTGTTATGTTCCCATATATAGCAGGACAGAAAGCTAAACATAGAGTTTTAACCATTATATAAACATTTCCTCGCATAAGAAAATTTGCCCAGAGTGCAAAACTTGTTTATGTAATAGGAATCCAACTTAAGTGATTATCTATACATTTATAGACATTTCTTAGAAACTTTCTTATTTAGACATATACATGAATATCCTGTGTCATGTATTCTACTTCAGATTTGTAACTATGACTCTTTAGAGAAATAAACATCAATTTGTTCTGTTGGCTTATTTAAAGAAATGGACAGAATTTGATTCAGTCATGAAAACTTTATTGGAAATAAAATCACAATTATTTATATAAATGTCTTGTTACTGTGTTCTAGAAATCTAATCAATAAGACTTTATAAATCCAAATTTTTCTGCAGGTCTCTCTATAATTACATAATAAATAATAACTGAACACAAGGGATTTACTTATTTACTTATCAATATGTATACATAAAACTGTACTCTAACCAGCATCAAGATCTGAGTCAAAAATCTGTGCAATGTGACTTTCTATGCTTCTCATCCCCGAAACCCTTATCTTTCAACCTCACAATCTGTTCCAGAAAGTATTAAGCAAATACATTTTGAGATGCATAATTGCCCTGTGCGAGTCAAATCATGATTAAACTATTAATTTATCTCAATAGGTCTGCACATTCAACTATTAATCCCTGTGGTCGCTAATTTCATGTCTGCCCATATCCTGTTTGCCCATGGGGGTCTTATGACAGGTTAAGATAATGAGATACTTATAATGGCAGAAGATAAAATTAAAAGCTAAAATGTTAATAAAACATTCAAGCCATAAATAGCAGCTACGTAATCATAAATATGATCTGAGTTCAAAAACAACATCTACCAGAAGTGTGCAGAGAGAATATCAAAAGATCAAGAAAATGATTGCCACTGCATAATTGATACACTACTTTAAACAAATTTTTTAAAAAAACTATATGATTAATACTGCATAGCAATTTAATATTGAGTATGCCTTGTTTCAATCAGTTATCTGAGCAGAACCACACTGAAAACAGTGCAAATTTTTCCTCAATAATATGGAGAATTTTACTCTTGGAGTGTTGTTTTGCCTCAGATTTTATAAGAGCAACTGTATTGGATATAAAGTAAACATGCAGAAAATACAATCTATTACTGGAAAGGACAACAAAGCTTTAACCATATGAGCTCAAACACCATTTAATATTACAGAAGCATTTTACTGTATTATTCTGACTCTCTAAAATAGAATTATTCCCAAAGAAACAGCAAAGCTGTCTCATATTCTCCTCCTTTAAAAAACAAACAAACTATTTGATGTTCCTTTTCTTTCCACTTATTTTGTCCCTTATCACTCCTACCCACTACTGCCACACTTTTTTCCCTGGAAGAATTGCATATGCAAAACTGATTGAGGGAAACATACATGCTGATAGTGCAACTAGCATGCATTTATGCTTTTGGGTGGAGTCCACAAGATAACTTGAAATTAGTGACACAGCCCCTCTACAGACACAAAATGGCTGTGGTTTGAGGCAAAGGTTTCGAGGGGGGGAGGAGGGACAGCCAAGCTGCTGGTGAGTTCATTCCTCTTTCTACGTTTCACAGACAGTTTTATTTTCTATTCAAAGGTTTCGCTTTAAAATTGAAACTGTGTTTACTTAGCCTCTATCTATCTTGCTCCATTTCCCCCCAAGAATGCCGCTAAAGTTCTCCAAGCCAACCAACGTCTGAAATAGTGAGCCAAAAATTCCATGATACTCAGCCAACCCATTTTGTAACTGAACACATGTAAATACCATCAGGTGTGGAGACTTAATCTACATGATAGGGACATGAGAAGTGGCAAAGCATCCCAGTCAGTCTTGATGGCACCATTTGGGCATCTTCAACCCTGGTCTCATTTGATGGTGGGGCAACCTTTTTCAGAAGCAGAGGAACCCTTCTTGCATTTTGCCCCCTCCATACTTATTCTAGCCTAAGAGGTAAAGGTAAAGGTTCCCCTCACACATATGTGCTAGTCATTCCCAACTCTAGGGGATGGTACTCATCTCCGTTTCAAAACCGAAAAGCCAGCGCTGTCCAAAACCGTCTCCGTGGTCATGTGGCTGGCATGACTAAATGCTGAAGGTGTACAGAACACTGTTACCTTCCCACCAAAGGTGGTCTTTATTTTCCTACTTGCATTTTTACATGCTTTCAAACTGTTAGGTTGGCAGAAGCTGTAACAAGTAACGGGGGCTCACTCCATTACATGGCGCTAGGGATTCAAACCGCCGAACTGCCAACCTTTCTGATTGACGAGCTCAGCATCCCTGAGAGTCCTAGTTGCCTTAATTATTTTATTTATTTATTCACATTTTTCACAGCCACCCAACTCCAAGGGCTTCAGGGCTTCCAAAGCCAATCATGATGGCTGGCACAGACATAAAGAGCAGCCTGTTCTCAGAGGTCTTTCTTTTTGCCTTTTCCTGATGCTCACTCTGAGAGGCTGCTTTATCCTTCCAAAGGAGAGCGGATGGTCCGGCCTCGCAGAATCAGGCAGCTGCTCAGCAAGGACCTCTGCGGTCAGCAGCGGGTCAGAAAAAGGAGGAGGAAGCATTACCCTGGGTAATGGATAACTCCACCATTGGGCTCCTTTCAGTATGTGTGTGAGTGTGTGTCGGTGTCCAAATAGGCTGCTACTTCCGTGCTAAACCTACCCACAGTCATCTTCTACATATTAATTTGGAAGGAAGCGCTTGTGAATTCAATGAGATTTATTCCCCAGGAGAGCACATTTCACTGGGTTCATTCAACTAAGCATCGCTTGGGGAGCGGCACTGATTATATTCTCTTAAAGACAAGGTCACCCAAGAACTGATTCTGAACGAGGAGCATTTGAGGGCGGTAGAGCAGCCTCCTTCAAGAGTACCGAGCAAAGCTGAAGGAGAGGGAGAGGCAGCGGAGGAGGGAGACAAATTGGAGTAAAACCGGTCCGGGGTGCGGTGAAAGGTGCATTGTCAAGCCTTTTGTCCATACTATTCAACTATCTGTAGAAACTATCACTATTTCTACAAACAAGCCATTGCTAAGCCCCAGGGATGATTTCAAAAGTTGCTGGGCAGAGAATGGGGTGAGCTCCCCCCCCGCCGCCAAATAAATCTCCTTCCGCCCCCCAAAAGGCGACGGGACGCTAAGAGAGACAACCCAACCATACACACACACATAACACACACACACACCAGGCAGAGCCGTCGCTTCATCAGAGCCAGCCTATGTTAAGGCTGAGGCTGAGGCAACCCCAGCCCCGGGGTTTCGAAAAGAGAGGTTGGGTTCGACGGAAGCTGACCGCGGTGAATCTGTCGGAAAGCGCGCCGAGCCAGCTCGGGGGATGAGTTTATGGTTCGTGACATTGTGCGAACCCAGCACTTTCAGCTGAGCAAGGGAACTGGGCAATAGGGCTCGGCAGAAAGGGCGAGCGTCCTGACCCTTACAAGGGCAGGCAGACAGGCAGGCGGGCGGGCGCTTCCATTTTTTTATATTTTACGGAAGGGCAGCCGGTCACTGGGGAATCCCAAGCGGCCGGCTTGACTGCCTTACCAGATTTCTGCGGTGCGGCTCCGGCTCCTTTAGCCCCCTTGTGCCGAGGGCTGGACGTCCGCGCCCTCATCTGCGCCACCATGGCGAGCTGCATCTCCCACTGGCAATCCGTCCTGTACCTCTCGATCGCCTCTTCCATTTTCAGGTGAAAATGCGAGCCTTTCGCAGCCATCTTTGCGTGGGTGGGTGTCTCATGTACAACAGGGAAGTCCCGGGCAGGCAGGCAAGCAAGCAGCAGCGCGCCTCGGGAAGCGCCGGGTTCCCCACCCCTCCCTTCCCTTCCCCTCCTCTAGCTAGCATAAGCAAGCTTTCAATTTCTTTTGGACACGCTGGGAAGGGAAGCCCGGGTTTCTTCAACCTCTTGGTGCAAAAAACCCTTTGAGATCAGTTACGAGGGGACCATTCACCAGTTGGTCCCGGCATTCCGACGGAAAATAATTGGCAACCTTTGGAAAACGTGCTGGACTGAAGCAAAAAAAGTGGAGCTGCAGTAGAAGTGACTTCAACGACCTATGTCAGAAGCACGCCGCCTGTTTACTGCTAGTCCCCGATCGGCAGGCCTGTACTACAGGTCCGGATCAGTAGTTAAAGGAAGTCTTATTTTTCCTCTATTTACTTTTCAGATGAGTACTAGGCACTTTGAGTACTAGGCATGGTCTGGAAGTTAAGGGTTAGAGGGGGCGGGGGAAGTACCAGGGAAGGATAGCAGAAGGGCTTCCTTTGCTATTTCCTCTGTGTCCTTGGATCTTGGGTCGTCCCAAAAAGATTTTCTACACCTCCAACTTCCTTTTTTCCCTTCTTTTGACTGTGCTTGATCTGTCGGAGATCAACCTTGGGTAATTTGTCCTAAGACTCGAGGTTCAAAATGACACAGTAATGTTTTTTAAAAAATGTTTTTAATTCCACTATTATTTTTTATGAATAATTCATGGCAGCAAACATACTTAATTCATTTTCCGCCTCTCATTTTCTCCACAACAACAACCCTGTGAGGTGGGTTGGACTGTGAGAGAATGATCAGCCAGGCTGACTTTCATGCCTAAAGTGGAAGTAGAACTCACATTTTCTTGGTTTCCAGCCTGGTGCCTTAATCACTACACTACACCGCTCTAGTGTTTATTAACTTAGGTTTAGCATGTCATATTAGCCAATAGGTATGTGTGTCAGGATTTACATTTATGGGAAAGTAAAATTCACAAATACAGTTTGTTTCTTTTGAAGGAGAAATGGGGCTTCATTTGCTTAAAGGAATTGTGGAATATGAAACATTCCCTTGGGAAGGCATATTCCATTTGATTTAATGGCTATCTTTTACATTCAGTTATATGTAACCCATTTTAAGAACATTTTTACATGTAAAATTGGCTTTAATTTAGTGCATGGGTTTTTTAAAATAATACAAATTATCAGTTTGTGCTATTGATAATTTCTGAGATCCTAGCACCAATCAAAATGAAACATAACTTTCCCCCCCTCTTCTGAAGCATTAAATAAAATAATCATTTGACATTTTTAAGGCATGGGCAAAGAATAAACTTGATTAGATTTCATTGGGAAGGGGCTGCAATGAATCTTTTGACTCTTGTTGACTACATGAATGAAATTTACCTGGAAACAATGTGGAAGTTGTTTTCCTTTGGGTTATCTTTTTAATTTCCCAAATCGAGCCTATAGATTTGGGATTTCCTTGTGACCAAGTACTAACTGAGAGTCAAATTAGTTTATTGCAGTGGATGAAGAACCAGGCCAGAACTGGGAGGTTATGAGTTCTAGTCCCACCTTAAACACAAAGTCAACTGGGTGACTTTGGGCCAGTCACTTTCTTCTCAGCCTTAGGGGAGAGGCAATAGCAGGCCATTTCTGAAATATTGCTAAGAAAACTAAATAGATTTATCTAAGGTTTTGCCATGAGTCAACATTGACTCAAAGGCACAAGATAAATAAATAAATACTAACCAGTTCTTACTCTACTTAGCCTTTTATTTGAAAATTCAGCCAAGGTCAGTTAAGCACTGTTAGTCATAAATCAGCTGTTTCTTTATTATTATCATACAATCATCCTATAATGTCCTACCATTTAAAATAAACCTGTTCATTACCCAGAATTCTAAAAGTGTGATCTACAAAGCATCAGCTGTCAATAGAAGTCCCCATTCATGGGTCCCACATGCACAGTAATCCAGCGGCAAGAACTGCTTGCCCCCTAAGCCCTGTGCATGCTGGCAGCACATGTGTGTTGTCTCAATCTTCCCTCCGGGTGCTGACAATCACCTGCGCCAAATAGAACTGAGATCTTGCACAAGCAGCCACTTCCTAATGATTCTCTGCAACCTGTTTGTTTACTCATTTATTGATGTACATACAAGTCTAACAGGTCACTTGAAAGAGGTGCCAATCTACTGCTTAAAAGATTGTGGTGTAACTATTATTGCTAATGTAGTTCCATGATCTCCAGAGGTTGTAACCAGAAACCAAGTTTCTGACAAATGATTGAACTCCCTTCCCTACTCACCTGCCCCCTCCCACCCTTGCTCCAGCCTTCAGTGGATGACCTGATCCTGACAGCAAGAAAATATATCAATTATAGCATCTTAAGTTGACCCACATGCACAGTAATCCGCTGAGCTTGTCGATCAGAAAGGTTGGCAGTTTGACAATTCAAATCCCTAGCGCCGCATAACAGAGTGAGCTCCCGTTACTTGTCCCAGCTTCTGCCATCCTAGCAGTTCAAAAGTGTGTAAAAATGCAAGTACAAAAATATGAAGCACCTTTGGTGGGAAGGTAACTGTTCTGTGCGCCTTCGCATTTAGTCATGCCGCCACATGAGCATGGAGACGTCTTCGAACAGCGCTGGCTCTTTGGCTTTGAAACGGAGATGAGCACCGCCCCTTAGAGTTGGGAAGAACTGGCACATATGTGCAAGGGGACCCTTTACCTTTAAGTTACCCACAATATTTAGGATACTATTGCTCATTAGCTACATTACCAAGCTTGTGCAAGTAAAAGAATATTAGCCTGGTATACTTTTGTATTGCCTCACAAACTGAAGGAAAACACATTGTCTGGATGTCCCCTAGGGGAAAGATACAGTTTGAATAGGTCTTTGGGGGGGGGGGGGGCTTTGTTCTGAACACACAATAATTGAAATTGTCTGCCTGGATTTAAGTATAATAATAGTTTTCTCGCTCTTAATTGCAAAGTTTAGACAAATCAATGTCTAATCTACTGCGTTCTGGCCACAAATATCTTCCCATTGAATCAGCCCCTCCCATTGATGTTTATGGACATCCAGCAGCTCTGTTTTGCTTGTTCCTCCCAATCCAGACCCAGCTGCAAATTCAAGATAGCTACAGCTCTCTAGCTGATATGTCACCCTGGATCAATATACTTCATATATTGGATTTTCATATAGATATTAAATAATGTGGGAGAGGTCTACCCCCTATGGCATCCCTCACTGGAGCAGCTGAGGCTTGATGGCTCATCCCCTATCCCTGGAATTATGGGCTCAGAAGAGCAGAATCATCACAAAATGATACCTCTCACTTCCAAACCATGCAGGCAATCCAAAAGGATGCCATGATTAATGGTAATCAAGATGTCAAATAAGACTCAGGGGGTCCATTTCCTCCATTTACTGTGCCATAATCACATAGGAACACTAAAATGCATCTTTTCTAGGATCCTCTGTGGTTGAAATACTGGCACCTTGGCAGCTCAAAAGCGAAGGTGAAGACAAAGCAAATTTGACAAATGCAACCAATTGAGAGAAGGCTTCTTCACAGACAGGTTGCATTTGTACCTCTTTCAAGATGGCTGATAATAGGCCTCTTTCTCATCAAAGATTCATTTGTGCCAGGGGTGTCAAACTCAGTTTCATTGAGGGCCACTCATTGAGGGTTGTGTTTGACCTCTGGGCGCCAGGTGGTCATGGCTGTGCAGGAGTGGTTGTGACCGGGACAGCCTCCTGCAGCCCTCTGCCAGTCCTCTGCTCCATTTTCACTGGCAGGAAGCTGTCCCAGCCGAAAACAGAGCCGGGAGGACCGTTTACAGCCCTCCCAAGCTCCATTTTCACTGGCAGAAGCACTGCAGGCCGATCCTTCGCTGTTTTCAGGGTGGCCCAACGAGTGAGATCTAAGTACCCCTTCAGTTTGACGTTATGCCCTATTTGTATGCTTGTCACTGAAGCCAGGGGGAGCATGGGTCCAATCCACAAATGACAAGGTTCATGGACTCTTCATTTTGTCAGATTCCACAAATGCAAACAAAGCAAGGAGACATGCAAAGTATCTCCTAGCTCACCTCACTTGATTTTGGCCAACTGTTTTCCAAACCAAAGCAGACAGAAGAAACTTTATCCTCCAGGAAAGCCATAAAGCAATCTGGATAGCCAATAGTCTTTTGTCCCACTTGTCCTTGCATATGTAGGAGATATATTTTGAACAAAAATATAGGACAGGAATTCACAGGTGCAATAAGCGGGGGGGGGGGACTTTGCCATTCTTATTGTCACAGAATAGGCTCAAATATGATTTCATTAAATATGAATGTGATTTGGAACTCTGTATAAATGATTGTAATGTAATAACTTAAGAAATATTAATGAAGCATTGGCATAGCAAAAACTATTTGTTTGCTACAATGGAATACCATTCCATATTTGTAATCCTGGATTGACAATGTCTTTGCTATTTTATTTCAGACGGGCACCGTTTTGATAAAATGAAATATTAATATTTCATGGGGTCAAGTTTTATATAAAAACTGAACTGGTATAACAATATGCTTGTTTATTCTTTTCATTTGTTAATATTTGTGTTCCTTTCTTCTGGCTTTCCAACTTTATATGTTGCAGCCCTAAATGAATGCAGTAATATTTGAAAATGAGCAGGAATACAACATGCCTGCTGCAAAAATCAGAACCACCATCAGAGCACAGCAAAAAAGCCGAGAAAACAAAACTATTTGCCTTCTGGGGTTTTTTGCTGCACTGTTGCTGCGGTCCTTGTATCATCTCTCTTTGTCTACCTGGGATAAATTTCACAACAAACCAGATCTTGCACCCAGCTCATAAATATTATTCTATTAATTCAGCGTTTCCAATCTGGGGGCTTCAGTCGCGTTGCCTTCAGTAAAGAACCAGGCTGAGAAAGAAAGAAAAAATCCCATTGCAAGAAATCGAAACAATCTTAATTTTTATTTATTTATTTATTTGCAAGAAATCGAAACAATCTTAATTTTTATTTATTTATTTCGTCAAGCACGTATTAGATCACATATATAAGTATAAACATGATTTTGAATACATGAAATGAATACGAATGAAAGGAAACATTAGGACAGGGACGGTTAGGCAAGTTGGTGCGCTTATGCACCAATGTGCATATTCACAAGAACAGCAACAAGCGCGGAAACACAACGACAGTTCGCCGAAGGAGTTGTCATTAGCGTAGCCCTAGCAACTGGCTAGGAAATTCTTCCGTATGACGACTACAAAAAAAAAACCTGCCCGACGTATCAGCGCAGGTGGGCGGGGACCAGAGGCTCCTCCTCCGAACCTAAGAGGAATGAAGCCACGTCATAAAATGAGTGGGGGCGTGGCCTCTGCGGACATACCTGATTTCTTACGCGCACACCCCTTCGGTAGGGGATGTGGCTTTGTTTTTTTCTCATCCCACGTAAAATATCAAAGAAAGTAGCCAATCGCCGAGGAGAAGGCGTGGCACTCTTGACGTATTGAAGGTCAGAGGTGACATGAGTGGTGGGGAATGGTGGCCGAGAAGGGTCAGTTCTATAA
Organism: Thamnophis elegans; assembly: GCF_009769535.1. Taxonomy (NCBI): domain Eukaryota; kingdom Metazoa; phylum Chordata; class Lepidosauria; order Squamata; family Natricidae; genus Thamnophis; species Thamnophis elegans. The sequence goes on along the minus strand of NC_045544.1, from coordinate 97,556,087 downwards.
GTGTTGCTGCTCTTCCCGGCCGGACAGTGTCATCTTAAGGGCGGAATTGCTGGGAAAGAGGTGTGGGGACCCAGGTGTTTCGGGACGAGCGTCTGTAGCCGGGATCTCCCGGTGGCCAGAAGACGGGGCTTGCCTTGTGCCTGCGGGAGACTGTACCGCCTGCTTTCCCGTCCGGTCCTAATCTCACAGTTACTTGCAAGCCAAGCAGTTGGAGCCGTTAGTCATCTCCTGGTAGTGGGGAGATCCTTCGAAGTGCTACTAATCCTGCAGTCCTCATAGTTGGCTGAGGTTAATTTTGGAACAGGTACACACAACTTCGTGGCTGCAAATTGCGATCGCAGTTAAATAGCATTTGAAGTAGAGTTTATTTTGAAATGAAAAAGTGGGCAGAATATTCTTTTCTACTGGTGGACAAAAAGTTTTAAACAATTTTTCAAGCACTCCAGGAATACTTGCAGTTATCAAGTATAATCTTTATTGTCATTGTACTTAAATACAACAAAATTGGTTTTTTTTTACAGTCTGTTGCTCATTCTAATACCCTCCGTTCCGTTGCTTGATTTTATGTGATGTTACATTAACTCGGGAAATTTGCAAGTTGCATTGAGATGATTTGCCTAGAAAGCTGAGACATAAATGCTTAATATTGCAAAGTTTTAAAATGAGGCAGGTCTCTTGCTTAAGATGTTCTTTTTCTTGTCTTGAATTCCTAGATTGACAGGATAGGAGGATAATAATTGTAATAACTGCTTAAGAGTTTGCACAGTTACCATAGTTTAAAAAACAGCTTTCCATAGGTGCCTCTTAATATTGGCACTATCATTTATTTTGTTACGTTATTGTATTGTATCAAATGGTATCTGAATTCTGACATTTATTTGGAGGAATGTAAGTTCAAACAGTTTTGAAGCCAATATGGATACTTTCTCATAATACATAGTTCTGTCTGCTTGCAATATTGATATCATATTTGCCATTCAGCTGTTTTGAAGGCTCTAAGGAAAAAGTTTTACAAATGCAACATTGTGTTATGTCTGGTAAAACTGGATACTTTTTCATAATATTATGGTAAGGGTCTAATTGTTTTCAATGTTGGTAACATATTTAGATATCAGTTGTTTGAGAGGCTCAGGGAATAAGTTTTGCAACTATAGTATGGTGTTATAGCCAGTAAAACTCATATGTGAGTTTACTCTTACGTACACCTATTGCAAAATTTGTCTCATACAGTTGCAAGATAAAGTCAATGAATTAGCTGTTTCGGAAAATTGTTGTGATTCCAAACTTAAAGGTTTATTGACATGACTTCAAAAATTACAATTCAAAGTTCAGTACATAGCGATATTTTTTGATAGGTAGTGATGGCTGGTGCATATTGAATAGGTGGGGTTGAGTAGGAAAAAAAAGTTGTGCTTGGCTTCGTCTTAAGAGTTATGAAATATTTACATCAGCCAAATGTACACGTAATGTTAAAAAGTCATATGTGCCAGAGTAATTTGTTGTAGCTATTCATCTATCTTTAGTTGATTTGTTTAAAGGTATTATTGTGCCTATTTTAAAAATCTCTGACCACATTAAATTGTAATATATATGAATAAAATCACAATAATTTGAAATACATAATATTTCAACCTATTAATTTTATTCACATATAGCAAAGGGAAAATGAAAGATAAAGTTTTGAGATGCATTTTTGGTGCTTATGGTGAGGATGTATAGTATTCTTTTCTTGTAGAAGCAGTGGAATTTATGCTTGAGATATTTAGTCTTAAAAGCAGTGTTTGCAAATAAGCAGCAGACTCTTAATTTTATGCTTAAAGTATTACATTATAAATTGTATTTTTTTAATAGAATATGGCGGCTATGGTACATCCAAGGATTTATAGCATAGATATTCTCTGCTGTATTATCCTTGCTACCTCCGTTATCTCTTTAGCAGAGGATCACATGGATGGAAGCCATCAGCCCAACATGCGTCTTGATAAGAACATGGTACAAGACAAAGAGTATGTACTCAATAAATTGATATTTATATAATTCAGTTTTATCTCTTATTCTTCCCTTATAGATAGAGTTGTGATCAAGTACAGGCAATACATAATCTATGAATTAATCTGGGAATTTAAGGTTACAACTAATATACTTGCAAAGTTAACAAGTAGAATTTAGATGGACACTTTTTTAACTGACAACTTCTTTATGACAGAATTACAGAACTCAAGGCCTCGGCCATTAACAGAACAATTTAGTTTAGGCCTTTAGTTTTCTCCTTAAATTAAAGAACAATTTAACCAAATTTCAAAATGAATGGAAAAAGGCACTTAATTTTTTTCCATTCATTTTGAAATCTGTTTAAATTGTACTTTAATTTAGGGAGAAACTAAAGGCCTTTTGGCTAAGAGCAACTGCAGTATCTGTTTGTACAGTTATAATCATGAAAAGTATTCTTAAGAGTCAGCAGATGTATATTAATTTGGGCTATTCTTTTATCACTTTTCCATCTGGTCCATCTGGACCAGAGTTCCATCTGGTCCAATTATTACTTCAAGGAATATGCACTTTGATTTTAAGAGCTGGATCTGGAATAAAACTCAATACAGTCCTCACCTCAGTTTATCCTCAGCCTGAATGCTCACTAGATGTGCAGACCAACTCCCAGAGTTCTAGTATGGTTAATGCTGGGAATTTTGGGACTTGAAGTCTACTTGTTTAGAATGCTAAGACATTAGAAAGACCCTGATCTTAACGAAGTTGTCACTTCAGAGTGCAACAGGTATGAAAAAGGGAAATACCAGGCTAGGAAAAGACTGAAAATAAAAATGTCAACATTGTAATGATCTTGCCCAAATCTATGGTATGTCTAGATATGGAATGCTGCGTACAATTTTGGTATTGGCATTTGAGGAAAGGGCACAATAACTATAGAGAAAGAGAAGCAAAATGATCAGAAAGCCCTGAAGATTTTTTTTCTAGATTTTTGAGGACTCCTTAGGAAAAAAAGACTATTGAGAGAATTATAGTGTATAAATAAAATGAATGACAGAGGAATATGGAGGGGGAGCATTTTCTAGTGAAGGGATTACTCAATGATGCTAATAGAAAAGATGTTTAAAACAAAGAAAGGGAAACTACTGTAATGCGCTCTACATGGGCAGCCCTTGAAGAGCATTCGGAGACTTCAGGTTATCCAGAATGCAGCCGCGCGAGCGATGTGGGTGCACCTCGGTACACCCCACATTACACCTATCCTCCGCGAGCTGCACTGGCTGCCTGTTGGACTCCGGACGCGCTTCAAGGTGCTAGTCGTTACTTTTAAAGCCCTACATGGTATCGGACCTGGGTACTTGAGAGACGCCTCCTGCCAATTACCTCCCTACGACCAATTAGATCCCACAGATTAGGCCTCCTCCGAATACCATCAGCTAGCCAATGTTGACCTGTCGACTCCTCTGGGGAGGGCCTTCTCTGTGGCTGCTCCGGCCCTCTGGAACAATCTCCCTGTGGAGATTAGGACCCTCACCACTCTTCAGGCTTTCCGCAAAGCCGTCAAGACTGGCTGTTCCGGCAGGCCTGGGACTGATGAGTTCCCAGCTCCACTTGAATTGTTGTGATGTTGTGTACCTTTTAATCTGTTTTTTTTGTATCTTGTTTCTGTCTTGTTTGTTTTTTGTATCTCCCCCTTCCCCACTTGTTTGTTAGCTGCCCTGAGTCCCTCGGAATAGGGCGGCATACAAGTATAATAAACATACAACATACAAATCTTTCACATACTACATAATTAACCAATTGAATTCATGACACAACACATTGATAGCACTAGTTCATTAGCTTGAAAAATGGATTGGATATATTCATAGAAGACATTATGTCAAAATCTATTAATTCTCAAGACCAACATTATCTCCAAGTATGCCTTGAGATATTAGTTGCAAAGGAATAAATCTATTCAATCTATTTTCTGCTTGAGAACACTCCTGAGAGTGGATTAAGATGGGTGTTGGCCTAATCTCGTAGGGCAGTTCTTATGTTCTTAGATAAATACTGCACTTTATACACAATGTGGTATGACTCAATGTGTTGCATAATTGAGGCAATTGTGTCTTATTAAATAATGTTGAAACTGGATGAGCACAATATGTTGAATTATCTGTATGTGTATCTGTATGGAAGTTTTGACAGCTGCACTGTATTATCTTATAGCCACATTATGGAACATTTAGATGGTGTCGTTGAGAAACCAGAATCTGATATGTCACCACAAGAACTGCAGCTTCATTATTTCAAAATGCATGATTACGATGGTAACAACTTGCTTGATGGTCTTGAACTTGCCACTGCAATATCACATGTACACAAACAGGTACATATAGTTTGTCTGAACAGGGAATTTGATGGGCCTTTCCACAGTCCTGGAAAAATGATATATGTAATATTGTGTATTTCATATATATATATATATATATATATATATATATATATATATATATATATATAGAGAGAGAGAGAGAGAGAGAGAGTTATATAGTTATATAGTTATATAGTTGTTATATAGTATATAGTATATAGTTATATAGTTATATAGTTATATAGTTATATAGTTATATAGTTATTACTATATACTTATATATAGTTACATATAATATATATAGTTATATAGTTATATAGTTATAGTTATAGTTATATATATGTGCTAGAGACCTTTAGATAGTTCTAGCAGAATTATCAGTTTTGTAAATTGGAAAACTTTGAAATAGCTTAAGGAGCAAATCAGCAAAAAAAAAAATACAGCATTATTTGAGAAAATTAAACTTAAATACAGGTAATCCTCGCCTTATGACCACAATATGACCAAACTTTCTGTTGCTAAGCAAGGCAGTTTTTTAAGTGAGAGCTGCTCCACTTTATGATCTTTTTTGCCACAGTTGTTAAGCAACTCACTGCGGTTGTTAAGTGAATCTGGTGGTCCTTAAGTGAATCTGTCTCCCCATTGATTTCAGAAACTGGCTTGGAACATTACAAATGGTGATCACATGACACTGGGATGGTGCAGCTGTGATAACATTTGGCAATTGTCTACATTTTGATCAAGTGTCCATGGGAATGCTGCACCAGTCATGTGAAAACTGGTCGTAAATCACTTGTTTCAATGTCATTGTAACTTCAAATAGTCACTAAATGAATGGTTATACTTTGAGGACTACCTGTAGAGAACTGTACCTTCTGAGTTTTGATTTATTTGCCAGATCCATTCAAATCTTTCACTCTCTAGCAATATAATATCAAGAAGCAAGTACTAAAGAGAGGCTCCAAGCCAACTCCTTGATAGAACTCATCTGTTGTTTTTTCCTTTCTAGGGTGATGGGGAACACGTTCAGACAATAAAGAAGATGAACTAATTAACTTGATAGATGGTGTTTGCACGATGATGATAAGAATAATGATGGTTATATCGACTATGCTGAATTTGCTAGGTCAATGGAATAAGAACTACCTTCAGTTTTCATGGGCCCAATTCAATGTGATTCTTATTATAAATTAGTAGGTGTGTTCTGCCTTTGAGCTGCGAAGTTAATAGTAGGCTGGTACATGTCACCATTGGAATTGCTATTCTTGTATGTGTTACATATTGGGAAAGTAAAAATAATGGAATGTAATGGAAACTGTTGTCTGCTGTGATATGGATAACAAACCCACGTTGAGCAATATAATGCATCGCCCTATCAGCAGTTTATTTGGCAGTCATCAGCCATTTGCCTTATAAGGCAAAACCTATACTTAATCAATATTTATATGTGTGTTTTTTTCACTCTCCTTGCAGAATTAAGTAGGTATGAAACCAGAAAAAGTTATCATTCTTTTGAGTGTAGAAGATAATAAAAAAGTGAAGTGCTGTGAAATATTCATTAAAATCATTGCGAACATAAATGTGTGTCTCAGTGGTTTTCCCTTGTATCAGTATTTCTCTGCATTTTAATCTGCCCATTTGGGTTTATTTGTTAATGGTGTTTCTGGAAATGTAGATTAAATGCCAGTGTTCACCTGTATCCTTTACCAAAACCTGTTCCAATACTAGCTAAATAAATTTTTGTAACCGTGGAAAAAACAAGCTGCCTTGTTAAGATTTCTACCAATGTACCTTAACACCAATTCTTAGTGTTAAGTATGAATGATTATTTTGTCTTAAAATTAACTCTTTGAGGAGAGTGGTTAAATATTTGAATGGTTTTACTTATTTAAAAAGATTCTGGAGCTTTCAGCAATCTTTGGTCCTATACCATTCAGTAATATCCTGTAGATTTAAAATAATGTAACTGTCTATAGGTCTGCCTCATTTTATAAATTTAATTGGTTAAATAATATGTTGTATTTCACAAGCTGAAAACTCATAGGACATTCTCTAAATTATATAGAGATCTATTTTCTGTAAAGAAATATTCTTATATTCTGTAATAATTGCATTTTGTTAATTATGCAATAAAATCTATCATATGATTGCAACATCTATATTACATGATGGCACAGACGTTTGTTTTTTATTTATGCTAAAATACACAAATTATAACATGATACTTCGGGTTTAGAAAAATACAGGCATGCAATATATTTTATCTTGGTTTAATGAGTTTTGCAATTCCAACAAACTAAGCTGGGTTTGTACTGCAGTTCTGATTTATTGCTTAGCATGTTTGAACCCTTCCAGGTTTTTCTCATTCAATGAATTGTGATAAATGAAGCAATAACATAGCCCAATGCAGAGGTGTCTACAAGGAGATCAAAACAGGCAAGACAGTGTTCACACCAGGGCAATCCAAGCCCCACATGTTTCAGTGTCATGTCCATGTACAAAGAAGTATGGCTTCTATTTCTTATTTCTGGATGTATGTGATGATCTTTTATCATTTTCCCCCACAATACCTTTTTTCTGTTGATACAAGGCATTTCTGTTGTGTTTCTCTACAATTTGTGGCAGGAAATACAGGAGAACTGTATTATGAATCTTAATATTGGCTTTATGTAGTTTAAAATACAGACATTTCCCCCAAATTCCACTCTGAAATCATAACCCCATCCATTTTGTGCAATTGCTCCATCCATTGCAGCCCTCGGCTCCCCTAAAATGTTTGGGGTGGTGCTGACCCACAAAAAAGAGGCACAGCCATGATTCAAGCAAGGGTGAAGAAATCCTTTTTCTATACAGGGCCCAGGCCAATTCCAGGCCAGATGTCATTTGTAGAAAAGGCTAAAACTAGCAGCCCTTTTGCCCATTGGACTTTCAGATCAGAGTCAAGAGTTTTCTTGTCCGAGGTCTGAACTAATTGTTTGTAGAAGACTCTTGAAATTAGGCCAAGGGCCATAGATCACTGAGGAAGGCAGTAGGACTGCTGTATGTGCAAGTAGCTGTTTTAAAAAACCAATGCAGAAAGAGAATGAAGTAACTTTGCTTTTCTTTCAATTACTTGGGGCTCTCTCTCCACTCTGATTTAGCATCTGCATGAAGCCACTGGATGAAGTCATCTGTAAGCATGGAGTTAAGTATCATTAGTTTGCTGATTAGTTCGCAGTCGGTGTTAGTGGGGGGGCAGAGGTCGACCCCTAGGCCCCTAACATATGGGGTGCCTCAGGGTTCGGTCTTATCCCCCCTACTATTCAACATCTACATGAAACCGCTGGGAGAGATCATCCGCAGGCACGGGATAAGATACCATCAATATGCGGACGATACCCAGTTGTATCTGTCCGCCCCGTGCCAACTCAATGAAGCGGCAGACGTGATGAACCGAGGCCTGAGGCCGTTATGGACTGGATGAGGGCTAACAAGCTTGTACTCAACCCAGAAAAGACCGAGTGGCTGTTGTGCTTCCCTCCCAAAGATTCGACCAATATTCCATCACTCAGGCTGGGGGGGTCAAATTCTACACCCCTCAGAGAGGGTTCGCAACTTGGGAGTCCTCCTGGATCCACAGCTATCCTTTGATCACCACCTGACGGCTGTGACCAGGGGGGCATTTGCCCAGGTTCGCCTGGTGCGCCAGTTGCGACCCTACCTGAATCGGGAGGCTCTCACAACAGTCACTCGGGCCCTTGTGACCTCTAGGCTGGAATACTGCAATGTGCTCTACATGGGGCTGCCCTTGAAGAGCATCAGGCGACTTCAGCTAGTCCAGAACGCGGCCGCACGAGTGATCGTGGGTGCACCGCGGTTCACCCACACAACACCTATCCTCCGCGAGCTGCGCTGGCTACCTGTCGATCTCCGGGTGCGCTTCAAGGTGCTACTAGTCACCCATAAAGCCCTTCATGGTAGTGGATCTGCGTACTTGAGAGACCGCCTTCTGCCAATTACCTCCCTGCGACCAATTAGATCTCATAGATTGGGCCTCCTCCGAATTCCATCTGCCAGCCAGTGCCGGCTGGCAACTACAAGGAGGAGAGCCTTTTCAGTAGTAGCTCCGACCCTTTGGAACGAGCTCCCCATGGAGATTCGTACCCTCACCACCGTCCAGGCCTTCCGCATAGCCCTTAAGACCTGGCTAGCCCGTCAGGCCTGGGGACAAAGATAGCCGCCCCTCCCGAATGATGAATGAATGTTGCTCATTATTTTTACTCTATGTGTGTCTACGTCATTGTTTGTATTCCCCCCTCCTGATTTTATGTAAGCCGCCCTGAGTCCCCTCAGGGAAAAGGGCGGCCTATAAATGTTAATAAACTCTCAAACTCTGATAACATTCAATTACATGTTTTTTACTTTGAGCCAATGAAGTGAGCTTACAAGTGCTTAGGAAAGGTATAAACACCAAGGATGTAGGTCAGGGGTGTCAAACTCTTCATGGTGGCGTCATATAACGTATCGGGACTTTTCCCCCCTTTGCTAAATCAGGCATAGGTATGAGCTTAAGCATGTGTATTTTCCAATGAGACAGGAAGTCTATTTAATTACAATTTATTAGAATATTTTAATAAAAGGGATTCCTCTCATTCAAAGAGGGAACCTCAGCACCCATCTAACATTCCCTTTTATAGTTAAGACATAAAAGAAAATGCAGGAGAAAAGATGGTTGGACAGGACAAAAGTAACTTCCCCTTTGCATAAGAAATCAGTTACACATAGTCAAACATGATTTGCATCCCATAGCACCACACATATTCATTTAAATGGAATCTGATGATAGAAGGGGTGTAAATTTTAAGATGTTAATAAGAAACAAAGGTTGTTTGGAGTTCATGAAAGGACAGACCAGACACCAATGAATGCTAACAAGGTTTCTGTTATCAGGAGACATTCCCCAGTTATCCCCTTATGTAGATTATCTTTTCAGTTTATAAATGTTAGAAGCTATCAATCAATCAATCCATACAGTAACAGGATAAAAGTGTTTCCTATATTCCAGTCTGTAATGGTTTGATAAACTCTTATCACCATTTTAAGAGAGAAAAATAAATGAAATTAAAATACAAAGTATGATAACTACCGTATTTTTCGGAGTATAAGATGCACCTTTTTCCCTCAAAAAAGATGCTGAAAATCTGGGTGCGTCTTATACACTGAATACAGCATTTTTGGCCTCCTGAAACCCCATCTCCTTCAACAAAATGGTTATTCATAGCCTTTAGGAGGCTTGTAGAGTGCTCCTGGGGGCTGTGGAGAGCAGAAATGAGTGGAAAACGGGCCATTTTTTGCTCAATTTTGCCCCCCCACCCCCTATGTATACCCTTTTTTGACAAAAAAATGAGCTTGCTTTTTGCTCGTTTTTGGGCCCTATTCCCACTTCCCAGGGGCACTCTACAAGCCTCTTAAAGGCTATTCATGCCCTTTGGGGGGGGGAAAGTGGGCCAGTTTTTGCGAAAAATGGGCTGTTTTTGGGAGGTGCATTGCAGAGTGCAAAAACTTTTTTTTTAATTTGCTTCTTCAAAATCTTGGTGCATCTTATACTCCAAAAAATACTGTATGTTAGCTAATAAGTATAACAATATTACAAAGTGCAACTGGCCCTCACTCCTCAGAGTATTGAGTAGCTGGACTAGATTCTAAACACAATTGGGTAGGTGCTCTATGATTGGTTGCTTTCTTGCAGACATTTCATTACCAATCTAAGTAACAACATCAGTGCCAGAGTTAGCATAAATTTTAGGGTAGCACTGATGATGTTACCTAATTTGATAAGGAAATGTAGGCAAGTAAACAACCAAGCTCAGAGAGCACCAAGGACCCCTGAGTTCAACCTACAAATATCCTCTTATATTGGTAAATACATTCCATTTCCACTGGATGGCAGGAGAATCCCATATTTGCTACTGTAAGCTTTTTTTCTGGATCAAAAGGCTTTTTCCTATTCCAAGAGTCTAGGTTCACAAGCTTCTACCATAATATTACAACAAATTTTGTAATACTTAACCGCAGTCTAAAAACTCTCAACCTTTATTGCTATAAACATATTAAAAATGTATCAGGAAAAAAGAATCAAACATCCCATGCAAATCATCACATAATATATCCCATTTTCCTTAATTTATTGATTCTGTCATTTGACAGGACCAGCCAGATTCTTCAAAATCTCCTGTCCTTGCCAAGACCACTAGATGAAGCCAAATATTTGTCTTTCCTCCAAGACACTTGAGTTATGACATGCCAACGATTTGGGTTTAATATATGAGATTCCCCTCCACCCTCTTTTCCTTCAATCTTTCAAACTCCTTGTCCAAATTTCCACATTGTCTCTTCAATCCTTTATTTGTTGAAAAATGATCCTGGTGCTATATATGAGCCAGACAAGATCATGACCCAGCTGAAGAAGAGTGGAGAGTCAGAGTGGAAACTTGGACAAAGTGGGTAAAAATGCCTTGGTGATATTTTTGTGAAATTATTCTTTTAGATAAACCCTTTTAATTATTAGTATGTGGAGCTTATTATCTTTCCATGTAACACTTGACAGGCATTCACCACTTCAAAAAGGTAATACATGTCAGTTATACAAATTTTACCCAATCTTGCAGTAGGTTACAATGACCATCGTCTTCTGCTAACTGCTAGAGCTACATGAAAGGTATATATTGTAAATTATATTAAACCAGTTTTTCACAGTTATGAATAAACTTTTAATAGTTGGGTTCATTTACTTTACTATTCTGTAAACAAGTTTCCATAAACTACCATTGGCTGGGTTTTTGTAATGCATAAACCAGAACCAACAATTCAGGCTGTGGTTTAACACTGTGTCATGAGTATTTCTTGGAGCGGAGCAGGACAAATGACATCCTGAGTATCTTGATCTTATTGCATTAATGACATGAATTATGCCATTTACACCCCCTGCACAAAGGCTCACAAGCCTTTGCAGGAAGCAACTTGGTTTATGCTGGTCAGTTTACCTTCTGGAAATATGTTTTGACTCTTTGCTCCATGTGGTCTTGCCAAGCTAATTGCCAATTAAGACTTTGGCAGCATTTTCAAAGAAGATAAAGGTGGGTGCTTATCAGCCTTATCCTGAAGGATTTCGGCAGCCTGTTGTAGAACTCTTTACAGGCTGTGAATGAATATAATTTGAAATAAAAATAGGATTTTTGGACTTAATCATGTGTGTTTTACTATATCAGGAAGCCTAGGTCAGAACAGATTCAATCCCAATTTCACTTTTTAAAAAAATCTGTTTTTACCCCTGTCGTGACCAAATTTAAGGCTGGACATTTGCTGGAAGACTTTTAACCAACTTTGGAAGAACATCAAGAAAGCCAAGATTGAGGTTTAACACTTGGCAATCATATTTATTAGCTTGGATGCTTGCTTTCTACTGGAAGCCAGTGGAAGTAGTGAACTGGGGCCCATCTTAATATATATACATACATATATTAATAAAACTATATGGCTCAGACATGCAAGTAAAATAGACTGGCTGGATCATTGTACTGCTCTTAATGTCAGCTGTTGCCAGAAATAAGGCAGCCAAATGCTCCACTGGAGAATACAAAAATGAACGCAGCCATTTCTGCAGGGCTGGACTTAGTTCCATTCTAAGCCAAATTAAAGGACTCCCAAGTGCCTCCTATGTACTCTCTGTATTTCACTTTTGCCAAACCAGAGGCAGAGATACAGCACATGTGAAATAGCCCATTTGGGCAGACATGGCTTTGGCTTCCATCTGTCCTGGCCTGTACTGTTTTGGCAAGACAGCATGGTGTGTGTGTGTGTGTGTGTGTGTGCGTGTGTGTGTGTGAGAGAAAAATCCACTCTTCATGTTGGCAAGACAACTAGTAGCTGTGCTCAATTTCCCTACATCTGGAAACTTGGATGTGGCTGTTCTTCCCTGTCTGCTTTGTAATGAGAGAAAAGACATGCTGTTCCCAGCTGCAGGAATGCTGTAAAGAGCCCAGCACAAGAGATTGGATTGGTTCTCTCTGCTCAAAAGGGTACTATATCACTGCTATCAGTGACAGCAGAGATTTTTACTACTCCAGTGATCTGGGTTGTACATGTCTTCTGATATTTAAGAAGAAAAGTAACGTTTTGGCATTCAGGTAATTTCTAACATACAGGCTATCTTTAATGCCCAAGCATAGTATAATTAGATCTGTCTGTCTGTCTGTCTTTCCATGTATGTATGTATGTATCTATCTATCTATCTATCTATCTATCTATCTATCTATCTATCTATCTATATCGATCGATCTATCGATCTATCAATCTATCAATCTATCAATCTATCAATCTATCAATCTATCAATCTATCAATCTATCAATCTATCAATCTATCTCTAATCAAGCAATCAATCTATCTATCCTATCCTACCTACCATCTATCTAATCTATCTACCATCTATCTGTCTGTTCTGTCCGTCCGTCCGTCCGTCCGTCCATCCATCCATCCATCCATCCATCCATCCATCCATCCATCCATCCATCCATCCATCTATCTATCTATCTATCTATCTATCTATCTATCTATCTATCTATATCGATCGATCTATCGATCTATCAATCTATCAATCTATCAATCTATCAATCTATCAATCTATCAATCTATCAATCTATCAATCTATCAATCTATCAATCTATCAATCTATCAATCTATCAATCTATCAATCTATCAATCTATCTCTAATCAAGCAATCAATCTATCTATCCTATCCTACCTACCATCTATCTAATCTATCTACCATCTATCTGTCTGTTCTGTCCGTCCGTCCGTCCATCCATCCATCCATCCATCCATCCATCCATCCATCCATCCATCCATCCATCCATCTATCTATCTATCTATCTATCTATCTATCTATCTATCTATCTATCTATCTAATCTATCATCCATCCATCCATCTGTCTGTCCATCTGTCCATCCGTCTGTCTTTCTGTCTGTCTATCTATCTAATCTATCATCCATCCATCCATCCATCCATCCATCCATCCATCCATCCATCCATCCATCCATCCATCCATCCATCTATCTATCTATCTATCTATCTATCTATCTATCTATCTATCATCTTCTATCTCTATCTATAGTTCAAGAGGCCTTTCAGAGACCTATCCTCGTTTCCTGGTCTGTTTACATGTTGCCTAGCAATCATGTGGAGTCTGAATTTTTCCACTGAACAATATAAGATGCACAGGATCTCTACAATGGGTATTTAATCCCAAGCCAATCAAATTATTATTCACTTTCAGTTGCAGTTTTTGTTTCCTTTTGCTTCAGGTTTGCCTGTGTATATTTACTACAAGTAAATATATTCAAGCCACATAAAATTCAGCTTTCATTCATGCATTTGGAACATTTAGAGAGTCAATTGGTGCATTGGTTAAGGTGCTGGACTAGAAACATGGTTGGCATGGAAGCAAGCAAGTGACTTTCAGGTAGTCATTTTTCCTCAATGCTAGACTGAGAAGTCCAAAATATTCCAGAATAAAGCAGTGGCAAATGCTAAACCACCTCTGCAATGTTGCCAAGACTAGCTCATGAAATTGCCAGAAGTCAAGGGTGACTTGAAAGCATTAAATTAAAAGAAAAGTGGGGGCCATCCATATCTCATATTTTCTTTACAGGCTTGCTTAGCATGCAACAGCACTTGGCTGTCCCTATCTGGAATAGTCCAATAGGTTGAGTTGGCTAGTGGGTAGTCATGTTCTGTAGCTCAATGATAGAGAAGTTGCTTAATACCTAATATCTTCACATAAGGATGGGAATTACTGTATCTTGCTCAATGGAAAATTGGTAAGAATAGTACACACACACACACACACACACTCACACACACACTGTGTGTGTGTGTGTGTGTGTATGGTAGCTAAACTCTAATACAATCTATTATACTTCCTTATACCTTTCTATCCTTGAAAACCATCTTGGCTCTCATCACATCCATGTACTGCTTTTTACATAAACTTCTGTTTTCTAAATTCTTATCTCTCACTTTCCAAGGATCGCGTTAACCCAGCCACATTTTTTGTTTGTTTTCTGTAGACACCTGCCCCTTCTTCCTTCATGTATTTCTTTTGCGGATCAATCTTCCTTCATTCTCACTATATGAGCAACAATCTCATTTTTCATTCTATTCAATTCTTTTAACATTCACTGATTCTTGATAATATCTCCTCTTTAAGAAACTTTGCACATTCTTTCCCTGATCATTGCTGAATCGTTTTTTCCAAAGGTCCTTTTTTTTTCCACAGAAGCTTTCCTTTCATTCAAAGCACTTCTCTCAGTACATGCAAGCAAATAAACTTTGGGGAAAACACTCCAAATTCAACCCTACCCCATTTATCATGCATTGTATCTAAATCAATGAATGTACAATGATTTTTTTTCCCCATATACATATCAGTGATGGGATTAAACTTTTTTTACTACTGATTCTGTGAGCATGGCTTGGTGGGCATGGTGTGGCTTGATGGGTGTGGCTTGGTGGATATGGCAGGGGAAGGATAATGTAAAATCCCCATTTCTTCACAATCAGCTGGGACTCCGGAAGTAGAGAATATATGGGGGCGGGGCCAGTCAGAGGTGGTATTTACCGGTTCTCCGAACTACTCAAAATTTCCACTGCCGGTTCTTCAGAACTGGTCAGAATCTGCTGAATACCACATCTGATACATATCATATACACCGGCATATCAGCCCATCCATGGATACAGCGACCTTGAATTTTTAACCAAAATATCATGAAAAATACATCATCCTCAGATAAACCAGCTCATATATTTTCCTAGATTTTAATTTTCACAATTTTCTTATCTACAGATTTTCATGGTATTTTGATTTTTAAAAATGAGGGTCGGTTTTTCAGTCCAGAAACCAGGAGACTGTGGGTTCCTGTCCCACCTTAGGCAAGAAAGCCAACGGGGTGAGTTTGAGCCAATCACTCTGATAAACTTTGAAAGTAGAAGGAAGAATGAGTATTAGGCATGTTCCCCATCTTGAGCTATTTATAACAACTAACTAACTAACTAACTAACTAACTAATGTAGGAAGGAAGGAAGGAAGGAAGGAAGGAAGGAAGGAAGGAAGGAAGGAAGGAAGGAAAGGAGGGAGGGAGGGAGAGAGGAAGGAAGGCAAGAAGGAATATATGGGTAGATAAATTCAATTCAATGGCACCTAAAATTCTAGTTTATCTGCAAGTATAGATGATACATTTCTCAACATCCTGCTGAAAAGAAAAATTTGGTTTGCCCAGCATAAAATCACACTTCACATTCCAAATGTTATTCATTTTTCATCTCCTATAGCCTTTTAATTAGAACTCTAGGGAATATTTTTCCAGCCCCCCCTGTCAAATTTGATTCTTTGCAGTTTTTTTTCATTCACTCTTGCTACCTACCTGTTGTTGATTCTTGTTTAGCCCCCTTTACCCTTTTCAATTTTTTAAAAAAATTAAGAATGTGCAAAATATCCTGTAAATGAGCCGTTCCATTTGCAGAGCAGTTAATTTTCTTGCTAAAGGTATGGTTAGCTTTGCCACCTTTCAGACAGTCTGTCACAAGGCCAACCAAAACCTCGTTTATTTCAAGTTTTCTCACACTCTATCCAAACTTAGATTTCTATTCTAATAACTATCTTGAATAATGTTAGCTTCATCCCACCAACCAGAAGCAAACGCCCTGAACTGACATTTACTCAAGATCCATGGCAAGAAAATTTAGAATAGTTTTCCTAGAAAATCTTTCCTCTCTAAACAAGGGCAATTGTTGACCCGAGCTGTCCTTGTAGGTGATTGATGGACAAATGCACAGTTGGAACAGGCAGTAGGCAGGCACCCAAGACCAGCTGAAGCCCAGACCTGCTTTCCATAGGCAATTACTCTAGATATTGAGGGCTTTGGGGGGTTGTTTTTTTACTAGTTAATTAAAAACTGCTGCCTGCTTTTCCAAAATCTCAAAGTAGCTTTTATGTTTCTGCATAGGCAGCTGGTTGCCATAAATTATAAATTCTGGAAAACTACATCTACCAGAACTGAGCTGCAAAGCCCTGAGCAACTATTAGATGGGAGTTGCAGAACATTCTAACTTTTTTGTCATCTTGTGATCATCCAGAATTTTGCAGTTCAGTTCTGGTAGCCTATGAAAAATTAAAGTAAATTTGCCTGTATAGATGTAATTATTAGAGGCTATTTATATTCCTTTTAAGACTATTGATACTCCATTTATTCAAAAGATAAAACAATATTTCTGCTTCTACAAGCTGCATTGTGTATTTGGCTATAGCATTGGAAAGGAATCTTCCACCTTGCTTGTTAGTAGGGAAATTGCTCTCTCCGTTTGCAAGAGGCTGGTCAGTAGCTATCTTTCACTCTATCCACACTTTATTGTTTGCATCAAGAAAAATGTATGAGAGATGCTAACTATGAAAAACATATTTGAACTAGCCATTTCGGGCCAGGGGAGAAGAATCTCTTTCAGGACATCGTTCCTACATCTTTTAAATAGCCTAGTTATTTTTCTCAAGAAAATTCATGCTAGGTTGTGAAGTCACCACGAGTTAAAGATTTTACCTTTATCATAAAGTAGTATGTGGTCTTTCCATCTGACCGCAGTTACGCATATCCTTGATCCTAATATTCAAAGGAAAGAACTATTTACCATTTTTATACCTTATACCTAGCTGGTACTGTAGATGAATGTCAGTTCATCTGAAGTCCCCCAACTGTTTGGAGCCAGTGAATTCCAGTAAAAGCCATTTTCAGACCATGTTGTGGGTGGATTGGGACAACTTGTCATGGCTAACTCACTAAGGCCAATTAGCCATAGCCAACTTGCTGTGATCAACTTGCCAACTCACCAGGGGAAAATTTGCATATGACAATTCAACAATTCAGTAAAATAATTTTTAAAATATTGTATTTTTTGCCATTCACATTTTAGTTTGTCCCTCCTTTTGCATCCTTTCTTTAATTATTCTGTTGTACCATTTCTTCAATATTAATGTAACTCTTGTCCTGCAGGGAGTTGTTCGGCAGCGAGTTGGCTGTGGTGAATTGGCTGTGTTGAGTTGTTGTAGACCCGTTGTGTGCATTCATATGCAATTTCTGCAATAGAAGCAAGCTACCCATTTTCAAAATGTCCGCCATAGTGCTTCTGCCCAGTTATAAAATCCCGATACACCAAAAAACAAAATGGCATGCTTGAGCTGTGCCATTCCATTTTACACTCTCTCCCAACTGCCCACTAAGAATTCTGCTGTTGCCCCCACATTATGGATCACCTTGCCCCGAGAGATGCGGTAAGGCCACCTCACTTTCCTGGCCTTCTGCAAAGGAGTCAAAACTCAGCTGTACAGCCTTACATGAGGGCCACAGAGGACTACGCAATCCTGAGGGTGAGTAACCCTCTGCATTTATTAACAATTGCTAAATGCCCATCTTGGAATTGTTTTTACCTTTTTGAAATTTTATAATGTTATATTTTATAATTTAAAAAATAATTTTAAATTAGTTTTAAGGTTTTAATGTTAATTTTATCTGTAATTTATATATATTGATTACATTATACACCACCCAGACTCCCTTTCTGAGAAAGAGGGGAGGTTAAGACAGACAGACAGACAGACAGACATGAATAAATAAGAATTCCAATTTATCTTTCTCTTTTTCTGGGGAGAAAGGCACATTTATAGAAGAGGCACAAGACTCACAATTTTACTTTCCAGAAAAACCTATAAAGAGTCTAAGGCAATGGTTCCCAATGTGGGGCCCAGGCCGCACAGAGGGGCAATTTGATTTTTAGTGGGGGCAATTTGAGCCTTGTTTAAACCAAGTTAATGGCCTTTTGGCTTCCTCCATGTAAATAGAGTTCACCTTTTGAATAAAGTAAGAATTATATGTCACAGAGGGGGGCATCAATATTTTAAAGGTGCTTAGGTGGGGCATGGCCAAAAAAAGATTGGGAACCACTGGTCTAAGGTCATTCCTAGGGAGGCTGGTGCCTTGCTATGCAATTGTGGGCACTTTCAAAATACTGAGTGTAATTAATAATATTTCAAAATGTTAGAAATCTTTTTGTCTCTCTATTTCTGTCTCTCTCTGCAAATTCATGTGGAAAGCACATATTGATTCTTATGCTTGGTCAAATATTTTCTCATGTCATTTTGGCAGATCCAGGTCTGTATAAGAAACCTGGCTTAAATATAGTTCTTCAGAACCTGATGGGAAGCAGCTGTTTAGTCCAGGACACGGTCTTCTAGTAATAAAATACAAGGTTAGAATATAAAGCACTTACATTTTAAGGTCGTTTACATTTACAGGATTTTAGAAGGGCATTTCCCATTGTAGGTGCTTTGCAAATGTCTACACTTCGCTAATGTCTTAGGGAACTCTGGAAGTTGAAGCTCACACAGCTGGTACCTACATTGTGAAAGACTGTTTAAAACCATTCTTGATTATCCGCATTTATGGAATTAACACTGTAACATATTTCACCTGCTGTTTATTAAGAAACTATTCAGGATCCAGATTCCAACTAATCTAAGAAGAAATAAGAAGTGAGAGTTGGTTTAATGTCAAGGTTCCAATTATTGAACCCAACAAATTCAGCCCTCCGAGCTTTCTCTAAGAACTATTTTCATTTGTGCCAATATGATGAACTCAATAAAACAGTTCTTTGAGAAAGCTGCAAGTCTCGGGGTGCTGATTTGGTTGGGTTCATTAGTTGGAACCTTGACATTTAGAAGCTAAGACTACCTTGGTTAGGAAATAGGATTAATTTGAAACAATCTATATGCTATTTATAAAACCTGAAATGAAACCAACCTGTCATAAAATTTAATCTCCAGACATTTGCCTTCTGTTGTAAAAATCCACTCACTCTGCCAGTTGAACTGTGTAATCTTCAGATTTCCCATGTTTATAACCCAGTTAAAGTAAAAGTCACATTTGTTTTCTTTATTTCAATGACATATTCTCAGAGAAACAACTGTGCATTTTGTTCAGAGATACTACAACTCAGGGACATCCATTTTGAGTACTTTCAGCCTTAGAGAAGGCTTCAACTTTTATCACCCAGTTCGGATGACTTTATTTTCATCTTTTAACTTTTAACATAATTAAACCTCTCGGAATTCAGTACAATAGATGCAATGTAGCCACTGAGAATTAAAATAGAGATTAGACAAAGGCATGGATGATGGAACTTTGTAGTTTTTAGTAATGGTTGGTATCATTACTAAAGTTGTCAGAAGTCAAGTGCATCTCAAAGAAGACCTATTTTGTTTATTTAGGACCAAGTCACATAGGCTGACAGAAGCTGGGCAGTATCAAATTCATTTTTGTAAAAACAATCTGCCGAAACCACCATTTATGAGGAAAGGAAAGTCACCATTTCCCCCATGTTTATCTTCTATGATAACTAAAGCACCACTATTTGTGGTGCAGTTGATCATTCAACCAGGTCTACTGTACTTATGACATTCTGGCTGTAATCCTAAAACTAACACATCGTGAGGTTGCCATAGCAATTGCTTATAGAAATAGATGCTGCTTTTCCTTGATGCAGTGAGAAAGTTCTTTTTATAATTTGTTTATTATGTATTTATTTATTTAGGTTGGATTTGATTTTTATGTTTCATTTAGCATAGCTGTTCTGATCTTTATGTTGCCAATTTTTTAATATTAAAATTAGGACATCTATAGTGTAATAAATCTTCCTTCAAATCCAAACCCGGGACATTGAAAGCAAGTAAGTTTCAGTCCTCCAAATGTGTAATTGAGGAATGACTGCTGGTAAACAGCTCAACCGCTTCAGAAAAAGCAATGCCTGATGTTAGGAAATGACAATCCAATTATCTGTCACACCCACGTCCTATTGGGCTTTGTCTGTATAGAGTCAAGACTCTATGACACAGAGACGAGATATGTTCTTGGCGGATTCTTGCCTTTTGTGGTTTTGATTTGCTATGGACTTGCTAGCACTAATGAAGCAGATTGGACTACAAGAAAATTGCAGGATGGAGTGTACTTTTTTTAAAAAAAATGAAGAATGCCTTTGAGGAATCATGTATAAAAAGTGAAAGATCTTATGTATTAAATGTCAACTACTGGTGACTACATGGAAATGACTATGTTCTTCTTCATCCTATGAAAAAAATAGTGTGCCATCATCTCCTTTCAGAATATTTTGTATACATTATAAAATGGAGGACAAAACATAGATATTTGAAAGAAAAGTAGTATAGGTGAACTTCAGACTTGCTTTATTCTGCTCCCTATTTTATTTTCTATTTTCATTTTATCAGGATCCAAAACTTACTAACAAGACCCAACTGCAAAAGGCTTGGAGTTTAGGAAAATTCACTTCCGCTTGTATCATTTTATTTTTCTACCCCTCTAAAATGCAGTTCCCACAACACTGACTCAGCTTTTTCTGTCTATAATCAGGCATCATGGTAGTTAGGAAGACCAAGGAAATAACAGTGGAGATTTCAAGAAGGCCTTTCATTGTAGTATCAGGATAACTACAGAGGGTTCTCTTATGTATGGCCACCATTGAGCCCCAAGAATCCGGTGCTAAGCAAGACAGCAGCTAAGTGAGTTTTGCCTCATTTTACAAACTTTCTTGCCCACAGTTGTTATGTTGCTTGCATGAGTGGAGTCACAAGCGCCTGTGACTCCACTCATGCAAGCAGTCATGTCCATGTCCATGTCCATGTGAGTGTGACTGCTAGTACTTGCAACATTCGCAGGAGGGGATGTGCATACAAGTACACATGCACGCAGAACAGCCAGCTACTCAAATGGCCCGGAGACCAATAGGCCATGGCCCAGTAGTGGGCCACGGCCTAAAGTAGACCCCTGCTTTAATAGGACAAGAAGGGCAGGACAAGAAGCAATGGGTGGAAACTGATCATGGTGAGAGGCAACTTAGAACTAAAGAGAAATTTCCTGTTCTTATCGAGGCTTTCTGAGAAAGCATAAATCACAATCTTAGTCCCAAAAACCTTCTTTTATTTATACAGCTGTAAGTTATGGGCATTAACAGTCCGCAAGGCTTCACAAACAGTCCATGAAGGTTCTGACAGATGTCTGCTGGAATTGCCAGAGTCTTTCAGGGGAATGTTGATAAACACTCACCTTATCTCCCTTGGAATGCTGCCAGAGACCTAATTGCCAAATGCAGAGCAAGGCCAAACTTAGCACAGAGTCAAACAGAATTTTTCAACGCTTGAACTCACAAGATGAACTAATTGATTCCTGCAAACGTTCATGTCCTGTTCACTCTTCTTTTATGTCTTATGGGAGGGGCCAATCATCTCCAAGCCTTACTCCCAAGTTGACCCTGTTTTCTTAATTGTTCTTGCCTTCTGGCAGCACTGCACATGTCCACACTGGGAATAGGCTCCCACTGTTCTTCTGTCTCACTGATGTCAGATTGTGGAGGCTGCGGAGTCAGCAAATAACTACCAGATGGCCTTGTTCACTTCTCTGCCTCCAA
The DNA here is from genome assembly GCF_009769535.1 of Thamnophis elegans. Taxonomy (NCBI): domain Eukaryota; kingdom Metazoa; phylum Chordata; class Lepidosauria; order Squamata; family Natricidae; genus Thamnophis; species Thamnophis elegans. Next base: position 97,534,183 of record NC_045544.1, on the reverse strand, counting down.
TGCAGAGCCCTCGTCTGAGCTTTCCCCAGACTTCAGAACTGGTCCATGTTCCTCCCCAACCTCCTCACTGTCCAACTCTGCTGCCAGCTCTTCTGGCCCCTGACAGTCCACAACAAGACCTTCCTTCCTCATTACTTTTGCTTAGCAAAGAGAGCTTGTCTGCCTGCTTGCCTTACAGTGGAACAACTTGCCTCCAGAAGTTGTGCCAACAATGGAAGTTTTTAAGAAGATGTTGGATAACCATTTGCCAGAAGTGGTGTTGGGTTTCCTGCCTAAGCAGGGGGTTGGACTAGAAGACTTCCAAGATCCCTTCCAACTCTGTTATCCTATTCTATTCTATTCTATTCTATTCTATTCTATTCTACTCTACTCTACTCTACTCTACTCTACTCTACTCTACTCTACTCTACTCTATTCTAGCCTCTGTCGTTCCATTGTAAATGCATCTTCCCAAATAGCTAATCACACACATTTCCTCATTTTAGCAATAAAATCAAAGTGCAGAATAATTATTTATTATTATTGTTGTTGTTAAAAGAATCCTTGCTTGTTTCACCAAGAACTGTATGGTAGTTCTACAAGGATTCCTAACACCAAATGTTTGGGGGTGCCAAAATGCAAAGCAATGAGACAGTTACAGGTAAAAATCAGGACTCTTGGAAGCAGTCCATCCTTGCTAAGAATTGTTTTTCCCTCCCATGACTGGCTCACTCACTCTATCTAGATTATACTTGATCAAGTCAAGATTGACCTAGCCTAGTCTCTACCAGTAGGGCTGTGCAAAGTCATGCAAAGTTCTATTCCCCTTTGATAGCATGTGGGATGAGGTGAAGTTGTGAAGAGCATGTGGAATTGGTATAGTCACTTAGGCATGAGGAACTTTACTGATTTGATTTAATTGCTGCATGTTGTGCTTGCAGGAGATATGCAAGGTAAGCAATCGTTTTATTCCCCTGAATAAAGCACTCAGGAGGAGCATTCAGTAGCTGTTCAGGACTTCACCACTGCTTTGCAAAATGCTTATTGGGGCTCCCTTCGTTCTTCTTTCTGTTCCGCTCGCTCTTATGGAGGACCAGTTTTGCAAAATAGTTTAATTGATTTAGTTTGGGCTTGCCAAGGACAGAACTGGGTGGAATTATTATAACTGTGCATAATTGAGTTTGTTTTAGATTAAGTGTAACCTTTGCCAGGGTTAGTTGGCTGGGTCAGCAAATCCTTTTATGGCATTCCCCCAATATTGTTAAATATTCCCACTTCCTGCTTAATGCAATTAAATATGTTGTATGAACGTGGCATTGTGATAAACATAGATCCACTAATTTTATTTTATTTAACAGCTAACAACAATAGTAAAAATCAAGCCTGAGCTTTGACAGTATAATAAATAATTTAAAAATCCAGAATAAATCTTTGACCAACATGGAAATAAGACACTATAACCTATTCATTTTTCATAAGATGCTGTTACAGAGTAAGCAAACCTAATATTGAAGGAATATCTATGGTAAGGTCACTTTTCTACCAATTGGCATTATGGTGACCTAAAAAGGTGGAAGACTTGCTATTGAAGGTAAAGGTTCCCCTCACACATATGTGCTAGTCGTTCCCGACTCTAGGGGGCGATGCTCATCTCCGTTTTAAAGCCAAAGAGCCAGCGCTGTTCGAAGACGTCTCCATGGTCATGTGGCCGGCATGACTAGATGCCAATGGCGCACAGAATGCTGTTACCTTCCACCAAAGGTGGTTCCTATTTTTCTACTTGCATTTTTACATGGTTTCGAACTGCTAGGTTGGCAGAAGCTGAGACAAGTCATGGGAGCTCGCTCTATTACGCAGTGATAGGAATTCAAACTATCGAACTGCCAACCTTTCTGATCGACAAGCTCAGCATCTTAGCCACTTAGCCACCATGGCCCCTTTGCTATTGAAATCTAACTTCAATTCAGAAATATTTAGTAAGAGGAATTGATCAAACGCTGAATCTCTAAGGTTCTATGTGAGACCCATATATGTGAATCTCTGGAATAAATACACAGGGATGCATTTTAAAGATCTCTCTTTTGATCCTTCCCCCTTTTTGTGAGGAAAAGGGATAAGAAGTGGATTTTGATGCAAATCAAGAGGCAGCAAAGGAAATATTTCTGAAAGAAAAAACAAAAGATCAGTCACTGCTGATTAACATACAGTATTTGGAATTATAGTTTAAAATTGCTTTTCAGGGTAATAGTCAATGTGGTGGCCTGGCTTTTCTTTATGCTAATCCTGTTAATAAATAACAGGATTTGTGTGCCCAACTACTGTATAAATGCTCTCTAATTTCTACAGCGTTGCCCACGGCAAAAAATGTGAGCCCATGGCTATTATATAATAATGAAAGCCAAGAAGCAGATGCTATATAGGCCATGGTATAAGCAGCATGCACAGAATGAAAGAATTTTCCCCTTCTTTCAACATGAAAGCATCAGACTCTGGGATAAAGCAAAATGTAATGCTTCTAGAACAAAAGGAATCTCCAGTGAAGCGTGGTATATTCTCTGCAATAAGTTTTTTTGCAATAAACCACTCAGATTTCTGCTAGTCAGCCATGCCTATACAGTACAGTAAAACAGCCTTCACTGTGCAGCCTGTGATAGAAGTATGATTGATGGGTTCTTAGGACAAAATTTTCTCTATATCCCTAACAGACTGTAGGATCCACTGTCTGATCATACATGGGCATGAGATAAAAGGCTGTTCTGCAGAACTGCCATCAGTTTTTAAAACACTGTTTTTCATGAATTAAAATTGTTTCAAGTACAGGTAGCTTGCTATTTTTAAAAAAATAGCTTGAGATCCTTCAAAAGAAAAAGTGAAATCTAAACATGTTTTAATAAATAAATGTGAGTTCAATGAGATTCCATTAATGTATTTTATAATAATAATTTTGCAACCTACTAGAAAGGGTGTGGCTTCTCCTTCTATAAAAAAATATAAGAAGGGTCTGAACAGCCACCATGAATGGTGATTTGCTTTTTCCCACACATTGTAAAGGTTCAGCCACATCCTGTGATACCTTCCAATTCTAAAATTTAATGACACTCTGAATTTCCTGCCTTTGCTACATTATAAACGAAATTTTAATTCATGATTTTTAAAAAATATGATAACTGTAGCAGGATTGTTGTATGTACAAAAGTACTGTGTTTTCCCGAAAATAAAATAGTGTCTTATTTTCTTTTGACCCCCAAAATAAGCACTTGGTCTTATTTTTGGTGAGGTCTTATTATTTTTGAGGTGCAGGAGGCAGTGAGCGTGATCACCTCTTGGCTGCTGCTGCATTGCAATATTTTTGGGAAGGGCTTATTTTTTGAGTAGGGTTCATTTTAGAGCTCAAAAGCCCGATTGGGCTTATTATTCAGGGAGGTCTTATTTTCAGGGAAACAGGGTATGTTCAAAGTATGTGCATCTTTTTTTGTACAAAGTTCAACACTACACTCAATGGATTATGGTTGGTAAAGATGGAACTATCTTAAATGGCTAAATAGACTCTAGTCAGAGAAGAGACAGTTAGCTATGTTTATTGCGATCGGAAACCCCTTATGAACTTTTTGCAAAAGAGAAAAAGTAAAGATAGTTATATTGTAACCATAAAGTAGTTTAATGGTACTCATAACTGCTTAAAGAAGATTGGAAGCTGTACAGTATCTTTTTTCTTTCTTTACTAGTCTTCTTTTACTTCTTTTAACTTTTTGCATTTTTAGTTTTTTTCCACATGTTTTTTTTACCTTTATATTAATTTGTATCGGTTTTTGTTTTCCTTGTAAAATATACAGTAAGTTGAATTTCATCTATTTGCTTTAAAACTTTGTAAAGCTCCTTATTAAAGTCTTTAATAAAAAGATATGTTTCCTTACAAAGTCAAGATTAAGCACAGTTGTCTTGAAAAAATGATATATTTTAATGTTACACACTTACTTACCTAAAATGGAGAAGTGTTGTAGTTCATATTTATGGTGATGTGGTTACATATATGTCAATTTGTTTCAGCAGAGGCGACTGGTATCATGTGTTAAGATCAGAGGTGGTATTCTGATGGTTAGGACCAGTTTGCCCAAACCGATAGTAGAAATTGCAGGTGGGCCCACCCCCACCCATCCTCCTCGGCTCTATGCCATCCCATTTAGGCTCCTTTTTTTTAGCCAAAGCACATGCACGGAAGGCTGAGTGCATGCATGGACGCTCACATTTGTGAACCAGAAGGAAAGATAATACCACCCCTGGTTAAGATGATAACTTGTGAGCTCGATATTCTTCATCTATATAGATCTAAAGCAGCATTCTTAAGGAATGGATGAAACTGTTAAGGAAAAAAAAAAACCTAGTTCAGCCCTGGGAAAATGGAAAGAATAAAGTATGAGAAAGAAACTCAAAATGACTTTGCCTTGATTTTGTTTGGTATAAGAAAGGCTTTTAAGATTCTGTTGTTATAATCTACAACAGAATAAAAGAGTTGGAAGGGATCTTGGAGGTCTTCTAGTCCAATTCCCTCCTCAAGCAGGAAACCCTATATCATTTCAGACAAATGGTTCTCCAATGTCTTCTCGAAACCTCCAATGCTGGTGCAACCACAACTTCTGGAGGCAAGTCATACCACTCATTAAAAGTTCAAGAAGATTTCAGGGGCAAAAAGCTTACATTTTAACAATAGCTTTCAGCATTTCTGGGATCAACCTAAATATTCTAGGGATCCACATGCAGGCCTGGCGCCTCAGCTTGCTTACCGGTGTCCTACAGGATTAGCTGATGTGTTGAATTATACCTGGATACTACTCCATGAAGGAAAGCTGCCCAAAGAGAAAGCGTTTGCTTTGTTTGTTAAAAGGCAAATTTGATATTTTCTTACTGGGGTAGGAATCTGATTACAACTTAATGCATAACTGAGTGCCCTGAGGACTCAGAGCTGTGATTAGCTTCCCAGAACAACCTTTTTTTAAAAACAAAACTTTAGAGCCACCTCCAACTAAGCAGCATTTCTCATTATTTTGAAGCAAGAAGGACACAAAACCAGTAGCAGCAGGATCAATAAAGTGGGCTTTAAAAAGCTCCAAGTCCCTTCTACTTCATGTAAACAGCTGATTGCTGGCTTTGCACTATCCCCTTGCCCATAATGTTGTTGCCTTCATCTTGACCAAATGTGTTAAGTGCAGCTTCCAAGCACCAAAAAGTTTCCCTTACCTAACTTTTAATGTCAAAAGAAAAAATTGCAGGATGACATTTATCAAGTAATGGAAGTGGGGAAGATGTTGTGGCTTTAGATATTTTGGTCTAAAGCAAAACATGGGACTCTGCTACACTTAGAAGTAACGCTACATAAATGCATAGCTTCCGCAATCCTGAATCTCATCAGAGCAATTCTAAGACTGGTTGTTTTTTTTTCATATTGAAATGAATCATGGACTAAATGAACCATTGCTCCTCTTTTCCTTTCAGCCTTGGCTAAACAGTTAGCAGTTTGAACTTTCCCCCTTTTGATTGTATTTTTTTAAATTCCCCATCAAAAGTTTTCCCTATCAATTTACATTCAGGTTGATGACATTTGAAATTAGATCGGGTGATCCACTCCTGTATTAAACTTGCTCAGGGTCTTTCTACCTGCTCAGAAAGATAGCCTCTTTTGTGACTATACAAGAAAAAACCTCTTTTTTTTGTATTGCTAAATGAGTCATATTTTAGGGTTTTTATTTGTTTCCCATATGAATAATTCTTTGGAAAGTTCACTTTGTGCTGCTGCCAAAATTGTTTTTCCATTTGCATTAGAATGATCTAAAACAGGCAATTTAAGCCTCACACAAGTGACAATGCTGAGAAAATATGAACATGCTCTGTATGTGTAGGAGGCAATTCTTTGATGAATGTGTGAATGATAAACAGAGTTAACATGTACAAATGTTGAGACTGGTTAGTTCAAATTTTGGCAATGTGATTTCCAAATAAAAATAAAAAATCATCACCTCTGATTTAATGTGGGGGACGAATATGTGTGTGGATATATTTGTGTGGAAATTGTAGGAATTGTTTAAGAAATATACACGAAAAATAAGTAATTAAAGGAGAAAGTGGGCATTGACTACAGTCAATGTTGTATGCAGTGTATTTCATGCCATCATTTCTGCTTCGACTACGATGGAAAATTGTGGGAGAAAAATCTGTGCTGTGGGTCACAGGAAATGGTGACACAGCATTTAAAAAAATATCTCTGCTCATTTGGATTCTGTATAGTTCCCATTACAGAAGCCAAGTATTTTTGAGGGGGGGAAATAATCAGACAGAAAGAAATGACAATTATGCAGCCTCCAGTCTCCAAGCTCGGAGCAATATTTTTCTTTTAGGCATAATTTGCCTTCTGTGTGTGTCTGTGGGTCAGGGCATAAGATTACCCCAAGGCAAGACTCTAAGATTGGCTCTGCCAGGTGAGAGACCGCAGACTGCAGCCAATGATTGAAGACCTCTCTGCCACTGAAAGTCTTCACTCATCTCCTCATTTCTGTATACTATCTGTCTCTGGGCTGCAATAGGTCAGAGGACCACTGGCTGACTGTGAAATATTTTTTGGCTATCACCTAAAGGTCACCTTTATTTTTGCAGCCCAGGTATGGATTCTCCCTGTCCTCATTCTTTCATCAGCAGGAAGGCAAAGAAGAGCCAGAAGGGGAAGAGATCAGCCTGCAGCAATCACAGGGGAAGCCATCAATGTTTCTGAGGGATCTACCTCTGATGCATAGGACTGCTTCTGAAGCAACCCTTAATTCAAATCTTTTAAATAACACAAACTGGCCACAGAGTGCTCTGAGGAGAATGCCCCCTCCCTTCTGATCATTGTTTATTGCCCTTTGTGAACATTTTGACTTGGGTGACCAGATTGCAAAAGAGAAAAAGTAAAGATAGTTATATTGTAACCATAAAGTAGTTTAATGGTACTCATAACTGCTTAAAGAAGATTGGAAGCTGTACAGTATCTTTTTTCTTTCTTTACTAGTCTTCTTTTACTTCTTTTAACTTTTTGCATTTTTAGTTTTTTTCCACATGTTTTTTTTACCTTTATATTAATTTGTATCGGTTTTTGTTTTCCTTGTAAAATATACAGTAAGTTGAATTTCATCTATTTGCTTTAAAACTTTGTAAAGCTCCTTATTAAAGTCTTTAATAAAAAGATATGTTTCCTTACAAAGTCAAGATTAAGCACAGTTGTCTTGAAAAAATGATATATTTTAATGTTACACACTTACTTACCTAAAATGGAGAAGTGTTGTAGTTCATATTTATGGTGATGTGGTTACATATATGTCAATTTGTTTCAGCAGAGGCGACTGGTATCATGTGTTAAGATCAGAGGTGGTATTCTGATGGTTAGGACCAGTTTGCCCAAACCGATAGTAGAAACTGCAGGTGGGCCCACCCCCACCCATCCTCCTCGGCTCTATGCCATCCCATTTAGGCTCCTTTTTTTTAGCCAAAGCACATGCACGGAAGGCTGAGTGCATGCATGGACGCTCACATTTGTGAACCAGAAGGAAAGATAATACCACCCCTGGTTAAGATGATAACTTGTGAGCTCGATATTCTTCATCTATATAGATCTAAAGCAGCATTCTTAAGGAATGGATGAAACTGTTAAGGAAAAAAAAAAACCTAGTTCAGCCCTGGGAAAATGGAAAGAATAAAGTATGAGAAAGAAACTCAAAATGACTTTGCCTTGATTTTGTTTGGTATAAGAAAGGCTTTTAAGATTCTGTTGTTATAATCTACAACAGAATAAAAGAGTTGGAAGGGATCTTGGAGGTCTTCTAGTCCAATTCCCTCCTCAAGCAGGAAACCCTATATCATTTCAGACAAATGGTTCTCCAATGTCTTCTCGAAACCTCCAATGCTGGTGCAACCACAACTTCTGGAGGCAAGTCATACCACTCATTAAAAGTTCAAGAAGATTTCAGGGGCAAAAAGCTTACATTTTAACAATAGCTTTCAGCTGACTGTGAAATATTTTTTGGCTATCACCTAAAGGTCACCTTTATTTTTGCAGCCCAGGTATGGATTCTCCCTGTCCTCATTCTTTCATCAGCAGGAAGACAAAGAAGAGCCAGAAGGGGAAGAGATCAGCCTGCAGCAATCACAGGGGAAGCCGTCAATGTTTCTGAGGGATCTACCTCTGATGCATAGGACTGCTTCTGAAGCAACCCTTAATTCAAATCTTTTAAATAACACAAACTGGCCACAGAGTGCTCTGAGGAGAATGCCCCCTCCCTTCTGATCATTGTTTATTGCCCTTTGTGAACATTTTGACTTGGGTGACCAGATTGCTGGCCCACTTCTGATAGGACTTCAAGCCTTCTTCCTCTTCTTCTTCACCAATGGGTTGATTTCTTTTTTCCTTTTATTAAAGTTAAATAGAGGCAAGAGAGCAAAGATGATCGTACTGAATTATGCCCAGGGATTTTGGGGTTATAAACTCCATACAAAGTTATGGTTTTTTTAAGCCAACAAAAGACATGGAAATAGTTGCTAACTTTTAATCTTCCACCACTCACCCACCCCCCAAAATATGTTGAATCTGAGTAAATTATTGATTTGACATTCTGGTTTTAATTTGGCTTAATTGTGTGTTATGCAGATTATTGCTTATGCTACTTTAGCTGTGGTAGGTAAACTGTTTTGTGGTATCTGATAGGATTTTTGTAGGGTTAAAGAACAAATAAATAATAATTCAGCATATTAGTGTTCACTGTGGAAAAAACCAAATTGGATGATATAATAGTCTTATTTGTTGATCATATAAAAGAGTATATGACTGTCAGGGATAGATAACCGACTACCTTACAGAGACTTTGGACTCAATTTCTATCAGCTGCAATAATGGCGAGGCGTTGAGAAGTGTAATTGTTTGGGGAGCAGAGGATATGTTCTACTTTATTAAATTTTCAATAATGCAAACCATATTTGAAGTCTTTGTGATTTTATGTCGTGTTCTCTCTTCTGAATTATACTGTGAATGGACAGTGACTAATTTAGCCATATCTAATCCATATACACTTCAATTAGTCATGTAAACTTGAATGATTCTACTTTTAAGTTTTTGAAAAACAAGAAAAGGAAACAAGTAGAAGGTGATCAAGCTCTTTTTCACATAGCCTGGAAGCTCACATGGTTTATTTTTCTATTAACTCTGCACAACTCACTCACTCACTCCCTCTCCCTCTCTTCCTCCCTCCCCTAATTTGTTCTGCTGTGGAAAGAGCAGAGGAAAAAGGTTTCAGAAGTTCACTATTTGATAGAAACCATTCTCTGGGAAATTCAAGGCAAAACATTATCTGATGCAATCTAAAATAACAAATCTCTGTGTATATTAACTAAATCTAAGCGGCTGCTTCAAGCTCCATAGCATAGGCATGAGAGATGGTGTGGGTTTTAGTTAAGGTGTTGGACTGGCACCAAAGAGACCAGGCTCAGCTGCACCCTTAGCCATGGAATTCTCCATAAAATAAAATATGGAGATCTTTGCATTTGGGAGACAATACTTCCCTTGACAGTCACCTATCTTTATAATCCATTATAAAAAAATGGGTGACATTATAACAGCTTCAGAGGCCTAACTGCAATAGGGGAAGGCTGTTGATATTTAGAGAGAAAATTGCAACATGGAGAATCAAAAGCTAAATCTTTCTTTTCCCAGAAGAAATTCTTTTTCTAGAAAATGTCTTTCAGTTGTGTCTACAATGTGGCTTTATTAAGAAAAAAAACTGAACCCGCCCATGAAAATTAATTTAAACCTTGCTAGGGAAAATATTTTTTCTCTGATCAGCTGTTGATTGAAGATAAAGGTTTGTCCTAAGCAGGGAGATCCCCTTCATGGTTCATTACCTTGTGGCAGTGAAAGGGCTTGTAAATCCCAACATTGTACATCACTGGGAGTTTACACTTCCAAAGAGTCATTTGTAAGATAGAACTCATGCATGTACAACACCAAAATCAAACTGATTTTCCCAAGCAAAGATGGGAAAACTCCAAGACTCAATGCTATCTAATGGCTCAGACCATTAACTTCTATTTTAAAATGCAATTTAAACTAAAGGAACCATCAGACAAACAAGATATAACCTGTGCAATATTTCATATGATGTGAGCTATATGTGCTGAAAATAGGGAATAGATTTGGCAGATAGAGTCATGAATTAAAATCTTGGTGGTGTGAAAAACCCATATACAATTGTATATACAGATATTATGGAATTGGCCAAACAGATGCATTTTAAGTTTTGACATTCGTTCAATATTGTTCTAATATGTTATTGCTATTTTGGTATCAAATATTGTTAAATAAGTAACAGTAAAAGACCATTCTATGCAACCTGATTTGTCATAAAAATTTACTGGATCCTGATTGACCTTAGTATAACTATCTGTGACTACTTTATTTATTCTGGTTGTGCTGATGGCTTTTGCTTTTAGTCTTTTGTTGTACTATACATTGTATGGAGTCTTTTGATGTAAAGTTTGTAAATCTTCAAATGAAAAAAAATACATTCCACCTCTTCTTGCCTATAGTTTTAATTATATTGTGCGTTTTAGAGGAGCACTGAAACCACTTTATACCAAGCACAAATTTTACCTTCAGTTTTTCATGCCATTTTTTTTTTACTGCCTAACAATGTTCAGTTGTAAAGCTCAATAACACAGAGAGAGAGAGAGAGAGAGAGAGAGAGAGAGAGAGAGAGAGAGAGAGAGAGAGAGAGAGAGAGAGAGAGAGAGAGAGAGAGAGAGAGAGAGAGACCGAGACCTCCAGACAAGTTAATCCCTTTGTTTATATTTATGACTACATAAAACTATTCAACATTCAGCAGAATTGCAAAGATTGCCAAATGGAAAATCAAGAATGTAATTCTGACAAATTACTGTAAGCACCAGGTTTGTTCATCATGGGGAAAATTACCAAGTGTCTATCACGTTCTTGGAAGATGTTCTGGTGGAGAAGGAAGACTTCTCCCCTTCCCTCAAATCATGCAAAATAATTATTAGATGAAGAATGGCTCCTAGGTTCTACATTGGAAGTGACTTCAGCCTGGTCCTCTCTTTATTTGTAGTGTTTCATTTGCACTAAATCCACTATATCATCATATCTCACAGTTTGTACTGACACTGAAATAGGAGTACTGTAGTCTTTTCTTCAGGACAACAGGAATTGAAGCTTATAAGAACTGTAACCAATAGGGCAATAGATGAACCTATGGTATAAGACCACCCTATGTTGCAAAGGGCTTTCCGTCCCCAATAAACACGTAAACCATTGGGAAAGTCATTTAATATTAAGCAAATTCAGCTGAACTACAATTCTAGCATTTTGGTTTTAAACAATTAATTAAAAATGCACAGCTTTGGTCACACAATTGTGACTGGCATTTTAATTTTTTGACATATATCCATATATGTCGCGACCAACCCTGATATTTAAACTGATTTGGGCTTCGAAAGACTACTAATGCTTTGAACAGTTGCTATTTATCAAGACTGAGATTTGGGCAGGCAATGTATCTCACAAGATTGCTGTTGTACAGATAAAATTGTAGGGAATATTAAGTAGATAATGTTGAGTCCAGGGTGGGTGATGGAAGGCAGAATCTGTGATGCAGCAAGGAAGAGAATGATCTACTGTCCTTTATCCCTTGGATATTTTTCCTAGGACTTAAAATATGTAGTCTAAAGTAAATTTTCAGAAGGTTGTATTTTATTGCCAAAGATTGGCAAATATTTGCCAAAACAAATTGCTGGGGACATGTTTACCCCAAACCCTGTATATTTAAAGTTAAAGATAAAGGTTCTCCTTCCACATATCTGCTAGTCGTTCCTGACTCTAGGCGATGGTGCTTATCTCCATTTCAAAGCCAAAGAGCCAGCACTGTCTGAAAACGTCTCTGTGGTCATGTGGCCAGCATGACTAAGCGCTGAAGGCGCATGGGATGCTGTTACCTTCCCACCAGAGGTGGGTTCCTACCAGTTCGGCCGAACCGGTAGTGGTATTTTGGCCTGGATCACAGAACCAGCAGTGACCCAGGCTGGCCATATCCCCGAACCAGTTCCCCAGTTGCTGCCGTCACCACCACCATCTTTTTTTTAGTTTTTTTTTAGTTCTGCGCAGGTACAGAACAATTTCCATTGAACTGTGCATGTGGACACAGCACGCATCCAGAGAACCGACAGTAACACTGGCTGAAACCCACCCCTGCTTCCCACCAAAGGTGGCTCCTATTTTTCTACTTGCATTTTTTACATGCTTTCAAACTGCTAGGTTGGCAGAAGCTGGGACAAGTAACGGGAGCTCACTCCATTACACAGCACTAGGGATTCGAACCACCAAACTGCTGACCTTTCTGATCGAAAAGCTCAGCATCTTAGCCACTGAACCACCGCGACCCTTAAATATTCTTGTATATTTAAGAAGCTCTTATTTCTGGATTGGACTGGGAAAAAGAAGCAGGGGATACAATGATGAGGAAGTAACTGGAAGTAACATCCATAGCTCTATAGCGGGCTTGTTTTATTTTTCACTTCCTCTTTTTATAATTAGGAACATCTGGGTTTCAATCAACAGATGTGCTGCTATCACATTTAGCTTGCAAGAGAGCTTTAAATGTGAAATGCAGTCAACCATAAGCTTTTGTCATCTGGCCTATCCATTGTTCTTGCTGCGCTTCACTTGCGAAGCATGTTTTCATTTCCTTTAAAAGGTTTTATTAGTCTTGCTAAGGCATGGACTGGTTGCCAATGAATTTTTCTTTTTCATTTAAGGTTCTTTCAGGAAGAAGTGGCCTATATAATGAAAGAAGGAAAATGATTAAGCAGACTTTTGCCATAAGTTAACCATTAATTTCAAGTGAACATTATGCCAAACCTACAGACAAACCAATTCTTTGATTTAAAAAAAAATTAAGATATCACTCCCCCCCCCCTTTTTTTTATACTTAAAATTCTTGTTATTGTTAGTGCTGGAGGTATGTTTTTCTGTTTAATTATTTCTCTGGGTGTAAATATAGTATACGAAAACAAAGATAATAACAAAGTTGCCAGTCATCAGATGACCCAATGAAATATTTGGGATGTATTTGACAAACAGTAACAAAGCTACATTACAGCAAATTTTTGAGAGAAACTTTAAAAAGTTGAAAGGTGGAAAAATTAAACATGCTGATCAGGATCAGCTCCAAATGTTAAAATGAACCCACTATCCTTACCTAAGTTTTTTAAAAAAAAAACACACACACACACAATTCAAATAGCATCAATTCCAATCTCATAAATTATTTTTGCAAGATTGGCAAAGAACAGTTAATAAATTTAGTTGGAAAGAAAAAAAACCTAGTGCATTTTTTAAAAAACAAATGTGTTAGCCAGTGTGTTATATCCAGATTTGCTTGCTGTGTTTTTGTAGATATTCAGTCTACAAAATATTCATCCCTATTCGGCCTTCCAAGTTGGCAATAACTGGAGCACTATCTGTCCATTGGCTTCCTTTAGCATACCAATTCAAGATTGAAAACTCATTTGGAGTTCAGAAATCTTTTGGAAGATTTTCCTTGTTTTTCCATGGCTGTTTTCATCTGGTTGTGCCCAAATATCCACTTTTCAATATCCTTTTGGTCCATGAAGGCAACACAGTTTCTTTTGCATTATCTTTGTCCTGAGTAATAAACCGTGGGATATGTAGCTGAAAGTGTCCCATTGTAGTCCATCTCCATTTGCTGATACCTAAAATATATAATTTATTCATTTAACATTTTACTATATTGAGCTTTCTTATGTTCATATTTCTTGCATTCCACATCTGGAGTTCTTCATTTGCCCTTCCCAGAAACACCACCCACCCACCCACTGTCACAATGAGAAAGTGGAGAGGGAGGGATGACTAAATTTGCCTGTTTAGATATCACAAGTCATTGCTACCATAACCCCAACTCTGTCCCATGTTACTGAGAATAATTGGTGTCTGCTTCCCCACCAGCTGAGGAATCTACCAATTATCTTCTTAACTTGGCTTTTGACAAAGCTGCAAAGAGAAAACCACTCCTGAGCCTTCCTAAGAAGATTGAGGCTAGGCTGCTAGGATACTGCAGTTGATCCCAGCATATTTTTCTGATGACTCAAGGACTGGAGAAAGACACATTAACATGGCTATTGAACAAGAGCTCACATGCACTTCAATTCTGCTCAGCTGAGTTAAAGGAGGCTTTAACAGAAAGTGTGAATTATTTCAGTTTTAAACTTATAGTACAGGTAGCTCTTGACTTACAACAGTTCATTTAGTGACTGTTCAAAGTTACAATGGCACTGAAAAAAGTGACTTATGGCCATTTTTCACATTTATGGCCATTGCCATATCCCCATGGTCAAGTGACCAAAATTCAGATGCTTGACAACTGGCTCATATTTACAACAATTGTAGTGTCTCAGGGTCATGTGATCATCTTTTGTAACCTTCTGACAAGCAAAATCAATGGGGAAACCAGATTCACTTATCAATTATGTTACTAACTTAACAACTGCAGAGATTCACTTAACAACTGTGGCAAGAGAGGGCATAAAGTGGGGCAAAACTCCCATTTAGCAACAGAACTTTTAGGCTCAACTGTGTCATAAGTCGAGGACTACCTGTATATAAAATTTACAATAAATTATTATTAAATTATTAAATGATTATTTAAATTGTTTAAATGAATTTCAAATGGTCATATGAAAAAGTAAATCAAAGAACAGATCAAGAGAAATGTTGGCTTTTTCTGTGCCCAAAAATAGCATACGAAACTGCCTACTGAAGGAGCCATCTGGTTTTGTCAGACCTTTCCCCATCTCTCCTTATGCAGCAACATATATCATAGTCTTCGGCTCATGTGTGCTTGTGCATACACACCCACTCAGAGTACCAAATTCTGTTTTGACTTTGTAGCATTACATTCTCAGTGGAAGTGTTCTCAAGACAATTGTGCCCACAAAGTTGATTGGTGTGCTAGTTTATGCATGAAACAAAAATCCTAAAATTAATCTTGTATCGATTTCTCCAATCTGGTACGCTCCAGATAGCTTCATAAACAGGTAGGTCATAGTCTCCCTGTGTGTGGATGGAATGGCTGTCTTAAACCTTTCCTAAACAATGCTGGGAAGTTGACTCTGTTGATTGTAAATACAACTGCCAAAATGGCTCTTCCCAAAATGCATTTGAAAGGTGTTTTGGGAAGGAGTTTACCAGCAATACTTTCACAATGTATAATGCCCGGAAATTTTTCTCTCAACCATGAGCTCATACTGATGGCTTCCTACTGACAGTCCTTCAACTCTTTCTTTTATGGCTAAAATCCAGGCTAACGTAAGACTTACTTCACATTCTGAAGGCAAGTCTATGGAGATTCTCAGTCATCCAGGTCGTGGTTGTCCCAAAAGTGCTTTTTTTTTTCAAGAGGCAACTGGACTTTCTGGTTTTTATTTGAGGATGATTCGCTTCTCATCCAAGAAGCTTCTTCAGAGAAGCGAAATGTCTTCAAAGAAAAACCAGAAAGTCCAGTTGCCTCTTGAAAAAGCACCTTTGGGAATGCTGAAGGCAATCTAATTTACAATTGTAAATTAGGTTGCCAATTATCAATTAGGTTGCCTTGAACCTGGTGAGATTCGATCTGCCAAACAAGATCTTGCAAGGAAAAAATAAGAAAAAAGCAAGGCAATTTCTATGCTTTGGCCCTGGCCAAATTTCACAATGATTATTCTGAGACTAGGAAATATTATTTTTTCCAAAATATGGCTACCATATTTGGCTTACAAAAGCCCAGACAACCATTAAAAGACAGCAAAAGTATCCCTGCTGCCTTCTAATGGTACTCTGGAGTTTTGCTGTCCCTATACACTTACTACAGTCTATCTAGATTCATCTCCCCAGTTGTAAGGCATATGAGCAAAATCTTGAACTCGCAATGCACCACATTTCAGGGGTGAAATTCAGCAGGTTCTGGAGAACCGGTAGCAGAAAATTTGAGTAATTCGGAGAACCGGCAAATACCACCTCTGGCTGGCCCTAGAGTGGGGTGGGAATGGGGATTTTGTAGTATCCTTCCCCTGCCATGCACACCAAGCCACGGCCACAGAACTGAATTGAACAATTGAAAAAAATTGAATTTCACCACTGCCCCATTTGATATATGGTGGACTGCTGTATATAAATAACACCATATTTCAGGATACTATCATTCCTTTTCCCTAGCAGCTATTTGTTAATCCGCAAGAATACAAGAACCTTCTGAAAAGGAATCAATGATACTGTAATAACAGCTAGATTAAAGAATAATATCCATGTATTGTATTTCTTTATGCCATTAGGCATCAATAACTAGTTTCAGCTTTTTGTCAAGAGTTACTTAAAACTTGATCGGCAGGCATTTTTAAAAATCTTTGAACTAGGGTAATTTATCTTGCCAAGAGTAACATCCAGATAAATCTCATGGATCTTAACATATGTAAATGATTTAGATATATACGATGACTTTATTTCTGCAACATCCTTAATTGAGGATATGGGAGAGACAGAAGAAGTGCTTAATTCCTTGGCAAGCACAGACAATTAAAAAGAGAGATGAATCATGGTGATATTTGACTCTGAATTGAGAATACAGCCATTGCACTGTTGACTAGTGTGAGGCTCATTATTGCTACCAGAACAGATTCCAACAAATTCTTATTCACTCTGTTTAGTCAGAGGGGCTCCCTGGATAATATGGTGTGAAAGAAGGAAGAGATTTTTTTTTTAGATTTTTTTCAAAAAAGCACATTAGCTGAGAGAAATAACACATGAGGACATGACAGCACAATGCCTCTCCCCCCCCAAAAAAACCTGGAGAACATGAGGACGGGGAGTCCTTGGTGCTATCAAAATCCTCTCAGCCACAAATGAGTTGTGATTTCTATTTAACAATGAAACTCATTGCCCCTCGGAAATGGGAGAATCTAAGGAGGTGGTTCAGTTCAGAGATGGTATTCAGCAGGTTCTGACCAGTTCTGGAGAACCAGAAATGGAAATTTTGAGTAGTTCAGAGGACTGACAAATACCACCTCTGACTGGCCCCGCCCCATCTATTCTCTGCCTCCCAAGTCCCTGCTGATCGGGAAAGAATGGGGATTTTGCAGTAACCTTCCCCTGCTACGCCTACCGAGACACACCCACCAAGCCATACCACACCACACCCACCAAGCCACGCCCACAGTACCAGTAGTAAAAAAATTGAATCCCACCACTGGTTCAGTTTACCAAAAGGTTCTGATTTCTTGCTTGCTCCCTGCATTGGTAGGAAAATCTGCTGCCTTTCCCTCCTTTGCTGACTGATGGTGGTGCTCTGATGGCAGAAAGAGCAAAAGACGAAAAGGAAGCACTGAAGACTTCACACTAAGGAAAAGATAGGATCTAGGAAGTTGTTTTATATCAGGGATGTCAAACTCGCCTTGTCACCGCATCATCACATGCCGTATCGCAACTTTCCCCCCCTTCGCTAAACTCGGCATGGGCGTGGCCAGCGCATGATGCATCTGGCCCAGGGGCCACAAGTTTGACAGCCCTGACTTATATCATCAGATAATCTGATCTACCCATTCATTATTGTCAGCAGCTATAAGCAGCAGTTTTACGAAGGGGTTTTAAAGCCATAGCTGGAGATGCCATGAATAGAACCTTTGAACTTGTCCATGGTACAGTTACTTTTTCAACATGCCTCCAGAAATGGAAAGAGAGCAGTATGTTATCCTTGGGGGATGCTATAATTATTTATTTCTTCCTGTTGGTTCCAGTGGAGGAAATAAGTAAAACAATGAAAGAAGTGGAGATGGGAAGAATAGTGAAACATCACTCACTTTCTGCTCTCTTGGCACAGGCTCAGCAGGGCATGAAAAACAGCAGTCTTTCCAGCATTCAACTACTTCCTCTTCTCCTAATTGGATTTCTCTGTAAAGGAAAACAGTGTCTGGAAATGCACAATACTCAGTGATAAATGAAGGCCAAAATACACATATCCGGTTTCCAATATTCTGTAACTTAACACTGTTTTCCCTTCTAATAAACCTTTTTATTCAGATCTAAGAATCTTGCTTTCTTGCACGTAAGCTGCTTCAAGGGGCCTGAAACCTTGCTTCAAACATCGAGAAAGTAATATTAAAGGAGGTTGGTTATACCTTATCTCTTCTTTTTAAATAAAGAACAGCTTTAATATCTCTGGTGTGACTATAATGACTTTAACTTTAATGTCTCTGGTGTAGCTTGTCTTTTCTCCAATTAAGGAAGGAAGGGCTCAAACCTCTTGTCATATTACCTCTATGCCATGTGGCAAAGAGGTAGCATTATTGACATTATCCCATTCTTTACATATTGATCTTTTAATTAGCAAGGTGGCATAAGTGGTGAGAGCCCTATCTCTATCACATGATGAGGTCAGCAAGAAGCAGGAAGCAGGTTAGCAGGAAGACAATATGTGGGATCCCTCAAATTGGCATATAAGTGGCAGAGCAAGAACAGGGGCATGTGATAAGGCCATTAGCTTCAAATGGTATATAAAACAGGTGGGACAGTGGTGGGATTCATTTTTTTTTACTACCAGTTCTGTGGGTGTGGCTTGGTGGGTGTTGAATGGCTTGGTGGGGGTGGCAGGGGAAGGATCCTGTAAAATCTCCATTCCCTCCCGATCAGCTGGTACTTGGGAAGCAGAGAATAGATTGAGGGAGCAGTCAGAGGTGATATTTACTGGTTCTCCAAACTACTCAAAATTTCTGCTACCAGTTCTCCAGAACTGGTCAGAACCTGTTGAATACCACCTCTGAGGTGGGCCTATCCTAGTTGAGGATGCCCCTAAGACAAACCTACCTAGCCCAAAGCATGAGGCGGGATCAACATGGACAACCCTGGAGGGCTTCTGCAAAGAAAATTAGAGAGCTTCAACCTTCTACCCCACAGCCTGACCATTCCACTATGCAGGATGACACTCTATTACATTGATCACCTTGCTTAAAAAGTTAAATATAATTTAACTAATTTTAAACCTCGTATAAAAATTAATTTTGTGGTGAGAACAAAGATGGAATGATACCAATTGCCTTCTCTTTTTGGTAACATCATGAAGACATTGTTAAAAAAAAGATCCTGGGGCACATTCATATCATGATTAGGCATTTAAGAGGATGAGCCTCCTGCCTCATTCAAAAGGCTGCTAAACCCAGTTGTTAAAAGCAGAGTCAAAAGACACAATAGTGCTCACCTGTATCACTCTCCAAAGCACCTGAAGGCAGGACAAGAAGCAATGGATGGGAATTAATCAAGGAGAGAACCAACTTAAAACTAAAGAGAAATTTCCTGACAGAACAATTAATCAGTGGAACAACTTTGTTGGGGATATTCGTTTTTTAAGAAGAGATTGGACAACTATTTGTCTGAAATATTATGGGGTTTCTTGCTTGAGCAGGTAGTTAGACTAGAAGACCTCCAAGGTCCAATTCTGCTATTCTGTTAAAAGACAGCTAATCCTGGTAGGACTATTTGGGAGAAATCTATTGAAATAAAGCAGGGCTGATCAGGAACATCAGCTGTGCACAGAGTCAGAGAGCAAAGGTATTTAAGAATCATCCTACTTGTGAAGCTTTCGAGGGATTCCCATTTTAGAATTCCTAGATTCAAAGAGCTTCCTTGGGGTTTGAATGATGTGCTTACATTCTTTCTATTCTGGTTTATTTGGCTTCTTCCTGGTTTGTAAATCTGCTTGTAACTGTATAGAATTTCTGACTCAATTTACAACTTTGAGATAAAATTTTCAGATTTACCATTATCCTAATCGAGGCAAGCACTGTGGTTGATGAGGTCTTAGATACAGTGAAACCCACTAATTTCAGTGATACAAAAAGCACAGTTGTGTTATAGTGGGTTTTTTTTAATTGCTCATTACTTGGTTGGTTGAGTCTTAAATAAGGTAAAGAATAAAATAGTTTACAATGCTGTGGGAAAAATGCTTAACTTTTATTTTAACATAGTTCAGATAAAATGTCTGTATTCCAAAGAATCTGTTCTTTTTTTATAAATGTATGTTAGCCATGTAATTAACAATCACATAGGGATTTGAAATTAAATAGCCTTCAGGGAACATTGTTTCATTGTACAATCAAAAGTTATGGCAATTGTTTCATTTAGATTATGGAGTAAGTAGCAGTTTAAGCCACTTTTCCCCATGTGCTACTATACCAATCATAATTCATCCATTGAATTTTTAACTTTCAAAAATTAGTGAAGAGGATATTAGATTTTGAGAGAGAAATACTAGGATTGAGACAAAAATCCTAAGTGTTGCTCTTCTCAACACTCAGTCCAAATGGCATTTAGATTTTACACGGTTGACATATCACTCCAATTAAAAATGTAAACCTATGAAAACCAATACAAATACATGTTGGAAGGACTGCCAAGGCGAACATACTGTTTGTATGTTCTAGCTATCTTTAAATGTCATTAAATATTTGGATATGATGTTTTAGGAAATTGTACTATTACATATGAAAAATAGAAAAAGAAACATATCTAAGTCTCTTGCTGTTATTTTCTAGTAAGAATAGAAATCTGAAAAGTAAAGCACCATTAATATATTCATTTATTTATTAATGATTGGCAGATTAGAAACCAAAACATATTGGAGACCTGTAGAAAGGGCATCTGAGAATGGACTTGATAACGCTTCAGTGGAAAAATTAATGCATCACTTGAAATCACTAAAATGAAAAGAGACAAATGGTTGTTTCCATAATTCTTTTATAAAGTCATTACCACACTGAAAAAAAAAACTCCAACCATCTAAATCATATTATGAGATACTGTGGAAAATACAAATCTTGCAAATGCAATATATTGGTGTAATGTCCTTGCTTTGTAAGACATTAAAATGTATTGGCTTAATCTGTGGGATGTTATTGTTTATGGCGCTGTTAACATAAACAATTTACTTAATTAAAAAAATGACCTCATGGTAATCACATTAGTAATACAACATATATTTAGGTCTTCGCTGCAAGAGGCTCAGCTCTAGTTGAAAAGTGGAGTCTACTGTAGAATTTCAATGTGAAGTTATTCAGATTTTGCTCATCGTACATCAAGACATTATTGGTAGTGCTTGACTTAAGAATCATTCGTTTAGTGACTGAAGTTACAATGGCACTGAAAAAAATGAAATAACTGTTTTTCACATGAGCATTGCAACATCCTCATGGTCATGTGATCAGCTGCTCGGCAACTGATTCATATTTATGACAGTTGCAGTGTCCCATAATCATGTGATCATCTTTTGTGACCTTCTGACAAGGAAAGTCAATGGGATTCACTTAACTGGATTAATAACTTAATAATAACTACAGAGATTCACTTAGCAACATTGGCAAAAATTGCTTAACAGCAGAAAGTTTGGGCTCAAGTCGAGAACTGCTATATTTCTAGTGTACAGTAGCTCTATATGTGAAAGGCTATTTTGAATGCTGTGTCGTTGTACAGATATATTTATAGGGCTGGATAAAATATGTGTGGATCAGAAGAAATTTAGTGCAAAATTTTCATTTCTCCTCACAGGTCCAATAAATCTAGAGGAAATTAATTCCTCTAATGTGTTTAAGAAAGCCACTGTGCAAGTTCTGATTATTATGTTTCACTGATTGTAATAGAACAAAGGTAGATAAGCTTTCTTTGAAGTTGAGCTCCAGTTTTAATGTAGAAGTGGGTTTTACAACTAGACCAGGAACTTCTGAGAGACAGATCAAGTATTCATTGGGCCCTTTGCTGAATTCTTACGGCAAAGTAGTATCTATATAGTACATTAGCCATCATGGGGCTCAATTTGTTCTCCTCAGCCATCATGGGATCATTTGCTATGCCAGTCTTTTTTCACCTGGCAGCTTTAAAATGTGTGCACTTCAATTCCAAAATTCCCCAGCTGGTTGAAGTCCACACATCTTAAAAATGCGAAGACTGAAAAATGCTGAGCTATACTGACTGGGGCTGATGGGATCAAGAATTCAATACATTTGAGGTACCAGGCTGTGGAAAGCTGTCTTGCAAAACCAATCGGGTTCCACCTGATTCCTCCAGTTGCTTGTGATACGAGGTCACTAACACAGCACCTGTCTTGACTCAAAGGGATTTTGGATCAGGGATGGAAAATTCCAAGTATGGGATAATCTGACATTTTCTCTTACAAGTCTGCTTTCAGTAATGAAACAAAATATAGGTATAAATGACAGGAAAGGAAATGATTTTTACTTTTTACGGAGTCTGCCAATAATCTAGAGAGGAAATTAAGTCAGAGGGAGAAGGGAGAAAAGACAAATATTTGGAGGTTTTTTGATGGTTAAAGCTTTGCTGGCTGAGGAACTCTGAGAGTTGAAGTCCACAAGTCTTAAAGTTGCCAAGGTTGGAGACCACTGTTATAGGTCATTCAGTCCAACCAAAGGTGGGTTCCTACTGGTTTCGCCCTGTGTGGATAAATAGGTAGTAACTTGGCCAGACAGGTGACTGTACCAGTTCTACCTTGGGTGCCGCCATCTTTATTTTCTGTTCTGCACATGTGCAGAACAATCTTCATTGAAGTTTCCCCCTCTTTTTAATAGTTTGTGCATGCACAGACTTTTTTAAGTACAAACGCACACATGCGCCAAGCATAAAATTATTTTCCTTATTTCTAAGTTGAATCTCTCCTTGGTCAGTTTCCATCCATTATTCTTTGTCTGGCCTTCAGGTGCTTTGGAAAATAGCTTGACTCCCTCCTCTTTGTGGCAGCCCCTCAGATATTAGAAGACTACTATCATGTCTCCCTCTGGTCCGTCTCTTCCATAGACTAGCCATGCCCAATTCCTGAAACCGTTCTTCATATGTTTTAGTCTCCAGTCCCATCCTGGTTGCTCTTGTCTGTACTTTTTCTAGAGTGTCAGCATCTTTTTTATAGTGTGGTGACCAAAACTGGATGCAGTACTCCAGGTATAGTCTTACTAAGGCTTTATAGAATGGTATTAGTACCTCACTTGATCTTGATTGCATTTGGAATTGATTGTATCTCGGAAGCAGACTTCAGCCTGGGATGCAAGAGTGAGTGGGGCTTCCTTGAGAGTGGGACCACTCAGCAGGAGGTTTTCAAGTGCAGGCTGGATGACACAGCCAACTAAGCCCTGCTGTTGTCAGAAGATTCACCAGGTTTGGCTAAGGTGAATTGTCAGGCTCCCACTACCAAGCCATTTCTCTTCCTGGACTGCTTCCCATGCCCACCTATGCACATCTGCCTTGATTTTGATGGGCAGTATCTTCAGCACCACCATGTTATTTTTGCATGCCTGTATGCAACAGAAATGCTCCAACACTGGAAGTTTTTAAGAAGAGATTGGACAACTATTTGTCTGAAATGGTATTGGGTTTCCTGCCTAAGCAGGGGGTTGGACTAACCCTCCAAGGTCCCTTCCAACTCTGTTATTCTACTCTGTTCTGTTCTAGTCTAGTCTAGTCTAGTCTATGGCAGGTTAAAATGCTATGATGGTCTTGAGGTTAAGGAAGTTTTGTTTGGGTATAAGTATAATCTTTATTGTCATTGTACTTAAATATAATGAAATTGGTTGGGTGCCAATTCCATGCAAAATGTTATTTAGACACTGAGAAGCTTATCTAATTAAGGCATTTCTAAGCAGGGGCATCTGCTTTTTGGAGAAAATATATAAGAGGGAGATTTGCTAGACAATGAGGAGGTTGGTATTGTGGTTGTGCTGTGTATCAGGAGATAGAACCCTGGAAGAAGATAAAATCTCAGCAGCCAGCAGGGTCAGAAAAAGAGCAGTGCAGAGCAGCCTGGCTGGTAAAAAGGATTATATTTGGAGAGGTCAGACCAGGAATCAGAGAGAAAAGCTTAACCAAGAGTCTGGAATTCCCCCAAAAGTTTGGGGAAAAGTTGTTTCACTCTTTTTTTCTGTCCTTCTCTAGGCTAACACTATACCCAGCAGTGAAGGTACCTTTGAATTGTCTGATAAGCTGAGCATAAGGTGAAAATATTAAGACTCCAACCAGCCTTTTACTTGAAACCCAGACTAATCGAACTGGCCAAGGATTTAATCCATCCTCACCCATGGAAGGTCACTTGGTAATTTTGGCCCAATCACTCAACCTAACTCACAGGTCTGGGAAGAAAAAAGTTGGGAGGGAGCACTGCTAGCTTGAAAGGTAGAAAGGAACGACATATCCCCAGCAAACAAGTTAGGAAAGGACATTTGTTGGTCAAGAGAAAGATGCTAAAAGGGGCACTCAGGGGCAGTTTATAAAAGCTGTCCATTGCACAGTAACAAGGAATCAGCCATTACTGGGGGGAGTCAGTCATGTGGGTATTCCATTAAATCTGTGTCCCTCCAAGATTTGTGGGTTTATTTCCCAGAAGAACAGTTTCAGAAAGATAACTCACTCTTTCTCATAAATAAAGAGCAGGGTTTTTGTGCCAAGGCCTTCAACTGTTTCACCCCTCCTGCTTGGTCATTTTCATTCTTCCGAGATACTTTTTTTTTAAAGCCTTAAAATTATAGCCAGATTTCTGCTGACAATCACCCCCAAGCAGACCTTGTTTAAAGATCGCTCAGATTATATGCATTCTTGTTAAATGACAACCCTCTATAGCTCTTCATTTCAGAAAATAGAAAGTGGCTCAGCTCCCAAGTTTATCAGAAGGGCAGCCAAACGCTAAATTATGCTGTAAACTGTTGAAGTGAGATACTACATTAATCAATGGGTCTTCTGGGATGGTACATTTAGAATATGAGAAAGAATGATACTATCTCTCTCAGCAGACATGCATGTCCCCTGGTCATGGCCTACTCTAATAGAGTTAGGAATATGATCAAGGTTCAAATAGAAATGCAAAATTTGAGATGTTTATTGCCCCCATGCCAACAATGTTTAGAAGGCCCTTGAAAAACTGGTTATTTCCTATGGCCTGCAAGGGTGGAGGGGCAAAGATTTCGTATGCGAAGGTATTTCTCTAGATACATATCATTCTTTTGGGGGGTATTTGGTTTTTATTGTTTTAATGTTACTCACCATCCAGAGTTTCAGCTTTCTGAATTAATTAAATAAATAAATGTATTTGAATTTGCGTCATACACACACACACCAGTAGTGAGTTCCTACCTGTTTGGCCTGGTTTGGCGCGCTGGGCAGCTAGAACCTGCAGTGACCCAGGCCTGCCATGCCTCTGAATCGGTTCCCCGGATGGCGCCACCTTGTTTTTTGCTTCTGCGCATGTGCAGAACAATTTTTATCACACTATGCATGAACCCACCCCTCACACACACACACATACACACACACACACAGACACACGTCTTTTTGTGGGTTCTTGTGGTCTGAGTGGTGTATTTATAGAGATATAGCAATCTTCTCCTTTAAGACAGTGGTCTCCAACCTTGGCAACTTTAAGACTTGTGGACTTCAACTCCCAGCAGAGCTGGCTGAGGAACTCTGGGAGTTGAAGTCCATAGGTCTTAAAGTTGCCAAGGTTGGAGACCACTGTCTTAAGGGGTTAAATGCCTTCTGTGAGCTGAAATGTTTGGGGTATTCTAATTTAGAAGAAGAAAAAAGTCAGCTAAGGGGATAATCTGGGAAAGGCTTATAAAAATCACTCTGTTCAGAGAATAGGATAGATATTTTTTAATACTAGAATACTTGTTGAAACCAAGCGGCAGTCAAAATAATGGATCCATTTTGAATATGCATGAAATTTGCCATTTCTCAT
Source organism: Thamnophis elegans (assembly GCF_009769535.1). Lineage (NCBI taxonomy): Eukaryota > Metazoa > Chordata > Lepidosauria > Squamata > Natricidae > Thamnophis > Thamnophis elegans. Next base: position 97,508,357 of record NC_045544.1, on the reverse strand, counting down.
AGGGTGACTTTTTTGCCTACTTATCCATTTTAAAGTCCCTCCTTCCTTTCCTATCAGCCTTCCTTATTTAAAGGGAGATTTAAATTAGGCAGTCCTTCGGGGGAAAGCAACCGTCTCCAACCATCTGCCTTCCAAGTGAGTTGTGAGGTCACCTCCTTCTCCAGACCAGTCAGCTGGCCCATCTGGAAGCTGCCGTCCAATCCCTTCACGGGACACCCTGTGAAACAAGGCTGAGCTTGAGAATGCTTTTGAATACTGATTATCATTGGTGAACTGGCCAGGCAAAGTTTGGGATGAAGGCAGCTGCTTTTAGTCCAGTTTTAGAAGAATTCTCTGACCTATTAATAACTAAGAGAGCCAGTATAGTGCAGGAGTCACCAACCTTAAACACTCAAAGAGCCACAAAGGGCCTAACCAGAACCCCCCTCCCCCGTTCAATTCTGGAGGCAACCGGAAGTCCTGTTCCCCCACCATAGAATCTCCTGCTAGCACAGCGTCCTTTTTTTGTCTACTTGCCCTAACCAAAAGCTCTATCAATTGTGGAACTTACTGGAAAACCCACCCCTTGCCATAGAGTCTCCTCCTGGTGCACTGTGCTTTCCCCCCTCCCAACCGGAAGCGCCTCCCAAAATTGTGGCGGCAACAGGGAGCCACAGCAGAGGGATGAAAGAGCCACATGCGGCTCCAGAGCTGTGGGTTGCTGACCCCTGGTATAGTGGTTAAGACATCAGGCCAGGAACCCGGAGACTCTTGAGTTCATCCTGCATTAGATGTGAAGCCTGCCAAGTGATCCTGGACCAGTCACTCACTCTCATCCTTAAGGAACAAGCAATAGCAAGCCACTTCTGAAAAACCTTGCCAAGGAAACTGCAGGGACTAGTCCAGGTAGTCACCATTAGTAAAGAAAAAACAAACTGATTTGACAAACAAACTAACAAATATGAACTAAAACATAAGGATAAACTTCTCGGTAAAATGCTATCACAGGGCAGGCTATTTTGTATTAAAAAATGGAGACCTGCATCCTCCATTCAACTTTGATGGAGGATTCTAAAAAGAATGGGCCAGCTGACTGTCTGGAAAAGGGGGTGACCATATGTCAGGCCAGGTTAGTTCTCTGATGTCCAGCCTTGCACTTGGCTTTCCAGGGATGCTGAAAAAACCTATGTGACTTTTTTCATGGGGTTCACTAGGAAACTGGACCTGGGATCTTCTCCACACAAAGCACCCATCCATCACTAAACTACATTCCTTATAAATGAGGAGGCAAAGTCCAGAGTCACTTGCTTTGTGAGATGGGCAGCTACATAAATTGAAAAACAAAAACATTCCCATCCTTGGTTACTAATCTTACTTTATTTTTGTTTGCAAGACAAACTAATCCAGGGATTGCCCTAGGGGGTAGTAAAACAAGCAAACAACCTGAAGGTAACAGACATGACATTACAATTGATGCTCTGCCCGTTTATTATGTGCGTCACAACTTTGGCCCGGAATTTGATTATATTCTCCACCACCTTGACCACCTCTCTAACCATACACTTAAGACACTCCCTGAACTAATTTATCATCATATCAGGGGTGAAATGTTACCGGTTTGGTTCGGGCCGGTTCGCCTGAACTGGTAGTAAAAAACACTAAAAAAAGTTTTTAAAAAATGTTCCCAAAATCACATGATGCACAGCTGATGTTCGGAACTTTTTTCTTTTACTTTGTAAGCATTTCTTTTACTACAGGTTGTATGAAAATGGAGGGTTGGGGTATGTGTGTCCGCTTTTGCTCCCAGCAGGCTTCCCTGAGGAAGTGGGAGTGCTAAGAAAGGAAGGAAGGAAGGGAGAAAGAAAAAGAAAGGGAGGGAGGGAAAAAGGAGAGGAAGGAAGGACTACAAACCTGGCACTAGAAGCAGCTTTAGAGGATAATCCAGGGTTGGAAGAGACCTAGGGGTCATCTAGTCCAGTGGTCCCCAACCTTTTTATCGCCGCGGACCAGTCAGCCTTTGATAATTTTACCGTGGCCCGCTGAGCGCGCGCAGGGGTGGGGGGGCATTGTTCGCGACGACACATTGATTGTTTATATATCAGATTGTTTTGATTAAAGGCGCAGGAACACCAGGGAGACGTCTTCTGAGCGAGGCGTTTTCTGTAGAGCCGCAGGGAAACTGGGGAGACGTCTGCAGGGACGCAGGTACACGTCAGCTTTGGGCCACACGTGCGTACCTGCGTGGGGCTCTCTTCCCTGGAGCCTTTGCGCACGGCCCAGGAGCTTTTGCGCACGGCCCAGGAGCCTTTGCGCTGCAGCGATCATGTCCCCCGGCCGCTGCAGCGATCATGTCCCCCGGCCGCTGCAGCGATCATGTCCCCCGGCCGCTGCAGCGATCATGTCCCCCGGCCGCTGCAGCGATCATGGCCCCCGGCCGCTGCGCGGCCCGGTGCCAGGTACTCCACGGCCCGGCACCGGTCCGCGGACCGGGGGTTGGGGACCACTGATCTAGTCCAATCCTGCTCTAGCAGGATGTTGTTAAAGTGAGTTTCTGTCTTTTGATCCCCCAGTTACATGACCACATAGCCACACCCAATCAGTCACATCCCCCCACCAAGCCACACCCACAGAACCGGTAGTAAAAAAAATTAGATTTCACCACTGCATCATATCCTTTATGGGAGTTGAAGCAAAAATTAAAAAGCAACTACATATCTCAAAAAAAAAAAAAGAGAGAGAGACTGCATGCTGTACAACAGACAATAGACTGTGTCATTACCCCTTTCTCGGGAAACCAAGATCAAAAATCTCTAGATCAATCCTGAGCAATCTCCTTAGCTTCTAGGCAGGTCTCAAACTCTCTGCAGCATGGCTTTTTGAAAACAAATAAAATAATTCCATATTCATTAGATAGGAAGGAGTGTCTTTTCCCCCAAAGAATTACCTGTGAATTGAGAAGCCAACTTATATCCATAGGTAAAACTGAAAACTTTAAAGAAACAAAGGAATTAACAAAGGTTTGCAAACATCACTGTTGCAAAGAATGGCTGTGCTTGCAGGTTGGGCTGAGTTTAATTGCTGGCTGGAAATGGCTGTTTGGTGAATTGTCCTTTTTGGAATTATCAAACAGGGTTTAGCTCCCTTTTGTTGCCTTCGCTCTGCTGTTCTTCTTAGCTTATGTTCATCCTGTCTTGTTCCTCCCTTTCTCTTCTCTTCTTTACCCTTCCAAATACAGCTATTCCTCATCCTTGCCCTCCTCTGATCTTTTGTTCTTTTTGGCCGTTTCTCCTGGAAGAAGAGATGGGAGTGTGTGGGCATGTGTGTATATTATTCTCTGTGGGTGTTTTCGGTATGAGGCAACAGTTGGCTTATGCAGAGATCAAATGATTTTTTAAATAAGATGCTTTATTTTATAGGCATTTAATTTCAATTAAGAGTTTTTAATTTTGATTTGCTTTGTCCTGACTCTGCCTTTGGTTGACAGCAGTAATATATACATGTGCACAGACATGCATGCATGTTCATTGGGGGAGAATGGCTTCAGTAGTAGCCTTCTTCCTTAGGAATAGCTTGCCCCCTGAAGCCATATATAACCTCCACCTGCATGGCTTTCAAGAAACAAAAGAAAACAGGGCTCTTATGGATGCTTCAGCTTTATTATATTGTGACACCACCTTTAAAATTCTGCAGTTATTTTAATTTTCTTAGATTTTGCCCATGTTGATGAACTCTTACAACTTCCCACAAACTAGCTGGATTCAGGCAGATAAGTTTTATAAATAAATAGCTAAACATTTCTGAGATCAATTCCTGCAGCCTCACTTTGTCCGAGAGAGATGCCTTTGGAATTCCTAGCCAGGAAGGGCAGCACCCATGTTGACTGGGAATTCTTGTTCTGCATATCTTAAGGATGCTAGTTTGGTAACTGTGTTTGGTAACTCTTTTTCCGCAGGTCCATTCTTATTTATGAAGTTAGTGAATACAAACAGGGTTGATGCATGCATATGGGCAAATTTGCACTGATAAAGAATGTTTGTAGCTCAGGGTTGAAATGAAAGGTCCTTGGTGCTCTCTGAGCTTGGCTGTTTTTTTGCAGATGTTTTATTATCCAAATTAGTAACATCATCAGTGCTAGCAAGGAGTGAGGTTTGCTCCCAATTTATATTTACACTATTATGGAAAACAACATACATTGTGCTCAGTGGTGGGTCTCAATTTTTTTTAGAACCTCTTCTGTAGGTGTGGCCTGCTTTGTGGGAATGGCTTGCTGGCCATGTGACCAGGTGGGAGTGGCTTGCCGGGCATGGCCAACTTGTAAAATGTGGTGAAACTCACTTAACAACGCTCTTGCTTAGCAACCAGAATGTTGGCTCAGGAACTCTGCCATTGAAGCACGCAAGTCTTAAAGCTGTCAAGTTACAAGACCCTTGCACCCCTAATCCTTTAGGAAAAAAACCCCAGGGGTGTTCAAACTTGACAGATTTAAGACTTGTGGACTTCAACTCCCAGAATTCCTCCTCCAGTCCTGTTGGCTCAGGAACTCTGGCATTGAAGCACGCAAGGCTTAAAGCTGTCAAGTTACAAGACCCTTGCACCCCCAACCCTTTAGAAAAAAACCCCAGGGGTATTCAAACTTGACAGCTTTAAGACTTGTGGACTTCAATTCCCAGAATTCCTCCTCTCGCTCTTCATCTTGATGATGTGCAGACAGGAGGGGGAGAAGGAGCTGGAACCGGTTCTAAACAGCACTGTAGATTTGTGGAACCGCTTCTATAGAAGAGGTTAGAACTGGGAGGAACCCACCCGATTGTTCTCCACACTACATGTCAACTTGTTATGCAATCTTTGCTGATGCATGAAGCAAGAGCAGAAAGTCATTCAATCTATGAGAAGAGGGACACTTTAATGGATATGTGATCAAACTTGCTCATATAGTATAAACAAGCCAGTTCTCAAACACTACCTTGTTTGAATGTACATGATCAGAAGGGTGGACTTAATGACGTATGTCTGCAAAATATTTATATCAAAATAGAAAGCATGTTTACAAAATGAACAAGAAAAAAAGAAGCCTGCCATAATAATCTATGCCATTTAAGCAAAGGATATATCTACACTTATTATAACCTAATCCCATGATGGCGAACCTATGGCATGCGTGCCAGAGGTGGCATGCAGAGCCCTCTCTATGGGCACGTGCACCATCACTAGCTGGACTTCAGGCACGCTGGTCAGCTGGTCTTTATGGCCTTAAGACAGCCCCCAAAACAGCTGTTTTCCAGGCTGCCTTTGGCCCTTTTGGGGCCTGTTTTCAGGCTGTTTTTTGGGCTGTTTTCAGGCCCAAAAACTGCTTGAAAATGGCCCGAAAAACAGCCCACAAACAAGCATATGTGCACTGCCAGCTGGTCTTCATGTTTCCGGCACTCTGGCACATGCACATGTGTTCCAGTTTGGGCACTCGGTGCCGAAAGTGTTCACCATCACTGCCCGAATCCAAAGATCTATTGCAGTTTTTGTACTTGCAGAACAAGTAAAGGCCCCATTGGCAGGCAGTGTTTTATCATCAAAAACGTTTGCACTATTTTCTTACTTGACTTCTTTTCTACCCACCTGACTTGATGTTCACAATACATCTTGCTATCAGATTCCACAGTTTGGAGAACAAACCAAATTTTGGACATGATGAAAAAAAGATGTATTCAGATGGTGAACTTGCCTTATTAAAGCTGCAAGAGAACAGCCATTATTCTAAACCAGGGGTGTCAAACTCCATTCATTGAGGGCCGCACCAGGGTTGTGTTTGGTGTGGGGGTGGGGTGGCCAGGGTGGACGTGGTCAGCTCAGTGCTACTCATGTCAGGGGTGCCTGTGGTGGCCTGAGTGCTCTGATAGAAAAAACAAAGCTTGGGAGGGGCTGTGAGAGCCCCTCCCCAGCTCCGTTTTTGCTGGCAAAGGCACCGCAGGCCAGTCCTTCACTGTTTCCAGGGCAGCCCTGCGGACCAGATCTAAGACCTTGTGGCCCGAATCTGGCCCACAAGCCTTGAGTTTGACACCCATGTCCTAAACCCTTTTGGGCAGTACCACTTTTTCTGAACCATGGTAGATACGTAGTTTGCTTTCAGACTGATAATCCTCCTTTAATCCAATGCATAAAGAGCAGATTACCGCTTATACACCTCTATTTTTTGTAGTTAAATAATAGACCTTGGTAAGTAAAATAAACACTGAACCATTAAAACTTCGTGCAACAAGCTGCAGATAACATTTTAAGCACCATTTATTTCAATGACAGAATGGCTCATCTAATTAACACTTTCCACCAGAAAATGGAAAGCAAAGTGATTAATCATATACCAGTATATAGGTTATCACCTACTACATTTGAAACTTTGAAGTTTTATATGACATCTCTACATATTGAAGTAATTATACTAATTTGAAAAATAAAGGTCCTCTAAAGAACCTCTGTTCCTTTTTGATTCATTTATCATTGCTTTGTGATCCTCCCCCACCCCTTCCACCCCATTTGATCTGTGTCCTGGATTTTGTAGTAGTTTTTATTACTCTTGGAAACAACCAGCTATTCAAATGTCACCCCAATTGATTGAAATGCCCCAGATATTACAAACTGCACTGGTTCAGCTTCTGATAGGGCCAATGGTTTAAAAGGGAACATTTTGAAACGTTCATTTCTAGGCATCTTTGTATTTAAACAGATGGTAACTGGTTATATAAAACTCAAGAGTTTTTTCAATGTCTGATGTTTTCAGCAAAATAGAAAGATGGCCTTCCAGATAACCACACTAGTCTTGCAATAAGCTTTGCCCTAACCAGCTTGCTATCTTCCAGATGTGCAGGGCTACAAATCCATACAGATTAGGGTTTCTATGTGGTGTTGTTGACAACCTGTTGAGTTTAGCAGTTGGTAGGTTTCTTGAGTTTGGATGATGAAATTAATGACAATTTCAGTCCAGGTCTTTTGGCTTTGAAACTATAATTCAACTATATAAATAAAATTGGTCTCATGTAGCAGGGATTCCTATATAGTTTAATCAGTTAAAATTTCTAAATCTAGATGGAATTGCAGACAATGTCACTTTGACATGGATAGAGGTAGACTGGGAGCAGGGAAAGTCATTAATATAAAACTGAGGTGTTTTGCTGATAACCTAAACATCTTTCAGCTTATCTTAAAATAATAGTTTTATTTAAATGAATAAAATTTAAATTAATTAAATAAATCTACTTACATTAATTCAGCTTACTTAAAAATAGTAAAACCTTCTTGTAAAGAAAGGAACAATATGTTTCCTAATGCTCAGTTTTAATCAATAGTTATTAAATTCCCAAGGAAATAGTTTAGAGGTTTGGCTTTCAGTTTAATTCATAGTGGTTGAAGGAATAACTAAAAATCTCAGTTTAATAATTTGAATTTTAAGCTCTAAACACATTTCAGTGTTAATTCCCTAGAAGAATTTCTCTTATTTTTTTAAAAAAGTTAAGTGTTTCCATATGTGAGTTTACATTCAGACTTTAAAAGAACACTGAAATCTTTGTCTAAGGCAAAAAGGGAGGAGAATGTAAGCTACCCATTTTTTAAATGGAATATATTGGTAAAAAAAACAAGCTACATAAAACCCTCTAGGCCTAGGTATGAGTGCATCATTACTGTATGCTATAATTTCCAGTTCATCGTGCTGGAGAGAGACTATACTGGCTACTGCTAATGTGAATCCTTAAAATTTTTTTGCAAGGGAATTATTGCTGTTGTCTCACTGCTGTTAAGACTTTTCTCAAGGAAGTTGGAAAGAACAAATAATTTAGTAGCACCATAATGGTACAGTGTTTCCGTGGAGTTCCAAGCACTGTGCCCAAATTCTTCTTTGCATCAATACATTTTTCTAAAACTGAAAGCATATAATGTAGCTGAAATAATTAAATGTGGCACCTGGTACAGATGCATTTCATATGTTAGGTTTGTAACAATTGAATGTTCTAATATCTTGCTACATTTGAAAGGGTTAAAAAAAAAAAAAAGTAAATGCAGTGTTTTAAGGATTCCAGCAGTAGCATGTGATATAAAAGGGTTGATTATTGTCTATCTTTGGAACAGAAATTTGTCATTTTGGAACTGAAGCCCATTGGCACTGTTATGGCAGTGATGCATTAAACCCAATTCTGTTGCTTCAAACACTAGATGCCCCTCTAAGCATTTTGTTGCTTTGGCTTTCTGCATTAAGTCTATTTCTGTCCCAAAGATTCCATTCACTTGCTTTATTTGGTCTCCTTATTGAAACACCCAGCTTGACCCAGCAGTCTCAATCTCTTTAACTGTGTTTATATGACAAAGTTGAAAGGATCCAAAGACACCTTCGGCAATATGGGTCAGTTCTGTATGTCTTCGCTCTCTTAATTCACCAAGCCAACAACAGGAGAGGGGAAGAAATTGGGCCAAAGAGAAAGTGCAGCTAAGCACATTACTCTAGAATATATATTTGCTATCACTGAAGCCAAGTCATCCACTGATTACAACCTAGTCTTGACCTTGGTAAAAAAAAAAAAAGATGTTCTTTACTCCAAAATGGTAAGTAGGGAAGAAAATATATAAGGATTAAAGCAGCAACTGCTTACAAGAGGAAAAAATGCAAGCTACTGCCAAAAGGAGATTTTAAGGCAAAAATTACAAAAGTATGATCATTAAAGAAACAACAGATAAACACGAGCACATTAGGAAAATAATAAGATAGTGGATCAAGAAGGACTATTACTATCATTGACAGGGCAAAGAGGAGAATAAAAATGGACTTCTTAACTGGAACAGAGCAGAGTGAAATCAGATAATGATTTTTTACAAGATTTTGCTTGAAAGAACAGGAGAAAATATGCCTCACATCCTTATTAGACCTCTTGAGTGTTTTCAAAATCTACTCTGGACATTTTATAATTTTATTTGAACACAATGATCAACAAAATATTGAAAATAATAAACAGCTTGAGATAAGTAATGCTGACTACACAAGTGTAATAATTATTCCAGAACAAATTTCAGTGTGCAGGTAGTTCTCAATTTACTAACACAATTGAGTCTACAATTTGTTGCTAAGTGAAACATTTGTTAAGTGAAGTTTGCTCCATTTTACGATTTTTCTTGCCAGTTGTTAAGTGAATCAGTTCATTTTCCATCTATATGCAGTTCTTGCACTAGAGTAGGTTGATAATAACACATAAAAACATTAGTTTGAACTTCTATCTCTACAATAACCAATTTTGTTGAAAGATACCCACTTTTCCAGATTCTTCAACATTCCATCTTGGCAACAACTTGGCAACTATAATAACCATTTTAATATTTCTTAAGATGTCATTAGGTACATTTCTGCTGCTGTTGAAATGTCATTCAACATGCTTTCCCTTACGCCCTGTAGATTGCTGTGAAATTATTCTGGGCTGGGAGAATATTCTACACCATTCAGAGAAGGGTTCTTAATAAACTGCTTAATGGAAGAGCAAATCATTGTCTTTCATTGGACCACTGACTCCTGATTATCAAAATAAAAATGTATGGCAAATTAATGAGCTCTTCTGTATTTTTAATGCAGACATCAAATGCAATACTTTACCTGGTCATTTTCCAACAATTAGGAAGATAGTTTGTTTTGGATAAGACGATATTCCTTCTGAAGGAAAATATGTATATTTGTGGTTATAGTTGATTCTGCTCTGTCACTGCAGCTCACATGATGGCAAGTGGCAAGGAAGCTCATAGACAACTTTGCTGGCTCTATCAGCTATGATACTATGTAGACTGGTACGTTTGGATTAGCTATCTCCAATCTATCAATGTAATGGGTCCTCCCCATCCCTACGCCCTATATCAGCCTTTGTCAATTAGAACAACTCAACTTGGTGCTTTGTGTGGCTTCAAGGAACTAAGTCATTGTTCAAAACTGGAACTGGATCTATAGATCTTCTGAATAATCTCTTTATTACAATGGACAATGCACTGGGGTCCTGTTGAATTTAGTCTGGGTCCTGCAATGCGTACAGAACACATTCATCCAATTATTAGATAGAACCTCTGGGCCTGAAAGTACTAGGCTGGCTGTTTGTAAGCTATGAAACCTAATTTAAGGTGCTGACATTGCCATGTGCAATACCACCTTGCCCACCCAAGAGGCGAACATAAGTTACAGTATAAGTCAGGAGGAATGTTTCTTGGTGGACAGCACCCAGTTGTTTTAAATCACAAAAAGCATGCCTCTTTACCCAAATGTCTCCAACACATACTGCAATACATATATTTTAATTTTTGTATTTAGGTTAGATTGTTTTTTTATTTAAAATTTTACCTAGATCACTGGTGAGTTTTCAAACACATATTAGCAATAATATATGACATACAGAGATAGTGTGTGTCTATGTGACACAAATACACAGATACATATAAGTGCCTATTTCATACTGCAAGCCTGCCTATAATGGAAAAAGTTTCATTATAGTAGGGCTTAATTTTTAGTTTAAGTTCCTTCACTATTTCACAAATCCTCCTCTATTATCAATGAAACTAGGAGAGGTTGTATTGAGCAATGCAGTTCAGTGGCAACTATTATGCAGATGATGTCCAATTGTATTGTACCTGTACATCTAAACCTGAGACAGGTACTCCAATTCTGGAGACCCAATGGTAACTTGCCTCCTTACCATGAACTCGTAAATGGTATTTGCTTCTAGGCTTTACCACTCTTCCTAATTTAGCCAGCTGTTTTAAGGATAATTTCAGAATGTGTTATCTTTATTTGAACATTCGTTATGAATAAATATATGTAATACAACAAAAAAAAAAGCAATGTCATCGTTCTTGGAAATTAATGCCATATTTGAAAAGGAACTTGATTTCAAAGAAATTGGGGCTATTAAAGGGAAAAGTCAATCTGTCTAAAAAAACAACAACAAACATCACTGAATAGTATAAAATCCAGATCAAATACAAGATTAGTGAAATCACTGTACTAACAAGTCAAACAGAAATATAATAAGGGTTTATCGATAAAAGCATTTCAAACTATATCACTAGAACCTCACAGTAATATTATTGCCAGAAATTCACAGTAGAAATTATTCTGAATAGAACCTGAGATTTGAATGGAGCACCATTTTGTTTTTAAATAAAAATATATTGGTTTTAACATTTAGAACTGTGGAGTTTATACAGCATTCTAGTTTCAACTCAACTGATTATTTCTTTTTCTGACAATAAAAAATAAATATTAATTTTCTGGAAGAATATGCAATTTTCAGTTTTTAAAAATGGAGCCAGTACTGTAGGTTTTTAAAATGAAATGAACAACAAAAATGCCAAAAAATAATCCACTCTATTTTAATAGTACTATAGATCACTTTGAAGGGTAAAATCTCTCAACCCTACAGCAATGACCTTATCTCAAGGTAAGGAATCCCACATCTCTGTAGCAACTAGTATCTCAATGGCTTTGGGAAAATCAAATCCAAAAGTCCTGCCCGCAACAAGAAGCTGAATTCGATTTGCAACTGGTAAGGTACTTAAACTTGAAGATCAATTAAGTCAATAATGGACAGTTAAAGAAATGTATGCATTTCCTCCAAAATTGAAGTATTGCTAAAATGTAGCTGCATGCCTAAAATATATGATGTGATATAAATTGATCCAGTTAAGATACTATATGCTTCCATTCAATAAGAGAATATCATGCTTTTTCGCTCTGATGACTATATCGTAAAAATCTAATATCTATATATTAAGAATACTTGGAAATGGTTGTCCTTTGAATTTTAGATAATGACATTGTTGTTGAGATTTGGTGGCGTGACCAGTAAACATTTAGCTGCAAATTATTTAAAAGTTTTGTCAGGTCTGTATCCTGCCTCTCCTCCAAAAACTCAAGGTAATAATACCTATATAGCAGTCTTATCTCACTACAACCATCCTATGGAATAAGTTAGCTTGTCTAATGAATCTTTATTTATTTATAAATAAAATAAAATAAAATATATTTATTAAATATATTTTGCCATGCGGCTACTTTAGGAATGGAATATATAGCTGCATGTAAATTTGACCCTGTTTCTCCAAGAAGTGCTTTGCAAATATAAAAGAGTAATTGTACAAGAATAAAATTGAAAATATTGTACTTTATTTGCACACACGCACACAAAAAGCTGTAACAAGGCACACCAAGCAGAAGAAAAACACATATGTGGATAAACTGGTTACTGTTGGCTTACAATATAACTTTCTTGTATATGCAGCTTTGAAGTTTGCTGCCATGGAAAAGAATATACTGTCGGCAACTGGTTAAGAAACTAAGAAAACTACCCACTGATACAAGACACATAAGCAAAACTAAGGGACTCTGTATTCCAATACAAATTTTAGTGCAAACACAGCTAGAACAAAACAAGATATGTTCTGTTCCCAAAGAAAAAAAAAGCAAAAGAGCAAGTTTTCCAAAGTATTTCACTTAAGGAGGAACACAATACGCAAATTATAAAAAAGCTGCTATACGATTTACAAATACAACTGTTCTGATGCATCAAATGGGCATCAGAGGAAAACAGAAGTGGGATAGAATATTAATTGTTCTGGATCAGTCTAAGCTATAACCAAGTTTGTAGCAGATATGTAAAAATACTGTCTGAAGAAGTAAATCAGAGTGGTAAGCTTTTTAATCTATATTTGACAAGACACACAAATTGAAATAAATTAAATAGTTCATAAGATCCCAATTAATTTTCTACCAATTGAAGTGCACAACCCATATTTGAATAAACTTTTTTCTTTAGTACTAGCATCCTCAGAAACAATGCTTTTACAAATAATGGGCATAAGGTTAGGCTATTAAGAGTCCCTTTAATTAGGGGACTTCCTGGGAGGAGCTTACTGGTGGAAGCAGCAAAAAATCAGCTGCCTCCGAATTCCTGGCTACGTACCTGATTAGAGGATCTTCCATCTGACGTCTTATCAGGTTTTCTTATCCTTCAGGCAAGAGGGAAAGAAGAAACTGTTTTGCTGGCAAATGCTCTTCGATTTTTGCAGCTTTTGTGCTTGCAAGGAAAGGGGGGCTAGCCCAAGGCAGAACGGCTGTCCGTGCTGGGAACTTCAAACTGCCTTGTGCAGGACAAAGTAGGTCTCTCCCACTCTGCTCTAAGTTTTGTTTGATTTAATCTTATCACGAGCTGAATCCGTTTACTGCGAGGACAATAATTGCTTATCAACATTTTAGCTTCTTCTTTTTTTCTCCTCCGAAAAATTATTTACTCAGAGGCTTTTAAAATGGCGCCGAGCAGGCTGGTTTCTCCGGTAATAACGAACACTTTTTGCTAATTCTCACAAGACTTCAAAAGAATTCAAAACAAAAGAGATAGCTTATCACATGTTTTGGTTTCACAATAGAAGAATTTTACTCCTTCATTAACTTTGCTTATTTGGAAGTTAAACGGTGATGAATCTGTTGAACGGTCTTGTTACAATGTTTACTCACTGAAACTTTTGCCAAGCCTTAAATTTCAAAATAAAAGCCTCTTTACTTAAAGCTGTATATTTAGGCAATAGAGTTTTATTAACTGCAGGCAGACAAATTTTGAAATGGCCTCAAAACCAAATATTAACTTGAAGTCGTCACCCTCTACTTCCAGGGGCACAACCTCAGTGCCTGGTACAAAGCTGCAGCCTCCACTTCCTACGCCCCCTGCTGGGGATGTGTTAACGAAAGAATTTTTTCTGAGTAATCTAAGCGAGGCTTTTAATGCACAGACAATTAAAATGGAAGATAAATTTAGAGATAATAGAGAGGAGAGAAAAGAGGAAATAAAAGAAATGAAAGAAGAAATTAAAAGTGAAATTAAAAGTGAAATAAAAGGACTTAAACAGGAGTTGTATGAGAAATTTGAGGCTAAGGTTGATAAAATTAGAGACGACATGCTGAGTCTTGTAACTGTATTAACAGAACATATTTCTGGAGTGGAAGATACTCTAGAGGTTCTTAATGATGCCAATGCTAACTTGACATTGAAAACAGAGGTGGTGGAACAAAAAGTGGAAAATGCTGAAAAAGAAATTATTATGATACAGTACCGACAAATGGAGTTCGCATTAAGAGTAAGGGGGCTGCGTGAGGAGAAACAGGAGAACCTGAAACAGATCCTATCGGAAGCTTTTGACCGCCTGATGGGAAGACCAGGGACCAACCAAGGCTGGCAAATTGACAAAGCTTACCGCGTTAACTCCTGGCTGGCAAAGCAGAAGCAGCTTCCTCGAGACATCGTTATATATTTTACTACAAGAGAGTTCAGAAATATGGTACTGCAAGCGTCTTATAACACTAAGCTTCAAATTGGCGGTCAAGACCTGGCTGTTTTGAAAGAGATACCACCTCAAATGTTAAGAGCCAGAAGAGACTACGCTTTTTTGGTCGAAGAACTCAGAAATCGTCAGATACAGTATAGATGGGATGCACCATTTGGCATCATATTTACATTTGATAAGCAAAGGTACCGCCTCAACTCTGTATGGAAAGCCCGAGATTTTTATTATAATATATTGAAGGCCGGACACCCTGCACCATCTGGACCTAGAGAAAGACCACAAGAAGGACAGGATAGACAGCAAACTACACAACCACCAGACAAGATGGAGCATCTCTCTTCTCTAGAAGTGCAAGGTGCTATGGAACCAAGACCTAGCCGCATGACTACTAGACGTATGGAGAAACAAGCTAAGAGGCAACAGCATCAACAATCATCGGCCATCGATCAAGGAACTACAACAACAAATCTGGAAGCAGTGGGAGGAGCTAGACCTAAGGTTAAACAGGCCGTGCAGGAAGCTCTAAAAATGCTTCAACCAACCAAAGATGACAACTAAGATTTTAACATGGAATGTCAATGGACTGAACTCTCCACAGAAGAGGAAGAAAATATTTCATTATCTTAAACAGTTTAAGAACGATGTAATTTGTTTGCAAGAAACTCATATCAAGTCAACTGATCAAAAATATTTGATCAACTCAAAACTTGGTCAACATTTTGCAGCTTCTGCTATGGAAAAGAAGAATGGTATAGTTGTATACTTAAGAAAAGATATGAAAGCTGAATTAATAGAAGCAGATCCCTTCGGAAGATATATTGCTTTAGACTTAATCTTAGAAGGGAAAAAGACATTACTTTTGGGAATTTATGCTCCCAATCAACAGCAAGATAGATTCTATAGAAATCTTCATGCTAAATTAGTACAGTGGGACTATAGTTCCTGTATACTATTGGGTGACTGGAATGGAGTGATAGACACTAAGAGAGATAAGAAGATTTCCCGCCTAAATACCAAGATGCGAGCAAAGTTACCCAAATCTTTCTTTGACATTATGGATGATTTTGAATTGAGAGATATCTGGCGAGAAAGAAATGCAGAGGAATATGACTTCACTTTCTTCTCGGACAGGCATCAATCCATTTCAAGGATCGATTTTATTCTAACCACTAATGATTTGCTTTCTAGGGTCAAGAAAACAAAGATTGCAGCTAGAGTCCTTTCGGACCATAACCCAGTTTGGATGGAGTTGGGAAGGGTAGTGCAGGCAAGAAGGTTTTGGAGACTGAATGAAAATTTATTTAGATATGAAAACTATATTAATGATTGTAAAAAATTACTATCTGAATATTTTGTTTTGAATATGAATAAGGGTACATCTATGGAATTTGTATGGGATGCAAGCAAAGCGTATATGAGAGGAGTTTTGATGAATATAAATAAAACACATAGAAATAAGCAAGGGCTAAAACGAACAGAACTGGAAGAGGAAATTAAGAGAAAAGAGCTGGAGTTAACAAGGAAACCAGACGATACAAAGGTTAAGGAAGCTATTAACATATTAAAATCTCAATTTGACATGTTGATCTCTGACCAGGTAGCTACTAATTTATTATATTAATTAGTAAATGCAGTAACCTGTAGCAGTGTTCTATTTTGAAAAGCAGAAACCTGGACCAAGGTTGTGTTAGCCTGTTTCATAATCCAACCCAGATTAAATGGCCTTGATCACCATGATAAGAAAAAATAAATCAAATGCAAGATCTAGTTCAGATAGTCTTCAGTGTTACACTACATTTCCACAAGTCTCTTGAACAGAACTTGCAGACCAGATGAAGAACAAATTCCAACTGTTTAATTCAAGAGCAAAGTTCAGTTTAACCAATATATTTATTGCAGTGGTTGATTAATTAGAAGCTACTAGATTTTTTAAAATAACAAAGTGTTAATTTAGAAAAAGCAGAGTGAAGATGACCCTGATTAATGAAACAAGTTATGGCATATGGACTTGAAGAGGCATTGATCCTTTGCTGTGCTGACAGGGTAAACTTCCCTTGCATCCATGAGACCTGCTAGACTAGAAGCCCCCCAAGCTTTTGGGCGCCACGGATTGGTTCCGTGGACGGCGGTTTTTGCACAGACTGCAGGGCATGGTTTTGCGCACTGCCTAGATCCTGTATGTGCGCGGATGGAGCTTCACCTGCTTGCATGGCACTGTGGTGCTGATCTGTGGATTGGGGACCTCTTTACTAGACTATAAGTTTCATTTACTTATCATATTTGAAAGTCTTTTTCCCCTCTGCTTTAGAACTATTTTATTTATATTCATTTTTGGCAAATTTAATTATCTAATTATTCTCACATGATTAATCTATTAATCTTAGTTTGGAGACAATCCTGGAACCAAATACTGGAACAGAACTTCTTAATGCACATGATTTAAAAATATAGAAATGACATGTTATAGTGATTTCCCGTTACTTATGATTTTTCCTCTTAAAACAGTTTTGATATAAAAAGTGGCATAGGAGATAGCGAAGTATGAAAAGTAGTACTTTTTTAAATTGAGAATTTAAATATGGAATCATTTTTTGGTATTTAAGTGCTCATATTAATAAAAAAGAAAAAGCTAGCAAACTACTTTATTGTGAATTATGAAACTGAATAGAATTTAAAAGTTAATGCCCAATAGCTGTGTTATATTAATATTGTAATAGAAAGTAGACATATTTTGTAACTGGCAAATTAAAATGGATGAAAAATGTGATTTTTGTGTTCTGTTCATGTTTCAAGAGGTATTCACAACTAACTGGAGGCAGCATCATAAACACAATAAGCTCAAAGTACATTAAAAGCTGAACACTGTTGTGCTTAACGTGGTATATTGTAACACATACACAAAAAAATCACAATGTGAGTTTACTAGGGATTCTGAACTCTGTTCACTTTGCCTTAATTGGTTCCCGCTCCAACCATCGTACTCTAACCTTTTGCTTATAATGATATTCCTTCAGAAAGTCCTGCAACATTGTTGGCAAAGGAAGACAATCAATCCCATCATAGGAAGTGCACCTGCAAATTACTGCACGGCAGATATATTGCAAGCTGAAAGGAAAAGTCCTATTTAGAGAAACTGTAAGTAGCGGTTCAAAAAACATGCAAGAAATTGGATCTTTGTAATGTTCCAGAAGCCCTGTTACAGTAGAGGAGTGAAACACACAGGGATCATGAGCATCAAAACTGAAGTTGTGATTCCACTGCTCGATGCGTGCATGTAAAGATCGGTTGTAACGGCGGAAGCTCACAGAGAAGAGGTAGTCTTCTTGAGCAGAGTCCCTGAGCAAAAAAGTGCCTTCAGGTTTTCCTTCTAGAAGTGCTTCTGCTTCATAACGGTCCATCACACCCCAGTAGCAGGGATTACTGGTAATCTGAAGTAAATCTGGCACTAGGCAGTGAATATAATCAATCTGAGTATGTACTTTCCAAGCTCCTTGCCTGCTGATGTGGCTATGGCTCTCGCCAGATATTTGGCGCTGCTTTTGTCTACGGGACTGCAAGCAGAGAGTAGTTGTGTCTTCCTCCAAATCACAACTTCCTTGTGTTGTTGAATTGCAGTCTCCCATCAGTTCAGACATGCCAGGGGGCAGCTTTGGCCCTAATTTATATAACGGATTAACCTGTGCGGTAGCTTCAAAAGTATGTATCTGAGCATTGGGAGGAGGATCCACGCCTTCTTCTATACTGAGCCTTCGTCTCTCTCTCAGCCTATCTTCCTCATCTTCTGTAGAAGCCAAGGAGGAGTCAAATGCATCAAAAATAGCAGAATGTGGGCTCACTGGAGCGGTGTGCTGCTTAATTAAATGCCACTTTTGGGCCAGATCTGATCCAGCAGGAAAAGGACATTTTTCTAACATTAGTTCAGAAAGATGGATCTTCCTTTTGTTGGAAAAAAGAGGCTTAGATTGTTTGCAGTAAGTTCTCATAGGGAAGCATAAGCCTACAGTTTCCTGCAATCTTTGTCTCAGAGAACGATTTCCTATGGTTCTGCTTGAGATGCTATCTGTATCGTTAACTGAGCTCACACCATATCTTCTTTCCCTCCTTTGCGAGTGAGAACAGCCAAATCTTGTATCACTTTCCAATGAGCTCTGGGTCTTTGTAGAGCAGGAATGTTTCTTTTTCCCACCCCATGGAGCATGCCTTGAGTAGGAATCCCTTCGTGCAAATTTAGCTCCTGAGGCAACATTCAAGTCAATCTCTTTCTCAATGCTTATTTCAACAATCTGAGGGATTTCTGTGGCACAGTTTTGATTCTTTCTTGAAAAGCCTTTTGAAGTATTTAGACTCAGTTGCAAAGGACTGTTTGGTTGCTGCTGAGTTGCACCAGACACACAAGCACTTTTATCTCTAACAGACGCACTATTGGAATTTATGTCTACATTTTCATTTCTATTTCCACCTTCAGGATTAAAGAGATTTTGGCATCTGTACTTGAAGCTGTTCCACATTTTCCCAACTTTACCCATGGATTGTATTACCTACATCAGAAAGACAGAAAGACAATTAATTAAGGAAAGTCACTTACTGAATAAAGAATAAATAGCTGAATACTTAATTCATGAATAAAATTTAAATAATTCATCTCATTTTCAGTATATAACCTAAACATCAATAAAATATTAAGCAACTGAAATAATTGTGTTACTTTAATACAAATCAGCTACATTACTAAAACTGGGAAAAATACTAATTTTTCCTCCTAGTTCCATGCTTTACTACTGTTTCCATATGCCTAACATATAACTGTAAATAAATATATAAATAATTCCAAATGGGTGAAGTTTTACATTTAAATTGACTTGAGACATATCATAAGGTCCATAGGATTAAAGAAAACCATCTCTGCCTTCGTATACAGCATGTACTTCCAAGCGCTCATCATTATGTTGCAGAAAAGGGTTAATAATTAGAGTTACTAAAATAAGCAGCAGTAATTGTACACATGCCCAACTAGTCAGTATCTGCCTCAGTCAGATATATAATTATCATGTTGCCAGGTACAGACATAAGATATGTATTACTATTGTCCCTGTCAATTTTTGGGTGACCACAGCAGAAAGTTCCCAAATGACAAGAGGAGTACAAATGGTCAGGCCTAACTACTGGAATGCAGTTGGTTTTCCCGTTGGTATGCAGTTTAATGTGGGTACTTTCCAGATGAATGTAAGATTTCAAGTCCTCCCTCAAGAACTTAAGCATGTCATATATAGTTTAGATGTGACAGACTTTGAACATCTCTCTCTCTCTCTCTGAGTGTTTGTCTGTGTATATGAATGCATGTGCAAAATTAGAAAGTCCAACAATGATCCCTCAGTACTTCCTTTTTACTGTTAATGACACAAATATTGATGCAAAAACTTTAGTACAAAAAGGTCACATGCTTTAAGAATTACTTTAACCACAGCTATCACTCATATTAGAGTTGAATTTTCAGTTTGATTTCAATAGTAACAATATATCTATATTAAACATATTTATAATGATGTTTAGATTGAGTATCCTATTCACTTGATAGGTTTATTAAAATATTTCATACTAATGAACTACAAAATCTATTAAAAATAATTGTAAACAATTCTGGATCATTGGAGATTTTAAAAAGCTCCCTGAAACCCCACTGATGGGAGCTTAAATGCTAAAATCTACAATATTCCTAAAAGATAACAATTAGCAAAACCCTGTAAAACGTGTTCTATTCATCTGCAAATACATTAAAGCAAGAATTCTGAATGATGATCCACAAAGTGGTTGGTGATCTGAGGAGTTGGCTGATCATTTGAGCAGGCTGCCTGCTTTTTCCCCCAGCTGCTGCTCAACATCAAAAGGCTACTAAATATATACCTCTTTTCTAATATTAGTTTTCCAGGTAAGTATTTTTTATGGTTGGCATTAAAATGATAGAACACTTTGAAAGACTAGAATTTATTTTCAGTTCACAAGTATTATTAGCACTGCTTTACTTAACAGCAACCTACAGTATCAATATATCATGCATACTACGGTAATTATGTGCTGTTGTATTCCACCTCAGACTGATTAACATGTTTCATCTAAGGAACAAGTAGGAAAGATACTAATACACATTTGCTACTATGCATTATATTTTAATTCTTTATTCTATCACAGATTTTGATCATGAAATATTGAAATATGAAGAGTTGGACTTGAATGTTTCCAATTTCTTAGATTGTAACTTGAAAAGTAATCTTCAGTACTATGTTACCTAAACATACTTCCAGGTCCTAACATTTAACAATTCTTCAACATCACCTTCAGTTAATATGAGCTCTCCATTCACACAGTTTAAAAGAGACAAGTCTTTTGTCTATGGAGATTCTCAATCATCCAGGTCATGGTTGTCCCAAAGGTGCTTTTTCAAGAGGCAACTGGACTTTCTGGTTTTTCTTTGAAGGCGTTTCGCTTCTCATCCAAGAAGCTTCTTCAGCAAGATCTGCTGAGAAGTGAAACGTCTTCAAAGAAAAACCAGAAAGTCCATTTGCCTCTTGAAAAAGCACTTTTGGAAGAAAAGTCTTTTTTAAAAAAAGCTGTTGCCTAAGGCCCAACATATTAATAGAAACAAAATGAAATGAAATACAATATACAAGCATAATATAGTGAAACAAATGGCTCTTCCTATGCTAGTGTCAATTGTCAGTGGTCCACAATTTTTCTAACTACACTCAGTATGACAAGTTTATGAAGAGTGGAAATCATTCACACAGTTGCTATTCCTTGCCTCCTTATCATTTTTGTTGCTTGGTCACATTTCCAATCTAAGCCTTCTTCCATCCTTTCTCACCTCCAGGCCACTTCTGGCCATTTATTTAACCTCTTGCCACCTCACTTGAGTCACTCCCAATTCTCCCAAGACTATCAAGATGTTATTCCTATATCTCCATTCTTATAGGACAATACAAAGGATGTTACTTGTGCCATTTCAATTTGGGTTTCCTGTCAAACTTCAAAATGAAGCAGTTGTTTCCAGCTGTCTGTTGCTTTTACTTCCCAGTAATGTCTCTGAATACATTTGGGATCAAATGTTCTAAGAAATAAAGGCTAGTATTTCATCCTGGAAAAAAATCTTCATTCAATCATAACTATTATGACTGAAAATAAAATAAACTAGGCATATCATACATGAAATGCCAGAATAATTTTGGTTTGGATGGGGAAGGAGTCTCTGTGTGCATTAAGGTTTCTACTGCTAATTTATGGAATAATTAGGATGCCATATAAAAAATCCAAGTGCTGCGCAGTGGAGTGACCTCCTGTTCCTGCCCCCCCCCCCATCCACGTAGATTACTATGTGGGAAGGTAACAGTGTTCTGTGCATCTTTGATGTACAGCCATGATGGCCTCATGACCATGGAAAATGTCTTCAACAACACTGGCTCCCTCGGCCAAGAAATGGAGATGAGGTCTGTGCCCTAAAATCGGACGCGACTGGACAAGGAAACCTTTACCTTTATAAAGTGAACTAGAATATATATATGACAAAATAGTATTTCCTTGCCATATTTATTCTTCAAATTTGTCATAGTCATTTATAATGGCACTCAGCCAGACCATTTGTTTAAAGTAGTGGAGCTGTGTTATTTTCTAATGTATGTGTTATTAGGCTATTAATTACTAAGCAGTTCAATCATCAAATATTCATGATCATGCACAGGCAAAAATTAGTATCTCAGACAAAGCCAAATTTAAATAACACGATGCACATAATGAATACAGTTCTCATAGATCACATTTAAAACAAGAAAGCCCTGAGAAGCGGCAATCATGTACCAAACAGCCGCTGCAAAGTAATCTATGACTTTGTTTCTATCCCAAAAATGGTACCTTCAGGGTGATGCAGATGGGAAAGAACACTAACTGCAAAGCAATAGTAATTACTGTATTCAAAGTAACAGAAATATCTATTACTAAGTTATAAGCAAACCTAACATTATGATCCTGAGCCTATTTAAAAGTTAGCCTTACATAATTTAGCAGGGTACACTTCTGAACATGAATGCACAGAAGTATTTTGTTAATTCTTTCAAACCTTTTTGAATGTGTATCCACAGGGCAGCTTTATTCAACAAATTTTATTTCCAGGTATCTATATATTGGACTGTATCCAAAATCTATTTTATTGATGAACTAATCATATGAATGCAAGAATGACAAACCATTCTCTTCTCATTACTAAAACAAATGGGCAAAGTTCTAAGATTTGTATGAATGGGAAAAAATACAGGGAATCAACTCATTTTAGAATAACTCAACATCATTTAGCAATAGCAATAGCAGTTAGACTTATGTACCACTTCATAGGGCTTTCAGCCCTCTCTAAGCGGTTTACAGAGTCAGCATATTTCCCCCACAGTCTGGGTCCTCATTTCACCCACCTCGGAAGGATGGAAGGCTGAGTCAACCTTGAGCCAGTGAGATTTGAACCGCCGAACTGCAGATAGCAGTCAGCTGAAGTGGCCTGCAGTACTACACTCTAACCACTGTGCCACCTCGGCTCTTTTTTTTGGTCCTGATTCTCGTTTTTTACAATAAATCATCAATTTACTGGACTTAATATAACAGACTTTGGATCACTGACAAAATCTGCTTCAGTACATGAATAAAGCCTGGTTCAAATTTAAAAGGCATTCTGCTTTAACAAACACCTGTTCCTCTCATTAAATTGGCTGTATTTCTTACTGAGATCTCATATGCATGTATTTGTTACTAATCAAATGGCTGAACCCTATAAGAACGAACACTGGTGGTTTCCAGAAGGCCCTCTGATCTTCACACCTTGGGCTTGCTTTGTGTTTTGGGGCAATGGCTAAATTGCTCCGACTGTACCACCTATTTTGTAGGAACTGCCTCATCCTTCCTCTAACTATGATAGGTGAGTGGACAAGGGCTCTCTCATCTTCTGCACGGCCTAATAAGGTATTTTCTTTTTAAAAAAATACAAATTTTATAAGATTAATTCTATAATTTTCCTTAGCTAGACAGCTTTAAGGCATAGGACTACAGACCCAGTCCCTTTTCTCTCCATTTGTAGATATGCTCAGTTGGGTTTTGGGCATGTCATGAGCTGGGGCAGGAGTGGTGAATGTCATCCAGACATTTCTTACAGCCTTCGGGAGCACTGCATTACAGATCATCAGATGTGAGATACTGTTCATTAAGTTGGGCTCTAGGAATCAGTCAGAATTGCAGCTGTTGTGCCAGCCTCCCTGCAACACAGTAACTTTCCTGCTTAAGCTTCTTGACTACATTTCTGGGCTGGCAGTTAAGTTCTCCAGATTTGGGGAACTTCAATCTCTAGGAGTGGGATCTGAAATGGCTCAGGGGTGCATGGTCACCATAATGACTATGGGTCTATCCCTGATCCACCAGAGCCTGACATGGGACAATAGCCAATGCATACACTGAATCTGTTGTAGCAATGATTATGCAATCTGGATTTGGGGGAGCTTTTGGTGTCTCCCTTGTTATGATCAGATGACATCTGATTACCATGTGTTTCTTCAGCTCTACTATTCACTGCATGGAGGCTGGACCCATCAGATGGGGAGATTATTTTTATATATTGGTTTTGTTTGTAAGCTGCCCAAGTCATGCTTTTGTGAGGTTGGCAGCCATACAAATATGAAAGATAGGATAAGATAAGGCCAGGCAAGTTGAAGTGAGATGAGATAAGTTGAGTGAGTTGCCAAGCATTCAAAATGTGGTCAGGAAACCACTCGGCGGTGGTGACAGTTTTCCAAATTAGTTTTACAAGTCCTACAGCACCTATTCCAAGGTCATCATAACTCTGAATTGTCATAAAATGACCAGTCATAAATATTATCTGTAGTAAATTTTTCATTAATACCATAATTCTGATCTAGCACTTAATCAAATTCACAAAACACACTGTTATGATTATTTATTACAATAAGATTATCCAACTAAAACATTAACTGGATGAAGCTAAATCTTCATCTGAAAATTGAGGTATTACAAAACAGAAACTTATCCAAACTATAATATTTTTTAAAAAATACAGAACTGATAAGGTCTCTATAGACAAATATGTTTGTTAATACTATGTAAGGGCGCAAATTTTCCATTTTTACTAAAAAAAGTAACTGATAAATCTTAAGGAAATAAATCTAGCAGTATTTATCCAAGAATAAAAAGTTGCTGAGTTGGTCCAATTAGCGATGTATCCCAATGGGAATCTATTCAGAAGTAGGTCTCCCTGAATTCAGCAACTTGCTCTTGCAAAAAAAAAAAACTACAGAATTGCATACTTAAGAATCATATATGAGCAGACTGAAGGTTTCTGATAGCAGATTAAAAATGATTGCATTGCTCCCACTATCTAAAGTAGCTATAATAATAATATTTATAAACATTAGTTAAGGCATGATCGCATAAAAATTGCAAAACCAGCATTGCATGATTAAAGTTGCCAACTGGATGCCACTTGGAACCAACAAGTTACCAACAATACATTTTTTTAAAAAAATCCTTTCAATTTCTAATATCATTTTTAAAAAATGCAAAGCATGCTACAAATCAAAGCCTCAATCTCCAGTATTACATTTTATTCCAAGAATGCCTATAAGATCAAAAGAGATCTGGCCATCTAGAAAGTATATGCAATTATATCATAGGAGCATGAATGAGTTCAACGACTTAATTTACTATTGCTTTGTCTGTGAGATGTGGTTTGATGTGCACAACTCAATTCTAAATTATGTACCTTTTTATAGATTGTTCTATAAAACATTCTTTTTATAGATTGTTCTCTGTTTCTATCACTAAGATCCAAACTTCAAAGCTTAAACTATGAGGAAGACTATCTGGAAGATGGCTTTTGATCCTTCTATGGGATTTGGATCTTTCAAAGGAAAAAATTTATTACCAAGTATCAAAAAAGGAAAATCTGATTTTAATAAGAATCATCCAGAGAAAATATGGAGGGAGGAGAATATTAAGAAAATTTAAACACTCATTACAGGAAGGAAGAAGAGGAGGGAGATGCAACATTTTCAACAACAGATAATCTAAAAGGGGACTGCTTATGTTCTTATGTAGGAACATCAATCAAATTTGTGCATTAAAAAAAACCCAAAATCCCCAAATTGGGTAATACATTTATTAGGACTAGCCATAACAAAACAATAAAGTGTGCAAGTTTTAAATTTCAAGGATTTGTCTCTTGGCTATATTTTGTTATATATTAGAAACAGTCTGGAGGTTAATTATCTTTGAATTTAGGAACCAGAGAGCACAATTCTTTTTTCTTAATTGTTTGTTTTCAGCATGTTGAAACAACATAATACTATTCTGTACTTATTAAGAACCCCTTGAACTGCGTAACTGAAGTTTGTCCATCACTTCCTTCAACACTTTAATTAGTACAGACATGACCCTAACATTAACCAAAAAGTTTTCTATCTTTCTCTTTTCTTCTAGTCTACTTTCCTAATCAACCAATCACAGTGACATACAATAAGGTAAATATATTATTAACTGTAGTCATGCTTATTTAGAATTAAGTCTATTTTGACTTTTTTTCATAGGTTATAGTCTTAGGATTACAGTCTTGCACGAGTGCTCGTTAGGGTTTTAGTTTAACACAGAACTATAATGCAGCGTAGTTCTGCACGTTTAAGGAATCAGCATTTATCTGGCTATTTTTAAATGCACGCATTTATTACCCATAAAAACTAAATATTGTAAAATGTAACAATTCATCTGGTCAGTACAGAACTCAACAACAGCAAAATAGTAAGAAGTGCAGCTGAGTCAACTGAGGACAAAACTTCCTCAACCCATCTGCCTGGCATTACTAGTGAAATGCTGGCATTAACCACTTTGGCTCTAAATCTATTACTAGCAAGTTGGAAACTGTGACCTCTCCTACAATGTGTTAGATTGTGCAAAAAACCTTATTTCAAGGCCAAAATGTGTTTTGGAACACCTTAGAGCAGCTGCATCTTTCCTGGGGTTTGTATAGCTATCCTCTGCAATGGGCAAGTGATCCTGTAGAAAGGCAAGTCTGATTTTATTTATTAATCAATATAAAATATATTCTTAACCACTGTACATGTATGCCCATACATGTCCTGAATCATCTTTTGTCCTTTGAATCCTGGTTGCTATAAATCTCTACCACACATTATAATCAATCCAGTTTATATGCTATATATATTATACAACAAGTTAGATATAATACAAAATGTTTCTCGATCATACTCAAACCTTCTTTATTGTACATCTATATTCCAAAATATCAGAATGAATCTTATCAAGTTGCTGACAAAACTAGTTGAATTCAGAAGATAGTGGTTTTATACAAAAAAAGTAATGGCATAGTATGACTCTGTGAAACCAGGTAGCATACAGGCAATTATGAAGTATAAATTCAAGAGATTGATGTTATATTTGAATGAAGCCTAAACACTTGGATTGTTGTTTTTTCAATTTCCATTAAAAAAGTAGACTGCTAATAAAATCAAAAATCTAAATTGTGACTGTTTTAGAATTTGAAATGAAGGGTTTGTGTGACCATAACAAATAGTGATTTAGAAATATCCCAATAAAATAAAATCACATGAATGCCAAACAACTTTTTTCTTTCCTGATTACTACCTGATTTTCCAATATAAATATAAAACTTTATTGTTTTACTTAACATTGTAATATTTGCATCTCATGGATTCACTTAGTTAATTGCAGTGTTTCTAAAACTGATTTTATCTATGAATTATCTACATATCATTGTAAGAATTAAAGAGAAAGTACAATTTTTACTATGTAAATTAAGTCTAAGTTTTCAGCAATCTAGTTAATTCAGAGAAAGTTATTGTAACTCTCCTTTCAGTAGCTTCACTGAATCTTAAAACCAAGTAATATTAAGTTCAGCAAAATCAGCATGCAATCTTCAGTTCCTTTAATCTTTTTTGTGGTACCAAGAGTAATTTTTTTACTCATTGTAAAATCTAGTTTCAAGTTCCACTATTTCAAAGTGGAAAGTACATGAAAACTATAGTATAAACACAAAACAAATTCTCTGTAAACTTAAAACTCCCTCTCATTTTGCATCTTTCATTACCTTGCCCACCATAGATATAACCATCCATACAAACCTGAAGTGCTGCTCATAAATCATAGATTACGTAATTTAGTGCAGTAATACTGACTTGCAAGATAAGCAAAACCATACCATACTTGTCATCTGTTGCTATTCTCATATTCTAACATTTCCTTTACATTTTTATCCTAGAAATGCACTTTAATACATCACCACATGGTTAATTCAGTGAGGTTGTTCTGTGTAAAAATCTTTATATCTGTATTGTAATCTCCATATCACAATAAGAAAAAAATAACTCTTCAGCCAAGGATTTTGTAATGCATTACACCTGTTACTACAGAGAAAGGCAAGCAGACTCTAATAATATTCACTGAATATTTTATATGTTTCTAAATTTTTAATCTAATTCACACCTGCAACCTCAAAAGAGATTAATAATCAGAACAGGTAATACTGAGCAAAATAGACCAATGATTAGGAAACAGTTTCATGTCTACAGATGTAAATAAATCACAGGGAAATTAAAGAGCCTAGTTTAGAACTGGCTTAGAAATCTTGCTTTGTAATAAGATTTAAGGAACAACTTTATTATATAAATTGTAAATTCCATAACTAAAAGGGAAAATTATCAGCATTTATGAAGACAATAAGAGTAAGTCAATGCACAACAGCATAGAACTTCTGATTAACTGAATCAGAAGTTCTATGCTCTGAATCTTAGCGACCACACAGATTTTCTTCAGGGTGATCTATCCCTAATCTGGTCCATTAGCTCAAAGGTGCTGCTAGTTATCCTCTTCTCTTTCCTTCTACCTTTTCCAGCACTAGATCTTTCTATAGAGAGCTAGGTATTCACATAATGTGTGGAAGTAACATAATTTGTGTAATGTAAGGGGAAAGACCTTGTGAGACAAGGCAAAGAAATGACACCAAGGGACCATTAGATAAAAGCCCTGAAGATGAATGTGAGTGGGGCAAAAGGCCTACAAAGGCCCTACCTAGTTTCTTGGGCTATAAAGGACACAGGGATAGGGGAATGTAATTTAAGACTTCCAAGATTTGGCTAATACAGCTTTACAATAAATTAGAATTAGCTCATTTGGTTGTGTTTCAGGTCTACCTCACAAGGCTGACATTTGTGCCTTCAGTGAGAATTCCAGGTTGATTTGTTCAATGGTTAATTTGTTTGCTTTCTTGACTGTCCATTCTTAAGTATGCATATAGTAGTATCTTAAGTGAACTTAGATGCAATATTTGCCATCCATGCAAAACAATTCTGTGAGTGACCTTCATCTTTGGCACAGGAAAAATGATTGTCCAAAGAACAGAGCTGATTCCAATATATCCAAAACTGTACTCAATAGTGCAATACAGATAAAAGCAGGCAACTTCATGTGCTCATATACAACAATTATAGCTTGAAGGAACAATCAATGGCCATAACCTCACCAGCTTAAGGTTACACATACTCCTTTGCCCATCTATCACATATAGAACAGCTTCCAGGTACTATACAACATTCTTCATATTCTAAGTTTAGTGGCATAACTATGAATAACTGAACCAGTTAACAGGAATCCCTGTCCATCAGAAAAAGGTGCCAGCAAATCTGTAACATAACTCTACTGATTACTGAAATCTGAAGTAGTTTTCAGACACATGTTCAGAAGAGAAAAAAAAATCTGTTCAATTTTTTCAAGTACCATGTTTGCTTGTAATTGCCTCCATCATTGATGATCAAGGCAATAAAACAAAAACTTGTCTCATCAAATAAGGATAAAATGCTGAAAACACATTTTTGTATGCAAACATTCAATATGTTATTTAATTCATCTTCTGCCCCAATTACCCACCACCCTGAACTGTAGTTTAGGGCACCCATCTGCTAAATCTTTTAACTTGCAAAACGATGAAGGAATGAATTCCTAGTGCTCTGAGCGATACATGTTACTTTTGCCTCCCAGTTAAGATGATCGTTAAAATTATTAATTTATCGTTTCTCTCCTTGAAGTCGCAATCCCTTTGCAAGACTTAGACGAGACAGCTAGAACAGGAACTTACCACCTGGCTTTCTGAGCCTTCCAGACCCCCCAAAATTTTTTTTATAAGAAATAAAAACGAGGGAGGGGATTGCTTCGTTGAAGAAATACCGCATACCGTATTTAGCTACTTAGATAAATCTCCCCAAGGAATCCGAAAAAACTACTCATTTCGCAGCCCTCCAATTGGGCTTTGCAGAATAAAACCGAGCGTACATTTTTCACTGGCCCATTTTGCGGGTCATCCTCTTGTCGTCCCCTTTCCTTAAAGTCCGGGGGCGGGAAGCGGCAGCCGAGGAATGTCACTCGCTCCCCCCCCCCGCCAGCCTCCTGACGACGGGCCTTTCAAAGAAAAAGGGGGCCGGGAAGGGAAGCGTCCCTCCTCTCCCGGCTGCTCAGCTCGAAGCTAACCAGATTCACCCACCTAAGCTGCGGCTGCACACAGTGTCGGAGGCAGCAACTGGAGGGGCGGACCTGCAAGGCCAGCGCATCTCTCTCCCCGCTAGCCTCGTTCTCTCAGCGCCGCGCCAGCTCCCTTCTGGGTCCCGGCATTACCTCGCGGCGTCTCGCGCCAGCTCCCTCCTCCTCCTCCGTCCCTTGCCGCGAAGATAATGCGGACCCTTTCCTCGCGCGGCCTGACCAGCAGTCCCGCCTCAGGCCCAGAAACCGAGCGCGCACCACCAGCACTGATGGAGGAGGGTGGAGGAGTGACAGCGGCGTGGCCAATTGCACAAAGCGGCTCCTTCGTCCAACCGTTACTCTCGGTAGCGGGGAACGGTGCAGCCTAAGCGCAGCCTATAGCAACGCGAGCCCCACATCATTCCCCCGTTAGAAACCGGAGAGCCAATCCTGGCGAAGATATAGAAGCCACGCCCATAGACCGGGCGACATTTCTCTTTCTCTCTTGTCAGTCGCGTCAGTGAGCCGGAGGGCGGGATCCCCGGCAGTAGAACGGAGGCTGGAGCGGCGGCCATCTTGAAACAGGGAAGACAGTTCACGGTTTGGCATGACGGGGCAGAAGAGAGGCCTTCCTGGAGATACAGTAGTCATGGCAACGCGATGCGTTTCGTCCGGATGCAATGTCAGCGCTTTCACTGAAGTGGGCTCCTATCGTCCTGCAACAATACCCGTGAACACCTTTTATATTTTGGTTTTGCAAGCTCTACGGAAGACAGTGACGTTCAGTCTCAGATTGATCCGAGGTCGTGGATCAAAAAAGAAGGAAGAAGCAAATGGAGTCGACGGGGTTGTTGCCGTTTTCCTAGCAAAAGTAGGCCCTGCGCGAATTTAGCGAAGCTGAGGAAATCGCGGCGAAAACGGCCTCACCGCGCAGGCGTCTTAGTAGGAGCGCGGAGCTCATTTGCATAAAGCCCGTGATGCATTGCGAATAGGACTAGAAAGTGAAAAACCCGTTACTTTAGGGCCGGCAACGGACGCCCTTTCTCCTGTCTTCGCACACGGCGTTGGCATCCGGATAAGCTCGATACCGAGCTGGTGCTGTGAAAGGCGCTTGGGAGTGAGGAGTTGCTATAACCTCAGGAAAGATCGCTTGCTGGGAAAAGGTTCACAAGTGGATTTCGTCTCTTGGATGGATCACTGGACTGTTCTCGAGTGGAAAGCAGTGTTCCCCATTGTTGCTGCGATCTTTATTATCCAAATTCTATTTTTTTAAGAGAAAAGCATTCTTTTTTCTGTAAAAGTGGATTTTCCCTGTCGTGCCCCCCCAAAAAAAATCTGAGTCCAGTATTATCATTGCA
Organism: Thamnophis elegans; assembly: GCF_009769535.1. Classification (NCBI taxonomy): domain Eukaryota; kingdom Metazoa; phylum Chordata; class Lepidosauria; order Squamata; family Natricidae; genus Thamnophis; species Thamnophis elegans. The sequence continues at coordinate 97,477,104 of NC_045544.1, read as the reverse complement.
TTGATTTCCTAAAGCCCAGAAAACTCAAATCACAAAATATGAAGGCTATTTTGTTGCCACAATGTATAATAAGATAATTTGAGTGTGTTTGCTAGAGCCAGATTTTCCAGATAATGTGGAGGTGCAGAGTCCACAGTTGTGAAGAATCTTAATTTTTCTGTTACAATACATTCACCTTTCCCAAAGTTTCTGTGTTCATTTGTGTTAATTTTGGTGTTTCGTAGAGGAGGTAACAATGTATATTAAGTTACATTTAAAGAAAGTATGGGGGCACAATTTGAATATTTTTTTCAAAGGCATTTATGATTACTAGCAAATGCTAGTCTGCAGTGTCTTGATTGTTCCTGTATAGGTAATCCTTTACTTATGACCACATTGAGCCCAACATTTCTTATATTGAGACATTTAAGTGAGTTTTGCCCCATTTTATAATCTTTCTTGCCACAGTTGTTACATATATCACTGCAGGTGTTAAATTAATAATAGTTTAGTAAGTCTGGCTTCAGCATTTACTTGTTAGAATGTTGCCAAAGTTGATCATATGACCCTGGCACATTGCCACTGTCATAAATATGAACCAGTTGTCAAGCATCCAAATTTTGACCATGGGGATACTGAAATAGTTATAAGTGTGAAAAACTTACTTTTTTCAGTACTATTGTAACTTCAAACAGTCATTAAATGAATTGTAAGTCAATGACTACCTGTATAGTTGATTCTAATTGGCAGATAGTTTATCCTTCACTATCTTTTGTCAATTTTAATGCTAGTTTTTATACTTGCTGTCATTAATTTGGTGGTCTTGATATTTAAACATTGCCCCTAACCTGCTCGAGCAACTCCAAAGATATGATGCATTGGAAGAAAAAAAGAAAACAAAAATCTTATATAGCTACCTTGTTTTGTTAATGCATTTTCCAGGAAAAACAATTCAAAAATTATATTCATCCAATATACTATGAAGAAATGATATTTTACCATAAGCAGTATGAGTAAGACATGTAACAGTGAGAGGGATATGGGAGATCAGATTTTTTCAGTTCGGTCTGCAGATGGTGCCATACATTTCTGATTTTTTCCCCTTATATTTACTTGTTACATGCAACATGGCAATCTTCATCTTAGCACACTAATAACTCTAAACTTTTATGTGATCCAAACACAAGAGATTATATTAGGGTGAGTCCTACCGTGAAGCAGACTACGGAAGAATATCTAGTAGTGATAAAGTATTAGAGGCCAGACCTATGTTATTACAGGTACCTATCATTAGCTGCTCTATTTCCCCACCCCACCCCACACAAATTAGCATTCTATCCTTAGCTACAGTGGAGAATGCTCACCTATTTTTGCTGAAGTAATATTAAATTGCCAATCCATTTAACTTCTGCAGATGGGATGGTATCTGAGGATGGAATTCTGTATTTCAAGCAGTTTTAATCTTCATAAGTTTTGAGTTTTGTGTTTGTCCATAGTTTAAATCAAGCCAGTGTTTAAAGGGCAATTATGGTGCCATCTAGTGGAACAAAAATTATATCTGCTATTTTATGTATGAATGCAATTTACTTAGAGTAATTGTTTTAAATAATGACTGAGGTATCTAGGAATCTAAACAGAAAACTGTTAGCAATAAGCATGTGTCCTTTCCCCCTTTCTTCTGCTTATTTATATAATTCATATAAGCATCTTCTGTACCTTTGGTCACAAATTTCACATAATTGGATAGGAGAGTTCCCGAGTAGTAATTTTGAAATATATTTATTTTATATTGTATCTTTCAGGAGCACTGATGAGGGCAGTTTTTTATTCTTGCAGCATACAAGTGTGTTGAATAAATATTACTGATCAGTCAATTCTTTAAAATTATTGCTTAATGTTTAAGGACAATTGCTTACATGTTCATATACCACCAGAAAGGGTAAATTTTCATTTTTTTTAAATTAGGGTACAGACACACTACATATAGTCATAAAACTAAGGGGAATATTATTCAGTCTGTCTTCAGTTGCAACTCTGTGATTTTTCTCCATAATTGGATATCATGAACAACTGTAAGTTAATTAGAAGATCAGAACTACTTCATTTTATAGAGCCCAATGCAGATTGGCCTTAGTGTGTCCTTAGAATAGAGATGTGTGGTGGCAGGGTTAAGTAAATGTACATATTGTCCAATCTTAAAGTTTAAAAATAGAAACATCTCCAGAATGTTGTATCCATGACAGGTATGGTTTTGTATCATTCTTCAGTACAAATGACTGAGTAACATTTTATCCTCTGAGGCATGTGACTCAGTCACTTGTACAATTAAGTATTCATATCCTAATAATAAGAATAACAACTATTTAAAGCCAATTCTTTGCATATCCATTCAAAAGTAAGTTCTATTGAAATAAATGTTACAAATTCCTAACTAGTTTTGGTACAAAAGGTCATGAGATTTGAACCCAAATGTAGTAGTCTAACTTTCCTTCAGCTTAAAGCAGCCATGTGCCCTGAGGTGAAGCAATTGCAAAAAATGTGAGGAGAGAGGGAGGCATGCTCTATTTTTTTAACCTTTCACAAACAAAATCTCTTTTACTGTATTACTTCCAGACCAGGAGAGCCCTTGGTAGAAAATACTTACAATGAGTATACTAAAGTATTATATTGGGGGCAGGGTGTCTTATAAATCAATATTGTCTCATTTAAAGCTAATTTGCAGTTAATGAGAAATGTCTCTCTTTTCAAACATTGTTTACAGATTTGGCCTCTTTTTGTGCCAGAAACAATTACATTTTTATGAGGTAAAATGAAAGAAGACTCAGGAAATGAGCCTACCCCTGGAAACACAAAATTCCCTGTAATTTATATTGTCAGTACTCTGTAGCAAAAAGAACAAATGAATAATCAATTATGACTCATACACTCTTCCTCAGAACTTGTTTACACTTTTATACTTAGTACTAAAGAAAAACTGCAGCAAACAGATAGTTTCTGGTTCCCCCTGCCTTGAAAGAGGTTAAACATGCATTTACTGTAGAATACACTATGGGCCATCAACATTAATAGTGTACTGTGGGAAACTCATCTGGCAGGGCGACTAAGGTGCCATGTTGGTGCCAAAACCAAGCCTGTAAACTGCTTTGAATTGAGTCCAGATAATTCATATCCGCCCAAAAATGTAATGCTGATAAACTTTCACCACTTTTTCAAGAACTTTGCCCAAGAAAGAGATATTTATGATAGAAAATAGATGTGAAGTACCTCATTGTTCAGGGATATCCACTTTAGGAGTTGCATCATCACCTCTTTCAAGGCAGGGGGAACCAGTCTTGATGTAATTACCGTACTCATTTAGCCCTACAGGTAATAATTCTTTTAACGATTGTTCAAAATTACGGTGGCACTGAAAATGAGTTACATCCGGCCCCATACTTACAACCATTGTAGTAGCATCCCCATAGTCTCCTGATCAAAAAAAAAAAAAATTGCAGAGCTGGGGTGGGCGAAGCCCGTGTGTGAAGCATCTGGTCCACGGGCCGCTAGTTTGACACCCCTGCACTAAATGTTCCTGCTGCCTTTTAGAGAGCCAATTCAGTCTCTAAACAGTGCTTCTTAACTTTGACAATTTTAAGGTGTGTGAACTTCAACTTCTAGAATTCTGCATGCTGGTGAATTTTGGGAGTTGAAGTCCACATATTTTAACGTTGCAAAGTTGAGAAACAATAGAGTTGAAGATATGCTTGCTATATGAATGTTAGCAATTCCAATTTTTTAATTAAATAACTGTTACAAAGCTGGCTTTGTATGTGTGTTTGGAAATAACTTATTCTTGACCTCAGGCAGTAAACTGTTATGACCCTGAGTTTTCCCCTGGAAAAAAAAAAACAATTTCCTGAAAGCAACTTACAGAGAAAAGAAGGAGGGCAGTATAAACTTCCCATTTTTTTTCAAATTATTGTCAGGAAGCAAAACTACATTCTATAACAAGACATCCAAGTGCCCCATTGCCAACTTCTGCAACCCAGAATATTTTCACAATCATTACAACAATTCTAGCTAGGATAGGGAATCAGGAAAGGCATGGTCTTTTTTACAGTCCCAGATGGAGATGGCAAACCTCAATTTGCTTTCTATAATGGTACATTTACGTTCTCCAGTGCTTGCCCGTTGTTCTCATCAGCACATTCAGCTGTGCTCTAAAATTAGAGCTTGCTCCTGAAACGAATACATTTGCTCTTCAATCACCAGACTGCAAATTGAACAATAAATTCTTGTCTCTTAGTATTTCATGCTGAATTAGCCAGCCTTGGAGGCGGGGGAGAAACTTATATACCTCCTGCCATCTAAGGTCAGAAATCGGAGGATATTAGGAATATTTTTTTCATCTTAATGTACATTTTGTGTCCAGTTTCAGCTCACCAGTTACCACAAAATAAAATGTTCTTCCTAAGATTTAATAGCAAAGAGGATTAAATATATTTTATGTTAAAACAAATATACATAATTTGGATTATGGTATAAGGCAGTGGTGGCTAACCTATTCCAGACCGAGTGCTGAAAGCATGTGTAAGCGAATGCGCAGAAACCCAAAGACCAGCTGGTCAGCGGGAGGCATGCACGCATGCACGGCAGAGCTGAACTGGGGTGACAGCTCACATTCCCACAGAGAGGATGCTGCGTGCCATCTCTGGCATGCATGCCATAGGTTCGCCATCACAGGTATAAGGAAAGAAGGTATTACTCTATGTTTCGACTCTAAAAGTAATCACAGTTTCTTTTGAATTTTTAACCAAAACTATATGTTTGGATACTGGTATATTATATATTTTCATAAGATGCTCGTAGAGCCAGTTTAAACCCTCTGGAGGCTTCTGAAGCCTCTGAAGGTCCCTGAAGCCTCCGGAGGGCTTAAACCGACACTACGAGCAAACCGGAAGTGACTTACGGTTTGCTCCTAGGGTCCTTTTTAGTCCTCCAGAGGCTTCAGGGAAGCCTGAAGGTCCCTGAAGCCTCTGGAGGGCTTAAACCGACCCTATGAGCAAACTGGAAGTCTGTTCCCGAACTTCTGGTTTGCCCATAGGGCTGGTTTTTTGCACTCCGGAGGCTTCAGGGAAGCTCCTGAAACCTCCGGGTGGGCCGGGGAGGCTCTTTTCACCCTCTTTTCTCCCCAGGCTCCAGAGGCTTTATAGAAGCCTGGGGAGAGCAAAAAATGGCTTTAAAAAAGGCTGAACTCAGCTGGCCAGCGCGCCATGAATTTGGTGTCTGTCAGTGGAAGCAGTCTTAATAATCCCCAGGGAATCAAAACCAGGCCTCGCTTACAGCTGACCAAGACAGGTGTACAGCAATGTTAGTTGTGGAAATCTCCTGAGGAAACCTGAGTAGGGATTCACGCTCGAGGCTCAGAGGGTTAGGGAATCCTTTGCAGGTTTTTTTTTTTTTTTTTTGCAGCAAGACTAAAGTGCAAAAAGCAATGGAGTTCCTATTTGGCCAGTAGAGCAGTACAAAAACAGTAACCTCCTTAATGGAGGGATAATAGTTATTTAATTTAAAAAAATGGAATTGCTAACATTCATATAGCACACTAAGCCATAAGCCAGAGTCTATAAGCTCCAGAAGTTGGATCCTTACAAGATACAAAGTCAAAAACAAATATAGTGTGTTATGATTTAGTGTGTGAACCCAAGCATACAGTTTGCCTCTTGCATGGCATTGCTATTATATATATATGGAGAAATGTTGTGTGAAGAAGCACTTTCTTTTGTCTACCCTGAATTTTTCTTCCAATCCATTTCAACATGTAACTTAGCATTGCACTGAAACAAGAATATGTTAAGTATTGCACTGTAGTGTTATTGACAGTTAGCTTTATTTAAAGTCTTGGCCTGTGTCTGTAGCCTAATCACCTGTTTCTGAATTCCTTATCTCAGTTTACTTAGTCTCTCCAGGTGTGGCAATTCCGCAAAATGTACAATGGGCCCAAATTTTTGACCTAGTAGCATGCATGCACATATGTATATATAACAGAACAGATGCTGATGCTAGAACAACATGTGTTACATTGCTGCTGTTGTGAGTGCTAAGCAATACGGTCCTTTATAGTGTTAAAGTTGTTAGGCTCAAAAGAATAACTGCCTTATTCCTCAGATTATTATTAAAACGTAAGAAATTATATCACTATAAAATCATGTAAGACTATTCTTTTAAACTATTTATTGTACATGCCATTTATAATCAGTTACAATTGAAGCAGCTGATAATAAGAAAAGGCAAAACAGATCATACTAGGGTTAGTCATCTGACTTCATACCAGCTGGATTTCCACAATTTGCAACGTCATTTGAAAATGCAAGGGTTACCCTGTTTCCCTGAAAATAAGCCCTCCCTGGATAATAAGCCTTCCCCGAAAATATTTCAGCACAACAGTAGTAGCCATGAGGTGACCACACTTGCCACCTACTGCACCTCAAAAATAATAAGACTTCCCTGAAAATAAGGCGAAGTGCTTATTTTAGGGGTCAAAAGAAAAGACCCTGTCTTATTTTCAAGGAAACACGGTACCCTCTTAGTCAGTAGATGAGTCAGGTTCCGGGGGAGGTTCTTGCCGCCGTCGGCAGCTTAATGAAGCTGCCCTCAGAGTTCTGGTTCGTATATCTATTTAAGATCTTAGATAACTCTTTTTCCATTAAGGAAAAAGTAGGGAGGGTCCCTCAGCCAGTTAGAATCCTCTTTGAAGTTCGTAGCCTTTTTTTCTTTTTGGCTGCGAACGAAAGAGAGTGAATCAACGAAAGCTGAGTCATTTACTCCGGCCAGATCTTCTCAGCTGTTTTTTTTTCAGCTCTAGGCGAGTTACTTCCCCCCCCAGAACAAGCCTTTGTAATTAACCCATTTAAGATTAATCCGGGCAGTGACCATACCTGTGAATTTTTCCTTTTTCTCTATTTAAAATACCAGCTTCAATTTTATAAAAGACTCCTTTTGTTTAACCTTTTTTTTTTTCTTAAAAGAAAAAAATGGTGATTTTGTAACTTCCGCATTTGCTATAACGATATATCTTCAACTTCCTGGACAGACTTAAGGGATTACAAACTAATTAGCCCTGTTCCCTCGAAGATTTCTTTTTATTGATTGCCAGGGGTTTGTTGAAACTACCTTATCTCAAATTAACGTGAGCAGAGACTCTGTTTGCTTCCCTTTTTATCATGGCACCGAAATCGAAACCCAGACGCTCATCTCAGGCATTTGTTACAAAGCCGCTGTCCTTGCCTTCTACGCCCCTACTGGAGATTTGCTAACGAAAGAATTTCTTTTTGAAATCCTTAAAGAGTTCAGAGAGGAAATACAAAAATTTATTTCAGACTTTTATGACAGACTTGATGCCAAGATTGCTCAAACAAAGGAGGATATGATCGAGGTTATGAATGTTATGACAGATTATATTGCTGGAATGGAGGATAAATTGGAACTTTTGGAAGAAGCTAATTCCAACCTGACATCTAAAATTGAAATAGTACAACAGGAACTCCAAATTGCGCAAAAACAACTTGTCATGATAAATTACAAGAAGACTGAGTCTGCAATAAGAGTTAGGGGATTGCGTGAAAATGAGCAGGAGAATTTGAAACAGACCTTTTTTGAGGCTTTTAGTCGCTCGGTGGGAAGTCCGGGACTTAACTTTGATTGGCAGATTCAAAAAATCTATCGCCATAATTCGTACGTAGCAAAACAGCGACAACTTCCGAGGGACATAATTATATATTTCACCACAAAAGAATCCAGAAACGCGATAATACAGGAGTTCTACAATAATAGGCTGCGAATTGATGGACAGGATTTGATTGTTTTCAAGGAAATACCACCTCAGATATTAAGAGCCAGAAGAGACTATGCCTTCTTAACTAAGGAACTCAGAAACTCTCAGATACAATACAGATGGGAAGTGCCGTTTGGTATTACTGTTACATTTGATAACCAAAAACATTGCCTCAACTCTGTTTGGGAAGCCCGAGATTTCTATTACAATATTCTGAAGGCGGGACTTCCTGAATTACCCGGACATGGAGAAAGACAAGGAGAAGGAGAAGAGAAACAGCGGAACACATGGCTACAAGGCGAGAGGCATTGCTTTCCCCCTCCGGAAGGGCAGAAGAGTAGAGAATAAAGACTTAGTTATGCTTCTAAAACATTTGCTTAATTTTTAATCTGAATAATACTTTGTGATTTCTGTCTTGGGTAAAACGGTATAGCTGCATACTGACGAAGAGACATTGAGACTGAAAGAGACTGAAAGAAGTGGCGATGATTTTGGAATATATATTGTATGGGATTTAAACAGGATTCGATGGATAACTTTGAATTTCTACTTTAATTGTTCATGATTTATTTTTTAGGGAGAGGAGAGCGGAGATCGTGATCTTCTTGGATTGTGGTTCGGGTTGAATGGAGCTGGGAAGTGTGGGGTAGATGGGAGGGTAGTGAAGGTTTAAGTAGAGTTTGTTTTGAGACAGAAAGTAAGCTGATCTTTGTATAAATTATTATTTGAATATAATGTTTGGAAAGATATACCTATAGAGTCTGCAGGAAGCTGAAACAAATATAAGAGGAGTACGGATGAAAATAAAATATATATATGGACACGGGTAAAGGCAGGATGGGAGGAGTTGGAAAAGGAAACCGAGAGAAGTATTTGAATGTTTAAATGGTTTAATAGAGAAGGAGGTAAAAGAGATAAATCAAAGGTTTGGATATTTAGATAAAGAGATAAGGCCTTCGCTGGAATTCCATTTAATTAACTTACTTGGTTTCAATATAGTTTGAAATCCTGGAAGTAATATAATAACTGAAATTAGGAATGAGGTACATTGTTTAAGATTTAAAAATGATGGGAAGCTGAGTTTAATGTAGAGAATTTGTTGATTTTTCCCGTTTTTCCTTTTTGTGTGTGTGTGTGTGGTTTTTTTTTCTTTTTTTACTATTTCCCTTTTTTTTGTTTCTCATTTATCTTTTATCTTTTAATTCTAAAGTTATTTGATTTTAATATACTCCAGACTGTGCTTGATAAAGAGTTATGCCGGGTATGGGACCTGGGAAGCCGAAAGGGGGTTAGGGAGGGGGGTTTAGGGGGGGAGGAGGGAGGGTGGAAATACAGTCCCAATTTTCAGAACAATAAGAATGCACTTGTATACTGTTGCTCTCTTTTCTTTTTTTTTCTTTTCTCTTTTTTTTCATTTTTCTTAATTTTAGAGTAAAATATAAACTGAATAGATTAATGAATTGTAGAGATACACCAAAGTGAGGAGTAGAGGGAAAGAAGAGGGAGAAGTAAAGAGGGAGTGAGAGGGGAATGTAAGGAGGGTGAGATGGAGGGAAGGGGAGAAAGGAATGTTTGAGGGGGAAGGGAAGTAGAAGAGTGGAATGTTGGAGGGGAGAAATGAAAGTTGGAGGGGGAGAAGAAAGGGTGTATGGGGGATTGAAGTGCTATGTTGGTTTTCTATGGTGGAAGATGAGTTGTGTTCATTGATTTTCCTTTTTTTTTAAATGCACAGTATATAAGTGATTGTATAAAATGAAAATGAAAATGAAATAAACAGTTTTAAACGAGTCAGTAGATGAGTCTCTGCAACCATGGAAAGAAGAAACAGAACAGGAGAAGTGTGGCAGTGACATTTGTGTATTTGCCCTGAACAACACATGCAGAGCACTTATGAGGTGAAGGAATAGAGCTAGCAAGGTGGATTGTGTAAACAGTTCTTCACAGAGAAAAGCAAAACACCATGAGGTATTGCAAGCAAATACATAGAGCACACAAAATTAAGAGAGGGAAAAGGAAGCATCAAGCCCAAACATTGTTTCTTCTTGTTTTCTAACATCAGACAACTCAACAGGAAGGATCCGTTGCATTACTGTTTCTATAAAGCTTCTGTATACATAGCTAGCTTCCTTGAAGATTGGTAACTGCAATTGGCATAAAGTAGAACACTTAAATTAAAAAAAGGAAAGGATGTTCTGAGAGAATCACACCAGCTAAATTCATGACTGAATCAAACATTCTGGTTTCAAGGTCTCCATGATTTAGGTGCTTGCATTTTCCCGATTTTTAAGATTTAAAACCTTTCCCCTCCTTTTTTTTTCATCAGTAACCAGGAGTTTATTAATCCAAGCGTAGTTCATTGGAAGTTTGGAATCTTACCCCAATTTCAGAGACAAACTCTAGTCATAAAAAGAGGTAAGTAAAAAGGAAGTATATTTTGTTCTGGCAATGCAAATGTATCAAGTTCTACATCATGCAGTTCTTATACTGCAGATTTTTGCATCCCCATCTCTTCATCAGCTCAGGTCTGAAAATTAAGATTGTTTACTGTGCTATAGAATTCCTAAATATATGGTATATATTCAATCAACAGCTTAAAATTGTAAGCTGCCCAGAGTAACCCTATGGTAAGATGGGAGGCCAATAAATGTAATGAATAAAAAAATAATAAGACTTTTTGTTCCTTTTGAAGCACATAAATATTATGTGTTGTTTGATTAAAGTTGGTAATCATATAAATATTTTTAAATTAAACAAATAAACAATTTGCTTCCTTTATTGAGTTTAAACAGATTGACATAAAAACATGGAAGAAAAAAAAAAAGTACAGATTTGACTTTGCTTTATGTAATTCCAAGCACAGAATCCTTCAACTTCTCAATCCTGCTAGGTGACTTTATGCTTAAAATTCTGGCAATCTTTTCTGTTTTATCAGATGTGTAACATTAATTAAAATTTCATTTATTTCTGTAGTGCTGTATATATTTTAACAATTATAAAAGAAAAACTCACCTACAAGACAGACAGACAGACCTGCAGGCATCTATAAAAAATAGGAAAAATGGAATGTTTTTATTGGTAGAACAGCCTGTAAGAGAATTCTGGGATTAGAACTTCCTTCCTTCTCTGTTGCTAATGGGAGAGTAATGATTGAAGTATATTTCAAGACTAGTGTAGTTATGTCACTCTGAAAGCTTGTAATATGAGATTATAGACTTTCTTCTGGAATGCTCAGAAGAAAAATAAATACCTTGACCTAACCCAGAAAACTTCTCCCTATTTATTTATTTGCTTATTTATTTATTTATTTTATTTTATTTTGTGTAGGAACATTTATATGTTTACCAACCTTAATCAAATAACTCTCGGCAGCTAACAAAGTATAAAACCAAAATTGCATGTTTTTTTAAAAAAAACCTTAATAAATGGAAATTTGGAGAGTTGTACTCCAACCACATGGGGAAGGCATCAAATTGGGTGAAGCTGACATAAGCAATGATGGTTCCTCAGGGTTAATATCATGGGAAGATCTTGTGATTCCTACGCCTCCTGCGATTTCAGAAATATGAAAGGAAATAGCTATAATCCATTCTATCTAGTCTTGGTCATCTTAAACTGGCTTGGTTTATTTTCCATTAACTGAATAAGGTCAAGTCTGTAAAAAAAAGTGTTTTTTAAATTCATAACAATCAGTCATATGTAAAAGCATTACATATCTGTGCTTCTCATCCTTGAAATTACAAGAAATAGTACTACAGTATTAGAAATAAAGACAAATATTCCCCAAAGATTCATCTGCTATTGTGACTGCTAGGCAATACTGTCCTTTTATACAATTAAAGCACTTAGATTTAAAAGAACTATCTTGTCCCCCAGATCACCATAAAAACGTGGAAGAATCCTAGCCTTCTCACACTGTATTTTTCTTGCACATTATACCATCGTATTTGCAATACATGCATTCCTCAACATACGATCACAATTAAGCCCAAAATTTATGTTGCAAAGCGAGACAGCTGTTAATTGAGCTTTGCCCCATTTTGCAATCTTTCTTTTGCCACAGTGGTTAAGTGAATCACGGCAGTTGTTTAAGTTAGTAACACAGTTTTAAATGAACCGGGCTTCCGCATTGACTTTGCTTGTCAGAAGGTTGCCAAAGTTGATCACATAACCCTGGGACACTGCCACCGTCATAAATATGAACCAGTTGTCAAGCTGCTGGAGTTGCTGCAATGGTTGTATGTGTGAAAAAAGGATCATCAGTCACTTTTTTCAGTGCCGTTGTAACTTCAAACGGTCACTAAATGAACAAATTGAGCAAATTGAGGACTACCTTTATTATGCTTCTGTAGTTTGGATGGCATTAATCAGCATGAATTTTCTGTGTTGTTCTTACATCAAGGGTAGGATTAATGGTATTGTTATACCCTTTCAACATCCCCAGTGAAGAAGCTTCCAGTGGGAAGGTGCCCAAGAACATTGCATCCTTCTGGTGAAGACTCTTTGAAGACACGTCTAAATCTTTGCTGTATTTACAACTTACAGACAAGAGTCCAAGCGAATGGATCTGCTCAAAATGCAGAGGTTCCAATAAGCTGCAAGTTCCAGTTGGCTTGCAAACAGGCAGGTGAGTAAGTGGCCGTAAGTGAGCCATGGTAGCGCAGTAGTTAGAGTGCAGTACTGCAGGCTACTTCAGCTGACTGCTGGCTGCCTGCAATTTGGCAGTTCAAATCCCACCAGGTTCAAGGTTGACTCAGCCTTCCATCCTTCTGAGGTGGGTAAAATGAGGACCCAGTTTGTTGAGGGACAATATGCTGACTCTTGAAAACCACTTAGAGAGGGCTATAAAGCACTGTAAAGCGGTATATAAGTCTAAGTGCTATTGCTAAGTGCTATTGCTACTGCCAGGCAAAGGAGGGTGCATGGGTTGCTGGCATGGTGAACCTGGGGGGTGGCTGCTGCCTGGCAAAGGAAAAATGCAGTTGTCCCACAAGTTATGGTAAGGTGCAGAGAGTCCAGAAGTGGCTGCTGTTGTGTCGGGGAAGGTGCATGGTGGCCTCTAAGGCATGGTGTGGGGCCAGAAATGGCTTCTGTTGGGTGGGAGAGGGCACATCCGTAGCTGGTGTGGCATGAGCGTAGCGGGGCTGGGGCAACTGTTGCCAGGAGGGAGAAAGTGTGAGCATCTTATCAGAGAAACTTGCAATTTTCTCTGTCAGTTTTGCTTTGTTGAAAGTTAACAGGAAAGATTGTAAATGGTGATCCCCTGGCCACAAAATACTGCAATCATCATAAGTGCGAGTTGGTTTCCAAAGGATCATGTAACTAGTGGAAGTGCTGGGACAACTGGGACTTCTAACACTAGTTGTAAGTACCACTCATTCAGAACAACATACTGTATCTTTGAATAGGTGTTGAATGGTCATTAAATGAGAGCTTTGTGTATATTCTCCTTTCTCTGTTATTTGGAATACGTGAAAAAGGCCCATATTATGTGCCTTTTTATAATTAAATTTTAAATTAATTTTGAAAAAATTCACAATTTCACAGCCTTTGATTCAATTAATAGGAGTCTTTATGGGTAAGAACATTTATTGACTTGTGATTTGGGGGGTGGGAATCGTATGGAAAGTTAGCTGATGTTTTTGATATGTATGCAGAAGATAAAACATGCTGAACTTAGGGGGAAAAAAATCTTGCACATTTAAAGAAATGCCTAATGTGTTCTGGATGACTCTTTGCACATAAATCAATTTGCTTATTTGCAAATTGCCAGAGCCGGTACATTGCCAGAGCCGGTACATTTGAAGGATAAAGTGCAATCTGGCACACAGAGCTGACTTACATTAGTGTATACTGCCACAACTTGTGACCTATCAAATCAAATAAAAATTTTAGCTAAGGAATTGTGGCTTACCAAATGTTTGGGAAACTCTTCTGTCTTCTCAATAATATATTTTTTTAAAAAAACATCATAACAGCAGTAGAGAATACACTTACATGGGACAGAGAAAAGAGCTGCTCTGTAAAGTTGCCAAACATTTACCTCTTCCCAAACATTCACCCCTTTCCTCCTGTGTGAAAAGTTCTTTTATCTGTGAGATTCTCCACATGTAAATTCATGTCATTACAGCCTTTTTTGAGAAAGTAAATAGAAAAACAAGTCTCTTTGCTCTCTGGATAGAGCCCCAGTGGGTATCAGTCATTGCCATGGGTGGCACACCCCAATGATTGAGGGCAGGTGCATAAGCCATATGAAGACCCACGTGGGGGATTGATGTGGGGTTTTCTGAAAACATAAGTTACTTATTTTACACACACGTACCACATGCTAAAAGGCAGATTCAATATAAAACAATTTCAGACCACATAAATTTATGGAAATATGAACTTACTCTTTTGATCACTGTGCTATCTGCATTTTATAATCTTGTAAACACTGTAGTGTGCAGCTCACATTTTGTGTTCAAAGGTGACACTAATCAAAGCATATCTGTTTTGAATGAGAGATACATCAAGTTGGGCCACCTTTAATCTCTCCTTTGTTAAATCATACAGTGATAGTCAGGGGCCCATTATTTAAATGACAAGAGTACTTTAGGAGGTAGCAAATCTGAGCCCAGCAGTTCCTTTGCTTAATCAAAGTCCCACAATTCTCCATTCTATAGCAAAGATAATAATTGGTGCTAAAGCTACGGTAAGTAATTTTAAACCTTGAATTGAATAGTGTTTATCCATACTAGTGGTGGGATTCAATTTTTTTTTTTACTACCGGTAGTGGACGTAGTGTGGCTTGGTGGATGTGGCAGGGGAAGGATACTGTAAAATCTCCATTCCCTCCCCACTCCAGGGGAAGGCTACTGCAAAATCCCAATTTCCTCCCGATCAGCTGGAACTCCGGAAGTAGAGAATAGATGGGGGCGGGGCCAGTCAGAGGTGGTATTTACCGGTTCTCTGAACTACTCAAGATTTCCACTATTGGTTCTCCAGAACTGGTCAGAACCTGCTGAATACCACTTCTGATCCATACCCTATTTTAGACAGACTCATGCATTGTTTCAGATATGAAACACACTATTACTTTTCTGTTGTCCAATCTACCCTACAATATGAATCCATAGTTAACAGTTGCATTTGAATAACAAACACAAACACAGTCACCCACACACTCATCAAAATAACTTAAAGAAGAAACAGAGTACCATTGAGGACAATAGGAAATGAAATGGATAATCTGAAAGAAGACATATTTGTTAAAACTCAGAAGGAGAATATTGTTTAACATTCTATTTTTTTTGCAAATAATTATACATTATCTTAATGGAGGGCAGAATATGTTATAAGAGACATTGATTTCTAAGTGGACAGTATTCTTAACCTAACATTTATATGGACTTGCAATCAAACGTCAAATAAAATAGGGAACATTTTTTTCTTCTTCTTCTCTTGATGTAAAATGTGTAGCATGATGGATATTAAATTAATTCAACTGGAAACAATGTTACATGGAAACAATGTAGGCCAAGCAGGACAAAGGACTTCCCAACGTATTATAGGAGACTCCAGATCTACCGTCTACCATTTGCTTAAAGAATTTGTAGCCAATTAAATGCATTCCACTCAGGCATTTGCTTAACCAAACTTTATTTCTATATTTCATTGGAAAAACAACACCATTGACCATCAGCTAGAAAACGGGAGATTGTGAGTTCAAGTCCTGCCATAACCATGGAAGTCAGCTGGTTGACTTTGGGCCAATCATTAGCTCCCAGAGTTGTTGTTGTGAGGAAAAGAGGAGGTGGAAGGTCTGTTGGATACATTCACTGTTTGAGTTATTTGTAAAAATAATAAAGGAGGAACGCAAGCAAGCAAACATATTGAAATCTGGAGCCTTAACAAATAGACAAATGATCTGAACATAAATCTTCTACATGTTTACTAGTCTTTGAGCATGTCCATCTAAAACAGCCTTTCTGGCCAGAACCATCTTTTTCCAAGAGTCTGTCCAACTTGATCTAAAACAGGGCTGTCAAACTCCTGGCCCACAGCCCAGATGCGTCATGCGCTGGCCATGCCCATGCCCAATTTAGCAAAGGCGGGAAAGTCCCGATACGTCACATGATGCCACCATGACGACATGAGTTTGACACCCCTGATACTCCTGATCTAAGAGATAGGGCATGTTGCAGGTCCTGTTTGCCTAAGAATGTCGAATGGTGAGAACTAGAAGATGGGCCTTCCCTGGTGTACAATACAATACAATAGCAGAGTTCAAAGGCACTTTGGAGGTCTTCTAGTCCAACTCTATACCATTTCAGACAAATGGCAATCCAACATCTTCTTAAAGACTTCCAGTGTTGGGGCATTCACAACTTCTGGAGGCAAGCTGTTCCACTGTTTAATTGTTTAATTGTTCTAACTGTCAGGAAATTTCTCCTCAGTTCTAAGTTGCTTCTCTCCTTGATTAATTTCCACCCATTTCTTCTTGTTCTACCCTCAGGTGCCTTGGAGAATAGTTTGACTCCCTCTTCTTTGTGGCAATCCCTGAGATATTGGAACACTGCTATCATGTCTCCCCTAGTCCTTCTTTCCATTAAACTAGACATACCCAATTCCTGCAACCGTTCTAAGTGTGGCCTTACCAATTATATCATTATAAAGTGGTATTAACACTTCACATGATCTTGATTCTATCCCTCTGTGTATGCAGCCTAGAACTGTGTTGGCTTTTTTTTTGTTTGGCAGCCGCTGCACACTGCTAGCTCATATTTAAATGGTTGTCCATTAGGACTCCAAGATCCCTCTCACAGTTACTACTTTTGAGCAAGATACCACCTATACTGTATCTGTGCATTTCGTTTTTCTTGCCTAAATGTAGAACCTTACTGTTTTCACCATTGAATTTCATTTTGTTAGATAGTACCTGATGTTCAAGTTTGTCAAGATCCTTCTGTATCTTAAACCTGTCTTCTGGAGTGTTGCTATTCCTGCCAACTTGGTGTCATCTGCAAATTTGATGAGTTCCCCATTTATCCCCTCATCCAGATCATTGATGAAGATGTTGAAAAGTACTGGGCCTAAAACAGTGTAGCCCCTGCCTTGTGGAATATTTTTCTCTCTGCGATTAGAGTGACCCTAGCCTTTAGTCTTTCAGAAGGCTCCAAAAATGTGGTTATGTACACAGGCCTGGGGTTTGGAATGTGTTAAGGTTTCCTGTTTCTTGATTTCATTATAAGTTGGTTAACTATCTTGGTTGCTGAATCTATTTTTTTTAATGTTTTAATTGTTTAATTGTCTAACTTTTATACTTTTAGGATTATAAATCACTCTGAGTCACTTGGTTGAAATGATAAGTTTGACACTGAATAAATAATTTTTTTTTAAAAAGAGAATTGTAACACCAATGCCCTTAGAGAACTTTGGGTTAGAAAAGTTGCTCAAAAACACAAACTGAATTCCCAAAATTACTCTTATAATAACTGTGACTTTTCTAGACAACAGCTCTATTAAAATGGTTATACAAAGTTTAGGAAATGGATGTTCAACCAGAATAACCTCAAGGGATTTTACGCTTTAAATGCTGTCGCGGTACATTCTTCGAAATGAATGTGAAAACTGATAAAGGAATGGGTTGTTGGAGAACGCCAGTGATGAAAGCAGAAATATTTATACATAAAAAGCCATTGTGATTAAGATGTAGCCATCAGTAACTATTTGAAGGGGGCACAATGGCTCAGCAGTTAAAGATGCTAAGCATGTCAATTTAGTAAGCTGACAGTCAGGGTTTGAGACCCAAGCTCTGTGCAATGTATGAGTTTCTGTTATATGCCTCAGCTCCTGCCAACCTAGCAGTTCAAAACATGCAAATACAAGTAGATAAATAGATACCATTTTGGTGGGAAAAGTGTGCTCCTTGGCATATAGTCATGCTGGCCATATGACCATGGAAGTGTCTTTGGAAAACTCTGGCTCCCTCAGCTAAGAACAGAGATGAGCACTTCCCCCTAGAGTCAGATCTCACTGCATAGGTGAAACCTTTACCTTTACCTAAGTACTATTCATAAAATGATTAGCTTGGAAAGACCTTGATGGTATCTCATCCATACTGACTGCAGAATCCAAGTTACTATAGCATTTCTGATAGCATCTAAGCATCTGGCAAATGACTTTTTGTCCCCCACCAAGATATCCAAACAGCTCTTCGCTTTAGAAAGATCTCCTAAGCCCTACCTACTTTCTTATAAATTCGACAGTTTAATTCTAATCCTTTCCTGTGAAACAATAAAAGGCATATCTTCTACCTAACAGTCCTTCAGATATTTAACTCTAAGTGGACAGAGAAAGAACAGTTTAACACAGCAAAAGGCTGAATATTCCCGATGCATTAAACTAAGCCATAATTTCAGTCAGGAGAGAACTGAAAAAACCACTTCAAAAGAAATCTTATCGGTGTTTAATTATGTCCATTAAATATTTCAATTAATTTTTTAAAACGTTTGCTTTAGCCCATTCATTTTTAGAATGCAGGCCTGAAGGGCCAAGGCAGCCCCCCACCCCGTTATAGGACTGGACCTAAAAAGCTGTGCGCCACACTTTACAGTAGCTGACATTTGTGGTTCAGAGGTCTTTTGCAGTGGACAGCGCCCAAAGCTCAAAACGGGGGCCTGAAATTACACCCACGAGCCTCCTCCATCCGCCCAGTAGGTAATGCATGCATCGGACGCGGACTTCATCCCAGCTTCAAGCACCTTCGATGCGAAGCCTACGATGTGAATTGCTGCTCTGCAAGCCAAGGCCATTGCAGGCCGAGCAAGTCAGCACGTTGGAGCTCAGCAATGGAGATAAAAACCTCGAGAGGAAAGGATGGAAGAGCTGTTGTGACGACGGAGGGAAGGAGGGGGGGGGAGACTGCTGGCCGGTAAGAGGCGAAAGATTGCGTGGGTGATCCGCGTGCCCGGCGTAACTAATATTCGTGACCAAGGCTCGTTTCCTCCGATTAGAGCAAGAAGGAGTAGGGTGGGCGCCAGGAGACAATGGGCGCCTTAGTCCATCTCGCCCATCTGACAATCCCAAGATGATCTCCTCTGACGGAGAAGAGCCGATCAACAAGATCGAGGGGCGCAATAAATACCAGAAGCCTCGGGAAGAATAGAGAGACAGACAGACGCAGCCTTCTCTTCACAAACCCCATTGCAACCCTTTTGAATCTCTTCCTCCCCTTCACCTGTCCTAGACGCACACACGCCACCTCCGACCGACGCCCGCGGTGGCAAACCCCGAGGCAGCCCCAAACCACGGGTGTCGTTGCCTCCGCTGCTCTTCCCTCCTCGCTCCCGGTCCCTGCCGCGCGTCCGCCGCGAGCGCCGGGCTATGGAACCGCTCCAGCTGAAGCTGCAGGACTACCAAAACGGGGACTTCCATCCCAGCTGCCTCTTCGAAGTGCCGAGCGGCGGCCAGATGCGGAGAACGTCTCTGAAGTTCCAGCGTCCGGCCCTGGATGAGAATGGCCACCGAGAAGCGGAAGAACTGGAGCAATTCCCGGTGCTGGAGGCCGCCTACGCCACCATCCTCCGGGGTTTGGGCGAAAACCCCGGGAGGGAAGGGCTGTTGCTGACGCCTCGGAGGGCGGCCAAAGCCATGCAGTTTCTCACCAAGGGCTACTATGAAACGGTCGAAGGTGAGTCGCTCCTTTCAGTCCATTCTAGGACAGAGGGCTTCGGTTCCTTCCAAGGGACGTCGAACTAGTCCTAATTTCAATTCCATCTCTACAGGGTCTGAGAGGGAGTTTTAAAGTGCCCTTTTCAGGCAGGATGAAAGCAAAGTGCTTTTAGCAGAATGGCTTCTAGAAATAGTCTTGGAAAAAGTTCAGGTAGAAATTGATTCTAGATCCTAGTCCCCCAAATCTTTTTCAAATGTGAATTATATGACGTGTAAAATGAAAAACCCACTATCCCATGATTTGAAATTGCATTTAAATAAACAACAGCCCAGTTAAGATTGATGCTTTGCTAATCCTACCTATCAAAAAATAAATGTATATAATATAAATCAAATGGGTGCATCTCCAGCCAATTTTCCAGCCAATTTTCTACTGAAACACAAAAATTACTTCATATGCCTTAAGGGATAGGTCTCTTCTTATTCAGAAGCCATACTATCATCAAAAGATTTTCATTCCTAGAAAAGTGGCTAAGTTTGTACCTCTTTCTAAATCATAATTTGCTTAAGCATGGTTTGCTGAATTGATTATATTTGCCTGGATTCATTCAAGTCACAGACAAACGAGCTGCATTATAACTTTGTGCAATTTGTGAATCCAATCAGTATATTTAAGCTGCAACCTCAGTCTTTCTTGGTAAATGATTGTCTCACCATAATGCTGGGAAAGTGATTGGAGACTTGAGTAATTTTAGTTGTACCTGAAATTTATCTGAGCATTTATATGAGCCACTTTGCACTTCCTGTTTATCACTGCATGAAAATCGGCCATCAGTCTTTTGAGAAGGCAGAATGGGCAACATAGTCAGCCAACCCATAGGATGCTGGAGAAATCATCTCCCCTGAATTATCTTGCTTTCTATCAAAAAATAGTTTTCTCCTCCCTCTGCTGTTGTTGGAAAGAAGAGAATCAAGGGTGGGAAGAGGAATATAGGAAAAAGAAAGACAGTAAAGATCATATTTAATTACCAGAAAGGAGCAGTGAGTTTGGTCCAGATGTTATTTCATGAAGTAGCTAGTTAGTAACTATGAGACAAACTTTGTCCAGTCCTTGAGAAAAAGTTACATCTTCTAATCAGTTCTAACTCTGCTGTTTGGTGCTGAAATTATGATTCTCTTTCTCATTAATTTTTGCTTTGAGATCAGCAGCAAATTCTCAGAGGGTGAGAATTGCAGCAATCACATTGATTTTTGAATATTGCCATTCTTGATGACATGTTGCATTCATTCTTTTGTGTAGAAATTGGGTAATTTGTCCAGTCAATAGGAGTGAGTTCTTACTTATAGATGATGGCATATATACCATGTTGAAGGATGGACAGGTAAATGTGCCTTTGATGCAGGGATACAGTTAATAATGGTAGTAATATTATCAGAATATGGAGGAGGCAGAGTTGAGATCTGGATTCACCACAGCATTTGGTTCCTGCATCTTTGTCAGGGTGTAATAGTCAATTGCTGATTGTTAATAACTCTTTTAGATCAGACAGCTGCCTGTAAGCAAATATATGGATCATAACAGGAATGGCTGAAGATCGTTTATGATGTATTTGAATGACTTTTGTTGGGATAGCAAACTGTGTCTTGCAGTTTTCTATTCTAGATCTGGCTTTTAGTATATTACTACTTCAGAATCAGCATGGACTTGATGATTTGTCATTTATACTTAACCAGCTGAATACCCGTGCTTCGCGACGAAACTATGTGATCGGGCAATGCAGGATAAATCCAGTTCAATCCGGTTCAATCCAGTTCAATCTGGTTCAATCCTTCGGCTCAGTGGTGGTCAGTGATTGAAACACATAAGGGAATATTGTTCCCGCTGCCTTGAGTCCAGACGCACCATAGGTGGAAGGTGTAGACATGTTGGTGAGGTACTGATGTTTAGTACTATAAGGAGCCCAGACCGCTCCTGAGTGAAGGAGGGGAACATCTGCCAGTTTGAACTGAGGTAATGGAATGTGAGGCAACTGGCATTTGAAACAGAGTTCTTTTCAAGTGGGGAGGGGGAGTAGAACTCCTTAGCATCAGAGCGTGTTAATTTCTGTAAAAGAAATAATAATGATCTGATGGTCATTTTGAAAAATCCTTTCTTAGCAAACATGTAGAAGCCATGCCAAATTTCAAGTTTTTAGGCTTTATGGTTCTGGAGATTTTGTGATGAGTGAGTGGTATTTGGCTTTTATATATAGAGATAAGGTAGATATCATAGTTTAAGAAATTATTAATTTTGTTAGATACAACTGAATATAAGTCTCCTGATGATTATATACTGTATATGCATAGTCTTTGTATAGGTTTTTTTTGACAATAATTCCAAAGTCCAGGTTCAGTTTGATGATGGGTAAAAGTCATCAAACTTTGCTATTGCCTCTTTTCCTTTATTTGTGGAATTTTTTTATTACTTCATTTTAATCACTTCTACACAATTTGCAGTCAAAATACTGGCATACAATATATGTATAAATAAAAAAATAAGTAGTATAAACAATACATAATTCTAGTATGCTGATCCAATATTAAGGTGCTGCATCTTTCTTAACAACAAAATCTTATATGTACAAAGGCCTTCTGAATTAATCATGTTTTAACAAGTTTTTGGAAGGCTGTAAGAGAAGGACCATTTGCTTTCAGGTACAAACTATTCCATAAGAGGGGGTCACCCAAATAAAGTCCCACTTGCATTCTTCCTTTTACCAAACATGTTATCTTCCTTTTACCAAACATGTTAGCAAATGGGTTACCCTCACTTATCTTTTCATGCATATTGGGTTCTACCCAGAACAGCCATAGTCTGTCTTGAAGTACCCAAATAAAGTGTTGATAGGAACAAGAAAAAATAGTTTGTAAAGAATCTAGCAAGTTGCTACAGAGCAGTTTATTTGTTTAGTTATTCTACAGTAAAGGATAAACTTTAGATTGAGAAATCATGTTCTTCCATTTCTTTCTTTTCCAGAGATACTCAATGATGCTGTTTTTGATGAAGATCATGATGAGATGGTTATCGTAAAGGGCATTGATATGTTTTCTCTTTGTGAACATCACTTGGTTCCTTTCTTTGGCAAGGTAATGACGGTGGAAAGATTGATTCATGTTGAATTCTATGTCCATAATCTTGAACCATGTAATCAGTGGAACAAATTTGTTGCTATTTGTAACATGCCTTGCAGAATAACTGAGTAATAATCCATTTTACTAATTTTCTATAGCAGTATCAGCAACATTTTTTTCCAGATGAAATTAATAGGCTTCAGTTACATATTCAGCTTCTTCTTCACTGTAATGCTGAGAAATTGAATGTAGAGTGCAACAGTAACTGTGGGTGGAAAACCGATCTCAGTTCAACCGAAAAAATATTCATAGTATGAAATGGAGGCAGTCATGGATTGAATATTAATATATTAATGCACATATTAATAATTTTTCATCTTCCTTTAATATCTGCAGGTGCACATTGGGTATTTACCAAGAAAAAAAGTTGTTGGATTAAGCAAACTTGCAAGGTATTTATTACTCTTCTTCTGAGTAATAAATCACTTTTCAATAAGGCAACAGTAACAGATAGTTTTGATTACGGTATGTGTCTGATTTTCTTTATAAGGAATAGCTATTAGATATGACATTTATTTGAAATATCCATAAAGGTAAATGGGTATAGATACTGGGGAGGAATACTGTACATCACACAATATTTCATCACACACAACTATTTCATAGTTGAGCTATGAAATGCACTGTTACTGATGATAGATGACAGCCAATGACAGATACAATTGCAGGAAAAAATGTAGCTATTTTAAGGAATAATTGTCAGTTGATATTTGAGCACCCATGTTCTCAGAAGTTCCATTTTTCCTTCAAATTTGAAGAACTTGCACAGCCCAACTATGCATAGCTTTATTCTTTACCCATTTTCAAGCACTCATTCATTCAGGAAAATGAGCTATAGTGTCATTGTAGGGAATTTAAGACATTGAAACTGTAGCTATCAGCTGCCAGGAGCCAGGAGAAATATTGATGAGTTTTAACTCTGCACTCAGAAAACATGATTGGGCATATATTTCACACTGAGATATCACCAAGATAAAAATAATGGATGACCATCATCTGAGATGATAGAAATTTCCTGACAGTTAGAACAATTAATCAGTGGAACAACCTGCGTCCAGAAGTTGTGGAAGTTTTTAAGAAGATGTTGGATTTGTCTGAAGTATAGGGCTTCCTGCCTAGGCAAGGGGTTGGACTAGAAGACATCCAACTGCATTCTATTCTTATTCTTAAACTGCTCTGTCATCTACTTGATTTCTTTGTTATGATCATGTTTAGTCAGAATTTTTTCAAAATATAACTTAACTTCCACTTTAAATGATTACATTTTACGTAATAGCATAAAAATCATAATGATGCTGGAGTAACAAATTTCCTTTCCATTGACTGATAGAGAGCAAGTATAAACAAATGCAATCACTTTCTGATTTGCATTTCCATCAATCCTTCTCTCATTAATGCATCTTTTTTCTCCTTTTTCCAGAATTGTTGAAATGTTTAGCAGAAGGCTCCAAGGTTAGTACTTTTTCTGGCACTCTGCTCTGCTTAATAAATTCTTCAATTCATAAAGCAGGATGGGCTAGAGGCAGACCAGGACCCATGGACGGGTCTCTGGAAAAGATCATCAACTTTATCTGACCAGGAGAAATTCTCCAATTAGCCTGTTTGGAGGAAAATCCAGAAGTGGATCTGTGTGCAAAGAAACTGAAAACTCAAGTTTTCATTCCAAAAACAAATAACTTAGGCAGGACATAAACTTGTGCTAACCCATGGCAAAGGTTCCTGAGATATTTAATTTTTGTATTGATTTCATTGCTTGTGTTTTATTATTGTTAGCCATACAGATATGTATGCCACAGGATGGGGGATCCATATAAATTGTTTAAATAAATAATTACTTTTATTGAAAAACTCAAAATTTGTGACAGCAACTGAAATAGTTGAGCTTTGTTTTCACCGACAAAATGTGCAAGAAGAGAAGTCTTTCCCTTCCTTCACAGTTTTCTCTTTTATTGGATTAAATTTTCTTTTTGAAGAAATATTGACCTGACTTAGTTCAGTGTGAACTGTATGCCTTATCCTTAATGAACAATTTCGTTTTTACTTTGTAAATTCATTCTGACTAACATAATTTTTCATAAAACACTAATTGATTTCTAGTCCAGGAGCGACTTACAAAACAGATTGCTTTAGCAATTACTGAGGTTCTGAAACCTGTTGGAGTGGCTGTGGTGATAGAAGCCTCGTAAGTTCATCATTCCTTATTTGGTTTTGTTGAATTTGTAATTCTTTCCCTCTGTTGTCAATTATTTATTCTCCTTTCCATTTCCTTTTCAGCACTATTGAAAAGTGATGCAATAGCACTTTAAAAGTATAGAAGTACAGGAATAGAAATATACTTACAGTGGAGCACTGTGTGTATTCAGTGAGTTCAGTTTTGGGTCAAAGTTTGTAGCCTGGTATTACCATGCAATCCAGATGTTCCTGAACTGCAAATCTCAACATTTTCACAATTCATCCTGCTTCATCTGGTGTTCCTTCACTGAAGCTATAGCAACAGCACTTACATACCACATCACCGTGTTTTTTACAGCCCTCTCTAAGCAGTTTACAGAGTCAGCATATTGTCCCCCAACAATCTGGGTCCTCATTTTACCCACCCCAGAAGGTTGGAAGGCTGAGTCTACCTTGAGCCGGTGAGATTTGAACTGCCGAACTCAGCTAGCAGTCAGCTGAAGTAGCCTGCAGTACTGCACTCTAATCACTGGGCTACCTTGGCTCCTCCTGAAGGAAAACACTTTAATTCAGAATAGGCTTCTATCGTGGAAACGAGAGTATTGGGGCAATTATCCATTCTTTATTATTATATCTGATAATAAGAAAATATGTCATCTGAGAATGACTTCCATTGAACTCTGTCAAACTCAATTTTGTTTTTAAGTAGTCCTGCATATTAAGATTAAGATTAAGATTTAGTTTATTTGTATGCCGCCCTTCTCCGGGAGGGACTCAGGTTGGCGAACAACTCAAAGGGGGGAAAGGGGAACATAGAACACAATACACGTGATTAAAATAAACAAGAATCATACAGCCACACAGGTCGAGAGGGGAAGGGAACTCATCAACCCCAGGCCTGCCGGCACAGCCAGGTTTTAACGGCTTTCCGGAAGGCCTGGAGAGAGGTGAGGGTCCGAATCTCCGCGGGGAGTTCGTTCCAAAGGGCCGGAGCTGCCACAGAGAAGGCCCTCCCCCAGGTAGTAGCCAGGTGGCATTGGCTGGTGGACGGAACCCGGAGGAGGCCGACCCTGTGTGATCTAATGGGTCTTTGGGAGGTAATTGGCAGCAGGCGGTCTCTCAAGTACCTAGGTCCAATACCATGAAGGGCTTTATAAGTTACGACTAGCACTTTGAAGCGTATCCGGAGACCAATCGGTAACCAGTGCAGCTCGCGGAGGATAGGTGTAACGTGAGTGTACCGAGGTGCACCCACAATCGCTCACGCAGCTGCATTCTGAACGAGTTGAAGTCTCTGAATACTCTTCAAGGGCTGCCCCATGTAGAGCGCATTGTGTCACCAAGATACTGTAGATTTCCTAGGATACATGGATTTTTTAAAATGAGGGATCATTGATGCGCTCTAAGCTTGCTTGTTTTCCTGCAGATGTTTCATTACCAAAACTAAGTAACATCATCAGTGTTAGTCAGTGCTAGTTTGAGTAATGAAATGTCTGCAAGAAAACAAGCAAGCTCAGAGAGCATCAAGGTTCCTTCATGTCTACCCTGAGCTACAAATATTTTCCTTTACTTTTTTTTAAAAAAAGTGTTTTATATTAGGAAGATAATTAAAATAAATGCATGCTTCTACATTCTGGGATAATGTAGTCCTGGAATTTATATTTAATTTTGCTATTGGTTTTATTATTGTTTTAAAATCAGACTTGTATCAAGGGTTTGAGGCTTGAATGCTATTTACAATGTTTGCTAATGTTCCAAAAATGCTTCTTTTAATGTTTTTTGACAGACACATGTGCATGATCATGAGGGGGGTTCAGAAAATGAACAGCACAACAATCACTAGCACTATGCTCGGCATCTTCCGGGAAGATTCAAAAGCAAGGGAGGAATTTCTTGCCTTGATCAAGAATTAAACAGCAGCAGCAGCAGCTTGTAGTTATATCAATGGTTTGGATCATACACAATTGATGATTATAATTGCCTGGGTAATTAAAAAAGGAGAGAAAACAGAGTTCATACTTGTATCACAGTTTTGTTCCCATTTTTGCATAACACCCTTAATAGCCTTCTGCAATTGGCTCCCTTGGGAATGGCAGTCCTAGCACTTCTGAGGTGTGTAAGTTTGAGGAAAGACACTCAGGAATTGTGTTGAAATATTACCCAAGCAATGCAGATACCAATAAATTGGTTTTATTCATATGGCAGCATATATGATATAGTCACACAGATCTCCTTGCATCTTTTTATATATGCAAATGAGAATAAATTACGAGACCTATCTCGCTTCCCAAATGAAAATTATATAAAATCTGCTTTCCAAACCCAAAGCCCATCAGAGATACTAGTCTTTAAATCCCATATTGTTTTAGGATTAAGAGAGTTAATCCAAGCATCTGGAGGATACTAGGATGGGGAAGGCTGGTTTTGGTACTCTCAGTTTGAAAGTTTGGATGGTGAAGTTAGGGGAGACTTATGGCTCCAGTGGTGTCATTCTGAAAACAAAGCCACGGAGAGAAAAATAAATGATGATTGCAACATAGTAAAACTAAAAAACATAAATCTCATGCAGGGCATTTCTCTGCTGTTATAATTCCTTAAGTTTCACAGAGCTATCTTTAGCTTGCAGTTATTGCTACTCTCTTTTTTAGAGAAGACCACAAGAATGTTGGTGTCCTAACAAGTTCCACTTTCTTAGGGGATAAAGGGCAAGATGTTTATTCTTGGCAATTATAATCTAGAAAGAGATATAGTATACTAAAGCCAATTTATTTCGAAGCCATCTAGTTAAAAAAGAAAAGCTATTATTTAACATTTTGTGCAACGAATGAAACTGATTAGACAGGATCCAGTATTTCCCTGGCTAAACAGAACCATATGTTAATATGATGCCTTCCCAAGCTATTAAAACAAAACAAAAGCAGCCAAATACCTACTAAAGTGGGAAGACAAAAAAACCCGAGAACCTAAAATCTAGAATATTGATTTATTTCACGTGTGCTGCACAATATGTGGTTTGATTTGTTTCCTGAATAAAAAGATTAATCATGCCAAGTCTCCAAAAAAAAAGGGGGTGAGTATTTGGATTGCTGAGATATTTATACCTGGTAAAATATTATATTTATATTAGATGATCAGTCCATTTCCTCAATATAATAGGACTGATTTTATAAAGGCCTTTGATTTAAGACCTT
The DNA here is from genome assembly GCF_009769535.1 of Thamnophis elegans. NCBI lineage: Eukaryota > Metazoa > Chordata > Lepidosauria > Squamata > Natricidae > Thamnophis > Thamnophis elegans. The sequence continues at coordinate 97,449,126 of NC_045544.1, read as the reverse complement.
AATATAATGACTTCAAATATGAAAAAGAGAGTGGGACAAAACATTTCTTTTGTAAGTAAATAATCCCAAGTGGAACATGTTCAGTGTAAACATCAGATCCTGGTCTCTGGGTGTTATGTGAATTTCGTTGTATGTGTAAACTGTGTATATATGTACAATGACAATAAAATAAAGTAAAGATATTAGGCTAGAAGCATTTTCTCTGTTTTAGACTGGAAAGATGTTATAATACATAGTATTTGGCTAGATGGATAATAATCTGCCTTGAGTAAGGCAACTTCCTAGATACCAGCCTTCCTCATCTTGGTGACTTCCAGACATACTGATTATATCTACTATCAACCTCATTGGTCAACACTGATGGGTGTTGGGGTCCAAGTTGTTCTATATGTTCTTCCAATACTAAGATGTTTCTATACTGAGGGACAAGGCAGATCTTTGGTCTAATTCAAGGCAGCTGTTTTACATTGTAATTTCTTTTATTTACAGTTCCACATATTTTGACCAACCTCTGCAATTAGCTATTATTTATAGTCTTCTCTGTATGAAGATTTTAAGGGTAGGCTTGTTCTGGAACTTCAGACCATGCATTGATTCTAGGTTTGATGTTCCAGTTTAAAGGCCTGGCTTGTGGAAAAGGAGTGTATGGGAATCTAAATAAATGTATAATTTGTAAAATGAGAGATTGGCCATTTATAGTGGCATACATACTACCTTTATTGATGTCAGAAGAATACATCTGCCTTTCACTGACATATTTTTTTATTAGCAGCTTAAACTGATTTAGGATTAAGAAATCTTGGGAATTATAGGAGGAGAAAGATGTTAAGAATTGTAGAAAGAGTGAATGACTTCAGCACATTTAAAAAATTATTTTGAATCTACCAAGATATATTTTGAGTTATGCTGCATTGTCAGTTCAAATCTAGGTCACTCTAAGTCACCCAGTGACACCCACTACAGTGTTTATGTTAGGAATGTAAGAATCAGGTTTAAAAAACCATCTTGTCCAGCTTTTCTTTCCCACAATAGCCATCCAAATATATCTGTAGAGGTCATCAGTGGAACATGAATGCAATAGGATCCTCTCACATTATTGAACAAGTGTTGGGAAGGATGTTCCTTCACGGTTGAAACTAAGATATGTGCTATGCTGCTGTGCTAATCCAGAATGACTAATGGTTAGCTGTCCTGAGCACTTTTAATCTAAGGTCGTGATGGCGAACCTATGGCATGTTGCCACAGGTGGCACTCAAAGGCCTTTCTGCAGGCACGCCAGCCATCGCCCCAGTCCAGCTCCACTGCACATGTGTGCACGCCTCCCGCTGGCCAGCTGGTCTTCAGGTCTCTGCTGTGCATGTGCGGGAGGGTGGGGAGTGAGGGGTGCATGAGCATTGCATTATGGGTGATGTGCATGTGTGTGCTGGCATGCATGCATGAGCTTTCAGCACACAAATACAAAAAGGCTAGCTATCACTGATCTAGGGGATAAATTTGGGGAGCAGATTGTGCTAGTTAATATATAGACTTATGCTGAGAACAGGCAAAAGGAAACTTATCATACTGTATATCTTAAGGGACACAGAGATCCTCTAAGACATATTGGAGAGTGCTGAATATCAATTTTTGGTTTGAAAAGTTTTCAATTGCAGTTACGTTTTGCATAATGACATTTAAAAACAACAGTAGGAACAAAAAATAGTAAGGATTTTGCCACCCCCATTTTGACCTTTGGTCCTTGTGCTATAAACTACTGTAAACATTACTGTATTATCCTCAGGAAAACTGTCATACAACTTGAAATGTGCCTTATAGACTCCATTAACTTGAAGATGCAAAAAAGTTGACATTTCTTTTTTTAAGGTTTTTTTATTTTTAATTTTCAAAACAAACACAACACATAACATCTTCCTTTTTTTACATACTGTAGAAAGTGTATCAGTTGGTTACAAAAGACTTTTGTGCATCTCTTCCACAGTCATCAAGCATAATTCATATTAACAAGTATTTTAACTCAGATATTTATATATGTTACCATCATCATACCTCCATTTTCATTTGACTGTAGTTGTTTAAACGTCCCATCATAAAATATACCAAGGTTTAATACATAACCACATACTGGCATTTCATTTACTATTTCTAAAATCCTCCAATGACACTAAATCCTTATGTCCTGTTCTAGCTAAACATCCATAATATTTAATAACAAAGTTTTCTATCCTTCTTTCCAAATCACTGTTTACAATTTGCATCCCATTTCCATAGGCTGTATCTAAGGAAATATATATATTTACATACATACATACATACATACATACACACACACACACACACACACACACACACACACACACACACATATATATATATATACACATACATACATACACATACATAGACATTATTATCATTATCCCTCCTTTATTTGACTATATCCTGCATCATATCATTTCCCCCCTAGTAATCAAGACTTAACTGAATCTAACTTAATATTTGTATTATTATTAACCTTTATATATAATCCAAAAGGGTTTCTAATCTTCCTTTCATGGGTACCATTCAATAGTCATATCCAGTTATTACTTATCATAACACTGCACATTATATACATTGTTATCATTATCCATTATTTATTTAACTATATCTATTATCACTAAATTTCGCTAAGTTTAGCTAGTTTTAAATTATACTCTTCCATCTATCAACCTGTATCTTTCCAGTAACAAAACAGTGTTATATCTTCTGCCATTTGTGGCATCAGTCCTCTAATCATCTCCTTAATCAACTTTGTATGGACTCCTCAGCAACTCTTTGCTTATAAAATCTCTCATGTAATTTCAATGCCCTTCTTCTGTTTCCTTAATCAGCTTATCTTTAATTGTCAGTGATGTTATCAAAACTATTGCTAATCCATAAATTATTTTATTTTTTCCTCTTCTGTATCTTCACATCTGGGGTAGGTTTCCCCTCCATTTAATTCCTCTTTCAGTATTCCATTCTTTCCATTTTCAGAAACAAACCAATCACCATAAATATCAGCAATTTTAATTTCTTTATATTCATTTTCCTCTTCGATTTTGGGGATTTTAACCACCACTTTTTCCATTTGATGACTTCTGTCATATTTTGCTGTTAGATGCACTAAGTAATCCACTTCTTCTCTATCCTCTCACTTGTATTTGATAATTTCTGTATTTCTGAGAATATCTTTTGCAGATTTAAAACTTCTTTCTGGTGTTGAAGTTGCACCATGATTTCCAGCTGACAAACACTGAGAAGATTTTAACAGAATTAAGCATCACAATATCATTTCACCTTTCTCTGGCTAAAAATCTACTTCAAAGGAACATCTGTGTGCTTTTCTTCTTCTTCTTATCACTTTCTATAAACAAGCTGTGAGTCCTTGAAGTGCCAAGCCAGGATAATCAGTGAAAAAAGTATTTCGTTTCCAATATACAAACCTCTAACCTCTGAGTAGCAGTGTTACAATGTTACAATGTTACCATTTCTTTATTTCTTTTTGTATCTTTTTGTATTTCAAGTTAAAAAAAGGTCCGATTCTTAAATGAGTTAGAAAAACATCCACAGTAATGAAAGAGGAGAATTTTAGTCCATAGATTACAGAGAATAGTCAAAGGAAAAAAAATAGAAGGAAACTTAATCCGTTCATTTTAAAAGGCTTGCATAAATTCCATCCGTAAAGATAGCATTTAAAAGGTGGGATAACCCACTGTTCAAAATCAGTCCAAATTTAATTCCGCTGCTTATTTCTTCTGTTCTCCAATTTAAATTAATTTTAAGTTTTTTTTAATAGGCAGTCACTTTTAAAACAGTAAAAATTCCTCACCAGCTGAAACACTTTCTCTTTCCATACACTTCCATTTTGGAGCCGCCCCGACTTCATCAGCCATTTGGCTGGATTTTTTGCCACCAGCTTGAAGAGCTTCTCTTGGATCAATCAGAGACTTTGTGATGTCCCTGTGATCAATCAGCAAGATGTATTCTTCCTGTTCACCGTCTCTACGGGATGGTTTAGGTCCATTTGGACTACCCAGAGGCAAAAGTATCGACTGCGATCTCAGAGCATTGAGATTGCACGTCGTGAAGTCACAACTTCGGCTCCTTCTTCCAAATGTTGACATTTCTTAAATGCAAAATTGTATTGTCTGTGGGAAGGGAAGGGCTCTCAATATACAATTATATTTTTACAATATACTCACTAGAGGGGAAAAGGGCTAGTTATGATTTTTGGAGTGTCTGCCTGCATAGCCACACACCAGGAACTGCATGTTAGCAGCAGAAACACTTGTCATATTCATAAATGTGAGGCCCTCATTTTTTCCTGTTAGCTACCAAGTTCTTTAAAGTAGTTTTATTAATATGATTGTGTCAAAGTGGTGCTAAAATACACATAAGTAGTTTATTTAGATCATCATATTCTGCATGTATAAAATGTTTGTAACACAAAACCTATTTTACATTTCTGTTTGATTTGTCATCTTTAAAACTATAGTTTATTAAGCAGTGTCATTGTATTCAAATGATTAAAAAATCTTATTGCATATTGATGTTTTCTTGATTCTTATTTTTAACTGTATTATATTATTATTATATTAAATCAGCATAAGATCAAATCAGTTAAGTGCAATTTTATTGCAGGATGTTTCTGTACAATTTGTTCAGACTAAACAAAGATGCCTCTGAATCACTAGACCATGGCATATGGCATATGGCAGATAGAACCTTGGTATCTCTTGCACCTGTAATATTTCCTTTGTCAATGGCTTTATATATATAATATCTTAAGATTTATTTTTTTGCCAACCTGAAAAGCAGATCCAATACTTTCTAAATCTTAAATGAATAATTTAATTATTTTATTAGGTGTTTTAAATTTTTATTTTATCCAGCAGAATGTGTATTATTTCCTTCTCCCTTTCAATCTCAGAACAACCTATGAGGTAGATTAGTTTGCAAAATGGCTCAAAGTTATATCTGAATGAGGACATAATTGTGCCCATTACCAAACCACTTCTCTACTCTGACCATTAGATTGCGCTATTGTTATTTCTCCTCTTCCCAATTCCTATTAAAATTGCTTCAAGCCAGCAATGCAAATATTAAAAACTGAACATGTCCTGTTATTACAGTAAACATTATTTGCAGTGAATCTAAAATTGTATTACACAAACAGGAATATAGTTTTGAAATGTAATATATCCTGGACTAAGGTTGTTTTGACTGGGAAAATGGAATGAACTATTTCAAATTATGCATAAGTATAGGAAATTGTGTTTCTTCATAGAATGTTTACTAACAACAAGGAAACTAAGATATTTTAAAAATATAAATGCTGGAAGAAAAATAGTGAGCAATATGTGATCTGTCATGTGAAATGTTTGTCTAAAGCAGTGGTTCTCAAACTGTGGTCCAAAAACCCCTGAGGGGTTGCGATGTCAGATGGTCCACAAAGGCTGGTTGAAATGTTATGATTTAAACCTTGAGTTAAGTCTTGGGGGCTCATGCCCACAAAAGGCATTTAAAGAGGAGTCCGTGGTGAAGAAAAGGTTGAGAATCACTGGTTTAAAGAAATAAACACAATAGCATTCGGACGTTCTTTCATTCCTTTTTATATGGAAGCAAAACCTGGATATGTCATATTAACATCAAATACATTGAATAGAATGGGAAAGGAATAGGTTAGAGGGATATGTTGCAAAACAAGGAGAGAGAATGTGGACTGAATATGAAAGATGTGTTGGTATGTTGAGATGCTTTCATCATAAGGGGGTTGAATAAGGATTAAATTACAAAACAAATTAATAAAACTGCAGAGGTCAAGAGGAAAGGGAAATAAGACAATTTTGTTTGGATGGAGTTAAGATCATGTAAAGGAGGTGAGAAGTTCAAAGGCAATATATGAAATTGAAAAATTAATATTGTAGAAGCAAGAATTGTTTCCAAGAACAGAAGAGCCTGGGATGGTATAAGGCAGAGCTTCAAACTTTTTCAGGCTATAAATCTGTAATTTAATTTTAAAAATCCCGGGATTCCTGATCAAAGAGCAACATTTTGTGATACAAATTGGCTGTATTCAACTGAAATTTATTTGGCTCTTAATGTCCCACAGAACCTCTTGCAGGATCCCAGAATTCTGCAGAACACATTTTCAAAAGAAACCATGATACCTGGAATTGACGTGAACTAGATCTGACTCATGTTCCTTTAGCTTTTTAAATTATTACTTCTTACATCTTTTCTATGATTTGCATAATACTGTTTATGTAAAAGGAATAAAACAATGGTTATATGCGGCTATAGTAATAAGCCTGCATATCATACCTGGAAAAGCAATCTGTTTTTCCCAAAACGAATTTTTCCTTTTTGGTTGCTGAAGTCTACATTAGAAGATGCTGCTCCTTAAGACTCAAAGTAAGCTATTTGTTCAAAGTGAGTGCACAACAGAACCTCTGATTTTAAAATACAAGGAAAATGCATACATGACACACGTTCAAAACAAAAAGATGACTACCAACCATACAGGTGTAAGATAGCCATTTTAACTAAATTAGTTAAGCTGAGCAGATCATATCTTAAATATAACTGTGCTGAACGTTGTTTCATTAAAGTTCAAATTCATGAGGGCCCAGATTGTTGGGGGCCATATGCCGACTCTGTAAGCCGCTTAGAGAGGGCTGTAAAGCACCATGAAGCGGTATATAAGTCTAAGGGCTATTGCTATGTTAACCCTAATAAATATGTATGTATAGGTGCTGTTGCCAAAACCAGGCTCACTTAAAGTAACCAAATCACACTGAAGATACAATATAAATTTATTAGCATAAAAACAGTAAAATAATATACATTGGACTCATGCCCCGGTTGGGCAGCCTTGACCAAAGGCAGAACCATAGTCTATATCTGTGATGCCACGCATGCCACAGGTGGTATGCAGAGCCATCTCTGTGGACACGTATGCTGTTGCCCCAGCTCAGCTTTCCAGGGCATTTCTTTCATGAGCTGTTGTTTCCCTGCAAATGATGAAACAGAAGCTCACGAAAGAAAAAGATCTCACCTCTTGGCAGAGTTTCCAGTGTTGGGATGCCCCGCCTCCTGCCAGCCAGCTGCTCTTAGGGTCTCTGCTAGGCATGCATGGATGTGTGCGCATGTTTGCAAGTGCATGTTCGCACATGAGTGTGAATTTTTGTAAGCGCGTGCTCACACATGCACGCAGTTTGGGCACTCGTGCTTAAAAGGTTCACCATCACTGGCCTATATGCTTTTGGCTTCTTACATTTCAAAGACAAGAAAAATTGAAAAAGGCACAGGAAAAATTGGGTAGGTGACTTTGGGCCAGGCATTTTTTTCTCAGCCAACAAACCTCACGGAGTGGCTGCTGTAGGGAAAATAGGAGAAGGGAGGTGTGTTGGATATGTTCCCCACCTTGAGTTATTTCTAAAATAAATAATAAAGGCAGGATACAAATAAATAAATAATATGATACTGGAATGTTTTTGATGAACCCATCTTTGTAACATTTGTCACTTCTTACTAAGTTGGTATGCTGGTTATACTATTTTTGAAATATGGTCTGTAAAAATAAACAATTTGGTTTACTGTCTGATTCTTCCCCCTATTGCTATTCAGAGTCAATTCTGCTTGCTGTAAATATTTTCTTACAATGTATTGATTGGGGATGAGGGAATCCCATAGGTTTGGTATTGAATGCAGCTCATGTGGGTGTGTGGAGGGGTATATTTTATCACCACATTACGATTAATCAACAATTGTATCCCATCATTCAGTTATTGGGATCAAAGTTAAATACAGTATTCATATTGCTTATCCATTTTTAAGATACTCAACTCAAAGTAGCATTTTGTTGGCCTCAGAGCCATTGGTGTTTATGAAAATTAAAAGCCAATGATATGGGCTAGGATAGAGCCTCAAAACAATCAAACTGAATACTATCACAATAAATTTTTCAACGTCATAAAAGTTATTAATTAAACATGATTGGAATTATGTTGATTGCCCCTTTTTAATCATTTCTTTAAAATACTGGCATTACACCTACAATTTGGCAGAATCAAACCGATACAACTGTATCCAGTTCAGTCATGTAGTCTTTCCAATTAAAAACTGTTGATTTTTTTGCATCACAGATAAAAATGCACAAACAACATATTAACCATCAAATATTGTAGAAATGCATATAAGAGACTCTAACAAAATAAAATCCAAAATATGAGCACAACAAATTAGGAATTCTGCATTCTTTCTCTTTAACAATAGTTCTGTACACAATCAAGTTAAATATTTATTTTAAAAATATTAATGCCATTTTAAATTTAAGCCACAAGTTTAACATTAAAAATGACATCCATTTAAGTAAAAAGTTATTAACCGAGGTACAGTATTTATGTGCAACCAGTTCAACAGAATGACATTCAATGCTCATGTACTGTTATTTGCCAGATGCTTTGAAAGCCTTTGTTGCAAGCAATTCCATGTAACACAAATAAATTGAAGAACTGCCTATTGCTGTAGTTGGATTGCCAAAATTACACAGTATTATATTTAAATATTCAATTATCCTATAAATCATCATATGCCAATTTTATTGTGATTTTGCTGGTATGTTCAGCAATCCTTATTCTTGAATGTAAGAGTAGCTTACATTCAGTTGTTGGGAAAGCTAAACTATTTGTTACACTTTTAAGTTTTTCTAAAATAATTATGGTGAACAAATATTTCTTACTCCAAATAAACATAGCCATTAATGCAGATTAAAACTTAGATCTAAGATAGCACAATTATCCCATGCAAGTTCTCTAGAAGTCTTTCATCGTATTATCAGTAATGATCATGTTTAGCAATTGCTTTGAAGTTCAAAGTGGGTCAATTAAAAAAATCACCATAATTAAACTGATGTTTGCTTGTAGTTTTTTGTATCCAAGACTTTCTTTCCACACATTGCACAGATGCCTGTGAATAAAAAGCACAGCAATACTGAAATTACTTTTGATCATCCAGTATAACTTATTTCTCAGTAACCAAATACACAGGGAAGAAACTAGGATTACGGCAAATATCTTACCTTTTTTGTATGCACATCCCTGGCAGTAATGAGAGCCTGGCTGATGAACTGAACTTTTACAAATCCGGCATATTGCAAATTTGTTTTTGCCGTAAGGATCAAATCTAAGAAGATAAAAACAAGTGAATTTACAGTTTATCAAAATAATTTTTGTTTACTTTCATATATTTGCAGTAAATGGGGGCAGAGAAAGGTGGACACAATCCCCCAAGAAAGCTAATAAACGATCCAAGAGCGTTTATGTGTTGCAGTTGCATGAAATGATCAAAATGTAATTTGCCATTTTGAACGATGACTATATGACTACTATATATATTGTTGTATTTGTGCTGATAAAAAATCATGTATGTATGTATGTATGTATGTATGTATATATTTATTTAAAGTCACAATCCCTGGTATGCCCAAATATGGGAGGAAGGTCACTACTTCCATTCTCTGTCATTCGGCTCGTCACAAGAGACCATCCAGACAGAAACCCAATATTTTTTTACTGTTGCCTTTTTGTTACATTTGTTATATTTGTGCTGATAAATAAATAAAGGGAGACTAGTATAGATCTATTTCAAGCTATTTAGCTCTCATCAGCTAGCCATACCCTTACTGAGAATCAAGCAATAAGATAAGAGGCAATACAGCACAGGCTCGATTCTCAGTAAGGGTATGGCTAGCTGATGAGAGCTAAATAGCTTGAAATAGATCTATACTAGTCTCCCTTTATTTATTTATCAGCACAAATATAACATATATATATATGTTTTTCCTTATACCTTTTCTCTTCTACCTAGGGTAAATCAGACCATATGACATGTGCATGATAATTTCCCAGTCTTTTATTTACTTGTCCAGTGCCTTACAAAATTACCATGATCTACCCCACTGTTTTTAAGTTTGGCAATTGTAAGATGGCTTCAGGAAATTCTGAGAGTTGAAGTCCACACATCTGAAAGTTGCCAAGTTTGAAAAACACAGTTTTAGCCATTGCTCTTCAGGATGCAGTGATATTGGTAAAGAGTTACAGTTGCTAAAAGTACAGTGCAGTGGGGAAAAAAAAAACTTCTATGCCAACTCTAGGCTGGAGAAAGTAGGCATGACTATATATGGAAATACGAAAGAGGCTAAAATTCAGAAGAATGAATAAGCAAGTTAACAATTTTCCAGCATTTGACTCATTTGATAAGTGAATTAAGATTTTAATTACCTTGCTTTTTTTGATGTCAATGCCTTGTTTTCATTTAATTTTCTCCCACCACTTTCTATAAATAAAAAGATATAATTTTGAAACAATTTCAACTTAAAATTGAAACCATTAAAAAGAAAAATGAATGCCCAGAATACACAGCAATAAACATGAAAATGAGCAATTTAACAAGACATTCTGAGAATACTGATTTTTTTCCCAACCACATCTTTATAATGTCCCTTTCATTTTTTACTACCCTCTTAACTACTTGGGAGACCCATCTAACAATAGTTAAGTAGACTTCTACACATATAATGGGATTTTGCCTTTCTTCTGCATCCACATTAGTCCACAAATCTTCTCTCCTAAACTTTAAGAATATATATGAACTGAAGGAATTTGGTTTTGATTCCACTGTGTGACATATCACTGGAAACATTTTGCATTTGTCTTCCCGCCACAATTTAATAATTTATGTGATTGATTTTTCTCTGCTAATCTCAGTAGATCCCATTCTCTTTAGCAATCTGAACAGCCAAAACAGAAAATATACATTGCTAAAGATCAAAACAGAACTGCAGTAGGAGTTACATTCCTTTAAAAACTTCTTCAAAAGAGGAAAATACTTAATAAAATTAGGATATTGTGTATCTGTTGGATAGATATTCAACAGGTTTCCCTAATCCAATATGATTAAGAATGTCTGCATAATAGAATATGTAATATTGCTATCAATACTTAAGTGTTTGTACAATCACTTAAATCAATGATCCAATTAGAAATGCTGAGTCTTTTAAACTATATAAAGTTTGGTCATGTTGCAATTGTCAAGTTGTAAAGGTTTTTAGCATCAGTACTTATTTTCAAGGAAGATTGATTTACAAAAGTGACTGTAATATTCATATGCTAGAAAGAAAACCAACTTATTTATTACACATGGCAGTTCCAGGTTTAGATTGCTTACTGCTTAATAATAATTGGACTATCAAGTTATTTCAGAATTTTAGTTTTATGAACAAAGGTAAGAGAAATGTGATTATTGAGGTGTATGATTATAGACATTAAGGAACATACAGCTTGACATGAAAATCTGCAGGGTTTTTTTCTATTGGCATTTCCTACATATTTTCTTGATCAAGAAATGAGAAATAATCAAAAATAAATAGCAGTTTTTGTGATATCTAAGAATACCTGTTGTGTTTCTTGCACCATCTTTCCAGGTATCAGGTGTAATTACTGTACCAAGTTTTCTTTCACCTATGGAATAGCATTGAAAAGACAGAATAAAAATTATGATAATATAATAGATTATAATAGCACAGTATGTTCAGGTCATATCATTTCAAAGAATAGATAATAATAAAAAATATTAATAATATGAAGTGCCGCATTCCATGTAGCTTATAACTATGACTCTAGGAAAATTGGAAACCATTGAAGATACATGGAATCTATAAAATATATCCCCTGACTCTAGAAATTGCCCTTTGGGATTTAGTGAGTTTTAATGCCAATACATTTTTTTAAAATTGTGAGGTATTGATCCTTCTAAACACAGTAAGGATTACTTGTCAATAACTATAAACAGCTGTCTGGCACATGTTGTAACTACAAGAAAGTATGATTAAGTGAAAGCAGGACATAAATATAAAAATAACAAATGTAAATGCAAACAAATAGTAGTTTGCAGATTTTGAGGCATACCGGTATATAGCAAATTGATTGAGATAGCAGATAAACTCCACAAGTCTAGGAAAGATGCGGATTGCTCTCATAAATGAAACCTCTATCATAATACAGAAGGCCAGTCCTAGATTTTGGACAATTTACCAGTTGATAATTTTGCAAAGTAAACATTTTTTAAAAAGTAACCTTGTTTCTGGTTTCATACGTAGCTACGTTGTCAGTGTAGCACCTTTTACAGAGAAATCCACGTAAGGCTGTAATCTTATAATCACTGAAATTATTACTGCTTTCTAAATTAACATTCATGTGATTATGCTAATTTTATCTTCAATACTTTGCTTTATCGAAAGTGTGCAAGTGATATGTGTACTACTGAATTATATCAAATTAACAGTAATTATCTATTTACTACTAAAACTTTCATGTTTGCATCAAAGGATATCATTTTTGAACCAAGATACCACAAACCAGCTACAGTAACTTACAAAATGGATCCAAAATCTGGAACCCATGACTCTCATGGAATTGAAATTTGGCAAATTTCATAAAACATTTTTTATGGGGTCAACTTCTAATGCTTGGATGTGTTATATAATTTGACATAGGCTATTTTCAAGGCAACTACATCTCTGAATATCTCTCTGAATTTGTAAGTATTTTTCCTGTGAAGGTAGTACATTAGAAGCTCTGCCATTGTTGGAAGGCACTGAGGATTCTAGAAAGGCAATATTTCTGAAAAGATGACTCAACAGGTTGTGGCTTATCTAGTGTATATGCAAACAACAACAGTTTGGGATCTAGATCTTTTTATGCAGATCTTATTATATTAATAACATTAATATTAAAACAAATTGAGAAAACAATCTTATAGTCACTACAGTATAATTATTTAGTTACCATGATCTTTGTGCAATCAAGTTGTAAGGATGGTAAAACTGTAAACCCTATACACCACTATACAATCTGACAAAAAACTACAGCATAACAAACCTCTCCTCCTGTTGTCAGTACATTCTAGGCATTTTCTTACCATGATTTTCAGAGCAAACAGCCATCATTGCTAGGATTTACTGAAAATTTTACAGTACTGTACACCCAATTCAATACCTCCAAACACAATGATCTGAGGCCTGTGTACTCACAGACCCAAATTCCATTAAGTGCACCCAGGACAGCATCCTAAAGCAGCAGTCCCCAAATTTCTGTTTTACACCTTTATCACACAAAGAAATAAACCCTTGGCTTTTAGAGCAGGCAGCCCTCCGATTTTGCTTGTGGCACTGATCTGAGTCTCTGCGTTAGGTAAGTGTCATCGACGCCATGAACCTGAATTTGGCCAAACCCCGGGAGACAGTGGAGGAGTCTCTCTCCCTCCCTCTGTGTGTGTTGCTATGGTCCATAGGATCGCGAAGAATCAGATACAACTTAAAGCAGAGGTCCCCAAATTTGGCAACTTTAAGACTTGGGGACATCAACTCCTGGCTATGCATTCTGGGAGTTGATGTCCCCAAGTCTTAAAATTGCCAAGTTTGAAGACCTCTGACTTAGATACTGAACAACAGCTGATCTGAACACACTAGATCCCGACTTCTACAGACATACAACTAGACTTTCCTACCGCGGGAGAGGGGAGAGAAACCGTTCCTTGGACGACAATCCCGGGACCAAAAATAGCACGCAGGTGGTGAAGGAAGGTTACTCTCTCAGGAAGAGCCCCCCCATCCCATCCCCCCCCTCAAACCTCTGCATTTCAGTTGTTAAAGGAGCCGTCTCACTTTACACCGCGCGTTCTCCCATCCTCTCCCGTCCCTTCTACTTACATTTCTCGCACACCATGGCGAAGGCCTAAAACACCCAACCGAAAACGGCGAGGGGAGGGTAAAAAAAAACCCGTCAGCCAGCCGGGAGAAGCTCGAGCCTCCCTACCAACACCACAACAACAACAACGTTCCACGGCCGAACCTCCGTGAGAATCCACATTTCCGCTTCCGGTTTCCTCGTGACGTCCAGGGCGTGAGAGCCTTCTTCGTGAACCGGCCGATGGATTGCTGTACGGAAGTAGTCGTGACGTAAGAGCCCGCGGGAGGGGGGGTGGATTGAGTGCGAGCCACTCGTGCTATAGGAGCGCGGGGGTCGTTTCTAGGGGTGTGTGTATATATGTGACGTATTTGCGAAGCTTCCCCTGATAGCATCTGGGAAACGGCAGGTAAGCTGGATCGGCGCCGTTGCCTCGGAAGCCTTGTCTCCCTGCCTGTCCTATAGGGGTCACCCAGCCACCACCTGCCTCGATATTTTCCCGGATAGCAGCCTCCTAAAAAGCCTGCACGCAGGTGGTGAAGGAAGGGAAACCGGGAAATACGTTATATCCTTCGTGGTCTTCTGTTGATTACAAGTCCCTTGCACATTTTGTATTTGTATGTATTAGTTTGTCCAACATGTACGAGATAGCAGGTAGAACTATAAACATGGATATGAACGAAAGAAATGAATACAACTAAATGGGGTTGTTAGGACAGGGACATGCACGCCCCCTTTATGAACCTGAGGTCCGCGGTAGACAGTTTAAGGTTGAAGCTGGGAGAGGGGTGTGAGGATGTGACAATGGAGTCAGGCAGTGATGGGTTCCAGATCCTGTTGCAACCTGTATGGTTGCAATGGAGCCCGTCGTCCTCCACATGTGTGTGCACGCACATGTGCGCAGTGCGCGCATGCATCTTACCATCCAGCGATGCCTCCGTGAGTCTCTGCAATGCTCCAGCTGCTCGACGGAGCGTTGCGCAGGCGCTGTATGCACCGTGCACGTGTACGGAAGCCCCAAAGAGTTTAAAGACAGGTAAGGAGCGCCGGTGGGCCCTCCAGAGCACTGTACTGGAATGGTACCTGGAGCTCCGGGCAGACTCTGGTACGCCTGTACCGGGGTGTACCGCCTGCAACCCACCACTGGAGTCAGGTAGAGCATTCCAGGCGTTGACCACTCTGTTGCTGAAGTCCTATTTTCTGCAATCGAGTTTGGAGGGTTTTATTTTATTTGTTTAGTTTGTCACTCATGTACAAGATAACAGAAATAAGAATAAACATGAATAAGAACACAGGAACAAATAAATGGGGACAGTTAGGCACGCTGGTGTGCTTATGCACGCCCCTAACTATATATTTCACCCTATTCTATTGATGGTAAGAAAAATAGCTTATTTAAACTTGGTTTGTTTAAACAACTTAAACCAACCTTGCAAAGCCTGACCTGAAGTACCTTTTGGTGCTTCGTTGTGAATAAAAACCTGTACAGGTAGTCCTCAACGTTACAACCACAGTTGAGCTCAAAATTTATGTTGCTAAATGAGAAATGTTTTAAGTAGCTCTGCCCCGTTTTACGACTTCCTATGCCACATTTGATAAGGGAATCACTAATTGTTAAATTAGTTGTTAAGTGAATCTGATGCTCCCATGGACTTTGCTTATCAGAAGATTGCCAAAGGTGAACATGGGTCTATGGGACACTGAAACCGTTGTAAATGTGAATCAATTGTCAAGCATACAAATATAAATCATGTCGCAACGGAGATCTTGCAATTGTTCATAAGTGTGAAAAATGGTCATAAGTCACTTTTTTTCACTGCCATTGTAACTTTGAACGGTCACTAAGTGAACTGTTGTAACTGTTGCCGAGGTCTACATGCATCTATGGGTGTATCTGTTAGGCTCCATTCTTCACTGATGCAGGTTGCTTGGAAAGAGATCAGATCTGAACAGTGATTCAGACAGAGAGAGAGATACATTCTTTTTCTGAAGGTAAAAGAGGATGTATCGTTACTTCCAGTTCTCTTCATTTGGAATTGAGGTGTTTGCAATTAAACCAACCTAGTGCATAGGAGAAGTTGGAAAGACCCGGAGTCATTACTTTGGAGTAGTTTCTTAATAAATGAAAGTACGTTGAAGGTGTTAAAAGCCATTTTTATCAACTATTTTGAATATTTTTATTTTCTTTCATACAACAATTTATCACTTTGGAGATTGCTTGTTTTTTCATGTCCCTAAAAGTTACTCTAGGAAGATTTTATTTATTTATTTATTTATTTATTTAGTTTGTCAAACATGTAAAATGTTTGTAAACATGTAAAAACATTGCTATGCTATAAACCCATTTTATTTCTGTAGGAATGCATTATCTTTTGTACAAAGGAGAATTGTCGTCACTACCAATATTGATATAAATGCCTTAATTTGCTTCTCCACAGGTGGAAATTAAAAATAAGACACCATGAAAGATACAGAAATAAAGAGACTGCTGACTGCTAATGTCATCTGTATCTTTTCTGTTATTGTAACTACTATTGTTCCTTCTCTGTTCTTGAATAATTTCTCAATCCTGGACACACACTTGACATGGCTATGCATCTGTTCAGCTAGCGTTGGTATTATAAATATAATTGCACATATGATTTTTAAGCCATATTTATCTACAAGAAGATATTCTCTTGTTCACAAGGTATGTCATGTTTGGTAAAATTTAACTGATGGTATGAGGCATGAATATTATTTTTATTTGGCATTTTTTGATTCTCAATAATGTTCTATTTGTTCCAATGCTACATGGAAGATCATGTGAAAGAGTAAAATTGAACAAATGATTGCATGCTTTTAGCTCTTTAGGAACTTTATGGTTGCAATCAGAATAAAACTCAAAGCTCCACGTTGTCAGCATTATTCCATACCTTTTCTCTCTCAACTGAAACTCTAAAATAATCTGGAAGTAATTAAAAAATCTCTTAATATTTCTGCTATAAGGAAGCTGATTTCCCCCCTCTGAATAATGAGGTATAATTTGCTATTATTTAAATATATATTTCAGTATTTTGATTATAGGACAAAATAACTTTATTTTATAAAAGTCCATGTTAGATTGCATTTAAATTTTTAAAAGAATCCAATCACATCAAGCAAAATTGCATATCAAATGAAATTGCATTTCTAGTGTTAAAACAGCTCCAGTCATATCTCCCAAAGAATGGCAACAAATCAAGAGAGAAGTGGTGGCCCTTTATAAATAGGTTAGGTAGTTTTCCTGGCATTGTGTCTTTTTCTAGGAGCTGTTAGAGTGCACTCTTGTGGAAAATTTTCCAAGCCTTCATGTGTAACCTTGTCCATTGTATAGCTTGTTTGAAAATGTATCTTGCAACAGTGTAGTAATCAGAATATTGTTGTGGAACTTACAAAAACCAAAACTAAACGTAAGAGCTTTTTAGCAGTTATGATTAACAACTGTCATAAAACTGATTAGGACACTGACTGATTTTGTGAAATATGCTTGCACAAGTATTCTTAGCTTGTAAGTCTCATTCAGACATATTGAATCAGCTGTGAAAATGCAATACAATAGCTCCTACAGGAGCATCTTCCTAACTTTTAGAATATCAAAATATTGAATATGGTATAAAACTAATTCAGATTATAGCATTTAAATTTTACCAGTTTCAACAAGAGATTGAAACACATTATCAAACCTCTGCCATGAAAATAAATGTGACTTAAAAGGGTTTCAATCTGGGCATTTCGTTTCAGCTGAATGTGTTAAACAAAGCATTTTATTTTAATATTAAAACTTGGTCTTAAAACAATGAACAACCACTTGCGCTATGCAACTCAGCCTTGTTTTAAAAGCCTTGCTAGAAATCAGATTGGATTTGTTGCAATAGATATATTTTCCTGCCTAGGAGGCTGAAGGATGAGGATGGAAGGATCGGGCAGAAAGGGAGAAGAGGATACAATAGTCATTGTCAATTTTTGGTTCTTCTATCAAGAGATTGTAAGAACCCAAATATTAGTTCAGTGTTAATGATCTAGAAAAGGTTTACAAGGGTTTTAATTTAATCTAAGTATAACTAATCATGTACTTTATGGTACAAGAGCTTATCTTTTATAAAAGATTATGCATATTGATGGCATTATATTTTCATTCTTTTTAAAAGGCAACAAGATTTGTAAAATGCTGTGTATACTTCTTCATATCTTGTATCCTCTTCCATGGAATTATTGTTCTTTACGGAGCACCATTACTAGAGTAAGTATGTCTCTTACAATTCCACCTGGTAAACCATAAAGTTAAATTTTAGAAATTTGCATTATGGATCAGTCTGGATTTACAGTGTCCCACATAAGACCCTCTAATGGAAAAAGAAGAAGCTAGGAGAATGGGAGAAAAGAAGAAAATTAATAAGAAGTGGAATCTTTGAGAGACCAAGAGAAAATGGTTAGAGGAGGAGGAATGGAAAGAAGGGATATATTAGTAGATTAAAGGAAATTGTATTAACATTGTTAATGGTATGTAGTCAATTAAGACATAAGGGAATTAAAGTAATATTGTTAATTGTGGATAATTAATTAAGTTAAATGTTCTCTATGTAAAAACTGAATTTGAGGATGTATGTTGCTTATAGTAAAATAGACCAACAGATGAAATATGAAATGATAATTTGGTTTAACTTTGAAGGGGAAATTAGTGATATTGTTTATGTTCTAAGAAGAAAATAAGTTTAAGATGAAAAATTTGGAAAGAGAATAATATGGCTGAAATTAGAAACAGAACTATAATGTAAAATGGATTATGTACAAGAGAGAATGTAAAAGAAAAGTGGACAATACTTCATTTATAAAGTATGTCAAAATTTGTAATAAAAAATAAAAACCTTGGAAAAAAAAGACCATCTAGTGGGAAAAGGTAATGTGGATTTGCTTTTAGATATGTAGTTCTGGGATAATATTAAATAATAATGAAGTCAAATATGATATGACCCATCTGCTTAGTGAACTTAGAGTTGATGATAAAAAAAAGTCAGTTACAATTTTGATTTCCTAGCCTCACGAATAAATAAAGATGATAGTGAACTAGTTTATTGCTGAAGTAAAGAGGGCAGTAATTCTAAGAAGGAATGTGCAGTCGAAGTTAGACAAGATAATGAGAAAGAGGATAAATTATGGATCAGATGACATTTAGTAAGATTACCATGGATCGCAAATAGCAGCAGCCAATCAATTCTGGCGCAAATAGGTTGATCATACAGGCATGTGTGACAAGGAACTGATGGGCTAGAAAAAAATATATTTAGCGAAGTTAAGAGAAATTAAGAAACAATATATATTAAGAAACAAATAACCTGGATAGATGTGATCAAAAAGATGTGGCAATGGTGAAACGAAATAAATGACTCTATAACAGTGGTACTGGAGAAACACCTGTTCATTGGTTCTATGTGTCCAGAGTCACAGGGCCATTGTCTCTCTGAGTAGGAAATCTTCCTGCATTGGCCTTTAAGGACAGCTCAGGGGAATGCCCTCCTCCGGTGGTTAGGTACTTTGAGTAACACATAATTATTATTCATTATATTTACATCTCACAATGCCATAGGAACTCAAAATAATATATACTGGAGTCTCCCCTAATTTTATTTCCAACAATAGCCACCCTGTAAGTTGGGTTACACTATGAGTGAGTACTTGGCTCTGAGTTGGATTGAATTTGACTTTGACTCCATTGATCAAAATGACATATTGGTAAAAATATTATTTTTTGTATGAACCTGGCCTATTTTAATATATTATTGTTGAGTTCTTAATGGTGTACTAAATTGTAATTCAGTTGTAGGTAGGTTATTCCGTCACAGGTTCTACATTTTACTGCTATAAATCCACCGTAATCCATTGTAGCAGTTTAATTGGCAAAATATAAAAAGAACCCAGAGAGTATTGGCCTTAGCAAATCAAACAGCATTTTTAGATTGTTTTTATCCCATCTTTATTATTTTTATAAACAACTCAGAGTTGAGAACATATGTATATACTGCTTGAAAGATGAGCAAGTGAAAAGGGTTTAAGCTCATGATGCAACAGGATAAATATTAAATTATAAAATATGTAAAGTGTACATATGCAGCTGAACATTTATGTGTCATTTTAAGCTCATTTTAGAGAATATTTTAATAGTTGATGCAAAAAGCAAACAAAAGTGTTATTGAGACCTGATCATAATGAAAACTAGGTAGGTTGAAGGTGAATTTAATCACCCCAAATTCCACTTCTGAAGGTTGCTCTGTCTCAAAATAAGTAAATACACACTAGCATTGCAAGAAAGACTGATACGACAGGGGAAACACTAGACATGAATTCCCCCCCCCTCCCTTCCCCAAAGCTTCAATTTGTCTTTGTAGAATATGTATTTATTTGTTTATTTTATTACTTATTTTGTATAGAGGAGCATTTTTTATCTTCAGCATGCAGTCTGCAAAGTAGAACTAGCCAAAACTAGAAACTTGTTTCTGAGTTAATGTGGGGTGTTTTTAGATTTTTTAAAATCCTATCTTTTATTATTTTTATAAAATAACTCAAGGTTGTGAAGATACCTAATATTCCTTCCTCCTCCTATTTTCTCCAACAACAGCAACTCTGTGAGGTGAGTTGGGTTGAGAGAGAGTGATTGGCCCAAATTCACCCAACTGTTTTTCATGTCTAAGGTGAAACTAAACTTAGTTTCCTTATTTCTAGCCTAGTCCTTAATCACTGAAAACTATGTACTATAGTAAAAACAACAACATTAAACTATTTTAAATAAGAAAAAAAATCAGGGTTGTAGGGTAAATTTTTTGATACATGATCATCCAAATGTCAGTATTACATTCAAAAATCTTAATTTTTGATGGGTTCTGAGCCAGAGTATTCCAAAGGTCTTCCTTCTTCAAATCGCTACTGATGATCACAGTATTATAGCAAGTAATAAAATCAGAAAAGCACTTTTGAGATGTGTGACAATCACTGTGTGGAAGTTTTGAGTTTCAGAATTGCGAAAACTCGGTTTTTATATAAGAGGTATAAACTGCTTCAAAATCAGACACTCTTTGTGTTTGGATGTCACATTAAACATTAATCACACATGCCCCAGATTATGAATTCAGAAGGAGATCAGAGGCATTTGCTCTTATTTTGAATTCATTATAGCCTTCTATGGTATTCAAATTTGGTAAACATGGATAAATCTCTACTGAGATTTGTTTAGATCTTCATTTTGGGTGACAGCGATACGCAACTTTTTCTAGGCCAAATGCCACAGTTGAATTAAACGGGATGTTAGGGACTACTTTCTAAAAACTAAAAGCTAGAATAAATCCCAAGTTTGATTTTAATGAACTTCTTTAATAATTAAACAATTTCCCTATAATGTTTATGTCCGTTAAAATGCATGTCATTTATTCACCGGATCAAATTACGAGTCAATAATACCTCATTTTTTTCTGTTGTCAACAGAGAAAATGTATCAGTCTTTTCAAATCATTCACAGTTCAGTAAACATGAACTAAGATTTTTTGATGAATCAATTAAATTTTACATGCACTAAAACAAATTTTACATTTTTGAAATAATAGATGTTCCAGTTCTTTAATCTGTGAACCATCAATACTCTTAATGTGAACTTTTAAAATATTCTTTCATTTTTAGAATAAAAATTATATTTTAAACATACAAATCCATCAAGTATATTTTTTTGTTTCTCAGACATAGCCAAAACATCTGGTCCACATTGATATGTTAAAATATGCTTGAGTTGATAGTTATTCCTCTTGTGAATTAGGGAGAAGTCAAGAAAAATGTTTAATCATTACAAAGTAATTGTATTCCAGAGTTTTCCCACAGCTTCCAATAGAACATTTTGTCTCTAATTGACATTTAATTTTAATTAGAATTTAATCTGATTAATATACTATTCAGTCCTTTTTCATAATTTTCCATCCCCACTTCTCTCATTATACTTAAGTTATCATTAGCTACAAATTTTAGAAATGTCTGGAGCAATCCTGTGGCTCAGAGCTCTTAGGCTATAAAGGCTTTCATTTATGCAACTGGCTGATTTCAGAAAAGCAGAATGAATGTTAATTACTGTTTAAGCATAATAGTATGTTTTGATTAACTGAACTTCAAGCAAAATTGAAGTTGTTTGATAACCTTTCCAGAGGAAGTAAATGATTTTGGAAACCGAGAGAAAGGCTAAGTTCATTCGTCTATGGAGATTCTCACTGATCCAGGGCACTGTTGTCCCAAGGGTGCTTTTTCAGGAGGCAATTGGACTTTCTTGTTTTTTCTTGTTTCTTTTAAAGACATTTCACTTCTCATCCAAAAAGTTTCTTCAGCTCTGATGGATGATGGAGGATGGAAGGATTTATACTCCTTGCAGAAAGCTGATCATTTGCATTCTTTTAGCGAGTCATTGAGACCACCTGGAGGTTTATCTGTGACCTCAGGGTCTCCTGAGTAGTGCAGTTGAGTATGGAGCCTTCATGGTTGCAGGATTTTTTTTTGTCCTGTGTCCCTTCACTGTTGAAGACAGGCACAGGCTGTTGAGGATGCATCTGTGTTGCCTGCATCAGACTGAAGTGCAAATGGTTCTTGTGGTCTGCAATTTTTCTGGAAATCCATTCATATTACCACATCTTTTGAAGGGTGTTCATCCCAAAGAACATAGCTAAAAGTCTATGGAGATTCTCAGACATCCAGGTCATTGTTGTCCCAATGGCTTCAAACCCATCTGCACTACTCAGATGTCCCCGAGAACACAGATTGTGGCCTTGACAACTGTTTAAAACAATGCAAATGACCAACTTTCTGCAAGGAAAATAAATCCTTCCATTCTCCACCATTCAGTCAGAGCTGAAGAAGCTTCTTAGATGAGAAGTGAAATGTCATCAAAAGCAAGAAAGTCCAGTTGCCTCCTGAAAAAACACCTTAGGGATGACTAGGTTCATTCCTACTGTAACCACTGTTCACATGGTGTCTGAACACAAAAACTTTACAGTTTATAGTTTTTACCATTTCAATGTATTTATCAAGTTTGGTCTTTAAAATAGCTTCAATTTTTTTTTCCAGATCAGTCTGGGAGACCTTCTTATTTGCAGTTCTTTTATCCACCTTTACAACTTTGCCCTGCTTATGTTTGCTGGGTCCAAACTTTCAAATGTGGCTGAGAGTGTTCAGTAAAAATGGGTAAGTTGCATGTGGTTGGAATTTGCAATGCCATTAGTGCTGTTGAGGTTAGTTATTTCTTTAATAGTTTAATCATAGTGAAAGAATGGTCATATTCTTATCTGAGACAAGGCATAAAAAGCTGCTGCATTCTGGCTTAGCAGCTCCAAGTAGTAATCTACAAATGCAGAACTGCTCAATGGCTCCTTCTTCTGCCACCAGAAGTAGTTACAATTGTGATTTCTCTTCTCCATCATTTATTTGAAATAGAATCCGCACATTTTTTAAACTCTTAACAAGCCAGAGTTTATTGCTTGGTTCCAACTTCCAGGTATGAGTTTTTTAAAAAAACAAACTAGTGGTTAGGTTCACATGTCATACTACATTGATACGGTACTTCTCTGATTTGGGTAAGTTGTTCTACCAATAGGAGGCACCAAACTGCAGAATTCAGCTTAGTGGGGTGTTTGAATTAGGCTTTAGCATTCAAACCCTAAATTGTAATGCAAGAACAAATCTGCATCATAATTTTGGATATGAAGCTGGCTTCTTATTTACTAATCACATGCAAGATTAACTGTGATTAATATGTCTAATCGCATAGTCTTATGCGGTGACTCAGTGGCTAAGACACTGAACTTGTCGATCAGAAAGGTCAGCAGTTTGGTGGTTCGAATCCCTAGTGGTGTGTAACACAACTCCCGTTACTTGTCCCAGCTTCTGCCAACCTAGCAGTTCGAAAGCACGTAAAAATGTAAGTAGAAAAAGAAGAACCACCTTTGGTGGGAAGGTAACAGCGTTTCGTGTGCCTTTGGCATTTAGTCATGCCAACCACATGACCATGAAGACATCTTCGGACAGTGCTGGCTCTTCGGCTTTGAAACAGAGATGAGCACCACCCCCTAGAGTCAGGAACAACTAGCACATATGTGTAAGGGGAAACTTTACCTTTACCTGATAGCTGGAGTCCAAAAGCTGAGGGTTTCTGCACCATTTCTTCACAATGCTAAACATTCTTATTCAAGACATTGGCTCATAATAAAACAGTCTAAATAGGTTTATATTATGCTAGTTAATTCTAGCGTGTACTCATTGTTTATTTAATATGTTTTGCTTTACTTGTAAAAAAAAATCTACTCTGAAAAAATGTTCCTAAGAGTTTGGGTTTATAGCTTGCATCCTTTTGATAACAACTGTCTTTGGGGAGGAAATTATTTTAATTTTTTTTGCATATTTTGTAAATTTCCTGTTAAATATAAAGATGCAAAACTAGGTATATGCTGAAGTATCTCAAAAGCTGCTTGTTCTTAGCAACTTGACATTCTGTTGAAAAGGTCAGATTTTGATGTAGAAACAATTTGGTTAAATGAGCCCTGAAATTTAACTTGTTGGATCTTCTCTGATAATGTCTTTCATGTGCTGAACCCATTTATCTTAAGGCAGCCCATTACTCCTCCCAATTCACATGTTTAAAATTTTAAGATTTCCTTATAAGCTTATACTCTTACTTGATAGATGCCTTTGATGGCTATGCTTTGCACACTTAGCCTTGGAGGTACTGTGCAGGTAGCTCTTGAGTTATGATGTCATGTGTCTGCATCATTTAGCGACAGCAGTCCTTTTGTGCGCCTGCCATTTTCAAGACATGTTACTGTATGCTGTAAAGTGACATGGCAGTGATTTTTTTAAGTTACTTTTCATCCAGAAGGCATTCAGTCATGTCAACTGTACAAGACTTAATTAGTCTCAGTTATTGTATATGCTTCTTCAGCCAATGCAAAATGATAATTTACCCTATAAAATGCTCCAGTGGATTTTTCATTTCTGGTTTGAAAAGCTGTAAAAAACAATAGTTGGCTTCTGAAAAGCACATATCTACTTTTAAAATACACTATATTGCCAAAGGTATTCGCTCACCCATCCAAATAATCAGAACCAGGTGTTCCAATCACTTCCATGGCCACAGGTGTATAACATCAAGTACCTAGGTATGCAGACTGTTTTTACAAACATTTGTGAAAGAATGGGTCGCTCTCAGGAGCTCAGTGAATTCCAGCGTGGAACTGATAGGATGCCACCTGTGCAACAAATCCAATCGTGAAATTTCCTTGCTCCTAAATATTCCACAGTCAACTGTCAGCTGTATTATCAGAACGTGGAAGTGTTTGGGAACAACAGCAACATAGCCACGAAGTGGTAGGCCACGTAAACTTGTCCAACATCAGTGTGTGACCTCACAAATGCGCTTCTGGAAGAATGGTCAAAAATTCCCGAACTTCCTGGGGGCGGAGCCTGTCGCCGAAGAAGCTCAACGGAGCCTCTCTCAGAGTTCTGGTCTGTATATCTAATTAAGATCAATAGATATCACCCCTTTCTGGCAGAAAGGGGCAGGCAGAAGCTCAGGTGCTAGGATTTATTCGTAGTTCACAGCCCTTTTTCTTTTTTTTTGGGCTGCGAACGGAGAAGAGATCCAGCGTAACTGAGCTCTTATCTCCAGCCAGTTCTTCGCAGCTGCCTTTTTGCAGCCCTAGACAGGCGATCCCCCCCCTCAGGACAATGATAAATTGCTTAAAGCAACTTAAGGCTAACACGAGCGGGTCTTACTCCTGTGATGTTTTTTTTTTATAACTATCTAAACACCAGCCTTGTTTTTCCTTTGAAACTTCTTTGTTCAACCGGTTACAAAATGGCGTTTTTACTGTGTTGGTGATTGATGATGTAATTAACCAGCTTTATCTCCCCGGAGACTGCTACTCATTAACAAGCAAAATCTACAAATAATTTATTGAGAACTGACCAAGTGAAGACACTGTTTATCTGTTTATTCTCAGCTTTTATCTATAATGCCTCCCAGGTCTAAGCAGGCAAAAAAATCCCCCCCGCATGTGCTTAAAGAACTTGTTAGTAAATCGCTGCCTTTGCCTCCTACACCCCCTACTGGAGATTCCTTGACACAGGAGCTTCTTTTTCAAATACTCAATGATTTTAAACAAGAAATCAAAGAATTTGTGCTGGATTTATGCGACAAAATACAGACTAAAATTGCCCAAATAAAGGTGGATATGTTTGAAGCTATGTCTACTTTGACAGATTATATCGAAGAAATGGAGACTAAGCTGGAAACTTTGGAGGAGGCTAATTCTAATTTGACTTCCAACATCCAAGCATTACAACAAGAGATTAGAGATACTCAAACACAACTTACAATGATAAATTATAACAGAAAAGCGTCTGCAATAAGAGTTAGAGGACTGCCCGAAAAGAAAGGAGAGAACTTGAAACAGACGTTTGTAGAAGCTTTCAGCCAAGCGGTGGGAGGTCCGGGATTCAATTTTGATTGGAATATTCGAAAAATCTATCGCCAGAATTCGTGTGTAGCAGAACAACGACAGCTACCAAGAGACATAATTATATACTTTTTCACAAGAGAATCCAGAAATGCGATCATCCAAAAGTTTCACAACAACAGGCTCCGAATCGATGGCCATGATTTGTTTGTCTTTAAAGAAATCCCGCTCCAGATGCTGCAAGCAAGGAGAGGCTATACTTTTTTAACCCAAGAACTTAGAAATCGTCAAATACAGTATAAATGGGAAGCTCCAGTTGGAATCACAGTTACACTCGAAAATCAAAGATTTCGTATTAATTCTGTTTCGGAAGCTCGGGACTTTTATTATAAAACTCTGAAGGCGGGGCTTCTTGACTCACTCGGAAATGCAGAAGGACAAGGTGAAGGAAAGACAAGCAGCAATTCACTTGGTTACAAGAAGGAGGGAGTTGTTCTCCCCCTACTGGAGAGGCAGAAGAGCGGAAACTGAGGATTTAGCCATATTTTCAAAGCAGCGGGACACGTGGTCATAAGGCAGAGGGTTGCCTTCTCTTTCCGGAAGGGCAGAAGAGTAAAGAATATAGATCCAGCGATGTCTTTAAAATACTTTCTAAGCTCTTGGACTGATTAAAATTTTAGAATTTCTGTCTGGTATGAAATGGCAAAGCTGTGTACCGATGGGGAATGGAAAGAAGCATTGCTTATTTTGGACAGATATTATACGGGACTTTTATAAGACTTATTTGAATTTCAATCCAAACTGCGCATGAATTGTTTTCTGTGAGGAAAGCGGGGACTAAGATTTATTTGAAATGCGGTTTGGGATGAATGGAGTCGGGAGGAGTGGGGCAGAAGGGAAGGTGGAGCGGGATATCGATGAAGGGATCTTGGGATTGAATGAAGTGGTATGGATTTTGGGCACATATTTTACGGATTTACATGCTTGAAGTATAATATAAAAAGCTCAGGATTTTAAAGTGAAGAGCGAGATCCTAATCTTATGGAATTTGGGCTTGGGAGGAATGGAGATGAGAAATGAAGGGTAGGAAGATGAGTAGCGAAAGTATGATTAGACTGCTCTGTATTTGAAGATAAATCGATTTTTGTATAAACTAATATTTGAATATAAGGTTAAGAAAGGCTATCTGGAGAGTCTACAGGAAGAAGGGGGTAAATATCAAAGAAGTAAGGGACGAGGACAAAATATAAATGGAATGATTTACACTGTTTAAATTTTAAGAATGATGGGAGGCTGAGCATAATGCAAAAGATTTTTAAATTTTTTTTATTTTTATTTATTTTTTCGTTTTCTTTTTCTTTTTCGGAGTGTTCTTTTTATTTTATTTTCATTATTATTGTTAATAAGATATTTTAGAAGGTGAATGGTACTGAACTATGCCGGGTGTGGGACCTGGGAAGTCGGAGGGGATTAGGGAGGGGGGTTCATTGGGGGTGGGTGGGTGGGTGGAGATATAGTTTCAATATATAGAATAAGAAGAATACACTTGTATACTGTTGATCCTTATCTTTTCTTTTTATTTTTCTCTTTTTTTTTTCTTTTTATTTTTTTTTAGGAATAGAGAAATGCACCAAAGTGAGAAGTAGAGGAAAGGAAGAGGGAGAAGTAAGGAGGGAGGAAGAGGGGAATGTAAGGAGGATGAGAGGGGAAGGAGGGTGAGGAAGGTGAGAAAGGAAGATAGGAGGGGAAAGGGAAGTAAGAGGGGTGATCGTTGGAGGGAGAAAGGAAAGTTGGAGGGGGAGAAGAAGGGGTGTATCAAAGTGATAGGTTATGAGTTGTGTTTAGGTTGGGGTTTTTCTTTTTTTATTATTATTATTGCAAATATTCAGTATATAAGTGAATGTACAAAATTGAAAATGAAAATGAATAAAACATTTAAACATAAACACAAAAATTCCCATAAACACACTCCTGAAACTTGTGGATAGCCTTCCCAGAAGAGTTGAAGGTGTTATAGCTGCAAAGGATGGACCGACGTCATATTGAACCCTATGGATTAGGAATGGGGTGTCACTTACATTAAGTTCATATGCGAGTAAAGGCAGGTGAGCGAATATTTTTGGCAATATAGTGTACTTGGTTTATTTGTCTTTAACTCTGAAAGTTTGGACTGAAATGATATGTTTAACTGGCACTATAATACTATTAAGAAATGTTCTGTTGCATAACAATGAATGTTAGCATCTTTACAGCTCAGGGAGCGATAGTTTTTATCATCTTTTTGTTTCTCATTTGCATTTTCTTCAGTTTCCGTGAAACTTCATTCCATGAGTCAGAGAACTCTGTGATATGTCAGTTTCATTTTTTTTCAGCATCTTTAGACACAGATGATACAGATGTGGGTTGAGAAAGCAAGTTGTATAATCATCTTTGCCTTAAGCCAAGTCAACCCTTAAGTATAAGAAAAATATAGATACATTTTCTTTTATAAAATAATATTAAATTCTAAAACAATTTCAACTTTAAATAAAATGTAAATATCTAGATTTTTTTAATATTGCCAATAGGACAACAAAGTACACTTCTTGTATTTCTGAATAGGCACAAAAAGGCTTTGGGATTTCAAAGTAATATTGATTGGATGATAATGATATTATAAAGATTATAATAGGTATAACCAGACAGCTAGTAAAAGCACAATAAAACAGGACTGGGTTCCGGCTGCTGCTATTGCTGGTTTGCTCAGGGACATGCTGCGTGCGCGCTTGATGCGAACATGCACAGTACTTTAAAAAAACAAGATGGCAGCGCTTATGGTGCCGCCGAGAGAACCAGTTCGGAGGCCTGGCAGGCCGAGTTACTACCTATGTGGACAAACTGGGCTGAACCAGTAGGAACCCACCTCTGCAATAGAAGTACTAAGATGAATTGAATTAATTTCTGAAAACATGTTTTTCTTTAAACCTGTAGCTTAGAAGAATCTAAAAATACAAGATTACAGAAGCACAAATTCCATTAGCTATCACATGATGGCATGACATGTATGTAGCATCTCAAAAACTCCCCTGTCAGAGAATGATAGTGAAAAAGGCAAATAGCATCTTAGTTTTATTAGGCAAATAATTTTGGCATCATGGATCTTCTGAAAGGTCTTGGAGAGTCCCAGGGATCTGGAGACCACATTTTGAGAACCACTCCTATAACAAACAGTTAAGTGTCAACGCATCTCTTTTCTGTATCGACTAAGTAACATCATGATAATTTTGTTTATCACATACACAAATTGAATTAAAACACCTGCAGTGTTTAAGGACAAAATTATTGGTGCCTGACTCAGTCATCCAAAGGTGCTTTTTCAAGAGGCAACTGGACTTTCTTGTTTTTCTTTGAAGGTGTTTCGCTTCTCATCCAAGAAGTTTCTTCTGCTCTGAAGTCCTTGTATTTTATATGGCTTTGGTCATCTAATTTCTGAAAGTGATAAACCACCTACAAAAGTTCAAAAGCAAAACAAAAATGAAAAATTATATAATCATTTCCGTGAAAAAAGTTAAAAAAATAATCGTGCTTTGAAACTTCTTGGAACACTAGTAGACATGATCTCCAGATCTTCTTGGAGCTGGGAGTTCCACTGTTTTGGTATTGCAGCAAGACATATATATCCTTCATATATTCCATCATGAGCACCTCAATAGAAGATGTGCACAAGAGTCTTTCTAGCTAATTGAAGAGAAAGAAGGCCTTATTCATCATAGGCAGATCGTATCATTTTATATTAATATAGAGAAGAGTGTACTCAATACTTGTACATGTGTATTTTGTAATGCCTGTGCTGGCTCCAGAAACTCAGCTTATATATGGAAGAGATTGCTTCTCCTCTTTTATGCTGGAGGCATAGAGTTACCAAAGTTTCTTCCTGCCCACCCAATATGTTTTCCTAACCAACTATTTTCTCTGGAGGGGGTGGAATGAAACTCAACCAATTTTAATTAAAACCCACCGGCTGCTATTAAATAAGCAGAAATCCCCTCAGACTTGAGCAGGGAGACATCTGGTTTCACTTGCAGAAAGCAACAGCTCTATTGCTTTTTCACATAAGTGCTATTCACAGTTTCCATAACCATCTGACAAGAATATAGATTTCACCTGTGTAAAAAGTTAGTGATTTTAATTGAATTATTTCTCAGTTGTGAATTTAAATTCTCAGCTTATGAGCCTTTTGTTCCCAGCTGAACATAATTGCTACCATAATGAAGAAATTGTGGTGTATTCCAAGGGCCTCACAACCAAATCTAAAATTAATTAGTAAATCTTGCTATGCATGTGGAATCCCTAAATTGCATCAGTGCCTCTGAGGATGGGATTCTTGTCCAGTTGAGATTCTGTTCCAGTAGTTTTGCTGAACAGAAAATATGTTCCAGTATATATGATGCAGCATTTTTGCAACGTGGTTTTCAACAAAGGGACATTTTTTACTATATTTTTTCTCAAAATTATAAATGATGAATATAAAATTTTGGCTCATCTTGTGATCTATTTTGTGTGCTATCAAGTCAACATTGACTCTTAGCGACCACGTATATTTTCTCCATTTGTCAATCATTTTATATATCCTAGTTTTCTAGGTTAAAATACAGGGATGGCTTTTTATTGCTTTCTCCCACGCAGTATGAATTGATGTCTTTGTTCTGATGATCCTCCGCCTCCAGCATCTTCCTATGTTGATCTGGTAACTTGGTTATGATTAGTGTTGCTGCTTTTATCTCAGCTCATTTTTTAAAAAACAAATTGGTGTTTTGCTCTGATGTTTTTAATCTCATTTTTATTATACAATACAATACAATAGCAGAGTTGGAAAGGACCTTGGAGGTCTTCTAGTCCAACCCCCTGCCTAGGCAGGAAACCCTATACCATTTCAGACAAATGGCTATCCAACATCTTCTTAAAGACTTCCAGTGTTGGGGCATTCACAACTTCTGAAGGCAAGCTGTTCCACTGATTTAATTGTTCTAACTGTCAGAAAATTTCTCCTCAGTTCTAAGTTGCTTCTCTCCTTGATTAGTTTCCACCCATTGCTTCTTGTTCTACACTCAGGTGCCTTGGAGAATAGTGTGACTCTTCTTTGTGGCAACCCCTGAGATATTGGAACATTGCTATCATGTTTCCCCTAGTCCTTCTTTTCATTCAACTAGACATACCCAGTTCCTGCAACCGTTCCTCATATGTTTTAGTCTCCAGTCCCCTAATCATCTTTGTTGCTCTTCTCTGCACTCTTTCTAGAGTCTACACATCTTTTCTACATCGTGGCGACCAAAACTGAATGCAGTATTCCAAGTGTGGCCTTATCAAGGCATTATAAAGTGGTATTAACATTTCACCTGATCTTGATTCTATCCCTGTTTTGTAGCCTAGAACTGTGTTGACTTTTTTGGCAGCTGCTGCACACTGCTGGCTCATATTTAAATGGTTGTCCACTAGGATTCGATGATCCCTCTCACAGTTACTACTATTGAGCAAGGTACCACCTATACTGTATCTGTGTATTTCGTTTTTCTTGCCTAAATGTAGAACCTTACTCTTTTCACCACTGAATTTCATTTTATTACATAGTGCCCAATGTTTGTCAAGATCCTTCTGTATCTTAAGCCTATCTTCTGGAGTGTTGGCTATTCCTGCCAGCTTGGTGTCATCTGCAAATTTGATGAATTCCCCATTTATTCCCTCATCTAAATCATTGATGAAGATGTTGAAGAGTACTGGGCCTGAAACAGAACCTTGGGGTACTCCACTGTATACTTCCCTCCATGTAGATGTAGTTCCATTGAGGACTACACATTGAGTGCGGTTGATCAGCCAGTTATTAATCCATCTGGTGGTGATGCTGTCCAACCCACATCCTTCTACTTTATCTAGTAGTAGGTTATGGTCTACCTTATCAAATGCCTTACTGAAGTCCAAGTAAACTATATTGACGGCATTCCTCTGGTCCACTAATTTTGTCACTTTGTTAAAGAATGCAATAAGATTAGTCTGGCATGATCTATTTTTGACAAACCCATGTTGGGTTTTGGCTATTACTTTGTTTACTTCTAGGTGTTTGCTAATTCGTTGCTTGATTATCTTTTCCAGAATCTTTCCTGGTATTGAGGTCAGGCTGACAGGTCTGTAGTTCCCTGTTAACCAACCAGAGTCATAAATTTGAGATGAGCAGCCATATGAAATGAATGGATGAACAAATGAATGAACAAATTAATTAATTAAGCAAATGAATAAATAATCTTTGCTACCCCAAAAAAGTCCCTGTTTGCTCTAACTTCGCAGTTAGCATGACCTTCATGCCTTGAGTGTCCCTGCTGGCAATATATACTCTTGGCATAAGTTCCTGACTTCCTTTCCTCATCCCCCCAAAAAACACCATCACAATAAGGCAGCACATTTGGGGGCAGGGTGTTGTCTGGTTTATGGCTTGGTGCATTGTACAAACCCAAATAAAAGTTGCTTTTATTCAGTTAACCATGCATTAGTTATTGAGCTGACTTAGCCATAAGGCTAACCAAAATTTCACACTTCGAGGCGCAATCTCTGGAAGAGTTTTCTATAAAGTAGTACAACCATTACATCAAACCAAGATTTAGTATATGGCTCATATATTGTCTCTTTTTCCCCAAGTGATAGTTCCTTCCCTTTTCCCCTGCCTATACACTTGAACAAAATGCTAGACTTGCCTTAGAGCTTGCATTAAGCTCTGAAGAAGGAAGATGGGAACATGTAGGAGGCACAGAAGGATTATTTTAATAATCAGCAGTATAGAAGTACTTTAGCAATAAAATGATATGCTTCTTAACTGCATCATATGATTTATTTCCTACAGGAGGATCCAATAAAACAGCAGGTGCATGTGGAACATTTTTATTTAAAAAAAAATGTTTTTTTGACCATTTTATCCTTTCTTATAAAATAATGAGCCACTTTGCATATTTAGAAAATGTTGTTTAAATAGTTATGTTTTCAGTATGAAAAAAGATCTAGATTTCATAACTACCACTTGACTCCCTTGCTAGTAGTTTCATTATCTTATTATCAGCATAGAATTAAATTGATTCAGAGTTAGTAGGAAAAAAAGGCATATTGCAGAAATTATCCTAATTGAGGGAGATAACAAAGTTTTCATGCTGCAGGAGGAAACAAAACATTTCCATAATCAGCAGAACTAGAAGAAGTGCTCCTTAAAAGCATTTCAGAATAGAAACTTTGCCAGAGTGGTAGTTTATATTGTGGCAGACAGTTACAGTCTGTCATTGGTTCTTAAATATACTATATTTATTATAAGGAGCATTAAAAAGTATTTTTTATATATTTTTTTGAAATTATAGTTCAATCTGGAAGCATATGAAGACTTAATGTTTTCCATGAAGTCCGTGTTTTCCAGATTATCCTGACTGATGAATCCATCTAAAAAGCATCCCATTAGAGACTGGTGGTGATAGAATATTAAAATCTAATTTTGAAGTACAGTAATAGTAATAAAGTTTTGCATATGGTGAGTGAACAAATCAAGCAATAACGAACACACCGTTTTAAAGATTAACCTTCTTCTACTTTTGTAGGGCTATGTCTATCTGGGATAACAATCTCCAGATTACCACAATATGCAGTGTGGTGGGAGCCTGGCTTGGAGCATTTCCTATTCCACTGGATTGGGACCGTCCATGGCAGGTTGGTTGCTCTATTTTATATGAAGTACGTAAAACTGATCAGACCAGCTCCATCCAGTCCCATATTTAGTTTATAATTACCTGGCTAAAACTTCTTTATAAAAGCTTACAAGCAAAGTACTAAGGGTCTTTTCTATTTTGCCTTCCAGCATTTCCTGTTCATATAGACTGGTAATCTTTAAGATTTAATTGTAATTCCATTGTAAAGACTGTTGAAAGCAACATGGTAGAATATTTTCTCTAACAAGCTGGAAGTGGATGCAGCTACTTCCTCAATGTGTGTTACATGGTTGTCATAATACTTTCAGATGTACTCAGTGTAAACAAGGCCTTGCTGCTTGCTAATGTACAATTAATGACATTTCTCAAGTTCAAGCAGTAGCCAGTCAGCATTCAGCCCATTAATGTCATGGAGGGCCTACACCTCTTATGCCATCTGAGAACGTGGCCTGTGGTGTGCTGCTACCTTCCATTAAAAGCACTTAACAAAATGCATTTGAAATGGCTGTTGGCTTCAGATTGATCTTTCAAGCAGCCTTATCTGAGCCACCCTGTGCCGAAAATATTTTTGTAGTTTTCCAACAAACTCTTAAGCATTTTGCTGCTTGTAGGAAAAATGAGAAGCTGGCAGGATTGCAGGACAACTGTACATTCATCTGCCAACATTATTGTTGGGGAAGGGAGGAGAGAATAAAGTGATCTGCTAATAATGTAAAGTGGATTAAAATGTTCTCAAAGCAAATATACCCACAAACAGAGGATAAGGGTATTTGGCATTAAGCATTCTGAATCTTGCTAGATTGAACAGAATATCTGATGTAAATGAATGTAGTCCAGTTTTAATTGCTATTCTTGTACCCTTTTGCCTCATATTAAATGCAAATGAACTATATAATTCAGAAATAATAATTTACCATAATAATTTTTTGGTGTATAAGAAGCACCTTTTTCCCTCAAAAAAGAGGCTAAATATCTGGGTGCATCTTATACACTGAATACAGCATTTTTTGACTCCTGAAGCCCCGCCCCTTTACCAAAATGGCAGTGTATAGCTTGTAGGAAGCTTTTAGAGAACTCCTGGGGGCTGGGGAGGGCAGAAATGAACAAAAAACAGCCTGTTTTTTGCTCAATTTTACCCCCCCCAGCCCCCAGGAGCACTCTATAAGCTTCCTAAAGGCTATCCATGCCCTTTTTAAAATGAAAAATGGGGCCGTTTTTGTGAAAAATGGGCCATTTTTGGCTCATTTTTGCCCCCCAGAGCACTCTGTAAGCCCGCTAAAGGCTATTCATGCGTTTGGGGGAGGAAATGGGACTGTTTTCACAAAAAACGAGGCGTTTTGGGGAGGTTTGCAGAGTTTTTTTAATTTGCCTCTTCAAAACCTTGGTGCATCTTATACTCCGGTGCATCTTATACTCCGAAAAATACGGTAAATTTGGGACATTGGTTTCTCCCTTTTAAAAAAAGCATACATCTAATTGTATTCTCACATATTTTTGCACTTATGATATATCTATCATAAATAACATGTATCAAAATATAAATTGAGGACAAACCCTCCCAAACCCAAGATATTAATCCAATTTAGTGTAGTGTAGATCAGGGGTAGTCAACCTTTTTATACCTACCGCCCACTTTTGTATCTCTGTTAGTAGTAAAATTTTCTAACCGCCCACTGGTTCCACACTTATGGTGATTTATAAAGTAGGGAAGTCAATTAAATTAAAAAAGGAAAGTGCTTCAGTATCGGACAAAACCTCTACCGCCCACCATGAAAGCTGGAACGTCCACAAGTGGGCGGTAGGGACCAGGTTGACTACCACTGGTGTAGATATTAGTGTCCAATTTCCAAACATGCCATGGCTACAGGAGGGAAGGGAGAATCCCAAGAAACAGGATGAGGTAGAGTTCCCCTTAAGGGACAAGGCTGCCTCCATCCTCCATTTGCAGAGGAAACCTTTAAAAGCTGCCTTCACCACCTTTGTGTATCCAAAAGCTCAGAGCTAATCTCCCATCAACAGAATGCTTGATGGGAAGAGGATTCTGTTGCGCAAGAAGCCTTTGAACAGACTTACTGGGATATATCACTTCTCAATAAGGTGGGGATAACATCCATGCATGGGTTAACACTGTCTGTTCTCTGATTAGACTGAGTCTGATTAATAATTAATTAATCCCTTTATAACCCGCCCTCATGAGTAGCTCCACCCAGCTTTCGACTCAGTCCACTCTGAGGATGGCTGTGTTATCCTAGACTATTGTTATTCATATTATTTTAGCTCCGGTTTTTCTCTAATTCAGTGAATTTGCATTGGATCGTTTTGTGAGTAGACGGCTGTATGTATGTATGTATGTATGTATGTATGTATGTATGTATGTATGTATATGTATGTGTGTGTGTACACTAAAAGGACTGTTAACACCTACTGTCCTTCAGGCTGCACTGGGCCACAACGGCCTAGGCCTCCCTGACCCACGCATCGCTGAGGCATCGCATTTGGGCCTAAGAGGTGGGGGACAGTGGAATTTTGCAACCTGAAGCGGTCGCTTTCATTCTGGCTTGACTGCCCCCCTGGCTCTTAAACAGCCTTCTAATCAGCCACTGTGCTTTGAGGCTTGCCAGGCAGCGCTATCAGACATCTGTCCCTAATTTCTTGATGAGAAAAGCACGAGGGATTCCATCAGAAGCCTGCCAATCGAGCCGCCAAGCCACAGCTTATCTTTCCAATCGCAGCAAGCAAGGGTGAGATCGCGGTGCACGGTTCCTCATTTAGACAGCGCATCCGCGCAGCTCCGAGCCTTCTGAAGACATGGGGAAGCAGTTAAAAGGCAATTTCTCGCTGCGAAGGGCAGCAGGAGTATCAGGGCAGCCGATTGCTCTCTGAGCTCAGGAACGCAGCTACGGCAGCTAGCTGGCACAAATTGCTATTTTGAACTTTGACCATTAGACAGCAAGGCGCAGACGCCATTTTGGAAGCTGATTAACAATCTGAGGATATCGCAAATGGTGGACAGCAGCATGCCGGTGCCTTTTCCCGACGCAGTCAGGGCTGGCTGGGAGGTGGCCCAGGATCCCTGGATGCTCCACAGGCTCCCATTTCTCCAGCGAGACCCTCTACATCCCAAAATGGAGAGGGAGCCAGATCCTACGCTAAGCCTTCTAAGGCCAACAAGCCCTCGAAGTCCAAGAAGGGCCTGAAGGCAGCTGCTGAGCTCAAACACACTAACAGTGACCAACTCTGCAGGAACGAGGCCAGCAGACAGCGCCCAGACTGGATCACAGATCTCCAACCAGCCTAGACTCGGACTTGGGGCTGTTCAACCCAATGTTACACATTGATATGGCCAGACTTTGGGGCCGTGGTCTGATAGCTTCCCTCCCCCTCAAGCTCCAGGGCATATGGCACAGTTCCAGAGGCCTTCGTGGTCCCGCCTATTCCCTCCTCACTCCTCTATGCCACCTGCCGCGTTCAATTTTCAAGACATATCTCAGAGGCCATTAAGCAGGGCATTGCGGACGGTCTTCAAGAGTGTAACCAGGCATCTTCTGGACATCTGCGCCCACACCTGCCTAAAGATGCACCACCAGCAGGGGTGGAGGACCCCCCCTCCAACTGTGTCTCCCCGCAGCCCATCCCTGGTCTCTGAGGAGGGGTAAATCAGGTAGGCAGACCTTTCCGAGGAGGAAGGCACCACCATTGACAAAATGAGGACCCGGATTGTTGGGGGCAATATGCTGACTCTGAAAACCGCTTAGCAATAGCAGTTATTAGCAATAGCAGTTAGACTTATATACCGCTTCATAGGGCTTTCAGCCCTCTCTAAGCGGTTTACAGAGTCAGCATATTGCCCCCAACAACAATCCGGGTCCTCATTTTACCCACCTCGGAAGGATGGAAGGCTGAGTCAACCCTGAGCCGGTGAGATTTGAACAGCCGAACTGCAGAACTGCAGTCAGCTGAAGTAGCCTGCAGTGCTGCATTTAACCACTGCGCCACCTCGGCTCTATTAGAGAGGGCTGAAAGCCCTATGAAGCGGTATATAAGTCTAACTGCTATTGCTACCTCAGACTATGGGGCTGTTCTCACCTGGTCTCTTCAACCCTTACTCGCCAAGGCCAAAGCCACGTCTGACCTGGGAACTCAAGGTGACGCTCTCTCAACGCAAGCACCAGCCATGTCGGCCAACATGTAGTTCACAGAAGTGGGAGGCCGACATTATACCTGCCCCACAGCTATTCATGGACACAGTCCAGAGACAGTAGTCTGCACCAACAGCTGCTTCGGCGCTCTCCATGGCCGACAGGAGATACTATAATGTGGCTGAATGCCTGGATAAACTGCTTCAATGGCCCTCGGTGGACGCCCTGATTGCTGCTCTGTATTCTAGCACCACATTGCCTGGATCCCAAGAAGAGGTCCTCAAGCCTGAGGACAAGAGGGCCAACCAGACACTCCAACGGGGGCACCAGGTGGCAGCATGGGCAGTCCAGACATCAATGGCGGCTTCCTTTTTTTCTAGATCTAGCCTTTGCTGGCTCCAGCAACTCCAAGAGAGGATCCCGGCCAGCAATTTCAGGACGCACCAGGACTTAAAGAAGATTGTCGCCACGGTGCAGTTCTCATCAGATGCCACTCTTAGCACCACATGGTTCGCCTCTTGGGCCATGGCCTCTGCAGTCTCATCTCACTCTCTCCTTTGGCTAAGACAGTGGCAGACAGACATGAGGTACAAGTGGCAACTGACAGCAGAACCTTACAAGGGGGGGACACCTGTTTGGGGACGACCTCAAACTGTTGCTGGTGGAAAGGCTCATTCCAGGGATGATTGCAACCCTCCAAGGTTCCGCCTGCAGGGCAACTTTGGCCAATGCCAGCAGTCTTATAGGCAACAGAGGGGCAATCAAAGCAGGTGGCCCTTTCGAGGGGGGGAACCGGTACAATTGCAAGCCATGAGCAACTACAGGATCGGTTCCCCATTGGCGCACCTTTGTTCCACTTTGCTGGTCAATGGGATTCCACTACGTCTGATAGTTGGGTTAGATCCATGGTTAGGGCCGCTTTGTCTCTGGAGTTCATCTCCTACCCTCCCCAGTTTTTTATCCATTCCCCTGTGTCCAACAACCCACAGAGACAACTCCTGATGTGCATGGCTATCCGGCACCTGTTGGATATTGAGGCCATCCAAGAGGTGCCAGAGGACCAGCATCAACAGGGGTTCTACTCCATCCTATTCGTCATACCCAAATCATTGGGTGGATGGAGGGCTATCCTGGACCTGAAAAGGATCAATAGGTATCTAAAGTTTAAAAAATTCAAAATGCATTCTTTGCAGACTATTGTGGAATGTTTAAGGCGGGGGGATTTTCTTAACTCTGTAGACCTCATGGAGGCGTATTTGCATGTATCTATCCTCCAGGGGCATTGCCAATATTTGTATTTCTGTTATGTCAATGTTCACTATCAATATAGGGCCTTGCCCTTTGGTCTTTCTTCGGTTCCTTGGGCCTTTAGTAAGATTTTAGTGACCCTGGCTGCACATGTGAGGACCATTCCCATCTTGGTGCACTGTTATCTCGATGACATCTTGGTACAATCAGTCTCAAGAGATAGAGCCAATTTTGACCTTGCACTCACAATTCAGACCCTATAATCACATGGGCTTTCTATTAATGAAGCAAAGAGTCATCTTATCCCCACGACCAGAATCCTGCATCTGGAGGCCTGGATTGACACACAGGCAGAGCAGGTAGTCCTTTCTGAAGAGCGTCAGGTAAGTCTGCGACAACTGGTAACACAGGTGATGGGAGAGAGCACAGTCTCATTAGCTAGGCTTTTGAAATTGCTGGGGAAAATGGTCTCTACCATCGCAATTGTACCCTGGGCTAGGTTACACTCCAGAGACCTCCAGTGGTTTCTTTTGCCCTTAAAAAAGCGAAGGAAAAGCACATCTTTATATAAGGTCTCTATGACAAGAGAGGTATGCAAATCCCTTCCCTGGTGGAGGTCCCCAACCATTGAATGAGGATGCCACTTTAGGGTGGGTCACCATCACCACTGATGCTAACCTCACGGGCTGGGGTGCAGACCTTGATGCATGGATGGCACAGGGTCAGTGGAGCCCGAAGGAGGCTGCCCAGAACATTAACTTACTAGAGCTCAGGGCCATTCATCTGGCACTCCAACGCTTTGTCCCCCCCATCATGGGCTGACACG
Source organism: Thamnophis elegans (assembly GCF_009769535.1). Taxonomy (NCBI): domain Eukaryota; kingdom Metazoa; phylum Chordata; class Lepidosauria; order Squamata; family Natricidae; genus Thamnophis; species Thamnophis elegans. Next base: position 97,408,941 of record NC_045544.1, on the reverse strand, counting down.
TCTTGGTTCTAACCGATAACATGACGGCCAAGACTAATGTAAATAGGCAGGGGGGCACAAGATCGAAGGGAGGCCAGTGAAGTGGGAAGCTGGGCAGAGGCTCACATCCTATCCATCTTGGGCAACCGTATCTCAAGGATGGAGAATGTTCAGGCCAATTGGCTCAGTCGTACCATGGTTGACCAGGCGGAATGACGACTACACCCTTCTCTCTTCAAGGAGATCACGCAATGCTTCAGAGTTCTGTTCATGGACCTGTTTGCATCCCCGGCAAATGCACAGCTGCCAAGGTTCCTCTTCAGGTTCCACTCGCTGGGTGCAGAGGGAGTGGATGCCCTTCATCATCTCTGGCCTCGTGGACTCCTCTATGCCTTCCTGCCAGCCCGGTTGATAGCCAGGGTCATACGGAAGATCATCTACAGCAAGGTCATCCTCGTGGCCCTGCAGTGGCCATGTCGTCCATGGCTTGCGGACCTCCAGGCCTTGTCCATGGAAAGACCGTGGAAGGTTCCGCCAAACAGGGTGTCCCTCAGCCAGGGGTTGTTGGAGCACCCACAGTAGCTTCAGCTGACTGCCTGGCGGTTGAGCTGGACCTCTGGTGCAAAATAGGTTCTCCACCAGGGTCATAGACACCATTCAGGCCTCCAGAAGGTCATCCATGGTCCGTATCTACAACACGACCTGGCATATCTTCAGTATGTGGTGTTCCAGTAGGAGGAACTTTTCTACTTTGTCATCCATCCCTCAGGTTCTGGAGTTTCTCCAGGATGATTTGGATAAGGGTTTGTCCCCAAACACAATCAGGAGGCAGGTGGCTGCTCTTGCTACCATTTTAACCAGGACAGGAGCCTGCCCATATCACAACTCCTAATGATAAGGCGGTTTCTGAGAGGGGCTTCCAACCTCAGACCACCAGGGGTTCATAGGTACCCCACGTAGGACTTACTGAAAGTACTCTCAGCCCTTACCAAGGCACCATTTGAGCCCCTTCGCATGGTCTCCGTACAATTCCTCACTCTGAAGGTGGCCTTCCTGGTGGCCGTTACCTCCGCCAGGAGGATTTCAGAGTTGCAGGCCCTATTGGTTAGGGAGGACCTGTGTTCCTTCCATGAGGACAGGGTGGTGCTCAGGCTGGACCCCTCCTTTACACCCAAGGTTGACTCCTGGTTTCACAGGGTGCAGGAGGTGGTCCTGCCGAATTTTTGCCCCGCACCTACCTGGCCTTTGGACAGGCTATGGCACAAACTTGATATGAGACGTGCCCTGAAAATCTACATTCACAGGATGTCCGAGTTCTGACACTTAGAGTCCCTCTTTATTTCATTTCAAGCTGCGTCGTTGGGACATAAGGTATCAATACCGACAATAGGTAGATGGATCAGAAAGTACATAGTCTGCTCAGGAACCCTCCCCCAGGGGGGGGGGGTCACCGCTCATTCGACTAGGAGTGTGGCAACGACAGCTGCTTGGGCAGCTCAAGCGTCCTTGGAGGGGCAGCCTGCAGGGCAGCCGCATGGACATCACCTTCGCCCTTTATACTGTATAAGCTGTATAAGTTCGCATCTGTGGATGCTGCATTTGGTCATCGTGTCTTGCAGTCCATGCACTCCGACAGATAGGTCATACCAGTCTTGGGCCCTCCCATATGGACAGCCAGGCTTTGATATGTCCCATGCATGGATGCTATCCCCGCCTTATTGAGAAAGAGCATTGGTACTTACCTGATACGCCTCTTCTAATAAAGTGGGGGTAGCATCCAACCCCACCCTGACCAATGACTAGTCGTATTCTGGTGTTGGGAGCTTTATAGGGATCATTTGGAGTTTGTACTTTGGTTGTTGAGTTTCTTGCATAAGTAAAGGTTTATTTCTGTCCTGGATAACACATTGAGTCTGCATGTTTTCTTCGCTGAAAGCTGGGTGGAGCTACCCAGGAGGGTGGGTTATAAAGGGGATTAATTAATTATTAATCAGACTCAGTCCAATCAGAGAACGGACAGTGTTAACCCATGCATGGATGCTATCCCCACCTTATTTGAAGAGGCGAATCAGGTAAGTACCAATGCTCTTTTTCATGCATTAGAACTAAATTTGTGGATGAAAAAGGTTTTAGTTCATTAAATCTACATAATGATACCTTAAGATGCCTCTAGGTTCCTGGAAGTTTTAGAAAACATCCTGTCCGCAATATTTTGTTTTACCATAATTTCTCCTTTCAGAAGCTATTAGAAATGGCTAGGCACATAGCAACAAATGTAATTACAGGTGTTGGCAGAGCTTTCAAATTCACTACCAGACTTTATTTTATCACCATCTTAATAAGAGACATTGAATAAAAGTGTGTGTGTTTGTGTGTTCATGCATATATTAATGTACAATAGTGGTGAATATCTATAACTCGAGTGTAGGATGAGAGTGAAAGTTTGTTCTCTGAGCTTGTGGATTGGTTTCCAAACGTTTCATTACCAGGCTGGGTAACATCTTCAGTGGAGCTTAGGGCATAAACTAAACATTAGTTTATCCGAATCAAACGTTCCAAAACCAATCCACAATATCAGAGAACAAACCTTCACCCTCATATATTAATGTTGCAAAAGCAATTTATAAATGAGCCTTTACCTCAAAACTTGATACAATCTAAATTGTATCAAGATGAATCACCAGGATTGTGCTGGAGAAACAAGGCTCACGAAACAATCAGCTGGATCATTTATATTGTTTTAAGAGCAAAGTTTGGAAAAAAAGAGAGAATTGACTTACAGAAAAAGGAATAATTTTATGAATGAAAGGCTAGCATTGCAACAGCAAATCCTGTGCAGAAATGTGCAAGACCTATAGAGGAGTTCATGTACTTCATGTTTCCTCTTGGCATTGGTTATAAACGAAGGTAAAATGATCCTCTTCATATGCACTTCTGACAGCTCCTGAAGCCTTGAAAGCTGCAGCTCCTGGATTACATAATAATAATATATTTATATCCAAGTAACCCATTTCTAAAGGGATATAGTAGCTCAGTGGCTAAGATGCTGAGCTTGTCGATCAGAAAGGTCATCAGGTCGGCGGTTTGAATCTCTAGCACAGCATAAGGGAGGGAGCTCCCGTTACTTGTCCCAGCTTCTGCCAAGCAAACAAAAAATGCAAATAGAAAAATAGGGACCACTTTGGTGGGAAGGTAACCGCGTTCTGTACACTTTCGGCGTTTAGTCATGCAGGCCACATGACCACGGAGACGTCTTTGGACAGCTCTGGCTCTTCGGCTTTGAAACTGAGATGAGCACCGCCCACTAGAGTCAGGAACACGTAGCACATACATGCGAGGGAAACCTTTACCTTTTAAACCCTTTTCTAGTTCTTTGGATTTGCCTTAAGCAGGTGCAGTATTAAAGTCTGTTACATTTTTTTGTCTCTGCTTATTTTGAGATCATAACTCCAGTCCTCTAAAACCCATTTCTGCAATATCCACGAGAGAAGTAGTGGACTCTCTAGCTCTTACAATGCCTCCAACATGTTTAATAAAGAAAATGTGTGGGGGAATGGAAAAATGATATGACTTCACAGTATGAGAAGCAGAAGAATGCTTACAGAGGGAGTGAGTTATTTTTGTATTCCTAGTTTGGAAAATTTTCGTAGCAGAGGGATTTGGCATGATAAGAGTTTAAAAAAAAATAGAGTTGGAATAGCAACTTTTGGAGTTAATTCCCATGTAGTTTGTCTCTGTACTGATAAATGTTAACCTGTGTAAATCAGTACATGTTTAGGGCAGCCTTGTATCTTAAGTGATGGAAAATGAGCCATCACTATGCACCCCTCTTTTTCCATGACCACATTCTCTTTCCTGATCTAATTGGGGGCGGGGGGGGGGAACACCCTGAGCCAAAATCGGCTTGTTTCCAATTTAACTAGATTTTGGTCCCCAAAGAATCCTGGTTATGCAAGGAACAAGAAATAGCCTTTAACAGTATTAATCTCATTAAGTCTGATTGTGTGAACCTATTTGCCTTGGCTTCTTTCTGAGTTTTGTCAGGAAATCTGGTCTGTACCTTTATGATAGACTTCGGAGAAGGAAGATGTAATCAGCGTGATAGCTAGGAACATAGCAAACCAATTACCTTTTTTAATAGTAATTGATCAGATTCAATTATGTTGGAGATAAGAGGAATCAATAATACAGGTTTTGCATACAAAGACTAATACACCATTGCCTAGATTATTATTTTTTATTATTATTGTTTAATGTCTGGTTAATTCCTGAAGAGATTGAATTTATTTTGAAAGAAAATGTCCATTAGAAATTCAGCCTTTACCAGACCAAACAACGCAGTATGTTAGTACTGAAATACACACTATTTAACATTCTGCAGAAAATATGCAATGTCATGTTACCGAACATGAATAAGCAAATCTTTGGTTTGAAAAAGCAGGCATGACAAATTGAAATGGTGACCTTTCTCAGGCTGTAAATACAAGGCCGAAACAAGGTCAGTAAGAGTCCCTAAGGCACCTCATGAACATATTATTATTATTATTTAGTGATATGAAGATTAAGCACAAAAGATCAAAATCAAAACAGATTACAAACAACCAAGGAGCTGGTTTGATGCATTCCAGTTAGTCCACCATTCGTTTAGCAACTGTTCAAAGTTACGAGCGCTGAAAAAAAGTGACTGACAACCAGTCCTCACACTTATGACTATTGCAGCATCCCAAAAGTCATATGATTGCGATTTGGGCATTTGGCAACCGGCATGTATTTACAATGGTTGCAGTGATCTGGAGTCATGCCATGATAATTTGGGACCTTCCCAGCTGGCTTCCAACAAGCAAAGTCAATGGAGACGTCGGCAGGGAAGGTTGCAAATTGTGATACCTTGCTTAACAACCGTGCCCCCCCTCCCCAAAGTTGCAAAATTGGGTGCAGTCACTATTTACTTAACAACACTACCACTTAACAAGGAATTTCCTTGTTCCAATTCATGGTTGTAAATTGAGGACTACCTGCGGAATATGATGGAAAATCTAACAGCTGGGAGAACATATGGAATAAGTTGACTCTTTTTCCTGCCTGTTCTTTTCAGAACTGAAATAGCTTTCATCAACCTGGAGCCTCCTCAGGTAGACTAGGACAATATCTGAAACATCTGTCAATTGTGTTTCCAAAACAACGGAAAGGAAAGATATTCTAGAATTTGTTGGTCTGCATATTGGAAAAGCTGGAGACAGGAGCAAAATGCCACCCACACACAGACTGTTTTGCATTATATTGCCTGGATTATATTTCATTTGTAGTCAGGAGATGAATAAAAAATAAAATGAAGGACAAAGGATTGTAAATCATGCGTTTTATAAGGGTTAAGGAAATACAGTGTGTACCTGTACCTTAGCATAGCAAAAGGCACTATAATAATGGCCTGGACCTACAGCATTCTAAAAAAGAGGAGCGATAAATTGCAACATAGTGTTTTTCTTCATTTAAATGAAAAGATGACCTCTATTGTGCTATTTGGGCAAACAGGTTTTGGAACCGAAGTCAATTTATTAATCAAGTAATTTAATCTTTATTTTTCCTTAAATGTTTTAAAGACTTTATCAAAATAAACCATCAGTGTTATTAAGAAAGTTAAAGTTCATGGATCTGGATAGCAGTTCTCCGGTTTGTCTAACTACATTGCCTTACACACATATATAAAATACATTTTAGTAAATAGTTGTATGAAGCCCCAGCAGGTAGATCAGTTTTCAAGCTTGGATGCGCAATTCTTTGGATGTACTTGATTTCAAGAGCCAAATTCCTAATCATAATGGCTGAGAATGTAATCATAGGGTATTACATGAAAATAGCTGAAAGAAATATACAGGTCAGTCCACTGATGTTCTAAGGCAGGAGTCTCCAAACGTGGCAATTTTAAGACTTTTGGACTTCAACTGCCAGAATCCCCCAACCAACCATGCTGGCTAGGGAATTCTGGGAGTCAAAGTCTTAAAATTGCCAAGTTTGGAGATCACTGTACTAAGGGGTCCCACTGATATCGCAATGATTGTTGTAAATATCTGTGCATACTTTTAATACCATAGAAATGATATGGATCACTATAGATCATCCATATTAAGAACACACAGTGATAACTTTTAGATTGGAGCAGATAACTATGATTGCTGCAGTGTTATACCTGCAACTCTAAAAGTGAGAGCAAGACATTCCCAGTTCTTCAGGCCAGATTATTTACACTACGTGCAGTGGTCGTGCATGCAGGAGCTGTGTCTATGCACAAAGTTGGGTTTTGGCCACAAGTTCATCGTTCTAAGAATTGTTTTAGAGTAGGTAGCTTAGAGCAGAATGTGAATCATGCCAAGGAAGGCTATTGTGCCAGCAGTTTGCATTCATAAGTTAAGAGAATCTTTGCTAAGAGACTGAGCAAACTCAGTAGAGTGGAAATAAATGTAGGCTTGGTTAAGCAAGACATAGCCCTGTTCAGTGGCTCTCATGTAGCTGTGTGAGTGTGTGTGTAAGGAGATGGGATGAACAAACCCTTCCTATCCTGTTCTCACTACCTTCTATATGTGAAGGGCAGCTGTACAGTAAGACTCCTGAGTTACAGAATCTTCGAACAATTGATTTCAATGTGAAGAAGCAAGTAGAGCATGAAAGAATAGTAGAACTAGCTAGCCCCCATTCCTCTTTTTTTTCTCACATATAGAGCTTGGGCAAAATAGCTATTAATGCCTCTTAATGTGTTTTCATGTTACCTACATTTATGGAAATATTCCTGTCTGCAATTTTTATCTTTTATAACAAGATGGGGGTAGGTAGCTCGCTCGAGACTAATGTTCTTTAAAATATTCACTGAAATGTCTTTATTTTATATTTATAGCTTGTAAATTTCAAATCTGAAAGCTCCTTAATAAACTGCTAATCATTTTTTTAAAATTTAAATCATTTTCAATATGCTTTAAGAATGAATTTGCAGCTGCAGGACACATTCATAATTATTAAAAATGTAGTCCTGTTGAACCTCAACTCATCCATTCCCTCTGTGCCAGCAGCCCCTTCCTCCTGTCATTGTTGAGCAGCAAAAATGAAAGAGGAAAGCTCCTCCTTAGAGTTATGTATAAAAATTCTCTTTTTTATAATCCCATCTATTCTTAAGCAGCAAATATTTCCTTTCTTGCCCGAATAAATCCATCTTGGACTGGATTTCACTTCAAGAGAGAAAAATGATTAAAATGATGTCCTATCTAATTAAGGAACTCAATTGATTGCATAGCCATTGGAATTTAAAGCAGTATTCATTTGCAATGCATTTTTATTACACTGTGACATTTAGTGAGTTAATCAGTAAAACCGATCAAAACTTTTATTGCTAAAAAGGTACCCTGCATAATTGACCAACTGATGTTATTATTATTATTTTTAAATAACAAGGATGCTTTTTTGTGTAAAGTTATTTTGTTCCATTCATACTCCATTTCAGTTGATCAATTAGCTGGCTGTTTTAATTATGTCTTTGACTGATTGATAGCCTGAGTTCTTACATACAAGTAGAATAATATATTTATTTTGTTCTGGGTGGATCTGGCTAGCTACTTCTGATTTCACCCATCACAAACAGATCTTGGAGTACAGTTTTAAGGCTTAAATTCAGTTAGTGCTGCCATATTTATATCTTCAGCTATGTAATACTGACTAGGGAATTCTACATAAATATCTGGCACTGCTCCCAGAATTTTCATCCTTACATGTTTCAAATCTTGACTAAACTCAGAGAAATATTGGGATATTAACTGTAGCTCCTCATCTACCCAACTAGGAATTCCATGTGCACGTATAACACACAAGCAGCAAAAATATTTCAGGAATTCACTGTGCCAATTAGTTTCATTTGAGAACAGCACAAATGTTGAGAGGTAGGAAGAGTTAAAAAAGAGAGAGCAACTGTTTTAACAATAGTTGGATCTAGTTCCAACCATGGGACCATTTCCTGAACCAACTTCTGCTCAGATTTCTCTTGCTGGTGTAATGGGGGCATTTTGGTATAGAACCCAGTTTTATTCCCCTAATATTGTGGACCATAAGCAGCTTCAAAAAACTGCAGGAAAAGCAGTGAATTGGGAAAGACAAGCAGTTCTCCCATTTTATTACAGGGATTCTTCTCTTGGATCAGAAGTCACCAGTGATGGAGAACCTTCTATCCACAGAAGATAGATGCTCAGATCTAATTTCTAGCATGATAGCAGAACTCCGCCTTGCAAATATTCATTGCTATTGCAATGAAAACTGATTGCATGAAGCAGTCATTATGATGTGTTCCTCTGCCCTTCCCTTTGATTTATGGTCTCCTTTAATATGTTTCATTCCATTGTGCTTCAATATCAAATCTGTTACCCAGTTACCTACGTAGGACTGAAAGAATGCAGTAGGGAAGAGAGAAGGAGCAGCTTAAACACAAACTAGCAAATTAACTGGAAAATAAGAATACATCAACTGCTCTGACCACAGATATACCACATATTTCTTACCTGGTTCTGATCAAGCATCATATGCAATAGCCGCCAGCTAGTTACACTTTAATGCACTTTAAAAACTGTACAATTGTTCATGTTCCTAACACATGCTTGATGGCTATTAGTCCGCTTGTTTTTTTTAACCATTCTGGTAAAAGCATGTCAAGCTTTGCAAAGGATTCTGTACCCCGTTCTGGTGTCTTTTCAGTCATACCAAAAACTTGTGCTCATTGAAGTTCATCCTTTTCTTCTTCTAATGCAGCATTTTCCTTTTTCAGGTGTGGCCCATTTCCTGTTCACTTGGAGCCACCTTTGGCTACGTGGCTGGTCTCCTTATTGCATCTTTGTGGCTATATTGGAATAGGAAGCAGCTTACATACAAAAGCAGATAACTGGCGCAAGGAGGAAAGGCATTTTGATTGTGAGATCCTATGAAGATTGCACAGGGCTATGGTCAAAGCAAAAGGCTTTCCAAATCTTTTCAGGGCATTGTTGGGCTTTACTCTTCTTCTTCTTTTTTTTTTACAGCATGGTCAACATGCACTGGCAATGCGATCATACATTTGTTGTATGTCCTAAACTACATTTCCCCTGAGAGATTGTACATTCCTTCCCATATGAATAAAATCTTCACAGTAGATGCTGCTTACTTCTTCTCATACTTGTGATTTTCTCCCTCCCCCTCTGGGTTTCACCAAATGCCAGTTCCTAAAATCCGCTTCCCTGTCAATTAGTGGATTTCTTAATAAGGTGTTGTTGTCTTGAAGTGTATATTTGCACAGTGTCACAAGTTTCACAGTACGTGTGGCCATTGTCCCAGCAGCTCTCATGTGATCAGGCAGCAATTAATGCATCTTGAACCTATTCTCTTTTTCATTGTGTGTTTCTTTGGAGTTAGAATGGCTATAATGGCTTCATCAAAAACAGTCTTCAATCCTTTCTGCGTTAAAGCTGAGCATTCCACATAGCAATAGGCTCCTATCTGTCAAGAAAACAAATGCATTTAATAGCAACATAGACAGCCTGCATCTCCCCCAAACTCTATTAGTGAACTCAGGGGGCTTTCATTTTTATTGAAACATCAATGTTTGTTTTTTTATTTGTCTTTGCCCTGAGAAAAACACTCCAGCCCTCTACCTTCCAGAAAAAAGTTTGTCTTTTGGTGACAGATATAGAATTCTTTTCATTACATTCACGGTTAGGGGAAAAAATATTAAATACACTGGTGTTTTCAGTTTGTTTTACTTTCGGCAGTATATTTGTATCTTGAGTCATTTTAGGAAGGTAGAAAGAAGAAATGAAGTGTACTAATATTTAATGCACAAACAGGGATTACCATCAATCAGAAAATTTCTACGGTTAAATACATTATCACTCCTGATATAAATATTATACTTGAGACTTCAAATTCAGATGACTATTTTAATTTTCTCAAATGTATTCTCACAGTGTTCCATTGCCTTATATTGAAGTAGGTTATCTTTCAATTATTGAAAAATACTACATGAACTCTTACTTAATAGTATTTAATACTATATATTATTCACAAACAAAACAGCTGTATTAACAGATAAGATTATGGACTGCTTAATTCTTACACAGCTGCCTTTAAATGTAGTATAAAAATCTGCATCCTCGCTCCTCCTCATTGAAAGAGAAAGAAATATGAAAATAACTTGCTCATTGTTTTCAGTGGCACTGGTACATTTGAAAAACACAGAAATGCTAGAAGTTTATTCCCTGAGATTGTGGGCACATGCTTCCCATGCCAAACAATACTGGCAGCTGGCAATGCAGGAAGTCTGGAAAGAAGTCACATATAGAGGAAAATGTGGAACAAAGCAGTATTAAAATTTAGGGATAACTAAATGTAAGAAAAGTTAAGGCAGAACCAACCTGCAGAAAAATCTCCCTGTTTGCAATTAGTCTAAATTCCTAATCCTCCACATCAGCTTCCTTATGGCCCTTGTCCACACTAATTGATGTGATGCATAGTATAACATATAATCAGGAGAGCATTTGGTTAGGGAAGTATTGTGATTATACCCTTTATCTGGAAATAATTGAACTTAAGGGCAATTGTTCCCCCCTGAGTCTCTATCTTTTTTTTAATTGAAAATGCTATACTAATGTCTGCTGGTTTTATATTTTTGTTTACTTTATTTAGAGTTATGTCCTCTATGAGGGTGAAGGTTTGTTCTCTGAGCTTGTGGGTTAGTTTCCGAATGTTTCGTTATGTCCTCTACATCCAAGGATTCAAAGGGATTTGCATGGAGATACACTTCCTTGTTGCCACGAAGCAGCAACTTTCAAAGTACAGGTAGACTTTGTTATGATGGCATTCCTAGCAGCCATTGCAACCTCAGGATGTTTGGATTGTTAAGCAGGGTGCACAACGTAGTGGATAGGAGCTATGACATGTGGATGTGCTACGGACTGTAAGTAGGAACTTGTACTCTTTAGTCAGCTCCTCAGGAGTAAAAACAGCAGGAATAGCTTACTAGGGTGACATGCAACCTTCCCTGGCAGCTTCCACATTGACTTTGCTTGTGGGAAGATGATAGGGAAGGTTGCAAATGGAAATCATGTGATGGGGCACACTGACACTGTAATTGTAGCTGAGCATCTGGATTGCAGTCACATGACCATAGGAATGCTGCAACGGTTGGAACTTTGAGGACTGGTCATAAGTCCATTTCTTCAGCACCGCTGTAACTCCAAGCAGTTGCTGAATGAATAGATTTAAATCAAGGATTACCTGTAGGTTGGGCTGATCCTTTTGTATGGATGCTGCAAGTCTTTTCATACAGAAAGATAAAATCAAGTAGGGGAAATACAATACGCATACTGTAATACCAAGAAGATTTGAACTCTTAAATCTCCAGCTTACCTCTTTTGCTAATTTAACGCCCTGCTCCATACATATTGGTTTTTCTTTCATGTCATTTAGCCTTGCTAATGTTTTAGGATCATCACGAAGATCAATCTGTTAGAAAATTTACAGAAGATATGTACACTTCCTTCTACATGTTACGAATCAAACTTTACAGACTTTATCAAAAAAAGAAAATAGAAGTAGCTCCAATACAAGGTAGCAATGCTGATGTCTCACAGAACAGCTTGGGGTTTAAATTAGGCATGATTAATATTGAACTTGGTGAGATTTAACCATGCTAACTCAGGCTAATTCAATCTATAACCTTTGCTTTAACTGGAATCTCAAGCCTATTTCCGTAAGGTACATTGTGGTTCAAATGAACTATGTGCAAATTAAAAGGCCCTATGACATTTCCAGAGAATGCCCTCAAAAGGCATTCTTCCAAAATTTTAGCTAAACATGCAAAAAGCCAAGAGCACAGAATAATCAATAATTTGAATATGAGAGGCAGGGATTCTTTTATTTTTCTACTTATTTTCATTCTTCTGTTTATTCGGAGACCAAAGATTAATTAAGGAAAAAGTTTGGAGGAAATGTGCAGAAGAAAATTGGTAGGTGGAAGAAAGGCTAAATGTTCCTCAGGTCATTTGTAATTACGTATTTGTTCATTGATTTATTTCACTTAGGCACCACCAACTACTGAAAACAACAGGCGTACAAATTACATTTTAAAAAAAGTAAACAAAATGGCAAATCCAGCCGAAGTCACAAAATATATATCATGCACCCAGCAAGGGGCTTCATTCATCTCAGCCAGAACCTGAGAAAAAAGCCAGGTTTTCAAGGCATCATCTGAGAGGGAACTTGAAAGTATCTACTGGTAAACTGGTGCTTGTGAAACAGTTATTTCACAACAACTCCTGTCTTCAGCTTCAGAATAAATTACGGACCTTTGTGGTTTCAGGGATACAGATGTGGAGAGCCAATTTATTTTTGGCTCAGCTGTGGCATATTCGAAGCCATAGTAAAACTTGCCTTTTAGAATTGCTGCATGCTCTATGGATCTAGCTTGTTTCTATATTTGTGAGCTCCCTACTGCTGATTCAAGCAGGTCTTTCAAGGTAAGAGTGAGCTGATGGATTTGCAGCCAACTCATTCATAGAAATCAGTTAGATATATTGCATAGAGATAAGGTGGGGGTGGGGAATACAAGCATTTTTAAAATTTCCTTGGTGCGGAAAAGGAATTCGGGAATTTCCAGCTTTCTAGCATCTGTGACAAGGCAGTAAATACATAAAAATATTTGCTCATTTTTTCCGGTGCATGAAGTCTACCTGATTTTCAAGAATTAGGGAGTGGGATTATCGATGATATGCCCTCAGCGTGTAACTCTATCTTGAAATTTGGAATTAATTCCATGGTTAATTTTTCAAGATGAAAAAAAGAGGGAAATGGTAAGATGCATACTTTGTGAATAAAAACTGGGAGGGGAAAAAAAGCAGGCTCTGCTTTTGCAGTAATATATACCTGAAACCATATATGGGGTGGTTGAAAAAGAGGATGGTCTTTTTTACCAACAGGTTACCCCCACATTTCTATTTTGAAAACCAGTGGTGGGCACTGAGCCCACAGACTGACAATGTCACATGAGTAAAAAAAAGGTGAACCAATTCTTCTTACCCAGAGCGTACACAGTGATGTGTATCTATGTATACATTTATCAGCAAAGGAGACCACAAGACTCTTCATTCCATCCAAGTGCAACATGTGATACCCACACTTGTCTGAATCAGCTGTTTGGCTGATGATTGCTGCTTTATTGTTTGGGAGCAAACACCCTTTTTGTTCATAGGCAGAGCAGATCAAAACACAGAGCTTTGCTTTCAATTTAAATGCTGAAAGAAGTTTTAAAAATTCATAAAGAGGACAAAAGGGATGGAGGTGTTCTCAAAGGACTTGGTGCCCTAACAAGAACAACAAAAGTAGATTAAGATGCAGTTTTGTTTTCTCTCTTCATAGGGGGAGTTTCTCCATTCCATAGTTAATCTTTCAAAGTCTGTTTACAACTAATGGTGTTAATCACAGAAGGACTAGAGGGCTCCAGTTGTCACTTCTGGCTCTAAAATTAGATTGCTTGGGATGCATTTCTTGTTATTTTAGTTGCAAACTAGAAATGTAAGCCTACATGCTTGGAGAGTGCAAGGGGTGAGGATACTGTTGCTTGATCTCGAAAGAGGGAGAACCTACATTTTTGTGACAAAGAGGAAATTATAGGTATTTAAACTTCTTCTGAATTGTAAGTGGTTAAGGCAAAGATTTCATGGGGAAGGGTGGATTTGAAAAGAATATGCAGGAAAAAATAAAAATGGCAATATACTGAGAAGGGCATTGTGACAAAAGAAACAATTAGAATGGGCACTTGAAGAATGTAGGAATCTGTTTAACAGCTGATAGTAACAGAGTTACAGAGGTAAAGATCACAGGAAGGAGCATGTCAGTAATATTTAAAGGCAAAAATGTGCAATGCATGTATTTTTGTAAAGGAAGAAGAAAATATCTTGCTACTTTGGATGGATGGATGGACAGGTAGATAGGTAGGTAGGCAGAGATAGAGTAAGATAGACAGAGAGACAGGTATTTTGAGCCACGTACCTGCGTTCCAACCAATAAATAAGGTACATTTGGTGCATATTCTTTAAGTTCTGGTACCCATTCCTCCTTCACATTCTGGAAAGAAGCTGGATTTACCACAGAGAAACAGATGAGGAAAACATCAGTCATGGGGTATGACAGCGGTCTGAGGCGATCATAGTCTTCCTGAAGACAGACAGATACATATATACATGTATTACTTTTCATTAAAAAATTGAATTTTGATCACAATCATTTCTAATAGATACACATGCTGATGTTTCCAAGCAATTGCTATTCTCAGTATTCCATGCTAAATAAACTGAGAGTTAAAAGCCTTTTCCAATGTATTGCAGATTATACTTTCCTCCTATTTTTGGTCCATTTGGGTGGTAGTACTACTATAAAAATCAGACAGTTACCTTCCCTGTCGGCTCTTATAATATATGGAGTAATGGATAAATTTCCAAGAATTATTTCACACACAGCAAACAAACAAAAAAACATCTTATTTTTCAAGACATTAAGCCAAGCTGTGGATGTTACTTGATTTTAATATTTTTGAGGAGTGTATAAAAGGACAACAACAACAACAACCCTGAATTGAACTGCTTGTTTATTTGGTGAGGTCCTCATCAAAATAAATTAATAGCATTTTTTCTGGATCAAATTAAAGTTTTAGGAATAGATTATCCAAAATGGCCAATGAGATGTCAATAAAAGCCCGCCTACAGGGCTCAAGCACAATGGGTGCCTGTCCTGATATTCTTAACATTTGGTACCCAGGACTTGCTGCCTCTCATCCTGGAAATAGCCTAAAACAGCTGTCACAACCAATTGATGTACTTTATCTAATACCTCTTTGAAGTCATTCATGTTAGTAGCCACAACATCTTGTGATAATTGTTTGAATTTCTGATATCATATATCTGTCATATCATATATATATATCTGTCTTGAATGTTTCATTATGCAGCTTCCTTGCAAGGGATTGAATATTCTTAATATATGGGATAAAAACTAATCCCTGTCCACTTTCTCAGCTCCATTCATAAACATTTCGATCACATGTCTCAAACACTGTAGCTTTGCCTTTTTGGCTTCATTTCTTTCACATGTTGCTTCGATTATGGCCTCTCTGCCACACTAGAGAAGTAATAAAAATATGTTGTAAGATGCATTGCTACTTTCCATAAGGATAGAATTTCCTTTTTACATAGTACGTTAATATCTCTAGTGCTATCTGAGATGCGGTGACGTGTGGTGAGGTTTATGGCTGGTGAGACAAAAAGAAAGAAAGCGGCTTTTGCCCGCCCCACCACTATGTCAGAGTCAGACATAGCAGGGGGCAGGCAAAAGCCGCTTTCTTTTGCAGCAAAAGAAAGCTCCAGCCCGCCAGCAGAGGCGGGTAAAAGATTACTTACAAATTACATTAATTTTGAATTCCTCGCCCTCCCTCCGACCCACATACCTTTTCCAGCTGTTACACAATCACAGAGGATTTCAACTTGCTTTTGCCTGCCATCATGAAAATGTAAAAATATAAAAGGAAAAAAGCAAGAGCTGCTGAGGTCAGGCTGGGTTAGCTGCTGCTAGAGTCCCCAATGGATCACTCTGCTTAACTGTTTAAAAAAGCCTCTAAAAACCACGTGCCTCATCTACATAAGGATTTTTTTGGCTTTTAACCCTTGCTTAACTCTGTTCGAGTGATCAAAAAGTCAGACTAAATGAGGCATGTGGTTCTCCCGCCTCCTCCTGTAGAGGGCACTTTTTTAGAGGCTTTTTTAAACAGTTAAGCACTAAGCAGAGTCATCCACTGTGACTCTGGCAGCAACTACCTCAGCCTTTTTCCTTTTACATTTTTTTCTTTTCATGATGACAGTGGTGAGGCTCTGCCTCCCCTGCCTCCCCTGCCTGCATGTCACTGCTGAGATGCAGACATTTCATTACCCAACTAGGTAACATCATCAGTGTGATGTTACTTAGTTGGATAACGAAATGGGCTTTTTAAGCAAACAACCAAGCTCAGAAGCACCAAGAACACCACAGTTCAATCCTGAGCTATATAAATACTCTTCTATTGGAACCTTTCAATCATAACTCCAACTCCTGTTCGGTCACTTGCACTTCTGACTTTAGTAGCATATATGTGAAGTTAATGTTTTTGGTCTTAATATTTATCACTCATACTGATATCTGACATTTTATAGCCTAATTTGGAGAGATCCTTTAAGAAGTCTTCAGTATCCCTTTTTGTTAATTGCTCAAAATAATAATGTTATTATCTATTATTGTACAGCCTGAATGTTCATTCCTAATTCTATTAATGAGGAAGAGAGAAAGTTCCTGCTTCCAGTCTTTGAAACATGTACTTCCTGAACTAAAATTGCCAATGCATCATATTGAATCTCAATTTAGGATGTCCTATCCTAAAAGAAATAAAACTAATAAGAATAATGAAGTCCTGTGATTATGTATAGCAAGACTGGAATATGCTTAAAGAAAAACCTTATGTGGTTTTTCATGTTAGTTTTTTTTAAAGTCACAGAACAAAAAGATGTAAAATATGTAGCTAGTAAGAATATATTCTTAATTTCTCTCAAAATATAGTACTTTCAAGATTATCCAATGAAAAAGGAAACGGTAAAGATTCCTCTTGCACATATGTGCTAGGCATTCTCAACTCTAGGGGGCAGTGCTCATCTCTACTTCAAAGCCAAAGAGCCAGCGCTATCTGAAGATGTCTACATGGTCATGTGGCCAATGAAACAGTTAACTAAGACATATTCCAAACAAAGCAAAAATTCATACAACACAATCAACCTATAAATTTTACTGTTAACTGGATGTGCTGAAAGCTAGTAGCACTTTAACCATCCATTATATCATTTCATGGAGACTACTAGCTATGAACAACCAAAAAACCCACAACTGTAATGTACAAAAGACAGTTAACCTCTGATGTGACAAAGCCATCTGGGACATTGTAATCTTTATGGTTTTAAGACTTAGCTTTCTGTTTTGTTGTCATATCCAGGAAAGCATGGTCTTTTCTGGAGGGAAACCACAGCAAAATCTGAAAGTAACTCCATAATTGCAAATCAAATCTGTTTTCAGAGAGTATTTCTTCAAACTATTGTTAGATTGAAGATAAAGTCATGTTTAAGGAACTGAAAGTCTTATAAAAAGGACCTCATTTCTCAAGATACACACTAAAGCTGTCTTCTCTCATGTATTGGAATTCAATTCCAAAAATACACAGAGCACCATGGTTATGCTGGGATTGGTTCAACACACCTAGACAACAGAAGATTGAGGAAGGCTGATATGTAGACTTTACAATATTTTATCACTTTATCAATTTTAAAAAATCTAATATCTACACAAATCAAAGGGATACCTTGACAGGTAGAAACATGACAAAACTGATCCCCTTTAAATATGCATTAATTCTTGGAAAAATATGATTGAATAGCTACTTTAAACTAAATTATAATGTGATTTGTTTAAGCTTTGCTTTGGCATGATAAGCACATGGGTTTAGTGAATAAACCATTGTTTGTTTTAGGGCAGCAAGCCTCAGACTAAAGTCAGTTTATTACTGACTTGTTAAATGCACCATCATTTTAAGTGAGGTCTGAATAAGGATGCAGGGCACTTTTTTGTAGTTTCTTACCTTATTTCTAGTTGGCTTTTGTTACTGATAGCACTGCAACATTTAAAAAAGCATGGATTTCAATGTTAAGGGCAAGTCAGTTTGCAGCACTTTCTAGAAATACGAATTGGCATCTGTTAAAACTGCAAGGTGTTTCAAATAGGTATCTCCTGTATCTCTAACTAAGAAAGAACAACTCTGGGCTCCTCTTTCAAATGTTCTACTGGAGATCTGAATAGCATGGAAAGAACGTTGGTCCTTACCTGAACGTTTTTTTTTCGGTAGTAGAGGCGGGAGGGACTACAACAGGGTTTAGTCACAGCCTGATTGGTCCAGAGACTGAGGGATTTTTCTTTTTATCAAAGATTCTTTTATTACATTTTCATTTTCCTTTATACAATCACTTAAATACTGTGCAGTTAAAAAAAAAGAAGCAATAAACAACTCATAACACTTCTATCCTACATACACCCTTCCTTCTACCCCTCCAACTTTCATTTCTCCCTTCCAACAATCCCCTCTTCTACTTCCCCTCCCCCTCAGCCATTCCTTTCTCCCCTTCCCACCATCTCACCCTCCTTACATTCCCTTCTCACTCCCTCTTAATTCCCCCCTCTTCTTTCCCTTTACACCTCGCTTCGGTGTATTTCTAGTATTCATTGGTCTATTTGTTTTGTACTAAAACAAAAGAAAAATAAAAGGAAAAGAAAGAAGAAAAGAAAAAAAGAAAAAAAAGCAACAGTATCCAAGTGCATTCATTGTTCTGAAAATTGAGTCTATACTTCCACCCTCCCCCCCACCCACCCCCTGAACCCCCCTCCCTGACCCCCTTCCGACTTCCCAGGTCCCATTCCCGGCATCGTTCTTTATCAAGCAAAGTCTGGAGTATATTGAAACCAAATAGATTAGAAGTTACAAAATAATAAAAAATAATAAAAAATAAAGAACAAAAAAGAAAAGAATAATAAAAAGAAAAAAAGGAGGGGGGTAACCCCCCCTCAAGAAAGAGAAGTCAATATACTCTCTAACATTAAACTCAGCTTCTCATTATTTTTAAGATTTTAAACAATGTCTTTACCTGCTTCCGCATATAAATTCTATACCTCCCATCCTGCCTTTACCCGTGTCCGCATATATATTTTATCCTCATCCATTGCTCCTCTCATATTTACTCCACCCTCGTGTAGACTCTCCAGATAATCTTTCTTAACCTTGTATTCAAATAACAATTTATACAAAAATCAGCTTACATTCTGGATCAAGATAATCTAATTGATCTTTCACTACCCTTCCATCTACCCCACGCACCCGACTCCATTCATCCCAAACCACAATCCAAGAAAACGATGATCTCCGCTCTCCTCGCCCCAAAGAATAGATCATGCGCAGTTTAAATTAAGATTCAAACAAGTCTTATATAAGTCCCATATAATATATGTCCAAATTCAGCACCGCTTCTTTCAGTCTCAATATCTCTTCATCGGTATACAGCTTTGTCATTTTATACCAGACAGGAGTCCTGAAATTTTATTCAAATTAAAAATTTAAGAAGTATTTTAAAGGCATAGCTGGATCTTTATTCTTTACTCTTCTGCCCTTCCGGAAAGGGAAAGCAACACCCGCCGCCTTGTAGCCACGTGTCCCGCTGCTTATCTTCTCCTTCTCCTTGTCTTTCTCCAAGTCCGGATGAATCAGGAAGTCCCGCCTTCAGGGTTTTGTAGTAAAAATCTCGGGCTTCGCAAACAGAATTGAGACGATATTTTTGGTTCTCAAATGTGACTGTGATACCAGATGGCACTTCCCATTTATATTGTATCTGGGAATCTCTGAGTTTTTCAGTTAAGAAAGTGTAGTCTCTCCTTGCTCTTAATATTTGAGATGGTATTTCTTTAAAAACAATCAAGTCCTGTCCATCGATTTGCAGCCTGTTATTGTAAAACTTCTGTATTATCGCATTTCTGGATTCTCTTGTGGTGAAATATATAATTATATCCCTCGGAAGCTGTCGTTGTTTTGCTACACACGAGTTCTGGCGATAAATTTTTTGAATCTGCCAATCAAAGTTAAATCCCGGACTTCCCACCGAACGTCTGAAAGCTTCAAAAAAGGTCTGTTTCAAATTCTCCTGTTCCTTCTCACGCAATCCTCTGACTCTTATTGCAAACGCAGTCTTATTGTAATTTATCATAACGAGTTGTTTTTGAGCATTTTCAACTTCCTGTTGTAACGTTTGAATTTTAGATGTCAAATTAGAATTAGTTTTTTCCAAAAGTTCCAATTTGTCCTCCATTTCAGAAACATAGCCTGTCATAACAGTCATAACTCTGATCGTATCTTCCCTTGTTTGAGCAATCTTGGCGTCCAGTTTATCATATAAGTCCGATAAAAGTTGTTTAATTTCCTGTCTGAACTCTTTAAGGGTTTCAAAAAGAAATTCTTGCGTTAAGAGATCTCCAGTGGAGGGCGTGGGAGGCAAGGGCAGCGATTTTGTAACAATTTCTTGAGATGTATTATTAAGGAAACGCTTAGACTGCTTCGATTTGGGAGCCATTATAAAAAACGCACAAACAAACAAAGTCTCTGCTCCCCTCGGTTTTAAATGGGATACTATTTATAGATTTTTAACAGTTAATAAGGAGAAGTCTTCAGGAGAATAGAGCTGATTGAGTGTGTCATATATCAAACGCAGAAGCTATAAAATCGCCATCTTGTAACGCAGCTGGATAAGAAAGCCTTTTATAAAATTGAAGCTGGTATTTTGAATAGTAATAAGAAAAAAAAATTTACAACTTCAAGTTAATATTTGGTTTTGAAGCCATTTCAAAATTTATCTGCCTGCAGTTAATAAAACTCTATTGCCTGAATATGCAGCTTTAAGTGGAGAGGCTGAATTCCCCTTTTATTTTGAAGTTAAGGCTTGGCAAAACTTTCAGTGAGTAAACATTGTAACAAGACCGTTCAGCAGATTCATCACCATTTAACTTCCAGATAAGCAAAGTTAATGAAGAAGTAACATTCTTGTAGAAATAAAGCTAATTAAAAAGCTTCTGCTGGCCTATTGTGAAACCAAAACATGTGATAAGCAATCTCTTTTGTTTTGGATTCTTGTGAATTCTTGTGAGGATTAACAAAAAGTGTTCATTATTACCGGAGAAACCAGCCTGCTCGGCGCCATTTTAAAAGGCTCTAAGTAAATAATTTTTCGGAGGAGAAAAAGAAAAGAAGCTAAAATGTTGATAAACAATTATTGTGCACGGAAATGGATTCAGCTCGTGATAAGATTAAATCAAACAAAACTTTGAGCAGAGTGGGGGAGTCTTACTTTGTCCTGCACAAGGCAGTTTGAAGTTCCCAGCACGGACAGCCGTTCTGCCTTGGGCTAGCCCCCCTTTCCTTGCAAGCACAAAAGCTGCAAAAATCGAAGAGCATTTGCCAGCAAAACAGTTTCTTCTTTCCTTCTTGCCTGAAGGATAAGAAAACCTGATAAGACGTCAGATGGAAGATCCTCTAAACAGGTACGTAGCCAGGAATTCAGAAGCAGCTGATTTTTTTGCTGCCACCACCAGCAAGCTCCTCCCAGGAAGCCCCTGAGGGATTTTTCTTAAGTATCCTCCTTTCCCTCTTGGCTCCCAGTTTCATGAGGTCGAATGGAAAAACTGACAGCATTATGTAAGGAAAATAACACCACATATACAGAGAAATACACTGACCACCCCTACCCCATCTGATCAAACCAAGGGCAGAAAGTAGCCCCTCCCCGCTCTACTACAGAAAAGGACCAACGTTCTTTTCCCTGTAGTTTCGGTGGGAGGGGCTACAACAGAGACATACCCAAGCTAAGTCCCAGGGCAGGCCGTTGACTCCATGGGAGGGGGGTCGCCACCTGTTGGAGTACCCGACGGCCGAAGGCCGCGTCCGCCGAAGCGAAACGACCAAGGCGATAGTGCCGAATAAAGGGGGAAGGAGAGGCCCAGGTGGCCGCCCTACAAATATCCTTCAGCGGAGCCCTGGTAGCTCAAGCAGTTGTGGTAGCCACACTCCTAGTGGAGTGGGTGGTAATGCCCTGCGGTGGAACCTGGTGAACTGCCTAATAGGACTCCATGATGGCCTGCTGCAACTACCTGCCTATGGTGGCGGAAGATATGCTAGCACCTAGTGTACTAGGTTGGAAGGACAGGAACAGGGCCTCTGATCACCTGATAGGAGATGTACGCTTGAGATAAATGTATAGGGTGCAGCAGACATCCAGGCGGTGCCAGCGGACCTCCCTCTCATGGGAAGGAGAAGGACAGAAGTTGGGAAGAATGACCTCCTGCGACCTATGGAATAAGGAGTTGACCTTTGGAAGGAAAGTTGGATCTAGCCTCAGGACAACCCTGTCTTGGTAGAATTGGCACAAATCCTCCTTGGATAACAAGGTGCCCAACTCGGAAATCCATCTAGCTGAAGTTATGGCGACAAAGAAAATCACCTTCAGGGTCAGGACCTAAGGTGTACGGTCCTCAACGGCTCGAAGGGGGCACCTGTAAGGGCTCTAAGAAGCAGAAAGAGATCCCACGTGGGGGAACCTGTGTACTGGGGGAGAACACAGGTTTGCCACCATGGTCTAGACCATGTTGTAGGAATTCGAAGACCTGGGCAACCGAGGCAGAAGCTGGGGATATTTGGAACCTCCCACACCAGGACACAAACATCAACCATGTCAAATTATAAATTTGAGTGGTACAAGGAAACCTGGCAGCCTCGATGGTGGAGATAACCCGGGCAGACAGACTAGCGTCCCTCAGAAGGCACCACTCAAGTGCTAGGTGGTCAGCTGGAGCCACTGGGGCTTCGGGTGAACCAGGACCCCTTGGCACAGGGCGACTTCCTCCCAGGGAATCCTCCAGGGTGGAGAGATGGATAGTTGGACAAGGTCTGCAAACCAAGGTCGTCTCGGCCAAAACGGGGCCACCAGGATGATATGGGTCCCTTCCAACACTATTTTCCTCAGGGTTCCCTGGATGAGAGGAAGGGGAGGAAAGGCATAAAGAAGACCGGGGGAGGCACGGGAAAGCGGGAAAAGAACTGGGGAAGTTGAGCGTTGGTTGGGCTGGCGAACAAGTCCACCAGTGGATCGCTAAAAAGGAGGCAGATCCTATGAAATATCTCTGGAGCCAGCTGCCACTCGCCGTGATCCACTATCATCCAGCTCAACCTGTTGGCTTGGTGATTGGCAATGCCCGAGATGTGCTTCGATATGATGGATGCCAAGTTCTTTTCCGCCCATAGACCGAGCTTCCGAGCTTCTTGCCACAGGCTTTTTGAATGAGTCCCCCCTTGACGATTTATGTGAGCTTTTGCAGCAACATTGTCCGTCAGGAGGAGGACATGTCGATTGGCTATCGAGTCTCGAAAGTGAAGAAGGGCCAGCCTGGCCGCCTTCAGCTCCAGCCAATTGATGTTGTGGTGTAGGTCGGACTTCAACCATCGTCCCTGCACCAGGCTGGCCTCCATCACCGCTCCCCAGCCGAAGAGGCTGGCGGCCGTCGTGATGGAGATGCGGTCCAGTTTCCAGAATTCAGCCCTGCAGTTCAAGAACAGAGACAGCCACCACCTCAGGGACCAGCGGAGACCCGGTGGTAGATGAATGGAACACGGGGAGTTGCTCATCCACTGTCGTTGGAATGGAATGAGCGTCCACTGAAGTGTTCTGGAGTGTAGGTGGGCCCACGGGACGATCTCTATGCATGACACCATCTTGGCCAGTAATCGTGCCAAGTCAGGATGGAAGCTGACCGACTTGTGTGGACGTGCCATGCCAAGGTTTGCAGATTTGTCATGCGTTCTGGTGAAAGACGAACTAGCCCTGATCTCGAATCTATCATTGTGCCTAAGTGTAGGATTTTTGTCGATGGAGAGTAATGGCTCTTGGAGAAGTTGATAGAAAACCCCAGGGACTGTAGAGTCCGGATGGTGATCTGCAGTTCCAGATTCTCCTCAGTCCGGGAGTGGGCTAGGACGAGCACATCATCGAGGTAACAATGGAGTCTCACCGGCAGGGAACGCAGGTGAGCTGCCATCACTGCCAGGATTTTTATGAACGTGCGGGGGGCAGAGGCCAGGCCAAATGGGAGTGCCCTGTACTGAAAATGATGACCCTTGTGGGAAAAACGGAGGAATTTGCGTTTTGGGCTGGCCGAATCAGAATGTGTAAGTATGCCTCTGTTAAGTCTATTGATGCCATGAAGTCTCCCCGTCTGATCCCCAGTAATATGGATTTGAGAGAGGACATCTTGAAGTGCTGGTAGACCAGGAACGAATTCAGATGCTTCAAGTCTAGGATCACTCTCCATCCCCCGGAGCTCTTTGGGACAACAAAGAGGTTTGAGTACACACCTTGCCCATACTCCTCTGGAGGAACCGGCTCGACCACCTGAATGTGTAGCAGATGCTGGCTTGCCAGAAGCATTAGGCAGCACCTTTCTGGATCCCTGGAGGGAGGGAAAGTCCTGAAGAGCGTCGGGGGAGGGGAGAGGAACTCCAGATGGAGACTCTCCCTGACTGTCGACCTGACCCAGGCATCTGATGTTATCTGATCCCGCTGGTCCATGAAGGATGCTAGGCGGCCGCCTATGGGTTGACTCGGGTTGGAGTCAATTCCCCCTGCGGAAGGAACGGCCGCCCCCTCCGCAAAAGGACTTGAAACCTATTCCTATCTTGGTAATCGGCTGCTGACTCTGTCTATCATACCTGTAGGGAGCGTACTGCTGTTGGCGATAGTCCTGAAGGACAAAGGCCTATGGTAGGAAGACGGACGGTTGTCCTGCTTCTTAGAATTTGAAGGTAGGACCTTCTTTTTATCCTTGTTCTCCACAAGGATGGGATCAAGGGAAGCTCCAAAAAGGGTAGGGCTGGTGAAGGGGGCCACCACCAGGTTCCACTTGGACTTGTTGTCCATTTGCCAATTACTGAGCCACAGGAGTCTCCTCGCAGTCACAGAGGTGGATAGGGCTCTGGGCGCAAATTTAATGGAATCCAGGGTGGCGTACGCCGAGAACTGGGTAGCTGAAATGATCTTAGTGAGGTCTTGATGAAGACACTAATCTTGGATCGGAATGCGGTCCTGTAGTTGTCGTAGCCACATGACCATTGTGCGGTTGAAATAGGACACTGCTGCGGTCGCCTTAATAGCCCAGACAGAACCGTTGAAGTTCTTACAAAGAGTAAGCTCCGCATGCTTGTCCTCTGGTTTCAGCTTGTCACCCACGTCACCCGAGACGACTGTGGATGCGTTAGCCAAAAGGGCGACCGGGGCATCTACCATGGGAAGTTGCAGAGCCTGGAAGAAAGCCTGCTCCATATTGTAATAATGCTTATCATTGCTTCCAGGATTGGGCAAGGAGGAAGGCCTCGTCCACTGATTTTGGACCACTTCCAGGAAAATGGGAGGGGCTGGGACCTCTTCTTTATCCGTGTTGAGACTTATAAACATGGCCAAGTTGGGATCCCTGTGCTGGGAGACTGGCGGAGCCCCCGTGCCAATCTGAGTAGTATTTGTCTAACATAGGCTTGAAAGTGGCGGGAGGAAAAAGACCCGGAAATGCTGGGGCCTCTGGGGGAACGGAATCCTTATCCTCTGAAAACGCCAAGTCTGGGTGTGACCCTACCGCGATGACATAACCGCGGAGGGCAAATCCGCGCCTACCGAAGCACCCTAAACCTAACCCTAAACCTAACCCTAAACCTAACCCTAAACCTAACCCTAACCCTAAACCTAACCCTAAACCTAGGGGCTTGCAAGTGGGGCGGCGACGCACGGCGGAGGCAGGCTGCCCTCTTCTTCCTCAACAACATCTCCTTGGCTACCGCCGCCGGGCAAGCCCGCTTCGCCGGCCCCGGGAGAGCCTCAGCCGCTGCCGCTGCTGCGTCCTCCGCCGCCGCTGGCGCCTCCCCTGGAGGAAGAGGCAGGGCGGGTGGCGGCGGCGGCCCCGCTTGGGCCCCCCACGGGCTTCCTGCTGCCCCTCGCGGCTGAGCTGGACCCTTCCCGCGGGCTGCTGCTGCTGGGCAGCCCGCTTTGTCCCGTGCTGCCGTGGCGGGGGTCTTGGTGGGCGCCCCCAAGACGGGCTGGAGGAGGAAGGCTACCTTTGGAGGTACAGAGTCAAAGAACGAAACATGTAGAACGCCCTTCTGTCGCCGCACTGTTGTCGTGGCGGTGATGACGCGCAGTGATGACGTTGCGGCTTTAGCGACGCAGTTTAATCACCATTTTGACGAGCGCGGTTTTGTCGTGCCACAGGGTGTGTGACCTCCCCCAAGTGGAACCCTCACTGACCACTGAAGGGAAAGGAGGCCTAGGGTTATTGTGTCCTCTGGAAGAAGAGGGGGATCTCCGCCTGGAAACCGCCAGTGGTTTGGGCGCCCCTTGGGAAGAACTGTCCCTCTGGGCTAGGCCCAAGGAAATACCCCTAGATATAGCTGCAGAGATGAGTCTCCTGATGCTATCAGGCAATTGGTCTAAATCCTCCTCAGAAGGGCCCCGTGATGGAGGCCCTCGGGGGCAAGTTGAGCTGCCAGAAGGTAGTCCCAAGATCCCCCTTCTCCTGGGTCCTCCACCCTTTCCCTATAGACTCTAGGTGAGATGGGGGAGGAGAGGTCACCCTCCTGTGGGCCCTTGCAGGAGAAATAGAGGGAAAGGAAGGACTGAAGCCCCTAGGGGGCGAACCAGAGGTTTGAGAACGGGGTCCAATCGGAGATCTAAATCTGCTGGGGAATTCAGGCCTAGTTGCCTGAGCCAGACTTTCTGCCCTAGCTACCTGTTTTTCCAGGGCTTTTTGTCTTCTGGATTCATCTCTAGTGGCTGCTCTGGAAGGGCGCTGATCAGCTGTAGGCCTGGAGGCCGCTGCCCTGGGCCTAAGTCTGCCCTGGCACTCCTCCGCTAGATCTCCT
Organism: Thamnophis elegans; assembly: GCF_009769535.1. Classification (NCBI taxonomy): domain Eukaryota; kingdom Metazoa; phylum Chordata; class Lepidosauria; order Squamata; family Natricidae; genus Thamnophis; species Thamnophis elegans. Next base: position 97,382,351 of record NC_045544.1, on the reverse strand, counting down.
TGGGCCTGCAGCTCTGGAACTGTGGAGGCCATGCCTCACTCACGTGCATGTTGGATGGATGCAGTTGTCTGCTGGCCTTGATCCCTGGCCGCGCTGTAGGCACTGATCGAATCTTGTCGAGCCTCATTGCCTGCGGGCCCCAATCCGCAACCCCCAAAGCAGGCCGCTTCTGGTATTGCGGCAAGAGGCCGCCGCCCACGAGGTCGCACCAAAAATGGCCACCGTGCCCCGTGGGTGAAGAAACGGGCGATCACAGTGTTCTAAATTGGCTCTGAGGGAGTAGCCTCACGATGAGCCGAGTCCTTGAGACTCCTGCATCCAAACTCACAGTCCTCCTTTGTCTCCACGGGCCGCGCCACATTGAATTCAAACAGGCGCACCCTCCGGCAATGAATCAAGCCACGGCAGCACTTTGAAGCCGCGGCGAAGCTCCAGTGGCATTGCTAAAGCAGATCGGCCAAACAGGAAATTGTTGTTCACTAGAGGCCGCGCTTGAGCCGCTGAGACTGTAATCAGAGAAACTGCCACCGCTGTGCTCGAAAGGAGCAGGCAGCTCTCTGACTGGCTGCAGGGTAGGAGGCAAAGCTCCCCCCCTTTCCCCGTGAGACTGGAACTGTCTCTTCTGGCCACAGTCTGTTTTAATTAAATTTAGGATATCCAATTATTCGAATTAATACACGAGTTGACTTGTAGCTCACTGGAGCCACAGCTAGTGCTTGGACCAAAGACTGAGGGTAACTGGGAGCCGAGAGGGAAAGGAGTATACTTAAGAAAAATCCCTCAGTCTCTGGACCAATCAGGCTGTGACTAAACCCTGTTGTAGCCCCTCCCACAAAACTACAGGAAAACACACACATTCTCCTTCCTACCAGCTCACAATCAAAGATATGAAAGAGACAGAACTGGTATAATTACAATTACAATCCAACAACTTTAGCAACATAAACTACCAAAACTGTAGATGCATTATTGAATTCATTAAAAATAATAATTTATGGACTAAGAATACTAGTTAACAAAAAGTGTCCAGACTTAGTTGTCATCCTATGCACCCACTGCAAAAAAATTCTTATTGTCTAATTAAGATTAATCATTCTGGCCAGCCCCAAAAGATTTTATATAGCATTTGGGCCTTAAATTGAATTGTCAAATACTCCTACAATAGAAAAGAGGATGAAAGCTATTCATCTATTGTTCAAGACATGATGTTTACTGGAACCATCTGGAGATTAGTTCATTTACCAGTGAAAAAAGACAATGCCAGTATTAGACATACTCCCATTCAGAATAAGCTAAGCTACCTATGTAACAGGATATGCATTGGAGCCCCTCTACATGTACATTTCATCATTTTGAAAATGGCTCCATTTGTATTAAATTGACTGGTTGTATTGCTTCAGAAAGCATGGAAAAATTGGTATACTTCCATGGAGATCATACAAAATCTTTATGTCGTGCAAAAAATTAATATGCCAGGGAGAGAAAATGGCTTCTTGTCTGACATATCAATTTTCAACAAATGCAAAGTATTTTGTTATATATGGTCTATTCAAACAAAACCATCTTCAACTGCAGGTGACGTATATTTCCATATTCATTATAATTTTTTCCATTTTATAACATGCTTTGAAAAGTAGATTGAGTCAGTATATTTTTCACTGTCTTAAAAAGTGTCACACCAAAAGCAGATGAGGGGAAAAAAGAATTAAACCAAAAAGATATCAAAGCCAACAATCAGTTTTTGGTTGGACAGCGGAATGCTTACGGGTATGGCAAGAACATCTCATCTATTTACTCATTTGATACTCACAGGTACATGGCTTCTGCTCAACAGAATTTTGATTTAGCTGTCAATAGCTACTAATATATCTATCCCTCTTATATTGACCATCTCCTTTTTAAAAAGTGATCTGTTAGTCATTCAAAATATGGCAAACTATATTAGGCAATGCAGTGTCTATACCTGATTTTTTAAATCAAAATAAGTTTGGAACAGGTGGAGACCAGTAGAGCTAAAAGACCTGGTAAGAGAATTTAACTAACCCACAACTATAAATTAAACCTGGAAAAGGCAAAGAAATTTTGAGAACATAAATAATACTGATGGTCAGATTGGGACTTTTTTCCCCCCTAAAAGAACAAAGGAAGGTGGAGCATTGTAATACCAGCTCCCCCGGAAGTTCTTTGTCTGCACTTTCGAACAGAAGAACAGAAAGCAGAGCAGTTACAAACCCACATAATTATAATGTTAAATTTGGTTTGGGATCTTAAACAGAAACCAATATTTTTACTTTGTTTGAATTCCTTCCAGCTAAAATAATCAAGAAAAAAGCACGTTTTTCTTCTGAACCCACTCAATATAAACTCTAATTTGGTCTCAGATATCAAACAGAAATCAAATATTTTGATCTCTTTTTCTCTGATAATGGGTAATCTAACCTTAACTGTGTGGGAAGTTTTAATTAACCATAACTCAGAAGTTGCAAGAGCAGGAGGCAAAAGAGACACATACCCGAATCTAGCTCTTTATAAGCTTGTTCCAATTGATATGTTTTAAGCAGCTGTGGTTGATTGAGACGAAAATAAAAAATAAGTTATCACTGACAAAAATGCTTGGGAGTTGGGAATTTTGTACTGGACAATTAAGCACAGAACATTACCCATCACATGGCAAAGTATACCTTTTTATGGGAGATGTTAACTACATGGCAGAACATAAATTCTGCAAAGAAAGAATTCTATTTTCAGTACTCAAAATAAGTCTGGGGGAACTTCTGCAGAGCTGAACACTATGCCAGATTTTTTTTTTAACCATGGCACAATGGCCTAATTACACACAAGGCATAATTGATTGATCTGCACATGAGGTTAATCCAAGAGTTTGGGCAAAAAAGCTATCATACAATCTTCTGCAAATGCATGGTCGCCTCAAATCCCATGAAACCAGAGAGTCTTATAAGTCTGTGCACATACTCCTGAGATCACAGATAAGCTTTTTACAGTCCACAATAATACAAATTAACGATCTTTATCAAATGTACTAAAGAAGATTATATTAATCTTTCTCCTTTTGTATTATTTATTCTTTCCTGCCCTTCCCTCTCTTTCTTAAACCATTTCATATCATTTATTATGACTTTATTCATGAGAGGGCAGATAGTCAAATCTTTATTGAGACTACTATATACTTAGAGAACTGTATGCAACTCCACTTACTGAATCTCTAAAAGGATATTTGAGAACTGGAAAGGATGGTGAAAAAGAGCAACCAAAGTAATTCTGGTGATGGAGCCACTCTTCTGCAAGGAAAGGGGATACAGGTAGTCCTCAACTGACAACAATTCATTTAGTCATTGTTCAAAGTTACAACAGCACTGAAAAAAGTGATTTCTGACCATTTTTCACATTTACGACCTTTTGCAGCATCTCCATGGTTACAAAACCTGATCAGAATTCAGATGCTGGGCAACTGACTCATATTTATGATGGCTGCAATGCCCTGGATCCATGGGATCACGTTTTGTGACCTGACAAGCAAACTCAATGGAGAAGACAGATTCCCTTTGCAACTGTATTACTAACTTAACAACTGTGGTGATTCATTTAACAGCTGTGGCAAGAAAGGTGACAAAATGGGGAAAACTCATTTAACGACTGACTCACTGAGCAACAGACACCTTGGGCTCAGTTGTGGTCGTATGTCAAGGACTACCTGTACTAAAATAAGAGAAAAGGAAAATAAAAGTGCCGCATGAGAAGTTATTCAAGCTTCTCGTTCAAGAATATACTCAAGTCCAACTGTGAGAAACCTAGATGTTGTCTCACCAATCCTGACCACTGATTAAATATAAAAGCAGAATATCCACAACATAGTATGTACCAGGATTATGTACCGTATTTTTCGGACTATAAGACATATCAGTGTATAAGATGCACCAAGATTTTGAAGAGGTAAGTAAAAATTAAAAAAAAATTTTTTTGCCTTGCCCCAGCCCTGCTGAAGCCTGCAGAGTGCTGCTGGGGGCTGAGGGAAGGCAAAAAAGCCTCCATGTTTGCGAAAAATGGCTCATTTTTTGCCCGTTTTTCACAAAAACAGGCATTTTTGCCTTGCCCCAGCCCTGCTGAAGCCTGCCGAGTGCTGCTGGGGGCTGAGGGAAGGCTAAAAACTCTCCATTTTCGTGAAAAATGGCCCGTTTTTCATCTGTTTTTCACAAAAGTAGATATGGGGCTTCTGGAGGCCAAAAATGGCTGTATTCGGTGTATAAGATGCAGCAACATTTCCACGCTCTTTTAGGGAGGGGGGAAAGGTGCATCTTATACTCCAAAAAATACAGTATATATTGTCAAATTCCTCTGCTAATAACATACACATGCAAGTTTTGGGGAAACTTTGAACACTGCCTTTCACCTGGATAAACCAGCATCCATTTCTATCACTACAGCTACACTGTCTTCCAAGTATGATTCCCTAGAAAATTAACCTCAACCAGAAACTCTACAATAAATAACTGAGAGCCAAAGAGAATCTACGGAAAGGATGACAAATCTATACCCTTGTTCTTTCTCAGGGAAAAAAACATAAACTGTGCTCCAATATAGGGAAGTTTTTAAAATCAAATGGATTAATCAATTGTCTCATCAGTCACAATTCTGGAAATCAGTGTGTAGCCTGATTTGTACTGGATTTTCTCAATGGCATTGGATATCTAAAAGCATAATTCTATGGAACAATTTAGTAATTCTGTGGAAGTATGGCAATCCAAAACTGGCAAAGTACTGTGATGATGCGCGTGCTTTGAAGTAGAAAGTTCCATTCTAATCCACAGCATTATCAACTTCTTTTTTAATAAAATCACACAATATGAAAAAAAAAAACATCATTGCTTAACTCCCTCTAGTCCAGCCACTACAACCCAAGTCTAACATCACATTGCAGTCTTATGCTGGGCTGTTTGAAGATGAAGCATTTACAGTTCATTCATCCTGTATCAAACCCAAAAGCATGGTATTTCTCTGTTGGAACCCACCCTCCCATATTCTCCCATGCTTAATTCATAAACTATTCAATTCGGTTCTAAGTAGAACTAGAAGTATTCCAAAGGGAAGCACCTGTAGAATATATTAGCTCCAACATGTTATCTAATCCTCCTCTGTTCTTTCTGAGGAAAATTACCGTATTTTTCAGAGTATAAGACGCACCAAGGTTTTGAAGAGGCCATTTTTTTAAAGTAGGTAGGTAGATAGAGGGATAGAGAGGGAGAGAAAGAAAGAACTACAGTAGGCAGGTAGGAAGAGAGAGTGTGTGTGTAGATAGGTAGATAGAGGTAGATAGAGGAATAGAGAGAGAGAAATAGAAAGAGAGAGAGAAATACAGTAGATAGGTAGGGAGAGAGTAGGTAGGTAGGTAGGTAGGTAGATAGGTAAACGGATAGAGAGAGAGAGAAAGAGAAATACAGTTAGATAGGTAGGGAGAGATAGAATGTGTGTAGGTAGGTACAGGGATAGAGAGAAATAGAGATAGAGAAATACGGTAGATAGGTAGGTGTTTCTGCTGGCACAGCACTTGATCAATGTAATTCTCATCAATCAGTTAAAGACCTTTCCAAGAGGAGGAAAAAAAGTTTTTGCACTCTACAAACCTCCCAAAAACGGCCTGTTTTTCATGAAAACAGGCTTTTTTTTTAAAGGCATGAATAGCTTTGGGGGGCTTGCAGAGTGCTCTGGGAGAGGGGGAAAAACGAGCAAAAAATGACTCATTTTTTGTGAAAATGGACCCATTTTTTTGTCAAAAAAATTGCATGCATAGCCTTATGGAGGCTTATAGAGTACTGTTGGGGGATGGGGGGGACAAAAAACGGTCCATTTTTTGCTCATTTCTGCCCTCCCCAGCCCCCAGGAGCTCTCTGAAAGCTTCCATAAGGGTATGCATGGCCATTTTGGTGAAGGGGCGGGGCTTTGGGAGGCAAAAATGCTGTAAGACGCACCCAGGTTTTCAGCCTCTTTTTTTGAGGAAAAAAAGGTCCGTGTTATTCTCTGAAAATACGGTACCTAGAATATGTCGGACCATCCTTAAATGTTGCAGAAGAAAGTAAAGGCTGGAGAATGGGGAAAGGGCTGAGGTCAGTGGGATTCAGCCAGTTCGCACCTATTCGGGAGAACCGATTGTTTACTTTCTAAGCAGTTCGGAGAACAGGTTGTTGGAAGAAATCTCATTTTGTTTTTTTCCACTTTACAGGGCTAATCCTGTAAGGAAGGTAGAAAGGAAACATTCTGGTGCTGTTTCTAGCCCAATCTTTATTGCCCTGCTTACAGAAACTGCCTCTCCAATAAACCCTTATTACATTGTAACAGCTAAGGCGAAATGCCAATCGATGTGAGTGATGTTGAATTGGCCATGCCCACCCAGTCACATGACCATTGAGCCACGCTTACCCAGCTGGTCATTAGGGCAGAGAACCAGTTGTTACATTGTTTGAATCCCACCACTGGCTGAGGTTCATTGCAGACCACCCTGGAGATACGTGGGAAAGATCTCTTTCACTTTCCCTTCATGTGGTCCTGGAATAGTGAAATAAATTCCAGGTATTTTTTCTTCTTATTTTGTGCAAGAAAAAAAATTGTTTAGTAATAATATAACTTAAAAGCTACAAAAAGACAAGTAAAACTGCTCCACTGATATATCATGCAATAATCTCTATGAGCTATCATCCAATGGAAATGGGACTACCCATGCTTTATGTTCATCTTGGTAAAAATAGGACTGAAGCAATTGTCCCCGCTTTCTTTTTATTGTACCTATCAAGTCACAGGAAAACATGTCCACAGCAAAATCCACATAGAAAGGAATAGGAAGCATAAAAGGTACTGGAGATAAGGAACTCAAATATAGTTTCTTTCATGTTTTAATTCTTATATATCAACACCTATGGTTCGTATTTAAATGGAAACGGGGTAGCTGTTTGGTAACATATAATGCATTGCCTATAGTACCTAAGTTATTTCTAAATCTTCAGACAACAGGAAATCTGAAAAACTCAGTTATATGTCCTTCAAGCTGTATTTCCTCTGGCCACTTTACGGACAGTTCTACAGTACATAATTATTTTAACAATAATGCATAGAAGTAATTAGCTATTTCTGACTTCCAGGATGTTTATTTTTACCTATCTTTCCAGTCTGATCAACAGCTCTAGTATACTATAGTTAGAATTCCCTCATCCAATCCCCCATCCGAACCCTGTTTAGCTACCTAGACATAGTCAGCCAGTTGTTGCCATTTGCTGAGAAGTAAGTAACAAAGAACCCAGGAAATGCTTAGGTTGGAACACCTAATTGTAGTTTAATCTATATATGCTTTTGCCTTTAAGTACGTACTTCGACATGTTTACTTTTAAAGGCTGCCTTACAACTTCAAATGTTAGCTCGGACAAAAGACACATAGCTATCATAGGGGTTCAAATAAACTTATCAGCCACTAAACACGCTAAAGACATTTTTTTAAAAAAGATATAACTAATAATTACACTATATATATCAAGAAAGGGCAAACATTTTGTGCTGAGATTCAGAAGAGTTTGCCAGAATATCATGACCATTTGGCAATTAAAAGAGACCCTTTAACCGCTAAAGGAGAATATTTGTAGCTCAAGGCTGAAATGAAGGATCCTTGGTAATCTTTGAGTTTGGTGTTTTCCTTGCCGATGTTTCATTATCCAAAATATTTTGCACTAGTTTGGGTAATGAAACATCTGCAAGAAAACAACCAAGCTCAGAGAACAGCAAGGACCCCTCAGATCCTTTAAACTCCATGCTCTAATAGCTTCATCATAAGACCGGTTTCTGCACCTACTTTAAAAAGTCACATTTTCAAAATGATAGCAACAAATCAGAATAATCCAACTTCTGATTATTCTGAAATTCTTCAGGGATTTTATAATTCTTAAATTTTATTTCAGGAGTTGAACTGATACATGCCATAGAAATGTCCCAGTGTCTTAAGTACTGCATGTGTGTGTAGAGTCAGTTTGGTGTAGTGGTCAAGGCACCAGGCCAGTTGGCTGACCTTGGGCTAGTAACTCCCTCTCTTAGCCCTAGGAAGCAGGCAAACCACTTCTGAAAATCTTGCCAAGAAAACTGCAGCTACTTATCCAGCCAATCACCATGAGCCAACACTACCTTGAAGGCCCCACACTCATCCAAAAAAAACCTGCATATGTGTGTTTCCCAATAGCTTTCACTGCCCTTGTATCTCTATTTCCATTCTCATTAGACATTTTTCAAAAGGAGACTCCACTGTGTAACATCTAAAGCTATTTGTTCATTTGGGTCACTATAGCAATTAACTTAGTTATGCTTAGATGACTGTGTTATCACTAACTACTACAATGGTCAATAGTTCCTTTATTTTGCAGACATTCAAAACTCTAAATGTATTGTTCCCAATTGAATCTGACTGCTAATGTGAATTTCATTTCCCCCCTGATTTTTTTTTGGGGGGGGGGTGTCCTTCATTCTTAATATGGAAGGATGAAGATGAAACATAGAAGAAATAATTTCTTTATTCAAATAGATAGATGGACATAAAACATCATTTTCCTGAGGTCTTTTAAGAATTCTTATGTACACTAAAAAAATGAATTATATTGTTTAATGTGGAAAAAACCAACTAAAGGATTTAAAGACATGCTTCATTGTTAGGCACCAATTCTAGAATTCCAATTTCTTTTGTTTTCCTGTTCTTAGGTTTTATTTTGTATTGCAGTACTGTAATACAATTCTTAATAATTAGGGTGATTAGGAAAATGTCTGAATGACATTTCTTACACTACTTTCCCCCAATTTTGCAAATTCCAGGTGCATTAGAATTATAATTTCCAGAAATTCTGCAGTATGAAATAGTTCTAGAGGTCCTAAAATATATTTCAGGACAGACAGAATATAAGGAACAGCAAACACAGAGATTACATTAATTTCAGGTTCAGATAGAATGGTTTGATAAAATATCTTCCATAAACCTTCTAACTTGCCTATTTAAGAGAGACAACAGACGATCTGTAAAGTGGAAGGCATATATAGCTAGGATAAGCTAGGGATTGACCATGGCTTCCCTGGAGAGGTAGGGTTTTGGCAAATATCTAGTTATCCAAAACTTCCCCAGAACAAAAAAGAAACAGCACAGATAATTTTTTTCCAATATTCCAGATTGTACCAATCCGCTGACAAGAATGATCATTCCATGAGTCAGTACAGAATGGTTGGTCATATTCTCTGAAAAGAGTGGGTGGTGATAAAATTAAAAACCTGCCTAAAACAATGAATTAGTGGTTACAACCTTGTTCCCATCCCCTTCCAATTCACACCAAATGATAAAAAACCACTCCTTTCCCCTCCTGTTTATTTCAATGTTGTAAATGTGTTATTTTATATTATGGTAATGTCTTCAAAAAGTCAAAGGATCATCAACCCATTGAGTTGGGCAAATCTTATCAAATATTACACAAGGCTTCACACTCTTGAGAAACTTGTCTAGATTTTGTAACTGCTGAACTGCCAACCATCTATTGCTTAGAATTGTAGGAAGCAAAGGTTCTCAGTCAGAACCATCTGTTTTTAGAAATAGAACCAAAAATAGCAATTGGTCAAACTAGTGAAAAAAGCCAGCCAGTCTGTGCTGAAGGGTAGCCATTAGTGCTGCTAAAAATGGTACATGGAAACACTCCTCTATACTCAAGGTTGTCGGCTTAAGAGAGGTACAGTCCCAGTCCTGGATCCACATTATAATCTCTTTCCACAGCACAACTCACTAATGAGGACCTGCAAAATCCTCCAGAAGATTATTCATCCAATTCCTCTCTTTTTATTATATTCTGAAGTCCAGTGCTTTAAGGTTGTTCTTTGATGGTGTTGCAGAAAAGGCTTGCTTTATTATAAAGAGAATAGAGTATATAATCTTCTACAGATAAAACACAATGAATGCAAACATTTTAAGGCTGCAACTCAAATAAAGACAAGTGTTGGAGACTATGGTAGGTCTAAAAAAGAAAATGGACTGTAATGATGCCTACAAAAATAACACGCACAACACACCAACATTAAACAATTTGGGACAAAGAAAGCTCTAGATTGCACAAGTTAACATAAATTCATACTAATTTTTAATTATTGGGGGTAATTTATTTTTCTTTTGAGAGCCATGGAGTAAGTACAGCAGAACATGAAGTCTGCAAAGAGCTTGACCAGCCTGTTGCATTCTTTAAATTCATCATTGCCAAACATCACTATTGTCAGTAAGGAATCACTATCCAAAAAAATCTGCAGCTGGACACTTCCAATGCCTCACTGACACCACTACCTCCATCTCTTCTGCTGCTCTGCTAGCCATCAAACAGCTATTCCTTTCCAAACTGCAATTATTTTTAATTTATCAATGTCCTTTTCCCCGCTATGTATGTGCATGCCTGCTCTCTAATCTTCTAATAAAAATTAATTCAGGTATCACACCAAAGTCTGGTTTGTACTAGTGGTATTTGATAAATTTTGAGCCATAATTTGTGCTTCCAAACCACTCTCCTGCATAAGTTAGTCAGCTCAAGAACACTGTGGTCATGTAAGTAATTTATCTCCTAAGCATAGGAGATTCCCTAAACTCACTTCTGTGTATTGAACACACACGCTTGAGCTAGAGCCCTGTAGAAGTAGCTTACATTCAACCTCCTATAAGTGGCTTTACAGACTTAATTGTGCCACCACTGTTATTGCATCTTCAAATGCACTAAATAATTCCTGATTAATCTTTTCCAGTTTACAAATTGTCCTTCTTGGTCACTTGATTTACTGAACCCAAAATTTCCTAGAGCAGATCACACAAGTTTATATCTTATATGTTATCACTCTCTGTAATGAAAACATACTCTATTTTTTAAAAATAATTTTTATTGAATGTTTTAATCTTTAAAAATAGTAAAGAAGACCCAACGAGGAAAAAAGAAAGTAAAACAAAACACAGAACATACATAACAATATACAGTAATTTTACAGCTTTCTTATCGGCTTTCCTGCTTAGCTTTTATAATTCTCCCTTCTGCATTGCCTTCCTATTATTATAACCTTGTCCTATAATGTAGCAAACACAATATTAACACTTATAATATTCATTATTTGTATCACCATATGTTTGTATTCCCTATTTTTTGTTTTGGCTTCTGATTTCTAGCCACTTGTACATAAGTATTCCATACTTTATAGGAGTCTGATTCTTCTCTTTCTTTTAGTTCTATTGTCATTTTATCCATTTCTGCGCATTTGAGTATTTTCCTGATTGTAGTTTCATCTGAGGGTGTATTGATTTTTTTCCAATTTTGTGCAAAAGCAATCCTGGCTGCAGTGAGTATGTGTATGATTATGTATTGAGATTATTTGTCCATTTTTTGGTCTGATAGTCCTAATAAGAATGCTTCTGATTTGAATTCTATTTTTCGCTCAGTAATTTCTTCTAACCATTTCCGAATTTTCCACCAGTACTTCCTTGTGATGGGGCACATCCACCACATGTGATAGAATGTTCCAGGCTTGTGGCTGCATCTCCAATATTTGGGGGATAAATTTGGGTACATTTTGGCCAATCTCGCTGGAGGCAAATGCCATCTATAAAACATTTTATAGATTTTCTTTGTAAGTTACTGCCGTCGTAAATTTATAATTTCTTTCCCATAATTTATCCCATTTTTCTAACTCTATATTATGGCCAAAATTTCTTCCCCAGCTAATCATTGTCTCCTTTACCATCTCTTTCTCCATTTTATATTTTAAAAGAAAATTATATAATCTAGTGATCATTTTTCCTCCTGTTCCTACTATTTTATCTAATTCCATTTGTTTCTCATATATTCCGTATTGTTCCCGATCTTTTTTAAATCTTGTTTTAATTTCTACATGGGGCCACCATTCCATATTTATTCCTTGTGTTTTCAGATCTTGTACTGATTTTGGTTCTCCTTTTTTCATCCAAGAGCTCTGCATATCTTACCATTTTACTGAGATCTATAGTATTTGGATCTGTCATTGCCTCCATGGTAGATAACCAGATTGAGATTTTCAGGTAGTGATTTATTTTTTATTTTTTCCCAGACCCTAAGCAAGGCATCCCTTACTATATGTCTCTTAAAGTAGGAATGAGATTTATTCTTTCCCTCCCAGAGGAAGCCCTGCCAGCCTAGTTGGAGATTGTGTCCTTCTAGCATAAGGATTCTCTTATTTTTTAGTTGGATCCAGTCCTTTAGCCATGTTAGGGCTGCTGCCTGATAATAAAGCTCCCAATCTGGGAGGCCAAAGCCCCCTTTGTTTCTACTATCTTGTAAAAGTTTGTATTTAATACGCGGTTTTTCCCTGACCAGATAAATGTGGATTCCATTTTATTTAGTTGTTCGGGAAAAAAAATGTCTAATTTAATCGGTATTGTTTGAAAAAGATTTGGGTAGTATATTTATTTTGATTGTCGAGATTCTGCCAATTAGTGATATCTGTAATTTAGTCCAATTATCCAAATCTTTTTGTATCTGTCATAGCAATTTGTTGTAATTATCTTCTTTAATTGTAATGCATTTTGCCGATAGCCATATTCCCAAATATTTAATTTTCTTGGCCCTCGAAATTCCCAGTTTCTCCTCCAGTTCTTCATTTTGTCCTTTGGTTAAATTCTTAGTTAATACTTTAGTTTTCTCTTTATTTATTTTAAGCCCTGCCTTACCATATTATATCTTGTGTTTTAGTCCAATTTCTAGGGGTTCCTCTATGATAAATGCTAGATCGTCTGCAAAGGCCTGCACTTTATATTCCTGTGTTCTAATTTTCAGTCCCTTTATGTCCTTATTTTGCCTAATTTGTATCATCAATGTCTCTATTGAGAGGATAAATAACAGGAGGGATAGAGGGCATCCCTGTATTACCCCTTTGGTTATGCTGAAATCTTCTGTTGCTTTCCCATTTAGTATTATTTTTGCCCTCTGACTCGAATACATTGCTCTGATCATCCCGATAAATTTCTCTCCAAAGTTCATGACTGCTAATTGATTTATAAGAAAATCCCAATTCAGGTTATCAAATGCTTTTTGTGCATCAGTAAATATCAATGCTGCTTGTTTTCCTGGATGTATCTCGTAGTATTCTAATATGTCCATTATTGTTCGTATATTGTTTTTTATGTGTCTGTTGGGTAAAAATCCATTTTGGTCTGGGTGTAAGATTCCGTTTAATATATTTTTAATTCTTTCCGCCATTATTGTCATAAATATTTTATAATCAGCATTTAGCAGCGAGATTGGCCTATAATTTTGGATCTTTTGTTTATGAAAACATACTCTAAGCTACCTAGCTGATGTACATCTTTAAAAAATCCATGTTTTCCACTGACTTCATGTTGACAACTCTTTTAAGTGTTTCTGACTTCATAGTTTATCAAGAAAACGCTTTTCAAATTAATACAAACTACTTATGAAAACAATATGACTAGCAGAAGCGAGTTGACTGATTCCTGGTTCCAGGACATTTTTAAATGGGAGTTTTCCTAACCTACAAGTACTCAAGATATTTTGCACAGTTATTTTCTTTTTTCCACTAACAGATTTTTCTGCAAAAAAAATATCAGAGGAGGAGGAGTGGACAAGCATTTAAGACAAATGGAAGCTGACCATAACCCAAATTATAAAATTTCGGGAAAGTGACAGGGTAATTGCACAATAAAACCTTATCTGAAAGCATTTCCAAAAATGTGAACACAACCTCCTAGAAATGCATCTGTCAGGGCTCCAAGTAATAGATCTATTTGACGTTGTCTTGGTTGGACCATGTGACTGCATCAGTCTGCAGTTTGCAATCTGAATTTGAGATGCAATCTGAAGTATAGACCTCACAACCACAACATCTGGCTCAATCCTTGCATATTTTTATTTTCCTCCCTGCTTTTTCTCCCTTCTCTCTACACTTGTTGAGTATTAAGTGGCACAGTGGTTAGAAATGCAGTACTGCAGGCTATTTCTGCTGATTGTCGACTGCTGGCAGTTCAAATCTCACAGGCTCAAAGTTGACCTCAGCCTTCCATTCTTCCAAGGTTGGTAAAATGAGGACCCAGATTGTTGGGGGCAATATGCTGACTCTGTAAACTGCTTAGAGATGGCTGTAAAAGTGGTATATAAGTCCAAGTCATATTGCTATCAACTAGCCTGCTGAAGAATTTTAGAGAACCATTTTGTTCATTAGTTTGTGGCATATTGCTTGGTTTCCAAAAAAGTATTACCCAACTATAGTTTTGAAGGTTTTTTTTCCCTGTGGACCACTGCAGACTTTTAATTTTTTTCTACCCTCTCCAAATATATTACCAAATTTCTTTATACAATCAAGGCAGGCTAAAAAAATCCTTAATTCTACTCTATTTTGTTACTAGAAAGAAAAACTGCCTTTGCTAGGAACTGATGGCAGAATCTAATGTCCGCTAAAGAGTGGCATTTTTCACCCACTTCCTAGAAATAGGAGCTAGTCAGCTGCAGGATGAAATAAGGATTCCTTGACCGGCAAGTGAATGTGCAAGTGGCTATTTTTTGCTCCACAGAGCCTTGAATATTTCAACCCATAAGGCGGCTGAGCTAGCAACAAAATGAAATTTCTGCGTACATGCGTATGCATGCACATATTTATCCACCCACTCACATTTCATTCGCAGCCTCAAACTTCTGCATCCAAAACTTTTGACAAAAAGCTGGTCAGTGGTATGGATTTATCATCTTTTCATAACATCTTCTAAACTAATATTACAACAACATTTACAAAGCAAACAAAGCATGAAAGACTTGATTTCTTTTGCTTTTTAAAAATTTTTTCTGCAAATCGGTCCTAAAGCATTTTACAAAGTTCAGCCTAAATAGAACCCATTACAGATGCATGATTGAGCAAAATTGGATAGCCGCAAACACAATTCTTTCCATTTATAATATATACTAGTCATTATTTGATTTCATTAAACATTAAAAAGCCTCAGAAAAATGTTAAGACCTAAGAGAAACCCATTTGGGAGACTATGGGTGTTTGAATCCTTGAATCCCCTTTCTATTCTATTCCAGTAGAAGATCCCTCTGCTTTCAAAGGTGCTTTTTCAAGAGGCAACTGGACTTTTTCTTTGAAGACATTTCACTTCTCATCTAAGAAGTTTCTTCACTTCATCTAAGAAGTGAAACTTCTTCAAAGAAAAACAAGAAAGTCCAGTTGCCTCTTGAAAAAACACTTTTGGGACAACTATGGTTTGGATGACTGAGAATCTCCATAGACATCGCTCTTCTTTCAGAATATGGAATAATATCCTCAAGACAGTATCCCAAATAATTGTGTTAATAGAAGTTTATTCCTTAAAAATGTTTTGTAATTATGCAAAAAAGAATTCTACAGAATTAGGAAATCACACTCCTTATTCAAAACCAATTCTTCTCTCTTCTAGAGAGACGTTATTTCTTTTTATGATAGGTTTTTTAAAAAAAAAACAAGCTAGGTTCTTATAAATTCCACCGTTATCTAGTTGTCCTTGCACATTTTAAAATGTTTTCTTCTAGATTTTGTTTCAATATTCAAATAAGCAAAAGTACATTTCATTTGCTACAACATTAATAATTTCAGTTTCATTCTTCTTTATTTTCTTCAGTCTAAAAAATTAGAATATTTGGGGCATTTTACAGTCAATAGCTTGCTGTTTTTGGATGTGCATCTGTATATGGGTGTGCTCACACACAGAAACACTATTCTTTCAATGTACCTGCTAAATCACCCATAACCTATTGTGTGTGCTTAAAAAAGCATTGGAAGAGTTTTATTCTTCAGAGTTTATCCGTAGATGGGAGCATCATATGATAGTGGAATAGATCTCACCTCTCTTCTTCAGCACCTTCCCTAAATCCACTCTAAGGAATTATGGATTCCTCTAAAGAAATATATGAGATCCAACATCATGGAAAAGAAGGGGCAGCCCTATTGAATCAATATATACAATCAGAAGCAAACATGACTCAAGATATGAATCTGTTGGATTACAATTTTTAAACAATTGAAACAGTACCTACCATTCATTGGACAAAGGTATCAACAGCTTGGGGAAACTGGAAAACTATCAAAAGACATAACATAGAGAACTTCTACAAATGAGGTTGGAGGGACAGAACATTCCAAAGAGGATTGAACATAACTCAATTGCCACATTCCATTGTCAGATGGTAAAAAGAAAATGATGGAAAACTACAAAAATATTTCTTAGCATCAAAGAGAATAGAAAGCATTGTTCTAAATTACTACGCAAAAACTGAAAGCCTACACCTATTCAAGAAGACTCACTCTGAATAAATTGTTTGCTGTCAATAATCAGATGGGGTTTATTATATGACACACACACAAACACACCCCTCACTGGTTAAGCTTTCCATGCGAGCAGTCCATGAAATAATATCTTCAGTCTCAATTGATCATGTTGACATCAGTGATCAGGAATCACTGTACAGCAATTAAGAAATTATTTCACTGTGAAATTCATGATATCTGACGAGATAAACAATACATAAATAGGGCAGAAAACGTCAACACTATGAATGGTTTATATGTTAAAGATTTGAAGGGAGAGGAGGAATTGTTTTTATTTGAAAATTAGGAAGAGCATATTTACTACTGATTCCTAATTTAAACATCAGATAATGAGTTTCGCTTACCATAGATAAGGCCAGATACTCATTTCAACTTAAAGCATTGATGAAAGCAATCTGTGGCCGATTTCCAACATCCCATGTCAGTGTGGCCAATAGAGAGAGATACTGGGATTGTAGCTGTAAAACATTTGTAGTATCTTAAACTACACTAAGCCAAGATCAAATAAATTACATTAAGGCACACCTTGATACATGCATCTTCCTCAGAAACTGTTCTGATTCCTGTTTATTATGCACACTCATGCAAAGAAATATTTATTACTGAAAGGCCATATATCCTCAACATCTACCTTAAGCATTAACATGTATCCTGTCTTGGACAAACAGCATATTCGACACGTTAGGAATCCTTCTCCTTACAGCCTTCCTCAATATGTAGTCTATGGCCTCCAGTGGTCATCAGAATGAGAAGTCTGGCATCATATATGCCCCAAAGTAGCTTTAGCAGAAGGTCTCATGAAGTTTGATATGATACCCTAAAACAATTACTTTTCTGAGGTATGCAATTAAGTGCAGATATTTCTGTCTTCCCACTACACGAGTTGATACTGAGAAATCCCTAGTTTTGTCATGAAATCAAGCAGGGTTAGGAAGAGATGTCCATCAGGCTATGAAAATGTCATCTGGCCTCAAGCCAAAAAAACCTTACGACAAATCAGTGGCTGGGCGCTTCTGAGCTGTAGTGTAGAACTGTACAGGAAGTCTTGGTCATCAAAAGACTGACTTGTGATTTTACAGATCATAGTGTTTGACCTCAATGGTTTAAATTTCCTCTCTTTTGCAAGGCAGCCAATTTACAATATACTTTTTCTTAGCAGCAGAATTGTTCCTGGTAACTGCTCTGCTACTATACATGCAACTCCTAGAGCACATATGCTAAGGACATAGGAGTTTCATGTATAATAACAGACCATTATGGTGAAATGTTTCATAATTTTCTAGTTCAATTTTCTGGCCTGGGTTCAGTGTTGGTGCATTTTACAAGCAATATTTTCTCTGTTCCCATTTGTAATGTAGAATTAGCCCATCGGGTTTATTTTACAGGTATGCTGTAACTGCTTCAGAATTCAAAGACTTGGACTACAAAGATAAGTACTATATACTATGCTACTACATGGCTATTGACAATCCTGCCTGAGAATTCTCCCAATACATCTAGAGGGCATTATGTTGAAGAGGGTTGCCCTGTGGGATACCCACTTATAATTATTTCACACTCTCCGAATATTACATACTCAAAAACTGACCAAAACCCCCTTCACAATGTACTTATGAAACAACATTGAATAAGATCATTATTAATAACTTGGTAATGCTCTGGCTAGCAGCACCTGTGATTTTTGACCTTTAAAACCTTTTGTAGCTTTGGGCTACCATGTGAGAAGGAATGCCTCTTAAGAGAAGTGCCTAATCAACTTCTAGAATCAGAGCTATCGTTCCTCAGGAACAGGCTTCTTCAATGGCAGTTTCCCAACTTTGGAATGTCTCAACTGTAGACAGGGCCATCAAATACCTATTATGTAGGACTATTTCAGTTTAGATTTTAAAAGTAAAATTTAGAATAAACTATCACCCAGATGGGTTTATTTTTTCAGCCCTCTGGAGATATTTATCAAATTTCATGTATAATTTCTGAAACATCAATTAACATGTTAGTCATTGCAACAAAATGAAACTTGCAGCAATTTTAAGACTAAGAGATTTATTATAGCATCAAATTTCCTCATTACATGCTATAGTAACAAAGGAAAATAGAGATGCCTTCTAGTCAAGCTTAACTCCTTGTCTCTACGTGGATATATAGATGAAATTTCCTTGGCACAAATACATTTTTTTTCTTCCAGGGCCTTGAGTTTTTTTTTTTATTTCCAATATGCCTATAGGCTTAGGATCCTTTGGGATTCTCCCATTAAAGTATTAACCAGACCCAAACCTGTTTAGTTTCTGAACCCAAACAAGATGAGCCAGTTGCTCCCACCTGCTGAAATCTATCACAACGAAAGCCTTTGTTTTTGAGATGCTATAGGAATCTTTATTGCTTTTTATAACTGCCACCAAGTATGCCAACTACTTGAACCCTATATGAAATCCTAAATCAATAGCTATTGCAACTACAAGCATTTCAGATAAATAGTCCACTATTGCATTGTATCACTTTCTTGAGCCACTGGGGCCCAAAGAGCACCAAACCCAAACACAAATCTAGCACTGCAAATCTCTAATTGGCATTTGGGATGTTTTATGTGGATTACTAAGACTCTGCTGCCTTTCTTGTAAAAAGGAGAGAATTTGAAAGGCTTGATATAAGTTGAATTATAGAATTTACTATATTTAATTCTAATTAAAGTCTGGGTCCTTGAAATTTTATCAAGGCCCATGCTATTTTTTTAGACATTTAATTAATGCTTTAGAGGTTAAAACAAAGCCTTTGGAGTCAGAACGGCTCTAGAGAAAGGTTGATAGTATGATTGCAACATGTGCTAAAGAACTTTAAATAACAGATTTAATTGACATATTAATATGGACCTACCAGCCAAATGTTCAGTTCTGCATGTGTCATACCTTGATTCTCTATGACTTTAATAATAAAAGCTTATTATCCAAACCATAAATGGTCACAATTCATGTATTAGATCTCCACATAAATCTTTGAAGCACAAAAGTTTAGATTACAGGCTCAATTATATGTATTCAAACATTCTCAAACTATTTACTGGAAGTACAATGAATCAATTTGCATGAAGCATAGGAGGTTCTGCCAATGGACCTGGGGACAACCCCTCCCAGGGATATGGAACCCATCAAGTGGCTGGTCTGATTGTTATTACCAGGATATGGGGATGTATTGTTTTTTTTTTGTTTACTGGGGTTTTATCTTCATGAGCTCACTGTAAATAAATTGGGTGGCCACCTAAATTTTCTAAATTAATAAACAAGCCTCCACTTCAGGAAGAGAGGAGGACCCTGACTTAAATGGCTTTAAAAAGGAATAAGCTTCTCAATGTTTACTGGACATTAAACCAGAAACATCTTGCCTTTTAGTACCAATCTATGGGAAATATGGGTAGAATGGGACTAAATGCTTAAATCCTGCTGTTGACTGGCCACTGTGAGACAAAAAGTAAAGGTTAGTTTTAGCCCTTTCACAGTCAATGTTTTCTAAAGCACTGGAGCCTCAACATTTATTGTTATGCTGCCTAGGGAACTATGGAAGTTGGGGGTTTAATAGACCCACCCAGATTAGAGAAGGCAGAATAAGACAGACTTTGTATACGATGAGGCAGAATTCTTTTTAATGAATTGTATTTGATGCTTCTCAGATGTGCAGTCATTAAGGAAGTGAGTCATGGACTGCATAACCATTTCCCAAGTATACTTTGGCTAAATCTTTTTTGATCCTAGTAGCATCATGACTGTGAATGCCTTCATTTAAAGCATTCTGACACAATAAATACTAGGTTAATTCTCTGAGTGATATCACTTAGGGGCCCATAGCATTACATACAAACAAACTGCAAGGATCAGTGGCAATTCATAGTTTTGGATGCAAAAGCGATAGTTTAGGATTCCCTTCTTATTTTGCTTCCCTTGCCACCACATAGATGTGTCCCAAGGAGGGGAGAGACACATTCTTCCTAGTCTCCTATGCTCTCAAAATATTCAGTCATTCTTTGCAAATGTTTCAGTTCAAAGGACTTATTTCAAGGCAGAAAGCAATGGTCTGCAATAAACAGACAGGATGCCTTCCTACCAAATTAGATGATGCCATTATTCACCAATCAGAGGCAGCAGTTCTGGTTGCCGATTCACCAATGAGAACTAACAGGCAACTCAAAAGTCAGCCCAGGCATCGGGCAGTGCAAACAGCTACGTTTTTTCCCCACTGTAAGGCCAGAGTTGGATGGTCATATTAACAGAGCTGTTTGTAATGTCTTTTAGCTGTGCAGAGAAAACAAGAGGGGAAGGAAGCAGGTTCATTCTGAAAGCTCCATAGCAAGGCAGCAAATGAGGCGATTAGTGGAAGCTGCTGTAGTGAGATCTCTCAACAAACAGAACCTTTGAATAATTCAACATGTGCAAGTGAGCATAAAAACAACTAAAGCTTTAGACTTTAAACTGGATTTATTTTTAAGTCCACACTCGAAGATGAACTTATTTTTTTCCCCTTCAACACAACCCTTGTCTGGTTCTATTGATCAGAAAGGTACTCACCTGTCCAGCAGTGTCATAAAGCCCAAGAAGGTATTGCTTGCCCCCAACTGTCACACTGACTGCAAAAAGAAAGAGAGGATGAAGTGGGGAAGGGGGGATTGGCAGATTTGGTCTTTTCTCTCTAGAAGAGGACAAGCAAAGGATCAATTTCAATCACTCATCACAATTCGGTAGGAAAAGGGGGGGGACGGAATCAGGCACTGAAAATATGAAAATACACACACTGCTGGTTCTTTGATAGCATGAAAGACTACATTAACACCTTTTCAATGCCACAGCATCATCAGTAAAGATGTCCAGAGTACATGTTTCTCAGCCCCCATTAACAGGCTCAAACAAGATCAAACTACTGCAACTAATCAAAGTGCTTCTAAAGAAATATTTCTCCTAGGGTTTTTTGTCCTTATATGTCGGGTCCCACTTAGTACCACTAAAGATCTTTTCTGCTAACAAAAATAACTTTTACCACATTACTCTCTCTTCCAGAGCCTTTGTTATTGGGAAGGGTGCAGGATACTTCTGGTTCATAACAAACCAGAGTACAGTTGAAAGATCTCATCACTTTTCCCTTTCCAACCTGCCATAGCTAATACCGTGATGCAGAGGAAGGAAGCCCTCCAAGGGAGGTGGGGGTTGGGGACGCTGTAAACAAGCCGTTTTGAGGAGCTGCCACAAACTGCCCCAGGAGCAAAAGGCAATCCAAGCCATTATAAATTCCAGCTTGACGTTCCCTAACTCCGCGAACCCCCAGCTATTCTCCAAACTCGTTTGACATCTGGAAGACTCCCCAGCCGGGGGAGGCTGACTCGGGTTTTCGTTGAAGGACGGCAGATGGGAAGAAATGAGAAGAGAAAGGGGGAGAGAGGAAGACGCGGAGGGGGAGAGCAAAGTTTTTGCTGAAGTTCCTGCTTTGCTGCTTTTCTTGCTAAGGGGCGGGTGAGAGCGGCCGAGACAGCCGGGGAGAAGCAATGGGCGGCTGGGCTGGGGTGGGGTGTTTCGGGAAAAGGTGATAGGGAGACACTTACTCAGCACTTGCAAACAAGACACAATCAGTCCCCTCTTTACCTGCGTAATGGTCAAAGACGGTGGGCACGTACTCCTCCGGGAAGGCGTCGTTGGCATAGCTCATGAGCAGGCAAGTTTTGCCCACCGCTCCGTCGCCGATCACCACGCACTTCAACATGACTGTCGCCGCCGCCCCCGTCCCGTTGGCCATGATGAGGTTTTCGAGCCGATCGTCATTTTAGAGGGAGGGAGAGCCGAACAGGGAAAAGGCGGGGAGGGGCCGGGGGGAGAGAGAAGAAGAGGACGCGGAGGGGGGGGGGGAGGCTGTTCACGCGCCGAGCCGGGAAAGGCGCCGCTCCTTCGGTGGCATTTCCAGCTCAGCCACTCCGGAGTTGGGCAGCCTTAGCAAGCAGGGCTTGGCTGGCTCGCCCGTTTCAGCAGGCGCCACAAATCACCGAAGGTGGCATTTCTTCCGTCCCTCGCCGTGGTCGAAGTCCTCCTCCTCCTCCACCAGTGCCGAATTTGGCTGACAGGGATTTTCCTCCCCTGCTCTCGCCCAGTTAGGCGCGATGACACAGGCTTTCATAAGACCAGCACCAGCAGCGGGCTTGGAAGAGGAACTTAAGAGCAGCAAAACCCGCACCGAGACGGGCACCACTTTCGTCCAGCTCCTCCTCCTCTCCTCTTCCCCCTCCTCTTAGAACCCAAACTGCTTCGCATGTGCTGGGTAAGCCCTCCTCCTCCCGCCCGGCCGCCCTGCCTCCCTCCGTCGTTTTTCCGAAGGGAGGAGGAAGAGAGGAAGGCCCAGGCTCCCTTCCAGAGCGAGGGTTGGGAGTGGGATCCTGCTTTACTTTCCTTCTGCTCCCTTCCCCCTCCCCTCCCCTGGCTTCAGGCACCACTTTTCCAACGCGCGCAAAAGAGCAGGGAAATAGCGAGGCGGCCCCCGTCGCCTCCGCCTCGCTCGGGAGGAGAAAGGAGGAGCAAAGCCAAATACTGTACTGTAGCTACAGGAGAGTCGAGGGCTCCTCTCCAAAGAGCCCGAGGCGCCGAGAAACGTCGACGGCTCTTGCAAAAGTGCCCGCCTGGTTTGAGCGATGATGTCAATGATCAAGACATACTAACAATTGGATGTGATTCAGGGTTCCCTTCCCTCCCTCCAATTCCCACAACGGAGTATTATTTTTTTGCACTTTTCTATTGGTAAAAACGTTTTAGAAATCGTTCTTGATTGCAAGTGACGAACTGCTCCTAAAATTCTTTCTTCCTATTGGTTAAGTGCGGGAGGGGAAGGGAGGCGGGTATCATGTATATTTATATGAATTTGGAAGCCCCTTTTAAAAATTGAACGCTGGGTTATAAACTGTACGATCCGGAAAATATCTATCAATGTCAATTTAAAATCCTTCAGCTAGCAACATCAGCAAAATGGAATTGATGTTAGCAAAGTTGTTCTATTTTTGTATACTGTATTAACTTTTCATCTTTTATGCCAACTCAAACATATTTATTTTCATAACAGCATTGTGATAAAATCAGTCTGTGAGGTAGGTCACTGAGGAATCTTTATGGCTGAGAAAAAAAAATCTAACCCAGCTTTCTTCCAAAGTGATACCATCTAAGGTAGCAGGCAAGGGTAATAGTAAGTGAACACATCAATGTATAGGTATAGTATAGTAAACTACAGGTAGTCCTCTACTTACAACAGTTCATTTAGTGACTGTTTAAAGTTACAATGGCACTGAAAAAAGAGACAACCATTTTTCATACGACCTTCGGTGATCAAAATTTGGATGCTTGGCAATTGACATATATTTATGATGGTTGCAGTGTCCCAAGATCATGTGATAACTTTTTGTTACCTACTTCCAAGCAAAGTCAATGGGGAAGCCAGATTCACTTAACAACTGTGTTACTAACTTAACAGCTGCAGTGATTCATTTAACAAGGGGTTGAAAAATGGACCAAAATTCAGTTAACAAATATTTCACTTAGCAACACTTTTTTGGTGCAATTGTGGTCATAAGTCGAGGACTACCTGTACAGTATAACTAACACAATATATTAATTTTACATTGCCCCATCGGACAACAGACAATACTAGGCTATTAATGGAAGAATCCTAGATAGCAAACTCCCAGAAAATAATTCAAAACAGTAATTGGAACAGACTAAAATAAATGCAGAAGGTCGCCATTCATATGTACTAGAGATGAAAAGTTGCCAAAAGACTGCTTAAAAAGAAAATATTTTTAAAAAGTTTTTTGAAAGCCAGAAGTAAGAAGGCTGAATCTGGAATCAGTGTAAAAAAACTGCCTTTCTCATATCTTACCCGGTGTGGGATTGAGATCCTAAGTAGGTCCTCTCTAGATAGCCTGACAGAATGACAGAACCCTTACAGTACACACAAGACAATGGTAACACAAAGTAACACATCTGGGAGCCCTTGGGTTGGGAAAGGCTATTTTAATTCAAATCTCTAAGATAGGTTTCATCATTCACCCACCATTTAAAAAAAATTAAGATTGATCCAACCTTTATATCAGGGATCTCCCAACTGCCAGGCTATAAAATGATCAACCCAGCATAAACTTGTCATCTTCATGGCTAAGAAGGAGATGGGTCTTTAAACTAGTAGTCTTTTCCAATCTTGATAACTTCCAAATAAGTTGACTTAACCTCCAAGAATTTCCCCAGACAGCATGGCTATTGCAAAAGGTTCTGGGAGTTAAAAGTCCATGCATATGAACCTTACTAAGATTAGGAAAAACATTTCAAGACCATATTTAATCCCATTCACCTCTACTTTAACAACATTCACCTGTAGCACATTCCAAAACAAAAAGAAAATGATTGTAAACATGTTTTCCCAATGTAACTCATAGATGGGTTCACCAGGCCCAATTTTTTGGTTAGTATCATGGTAAATTTTTGGTTAGTATTATGGTAAATTTTTGGTTAGTATGGTAAATTTTTGGTTAGTATCATGGTAAATTTTTGGTTAATATGGTAAATTAAGAATGTTGACTCTAAATTTGATTTGATTTGATTTGGTTTGGTTTGTATGCCGCCCTATTCCCGAGAGACTCAGGGCAGCTAGCAATAAAAAGGGGAGGGGATACAAAAATAAAATAAAAAACAGCAATTTAAAATTCAATAACAGTCGTAACTGTACATATAGAAGTAGGAAAGGTCTCTGGCCATTTTTTTCTGAATGTTGATGACATGAGACAGTGCAGTGACTACATTTAACATACTGCAATAATATTTCTAACATCCTCTTACAGCCCAGTCCACAAATCTCTCAACTCCTTGATTTGTCTACAAATCCCTCAACTCCTTGACTTGAAGAAAATTGAAAATAGTGGCATTCATTAACACATGGGTTCAAGGATGGCATAAAAAATCATGACTGTGAGCATGTGCTCTTAAGCTGTTTTAGCAAAAAGAAAGCATCAGATCTCTTCTTAGAAATGTTAAGACCTCATGGAAGCAAGGACACTCCTAAAAAGAAAAATAATAAACAATCTGCCTTGCTTTAGGTTCCTGAAAAAGAACTACAAAAAAATGACTTCACTTTTAACTAACTTATCTCAATACTTTCTTTGCTACATTCAGGCTTTCTAAAATTATCTCTTTCCTGCCCCTTTACTACCCAACAGTGTCATTCCCCATCCCAAAGGCATAGAAAAGAGTTTTTAAGCCATTAAGGAACATTAATATTCTTTGTTTAATCCCTGACCATCCATTAGTTGCCTAGCGATAGGCTGTTTCACAGTAATCAAGATGACCAAACTCATAACAGCAAACTCATGGGGTAAAGTGGATATAGTTTGCATAGTGAAGAACTGAAGTTTGTTGACTAAACTATTATATAGTTTAAATGTTGCAATGTTTAAATTTACAGTAACATTTAAATAATAATGAAGCAGAAGTAGAGGACACAACAACATACCACTAAAAAATTAACAAGGGCAAAAGAATTAAAAGTTTTAAAAGCTAAGGAAAATCAGAGAAGTAACTGGCATTGAAATTGAGTTACTTGAGTTACAACTGGTCATTTAGTGACTTCGAAATTATAACAGACCCACCCCCTCCAAAAGCTACTTATGACCTGATTTTGAAGTTACAATGGCCATCCCTACACTTGCGGTCATATGATTGAATTTTGTCAACCAGTTCACATTTATGGCTGCCTGCACTGTCTTACAATCACATGACTGCATTTTTTAATGCTTTTTTAATGGTTTCTGGCATTTACTTCCAGTTTTGTTGGGTAAAATGAATTAGCTTAACAACCACTGCAAAAATTGTCATAAAATCAGCTCCAGTCACAAAATGTCTGGCTTAATGACTGCAACGACTAACTTCATACACGTTTCCAGTCATAAATCAAGAACTACCTGTAAAACAGAACATTTTGCATGGATGCCAAGCTGAAAATTGCTTGCTAAATGCAATAAAAGCACCATATGATGGAAGTGAAGTATGCATGAAATAAATGGAATGCTTAACAAATAAGAGAACGTTTTAGTTGGATAGAATCAGTGAGAACCTCAAAAAAAGGGGGGAGAATTTTAATATCCAAAGGCGATGTAGAAAGTAATGTATGGATGAAGTGGAAGAATGAATAGTTTACAAGGATAGAAAGGTATGGTGAAATATAGAGAATGGTGTTGGGGTAAACAATTTTGATGATGTTTCCTTTTCTTTTATTGTGTCATGCCTTTAATTCTATTTGTTACTTTTTTGCATAATGTTCTGTTGAAAGAAATGTTTTTCTGAGTTTGGCTCCAAGTGGGGAAAAAGACACTGGAGACATGGAGGCTGATTGGAAAGATGGCTTATTGGTGGACAAGACCACATGGCTTGAGTCCTGAACAGAAAAGGTGATCACATGCTTCAATGTTGGTGGACAAAAGAGAAGGGCCGACTGAAATGCTGAGTCCCTGGTTTTATCCCCCTCTGGCCTTTGATCTTGAGCTAGTATTCTGATTGGTTGTCAGACTCCCATGGGGCCATGCAGGAGCAACTCTAGGCTGCGTTTTGAATCCAGGTTTGGTTGAGTTCTCAGATGCCATGTGACGAGTTGGGTAAAGAACCAATATTATCATGCCTTAATCACATCCCCATGGAGCCGTGGCACGACAAAACCGCGCTACGCAAAATAGCGGAGATTAAATCGCGTCACTAAAGTCGCAACGTCATCACCGCACGTCATCACCGCGGGGACAACAGCGCGGCGACAGAAGGGCGTTCTACATTCTTCGTTCTTTGCCTCCAAAGGTAGCCCTCCTCCTCCAGCTGACAGCGGCAGCGGGCACGGGGCAAAGCGGGCTGCCCAGCAGCAGCAGCCTGCGGGAAGGGTCCAGCACAGCCACGGGGGGCAGCAGGAAGCCCGCGGGGGGCCCGAGCAGGGCCGCCGACGCTGGCGGCGGCGGAGGACGCAGCAGCGGCGGCGGCTGAGGCTCTCCAGGGGCCGGCAAAGCGGGCTTGCCCGGCAGAGGCAGGCCGCCCTCTTCTTCCTCAACAACATCTCCTTGGATGGGCGGCCGCCGCCACCGGGCAAGCCCGCTTCGCCGGCCCCGGGAGAGCCTCAGCCGCCGCCGCCGCCCGCCCTGCCTCTTCCTCCGGGGGAGGCGCCGGCGGCAGAAGCCGCCCGTCCAAGGAGATGTTGTTGAGGAAGAAGAGGGCAGCCTGCCTCCGCCGGGCAAGCCCGCTTCGCCGGCCCGGGAGAGCCTCAGCCGCCGCCGCTGCCGCGTCCTCCTCCGCTTCCTGCTGCCCCCCGCGGCTGAGCTGGACCCTTCCCACGGGCTGCTGCTGCTGGGCAGCCCGCTTTGCCCCGTGCCCGCTGCCGCTGTCAGCTGGAGGAGGAGGGCTACCTTTGGAGGCAAAGAACGAAGCATGTAGAACGCCCTTCTGTCACCGCGCTGTTGTCGCGGCGGTAGGGTCGTTTTTTTCTTAGCGCTTCGGACGCCGCGGATTTGCCTCCGCACTTATGTCGGCGCGGATAAGGCTCGCGGTTTTGTGGTGGAACCCCATGGAGCTGAAGGGGAGAACTCTTTATTATGTAAAGTGGACTAGCTTGGCCTTCTTATTGGCCCATTGACAAAGTGGGGATGGGCAGGAAGCTACAGGGAGCTATTCTGTCTTTTAAAACATGTTTCTTCCTTTTCACATCTAGAGAAATATTCTGCCTTTCAATTTTTCCTAGGATATTTCATTCTTCTGGGAGAGAGCTGAGTGATAACTTCCTACAGTTCCTTACCCTGACAAGTAAACAATATGATGATGATATGCATGTATGTATGTATAATTATATATATGCACCAAGCAAGCCTCCTAGGTGGGTAATTCAACTTTGCATATCAGAGTGCTTTTGAGCAGAAATATTACTAGAATGTGACAGTTTTATCAGAATGAAGAAAACTAATGTTATTATGAAAACTCCATGTCTTCCATACACAAGTAAAACATCACAACACACATACAAAAGGTCAGGGGCTTGTATCATGAAAGTCATTTTGCTATTTGCCTTTTATCCTTTGCATAGATAGTGATGCTATTGAGAGGGCTGAGATTTGTTAAACAAATATCTGAGTCTCGTGTTGTGAAGTTTTGGAAAGTAAGCTAACAACCATTTGAACTGAGCTGAATGAAAGTGAGATTTGATAACAGCAAAGCTTTTGGAAAGCCTTCAAATGCAGCCCCAAAGAGCACTTACTACAATAAACCGCACTATCAAAGCACTGGTATCTAAGACTTAAGTTATCTCTGTCCAGTAAAAATTGTAGTTAGCCCTCATTGTGAAAAGGTGGGGGTGGGGGGGGTCAAGTCTTCAATATTTTTTTACCTGCGAGGATCATTGAAGTATCCCTGTGTTGATCTTGAAGGAAACAGGAGTCCCCTTCAGAAAGAGTGGCTTTAGGATTCATACATTGTGTGTGCTGTGTTTTGATGAATAGGCTACTGTTGCTTAATAATGGTAAAAATAGACTAGTTTTATGAACATCAGCTAAAATCATCTTATAAAGGCATAATTAAACAAAAAAAAAAGTTTCGTTATAGTATGCTTTGGGGAATTGATCTTCAATCAGTGGAGAAAAGAAAATAAGAGAAGAAAGGAGAAAAGAAAAAAGAGAAGGGAGAAAGATAAAGAAAGAGAAAATAAATAAAAATAAAGAGATTTACCATTTTATGACCTTTCTTTTCACAGTTGTTAAGTGAATCACTGCAGTTGTTAAGTTAGTAACACAGATATTAAGTGAATCCAGGGGTGGGCTGCTAGGGGTTCGCCTGAGTTCGGGAGAATCCATAGCTAACATGGCTGGTTCGGAGAACCTCTGAATCCCACCCCTGGTTGGCCCTGAGCACCCCGCCCCTCCCAAGAGGCTCCACGTGATTCGTTTTGGATGCAAGGTAAGTGCAGGGCCCGCGTGGCGGCTCGGGGAGAGGGAAAACAGGCCTCCGGAGCCCAGGGGAGGCAGTTTTGCCCTCCTAGAAGCTCAAGGATAACCTCCAGAGCATGGGGAAGGTAAACACCCCATCCTCCCGCCGTGGTGCAGGAGGCTGACTAGGCCATGTCCACCCAGCAACCAGGAAGAGAACCAGTTGTGAAAATGTTTGAAGCCCACCCCTGAATGAATCTGGTTTCCCCATTGACTTTGCTTGTCAGAAAGTCACAAAAGGTGATACATTCCCAGGACATGATATGAGCCAGTTGTCAAGCACCCAAATCTTGATCTCCTGACCATGGGGATGCTATAACGATTGTAAATGTGAAAAGCAGTCATAAGTCACTTTTTTTAGTGCCCTTGTAATTTTGGTCACTAAATGAGCTGTTGTAAGTCGAGGATTACCTATATCTTCTTTGTGGCATCCAGAACTCCAGAATGGATGTGGCTTAAATTTCCAGATTCATGTTTTCACATTTTTAAATTTTAAGATTTACAATAGCATCCATTGGGCCCTTAAAGCGCCCATGGTTTAAAAATTGTGATGCTGAAACACTTTATAAAGAACATTCTTCAACCTGCATGTATAACTTACTTCCAGTTATAACAGGGTGAGATGATGTTTTTAAAAAGGGAAATTAAAATCTGGGCTTTCAAATAACAAAAACTCAGAACAGTTGCATACAAAATATAACTCTAGTCTAATTCAACACATGTTTTGACATGATTTGCACCAAAGGATCACCTTACTATATGCTCTCTGCATGGCCCACTTCTGAACCAAGAGAGATAAATCATGGTGCATTGGTTTTCATCTCAAAGGATGTATAAATCCAAGGGAATCTTAAAGCTATCTATAAACCTGCACTGATTAATGACTTAATTATCACAATGGAATAGAATAGAATAATAGAGTTTGAGGTCTTCTATTTCAACCCCCTGCTTAGGCAGGAAACCCTACACCTCTTCAGACAAATGGTTATCCAACAACTTCTTAAAAACTTCCAGTGTTGGAGCATTCACAACGTCTGGAGGCAAGTTGTTTCACTGATTAATTGTTCTAACTGTCAGGAAAGTTCTCCTTAGTTCTAAGTTGCTTCTCTGCTTGATTAGTTTCCACCCACTGCTTCTTGTTCTACCCTCAGGTGCTTTTGAGAATAGCTTGACTCCCTCTTCTTTGTGCCAGCCTCTGAGATATTTGTGGCAGCTCCTATCATGTCTCCCCTAGTCCTTCTTTTCATTAAACTAGACACACCCAGTTCCTACAACCGTTCTTTATATGCTTTAGCCTCCAATCCTCTAATCAACTTTGTTGCTCTTCTCTGTATTCTTTTCTAGAGTCTCCACATCTTTACAACCAAAACTGAATATAGTATTCCAAGTGTGGCCTTACCAAAGCATTATAAGATGGCATTAACACTTCATGTGATCTTGATTCTATCCCTCTGTTTATGCAGCCTAGAACTGTGTTGGCTTTTTTGGCAGCTGCTGCACACTGCTGGCTCATATTTAAATGGTTGTCTGCTAGGACTCCAAGATCCCTCTCACAGTTACTACTATTGAGCGAGGTACCATATATGCTGTACATGTGCATTTCGTTTTTCTTGCCTAAATGTAGAACCTTACTCTTCACCATTGAATTTCATTTGTTAGATAGTGCCCAATGTTCAAGTCTGTCAAGATCCTTCTGTATCTTAAGCATGTCTGTTGTGCAAGGGAATAAGAAAATTAGTCAAACATTAATCATGTGACTAAATATATTGTTTCAATGGAACAAATCATGTCATAAGAGTATGTATGATCCTCAGGGATAGAAAGAGGGCCTGAAGGCATATGATGCAGCCTTCTTGCTGCAGTGGTTCTGAGGTAATAGAGATTCTATGTGGGAGCCTACTATAACATCTTGTTTTTTCGTTTGGCAAGACATAAAGGAATATAAACATATCAAATAAGGCTGACATTTACCCATGGCAGATAGTGGTTGGTGATAGTATCAGGCATCTGGCAAGTTCTAAAACGTTGTAAGGACCATGACAGAAGATCTCCTTAGCACGTAAGAAATCTCAGCAGCATCTCTGCTTAAAAAGAAACTATTCTATGCCTGTAAATCTGGAGGCTACAATCTCTTAAGCAAGCAGAGAGCTTGCCTAAAAGAATAAATAATCTGATTGGATCCAAAGCAACTTTCTAAAACACATCCATACTCTTCTAGGGACAAAGTGGGGATATTGTGGTTTCCCAGTCTTGTTTAATTACTATTTGGAGAAGCTCCTATCACCATGGCCAGTAGCAAAGGATCCCAAATGTATTTCCACAAGGGGTCCTTGATGCTCTCTGAACTTGATTGTTTTCTTGAAGACATTTCATTACCCAAATTAGGTAACATCATCAGTGCTAGTGATGATAACTAGCACTAATAATGTTACCTAGTTTTGGTAATGAAACATCTCTGCAAGAAAACGAGCTCAGAAAGCACCAAAGACCCCTTATTTTAACCTTGAGCTACAAATATTCTTTTACTTGTTGTATTTCAACATTTGCAAGGTCTTCTAAAGAACATTATTAGTACCAGTATGATTAATTATCATGTACTTCAGGTGTGATATTTGATATTATGTGAAACAGGTCAGAGCTTAAACAGACAAACATAAGAGTCACAACTTTTTAACACTATTAAAAAAGGGTGATCTACAGATCGTCTTTGACTAGCAATTCATTTGACCATTCAAAGTTACAACAGAACTGATAAAAGTGACAGTTTTTACAATTACAACTATTGCAGCATCCCCATGGTCACATGATCAAAATTCACATGCTTGGCAACTAACTCATATTTATGATGGTTGCCGTGTCCTGATCATGATCACCTTTCTCAATCTTCTAACTAGCGAAGTCAATGGGGAAGCCAGGTTCACTTAACAACCGTGTTATTTACTTAACTCCTGCAGTGATTCACTTAACAACTGTGGCAAGAAAGGTTGTGAAATGGGGCAAAAATCACTTAATAAATGTCTCACTTAGCAACAGAAATTTTGGTCAAAAAAATTCTGACCAAACGCTTACCAACCAATTCAACCCTTACACACACATCAGAGAAAAGTTGTGAGGGATCCTTGGTGCAAGAAAACAAGCTCAGAGAGGACCAAGGACCCCTCATTTCAACCCTGAGCTACATATATTGTCCTTTATTGGAGAATAGTTTTACAATCTGGTTGTTAAAAGACTTCCAGTAATGGTGCACCCAATTAGAGCTCTGCACAAATGTCTTTCAGTGCAATTAGCAAAGTGGTGTGTGTTACTCCCTTGACTGATTATTTTGTTTTTCTGCCTTTTATAGTGAAAATAACTTGCAGTGTAAGGAAGAAAAGTTCCAAAAGCTAGTCAAACTCACAATTAGCAGAGAGATTGATAAAGGTTTTGAACCTGCCAACTTCTAGTCCCTGTGAGGAAAATATCACAGTTTGGCATAAATTTGCTGTTTTACACACACACACACACACACACACACACACACACACACCTATGGAATTTGATCTGTTCACACTGCACATTTTGTCTGAAGAATACTTAATTAGCAATTTCTGTTTGAAACAGCACATTTTGTATTTGACTAATGCGAGTGGATTCATTCTTCTTTTTGAAATAATTTCTGATATTATTTTATTCAGCAATAGGGTTACCTATTTCAAACATTACCAGTATTGTCTCTTTTCCTGAAGGTACCAAAGATGGATGAGCTAAATTACTTGCTAAGCCATTCATGCATTCCAAAGGACCTATTCCCAGGTAGGCATTAATTCACAGATCTGCGACTAAAAAGCTGTTTGATTATTTTCATCTAATTTCCATGTATTTTGGTGTGCTGAAAACAAATAAAATATTGAAAAAACTCCTAGACATCATGATTTGCCACAACATGCAAAATTGTCTTCAGATTTATCTTTTTTTTAATTTTTGGTATATTTTTATATTATGGGTTTTTAACCAAATTTAAAGTCCAAATTACTATTAATTAATTCACATAAGTGCATTTAAGATATAAAATGCCAAAAAACCCTTAAAGGGTTTGTCCGAGTTATGTAAAAAAATATAGCACTGTAAATCTGATGGTCAGCAATATACATAAGCTAAGCAAGTTTTAAGTCTGTGCTTCTAAAGGTAGAAGGGGTTAATCTTTCCTGAAGAATCTAGTGGGAGGGAGACAGAGGGCAGATAGCAGCATCTCCGGTCAGTGCATCATCATGTTCTTGGTTCTAGGCTGTTCACACTTTTTCATCGCAATTCATGCTAGCTCATCATTCTTCAACCATTATGTTATGGCTCCGCGAAAGTGTATTAATTCGCCAGACAGTTTCTGTTTCTTCTGTGGTGAATATACAGTGTTGAAGCAATAGCAGAATATTACAGACTTTATGAAAAAAGTATACTTTGGACTAAAAATTGGAGATCAAGATTAAGTTTAGGCGCCTCATAAAGTGTGCAAACGGTGTGTTGAGGACTTCCGAAACTGGTTCAAGGGTAAGAAAAAATCTTTCCGTTATGGGATTCCTATGGTATGGCGAGAACAAAAGAACCATAGTGATGACTGTTACTTTTGTTCATGCAATGTTGAAAGGGTTTAATTCCAAATGGAAGCATTCCATTTCATACTCAGCAATTCGTCCCATCCTCCATGGCACAGATATACCAGTACCCAAGCCCCCTGCTACCTAGCTCCGATGAAGGTGAATACCTGAACCATACCTGAACCAGATGACGAATCAAGTTCTGACTTTGAAGATGATACAAGACCAAAATTGTTTTCTCAGGAGGAGATGAATGATTTGGTAAGATACTTGAATCTTCCCAAAGATGCCACTGAGTTACTTGGATCAAGGCTGAAAAGCAGGAATTTATTGTTGCCAGGAGTGTCATCTTCATGGTTCAGACATCGTGAAAAGGAGTTCGTTCCTTACTTCGCCCAGGGAGACAAGTTGGTTTATTGCATCGATGTTGAAGGTCTGATGGGTTAATTTAAAATCCAATATGATTCAGAGCAATGGCATCTTTTTATAGATTCTCCAAAAAGAAGTCTCAAATCAGTTTTACTCCACAGCGGTTTTTACACTTCCATACTTGTAGGTCATTCCGTACATTTGAAGGAAACCTACGAGAACTTGGAATTGGTTCTTCGTAAACTTAAATTTGAAGATCCTGGTTGGCAAGTGTGTGGGGGGGGGGGTGTTGAAAGTCTTGTGCATGCTGCTCGGGCAACAAGCTGGTATACCAAATATCCTTGTTTTCTATGTCTATGGGACAGTCGAGACTGACAAAATCACTGGACCAAGAAGAGTTGGCAGCTGAGGGTGCTAACAGTCGGTGAAAAAAATGTCCTCCAAGAAACTTTGATACCTTCCCATAAAGTTCTTCTACCACCTCTCCACATAAAATTGGGATTGATGAAGCAATTCGTAAAACCACTTCCAAGAGATGGAGAATGCTTCAAATACTTGGTCACCAAGTTTCCATGCCTGTTTGAGGCAAAATTGAAGAAAGGTGTGTTCGTCGGACCAGACATTAGAAGGCTTATAGTTGATCAAGAGTTTGTCAATACCATGACAGATCCTCAAAAAGAAGGGTGGATTGTATTTAAAGATGTTATACAGAAATTTTTAGGCAATAACAAAGATCCTCACTACAAAAAGATCACCGAAAGAATGCTGAAAGCATTTCAAGCTTTAGGTTGCCTGATTAGTTTGAAAGTGTATTTCCTCCAGTCCCACCTTGACTACTTTCCTGAAAATTTGAGAGCTGTGAGTGAGGAACAAGGTGAACGATTCCACCAAGACATTAAAGAGATGGAAAGGAGATACCAGGGAAAATGGAGCATTACAATGATGGCAGACTATTGTTGGATGCTTCAGACATTCCAGATGCTACTCACAAGCGTAAATGCACCAAGAGGAGCCTCACAAGGAAGAAGAATCGACTTTAGTGTTTGTAGGTGAGCTCATTTCAGTTCAAAAAAGGATTTTCATGAAAATATTGTAATAAAACTTTAATTTTATAAATCTATTTCCATTTATTTTCAGGTATTGCCTTATTTAACATAGTTACCTAAATTGTCAGGAAACGTGATGTCCTATGACAAAATGGAGGTCATTTTCGGATTCAGCACACCAAAAAACAAACATTACATGGAATAACCAAAACAGCTCTCGAATTTTTTTTTTTTTGCAGACTTGGGTTATGTTCAGTTAGGCTGATAAATACCGGTAACTCCCTTTTAAAGAAAAAAATTAAGAATAATTCACAAAAGAACTGTTGTTTTGAAGCACATAGCCTTAAACTCATATATAGGGAAGGAGTAAGATGAGGCCACATCATTAAAAACCCCAATGAGTTTACCATTAGCATTCTTCATCAAATGCTTTTTTACTCTAAATACTAAAAGGAAAATTTAACCGCAATAACAATGTGAGATATTCAGATAACAGATTAAAGATACAATAGCTATTGCTCCATGATGGAAGGAGCCTACTGTGTTTGTTTACAAATAGCTGAAAAGATAAAAAGCAATTTTAAAAAGGTCTATGATATAAAGTCACTTATTAGGTCATGTGTCTACATTGTTAGTGAAATATGATATGGATATGAATTAAACACACTGAAAAATGGATGCAAAATTTTAAAAAAATATCACAGTGGATCAATGGGAAACCTTATAGGGAAAATCAGTAACATTTATTCTAAGCTACAATTTAAAGGAAAATTGGTATAAACAGTTTTATAGATGATATATAGGTCTGTCAATTATTGCTAAAATGAATCAATCATGTAACACCAAGTTTTGTCATTATGCAATACCTTTCTTTCTTCTCGCAACTGTATTTTTGACAACTATATAAACCAAGAGTGTCAAACTCAAAGCCCGTGGGCCAAATCCGGTCCACAGGGATGCTTAGATCCGGCCCATGGGGCCACCCTGGAAGCAGCAAGGGACCAACCCGCAGTGCCTCTGCCAGTGAAAACGGAGATAGGGAGGGCCGCACACCACTGGCAGAAGGTTGCAGGAGGCTGTCACAACTGGAAACGGAGCTCGGGAGCCCATTTTCGCTGGTACAATGCTCAGGTCGCCACAGGCAGCCCCAACATGAGTGACGTCGAGCTGGCCACTCCAATCCTGACCACACCCATCCCGGGGCCCCTGAGGCCAAACACAACCCTGATGAAGCCCTCAATGAAATCGAGTTTGACAACCTGATATAAACTAGCAGCTCTCTAATTTTGATCTTTTACTTTTGTCCGATGCTTAGTATGTAATAATACAACCAATTAATTAAATACTGAAGGCAGCGGAATAAGGGGATCAGGTGAAAAGCTCATCTTTCAGTCCAAATCATGCACCAGGAAAATAAACAGTGGAAACATGTGAAGTATGTATGTTCTTGCTTCCCAATATTTTGGGAAGCTCTAGAGTGATTTGGAATCTGAACATGATTTCTTGCAGGTTCTTGTCCTAGAGACACATTTTGAAGTATTATTATTATAACATTTATTTCATGTTTAAAAAACAGAAAATGCTAATTTAATGACAATTGGTAGAGGTAATGAACATCAGATATTCTATTTTATATTTTGAGAGGTTGAGAGCAATAATTACACTGACTAAGCACAACTATATAAATATGAGGCTGAAGGAATGTTAGCGGTCACATCAGAAGCAATTCATTGAAGATACTCTTTTCCAGTTGCTAACATCCACCCCAAGAGAAATTAATTCTCATTTGAGAAGGAAGGATGGAATTAAACATTTGAAACAATAAAATACGGAAAATTCATCTGATTGAAGTCTACTCACAGATTACCTTAATAGCTATGATTATTAAGCATAAAATTGTACCAGTGAATTAATTACTATAAATGATAATGATTGGAAAAATATTTGGAATAGAAGAGTATATATGTCAGTTAGAGTTAAGGAAAATGGATATAAAGTGATATGGAGGTGGTATCTAACACCACATAAATTAAATCAAATAGATGGTAAATATACAAATATTTGTTGGAGGTGCAAGAAAGGTTGGAACATATAAACATATGTGGTGGGATTGTGCACAAAAATATGGGATATGGTGTTAAGAGACATTAGAGCACATTTGAATGTAAATTTAAACGTGTCACCGAGAATTACATTACTGTTGCTGGTGGAAAAATGGGATATAAATGAAACAAAAAAGGAATTGATTGTAAATTTGATAATGGCAGCTAAAATTAGTAATGACTAAATATTGGGGACAAATCTGGGATATTCAAAGAAATGAGTGGTATAATGAAATTAGGAGTATGGCAACAAATGATAAATTAAAAAAAGAAATTAAATTTTAAAAAGGGATGATCAAAGGAAATAATTATAATGAAATATGGGGAATTTTATAATATCAGGTTGGTGGAAGACAAAGGGAATAAACCAACTCAAAAATATATGTTGTTTTGGAGAGGATAAGGATACAATTGGAATATTTTGTATATCTTTTAGTTGTTACAGATTAAGAAATATAAGTGGGGGAAGGTCTCCGGGGTGGGTGGAGTGATGCACTGTAACATTTATTTTTTTCTTTTTCTTTTTCCTTTTTTTGTATTTACTATGTTTGCATTATTTGTATTTTTTTAAAAAAAATTAAAAATGCAGGAAGAAATATTTGTTTTTATATATTGGTTAGAGTATGGGCTGTAATGCAAATGAATCTGTTAATGTGCATTGAACACTATGAGACAATCTACACCGGATTCTCCTAAATTTCTTTAATCATTATGTATAGCCTCATGGTCAGTGTTAACAACTTCCTGAGGAAGTTTGGCTTTGTGACATTATTTCCCCCACCTCTTTCTGCAGCAGAGGTGAGGATCTAATAAAATGATCTGCTATTGAAGAGAAATGGGATTCCTGAATCTTTAGAAAAGACTGACAGTTACAGCTGGCAGTATTGTTGAGATTTTTATTTTACTAGAGAATTGTAAGACAAAGTATATTGGCCTGATCACTAAATGCCAAGGGTCCATGCTTTTTTGCAGGTTTTCTAGCTATGATATAAATTGTCTGATAGATTGAAAAGAGAGATGTTTTGGGAGGCTACAAAACATCTCATTTTAATTCCAGATGTGACAGACCGTTCCATGAGCGGTATGTAGTTTTCCAGAAGTAAATCTACTGGAACAAGAATTGGTTACTGATACATAGTTCAGACATACGCAAACCCCCCAAAAAACATTTTGCATTGAGTTGGGGGCATTTATGAAATGTTGTAGGGATGACTAGATAAATGTAACTCTAGGTTAGTGATGGTGAACCTTTTTGGCACCAAGTGCCCAAACTGGAATGCACATGTGCAGCTGGCCAGCACGGATGTGTGTGCTGGAAACCTGAAGGTCAACTGATCTTTGGGTTTCTGATGCTCTGGTACACGCAAAGACCAGCTGGCCAGTGTGCATGTGTGCACCAGAAACCAGAAGAGCATCTGGCAATGACGCACATACCCAGTGTGCTATCTCTGGCACACATACCATAGGTTCGCCATCATGGCTCTAGGACATAGTCATGCTTAAGTTGTGACAATGAAAAAAGCAAAATGTGCTAAGTCTCCAAAAGTCGTGGAACTTTTCTAATTTGAGATTTACTGTCCTATGAGATAGTACGCTGGATTCCTTGTAATAATGGATTTCCTAGATCCTTTAAGGATAGAATTCCTCAACATCAAAGTCATCTGAATGCTGAAAACAGTAACGTGTGCAACACGCTGTCTTCTCCAACTTTGCAAAATTGGCTTCAGCTTGTTCTGCCTCTGGCTCAAGAAGATATTTTTTGTAGTAATGAAAAATGCAGATGGCTACATTCCTTCTCCAGCCTTTCCTTTATTAAACCTAATCTATTGGCTGGATGGATTTGACGTTCAGTCTTGGAATGATATCAGCTGTGCTTAAGAAGCAGTTGTACAGCTAATTTAGAAAATATTTTTACTGGACCAAATAACTTATTATTATTATGATTATAAATATTCTATTGAAGGGTGAAAGAAACCGCCAAATGATCCAATTGTGTTCTTTAAAACATCTAATAAATTGACATTATACTGAGTGGTCTAAATTCTATTTGTGTCCCCCACCCCCAGATTATCCATATAATCCCATTTATATTATGGCACAGCTGATAAAATTAGATTCAACATTATCATTCCAACAAAGATTCTAAGGTAGATGAATATATACATTGAACATTTACTGATTCATAGACTAATTTCAGGACCCAAAAGTATTTTCTTTAACTGTGCAGAGCAACAGCCTGTCTCTACAAAGGGGCAGAGTTTCAGTATTCTCCTCATCCTATAAAGGGAGGGTAGTGTCCAAGAAAAGGAGGCTAGCAAGCAGTAAGCATTGAAATAGAAGACCCAAATTATCTTTCTTTAACAATCCTTTCTTTAATGAACTCTGAAAATGCGCTTAAGCAGAAAAGCTTACCCAAAAATGTAATAAGTAGCAACTTACCCAGCTGGTTTTCAATTCAGGAATCAAATACCTTTCCCTACTTTCATCTAACCATGATACAAACATGCCATTAAACACTAGAGAGTTTGGTCTAGTGCTTAAGGCACCAAGTTAGAAAGCAGGAGAATGTGAGTTCAAGCCCTGCTTAGTCTGAAAGCCAACCTGGGTGACTTTGGACCAGTTACTCTCTCTCTCAGCCTAATCCACCTTATAGGGTTGTTGTTCTGGGGAAAATAGGAGGAGGAAGATGTGTTGGATATGTTTGCCACCTTGAGTTATTTATAAAAATAATAAAGGCAGGATACAAATAAATAAATAAAGGTTAAATGGTTAAGATGCTGAGCTTGTCAGAAAGGTTGGCAGTTTGGCGGTTCTAATCCATAGCACCATGTAACGGAGTGAGCTCCATTACTTGTCCCAACTTCTGCCAGCCTAGCAATTCAAAAGCATGTAAAAATGCAAGTAGAAAAATAGGGATCACCTTTGGTGGGAAAGTAACATCATTCCATGTGCCTTTGGCGTTTAGTCATGCCAACCACATGACCACGGAGACATCTTCGGACAGCGCTGGCTCTTCGGCTTTGAAATGGAGATGAGCACCGCCCCCTAGAGTCAGGAACGACTAGAACATATGTGCAAGGGGAACCTTTACCTTGCAAATAAACAACACCCGTGATAACATCTTTTTTCCTGGGTCCTTATTGCATTACCTTCTTCAACCCATGAGTGAGAAAGATGTAAAAATCTTTAACTGCACCAGTGCTAAAGCCACGTTTCTTCCATTAAGCCAACAGCATCCAGTGGCAACTTCAAATTGTGTAAAATCTGGTCTATTTTACTGTCAGTGATAAGTAGCAGATGGGATCGGTCAAGATTGTATTGGCTGTTTCAGGATGATGTCAGCATGCCCAATCTTCTATTGCTCTTTAATAATCTCTCCCATCCACCCTTTGAAATTATTTTTAAAAATTTGATATAAGCTATAGCCATATACATGTGATACTACATTGAACACTTTTGATTCTCATTCTGCATTAATTGATCCTTCCAAACCACTCTCAAGGGAAGCCCTAGTAAAGCATGTTATGTACAGCAGTACAATTTTGTGGTTATGGATATAGGGATTACTGTGGTTAAATTATTGAACAAGAAACCACAACACACTAACCCAAAATCATTATAGCTTAGTAAAATTTGGGGACACATCCAGGATAGCTTTCCAAGCATTCAAATGGAATCTGCATTACCCAAGAACCTTATTCCATAACTTCCTTCAAAGATGAGAGAAACATTGTGGCATTCTTACATGTGACACCACTGTGTTAGAAGGACTACTACATCTCCCCTGTCCTACTCCTTAGCCATATCTTTCCAGAGCTAAACCTACAGCATTCTTGGCCCTTACCCATTGCGCTTACTTTCCAGACCACTAAAATGTGATGCCCAGATCTGAAGCAATTTTTTTTCAGAAATGGAGCCAGCCATGTGATACTGTTAATTCATATTCAGTTTCTGACTAACTACCATTCTAATATCTCTTTCACTACTTGTATCCAAAAAATTATAAAGAGACTGTGAGGTGAATGCATATGTTGCAATAAACAATAATATAATTTGCTGGCACTTAGGGTAGTTCTGGTGTAGTACAGGAGGAGGAAACTTGTGGCACTCTGAATGTCTTCCCAGGGACGTGCTATTTTTTTGTGTGTGCAGGATTATGTAATGTAAAATATGATTCCAACACTCAGCTTCGTATAACAAAAATGGAATGGTGCATCCACCATTAAAGCAAGTAGAGTATCTAGCTACTAAGCTTCACTATATGTCACAAACATTTATTTTATTGGATATAAGCCTGGTTATTTTTCCTTGCTTTTACAGTTTTTCTCCTGCTGCTGTAGTATTCAGGGGTGGGCTTCAAAAATTTCAGCAACCGCCCGGTTGCTGGGTGGGCATGGCCATAGTGAGAGTGGCCTAGTTGGTCTCCTGAACCAAGGGCGCGGGGGGCATTTTCACCTTCCCCAGGCTCTGGAGGCTTTCCTAGAGCCTCTGGGAGGACGAAAACTGCTACCCTCAGGCTCCGGAGGCCCTCCAGAGGCCAGATGTGAGCCCATGTCTGGCCTTTTGGAACTTCCAGGAGGCCCGTTCCCCCACCTCCCTGAGCCTCCGCGTGGGTCCTGCACTTACCTCGCATCCAAAATAGGCCAAGTGGTTTTAATGAATACGATTAATCAATATGGTCAAGTGTCTGGCTTTAAAATAAACTTAGGAAAAACCAAAATATTAGCTATAAATATGAATATTAAACAAAAGGAAGAATTAGGAGTGATGCTAGGATGTGAGGTAGTTAAAAAAGTCAAATATCTTGGAGTTAACATTTTAACTTCAAATGGGAAATTATATAAGCATAATTATGAACCACTTTGGCATAGCATACAGACAGAGATGAAAAAATGGGAGAAATTGCACTTATCTTTGCTGGGCAGGATAGCGGCAGTGAAAATGAACATTTTACCAAAATTTTTATTTCTTTTCCAAATGTTACCTATACTTAAAAAAGATGCGAACCTTTTAGAATGGCAGAAGGGTATCAACAAATTTGTGTGGGCAGGAAAGAAGCCGAGGGTAAAGATGAAAATAATGCAAGATGTACGCGAGAGAGGAGGATTGAAACTACCTAATTTAAAACTATATTATGATGCAGTGGCATTATCTGTAATTAGTGATTGGATTCATTTAACCAATGATAGAATATTGAACATTGAGGGACACGATCTGGTATTTGGTTGGCATGCTTACCTGTTATTCAACAAAAAATTGGATAAGAACTTTAAAAGTCATATTTTGAGAAATGCTTTATTGCGGGTTTGGAAGAAATACCAATATAAATTAAATGACAAGATACCCATGTGGGCAATTCCTAGACATGCAATTGAAAATATGAATACAGCACAAAAACAGGACAGATTTACTTACAGACAGCTTCTTACCTCGGAAAGGGGGGTATTACAATTAAAATCTTTAGAGGTATTAAAAGAGGAGAAGGTAGTTCAAACATGGTTCCAGTATGGGCAATTACAGGCTAGGTGGAAAATAGATCAAAAATTGGCTTTATTCAAGTTGAGGATAATCTGTTTAAACAAATAAGAGATCAAAGCTTAATGCATATAAAGAGGATATATAATGTATTAATACAGATGGATTCGGAAACAGAATTAGTTAAAGATTGTATGATAAAATGGGCTCAAAATATTGAGGAACCAATAATGTTGGATACATGGGAAAGAATTTGGGTAAGAAATGTGAAATTTACACAAGCTCAAAATCTGAGAGAAAATTTTTACAAGATGTTTTATAGATGGCATTTAGATCCTAAAAAGTTGGCTTCTATGTATCCGAATGTACAGCCTAAATGTTGGAGGTGTGGTTCTCTCGATGCTACATATTATCATATATGGTGGACCTGCCAAAAGGTTAAGGCATTTTGGATAAAAATATGGTGGGTCATGCAAAATGTTTTTAAAAGAAGGATAAAGTTTATTCCTCAGTTATTTTTACTAGGTATATGTACTGACTTTACAGTGGTAGAGACCAATTTGATTCTGCACCTGATAACTGCAGCAAGACTGTTGGTGGCGCAATATTGGAAGAAGGAAGACTTGCCTACAATCCAAGAATGGACATTGAAAGTAACAAACTTAGCCGAGATGGCTAAAATATCGGCATATCTCAAAGATCATTCAAATGAGATATATAAACGAGACTGGAAAAAATGGATTGACTATATACAAAATAAATACGGGACTAAGAAATTCCAGTTAGCCTATGCTTAAGATCAGAAATGATTTAAACTGTTAAAAGTTAGTTCAGTAAGAAGAAGCTAAGTTCAATCTAGAATGTCATTAATTTCTTTATTTCTTTTTTCTCAATAGATTTTAGACTGTGTTAGTTAAAAATCCATACCGTGTACGGGTTCTGGGAAGTCGGGGGGGGAAGGAGGAGGGGGGATGGGGG
Organism: Thamnophis elegans; assembly: GCF_009769535.1. Classification (NCBI taxonomy): domain Eukaryota; kingdom Metazoa; phylum Chordata; class Lepidosauria; order Squamata; family Natricidae; genus Thamnophis; species Thamnophis elegans. The sequence continues at coordinate 97,338,418 of NC_045544.1, read as the reverse complement.
GGTGGAGGGAGGGAGGGGTACACACAACAAAAAAAATTGTATTTCAATGTCTTAATGATTGACAAATGATGACATATTTGTGTTTGTTTTTTTTAAAGAAAAATAAAAAAGTTCTCTCAAAATAGGCCAAGTGGAGACTCTTGGGAGGGGTGGGGGTGGCCAGCCAGGGGTCGGATTTGGAGGTTCTCTGACCTGGCCATAATGTTAGCTATAGGTTCTCCCAAACCCAGGTGAATCTGTAGCTGCCCACCCCTGGTATGCCTGGATCTGTGGGATGGCTAGGTTACTTATCCCACCAAATATGATTTGAATATATTTTGATATCATAGCACAGGCCTAATTCCATTAGGAATTAGCTATTTCCATTAGCTCATGGAATTTCCATCTTTGCCATAAAAGTTTGATTTCTTGCCCCTTCTAATCTTCTCACAGCCATTTCATTCATTTTCCTACACATGAGAATATACAGATAGTCCTTGACTTACGACCACAGTTGCGACCCAAACAAGAGAGTTGTTAAATGTGTTTTGCCCCATTTTATGACCTTTCTTGCCACAGTTGTTAAATGAATCACTGCAGTTGTGAAGTTAGTAACATGGTTATAAAGTGAATCTGGCTTCCCCATTGATTTTGCTTGTCAGGTGGTTACAAAAGGTGATCACATGACCTCAGGACACAGCAACGGTCAAAAATTTGAGCCAGTTGACAAGAGTCCAAATTTTGATCACATGTCCATGGGGATACTGTCATACTGTCATAAGTGTGACAAACAGTCATAAGTCACTTTTTTCGGTGCCATTGTAACTTTGGTTACTAAATGAATCATTGTAAGTTGAGGACTACCTGCATGCCCCTTCTGAGTAACCAGTTACAACTGGCATCCATTTTTGGTATTCTTGGGAAGCAACTAGGTCAGTGTTTCTCAACCTTGGCAACTTGAAGATGTCTGGACTTCAACTCCCAGAATTCCCCAGCCAGCATTCGCTGGCTGGGGAATTCTGGGAGTTGAAGTCCGAACATCTTCAAGTTGCCAAGGTTGAGAAACACTGAACTAGGTTCTATGGGCCTTCCTGGAAATTTTTTAGTTTTTTTTTTAATAGCCAACCATTCCAAAGAGTGCCAGGCAACTGAAGGGCCATTTTGCCCTGGTGCTTCAGCCTAGATGCACCCAACCGGGCTGTGCTGCTTGGAGATCTTCTATTGTGGGTAGGTAAACTGACCAGTATTGACTGAAATAGGATGCCCAGGAGAACAGATCATGGATGGAAACTAATCAAGGAAAGAAGCAACCTAGAACTAAGGAGAAATTTCTTGATAGTTAGAACAATTAATCAGTGGAATGACTTGCCTCCAGAACTTGTGGGTGCTCCAACCCTGGAGATATTTAAGAAGAGATTGGACAGCCATTTGTCTGAAATGGTATAGGGTTTCCTGCTCATGCAAGGGGTTGTACTAGAAGACCTCCAAGGTGCCTTCCAACTCTGTCATTCTGTTAAACAAATGGGAAAGCAACCAGATGCACCAAACAGATTTGGGGTTGGTTCATGACATGGCTACTGCTTCTTGGTCTGAATCTTGGTACGAAAGAGAAAAAAAATACTGTGCTTGGATTTTTGCAGTTGACTAAGCCAAAACCTGACAAACTACTTTATGGACCTATTTATATGATGCCTGATGTGCTGTGCATAAAAACATATGCTCCACAACTACAAATGTGCTATGCCAAGTTAGTGCCAATCTTATTGCGAAGTTTATTCATTTAAAAAACAATCTTCTTGAAGTTGAAATGCACTTCTTTATTGCCTAGAAATAATTCTTGGAAATGTAAAAGCCATTCACCCAGATCTTGGTTGTAACAAAAATGTACAGAAGCCCAAATCTAAAACCTCCTGGGACCAAGATGGTTTTTATAGTAGTTTCAATATGTAAGCTTTTTGGAAGTTCTGCAGGAAAAGTTAATAATTAAGCTATGTGAACAGCAACAGGCCAGCATGGATCAAGCTTTGCACATTTTACAATCAAGCTATTTATGTGTTCTGGTTGGTTTGGTTTAGTAGATGCAAACCCAGGCAACTGTCAGTGTTCAAGTAGGGAAAAGAGAGGGGAAATCCTTTTCAGTATCTCCCTCACCTGTCCAGTTAGGCTTGTTTTCCAGATGAGCAAATAAAAGCAAGGAGAGCTGATTTGCTGGCTAACAGCAACCCAAGTTTTATAAATCCCAATGAAACTGGATTTGCATAGCACTCTAATCAACAATGTGGTGTGGGTATGTGAATGTAGTTATTAAGAATTGTAAATCTGCAAACTGGGCATATTGAAACTCTTTGTTTTACCAAAAGCGGGTGTGGTAATGTGGTAACATAACTGGAGCGACAAGAATGATATTTCCAGCCACTAGAGAGAGAGGGAGGGAGGGAAGGAGGAAAGGAGCAGCAGAATAAGGAGATTTACAAATGGAGCAAACATATTTTGATTTGAAAAGCTAAATACATATATTTCTGCCTTTTACTAAATACCACAACAATTATTTCAGAAAGTTATACTATTTCTGAAGAATTTAGGCAACATGCTCTGGTGTTATTCTGAAGACTGTAGAAGAGAGGCCGGAGTAGGTTGTATGCCTGCAAGTTTCCCAAGCTGTTTTATGAAATATGTGTAGTCAATAAATTTGTTAAAGCATAGATGGCTGACACAATATGTGAATCTGATCTATTGCTATATAATTTTTTGATCCTTTCTTCTGTAAAAATTTAGATTCCATAAGGATGACTATGTTAATCTGCCCACCAAAACAGGAGCAGGGAGGGATATGCTTTTGTGCATTTTAAAGATTTATTTTGACAATGTATATGCTTGTCAATGAAGCTTGAATAACATACTCTTTAATATGCCAAAGAGTACCAATATATACAATACCATTATTTTTATCTAAGACTTCTGATTCTAGATTCTAGGTTTGAATTTTATTAGGTGGTCTTTGAATGTTCTGTATTGATCACTGTATTCTCTAGAGCAGAAGTTCCCAAACTTGGCAACTTTTAGACTTGTGGACTTCAACTCCCAGCCAGCTCTGCTGGCTGGAGAATTCTGGGAGTTGAAGTCCACAAGTCTTAAAGTTGCCAAGTTTGGGAATCTCTGCTTTAAAGTTAATGTGACGCTAAAATGAGGAGGGAGAAAATTATGTGCACCTGAATCTAGATTTGGACCCAGGGTGAGGCTATCTTTAAGGGGTTGATCAACTGAATGAATGCATGACTTTGGATTTGATGGGTTGTTGGTTTTTGTTTGTTGTTTTAACCTGATGCTAGCCATATAGGGTTGCACTACAAGTTGGGCAACCATTTGATTGATTGATTGAATGAATGAATCTACGGTGCCTAATGGAACATTTATGGACCAGAAGATAGAGAATAGAAACTGTCTAGGAATATCTAAGGTACAGAATAAACTTAAATGCCTTAAATAATTTCTTTCATCTTTCCCCTTTCATAGAAAGACAAGTTATATAAAATATATCTCATATATGTTTTTCCACATGGATTTTGCCAGTACTTAGTGTTGTGCAGATTTCAATACCATGATTATGAGATTCTTGTTTGTTATTATAGATTACAAGATTTTTTTAAAAAAACTTTCAAGCTGTTTTTCATATCTGTTTTTGTTTGCCAAAATTTTGGATGTAATGATAAAACAATAATTCCGTTATTTGAAGATGAGATGAGAGAGGGCATTTCTTCTCCAATTGTTAGCTTCATGCACTGGACAATTTGGACGAAGGAAAATTAAAACACAAAATTAGGTCCTCCAGAATTTTCTACATTAAAAATCTTCATTTAATAAATTATATCCAATGATACTGCAAAAAAAAAAAAATTCAAAATTAGAACATCAAGACAACGGTTTTACATGCCACACAATGCCAAAATGTTGTTGGATTTGACTTAGTGGATTGTGCAAATCCTGACATTGTAGTAGCTATCTTGCGGCCTAGCATGACATCTGAGTCTAGTTCTATTTATCCAACAGAATAAAGTATGATGCCAAATATATTGGGCTAAATGTGACTAATTAATTGAGAGAAAGCTCCACTGAACATGTTGCTTGGGAATAAATCTATTTTGAACTCAATGGTGCTTATTTCTAATAGGAGAAATTCAGCTTGTAAAATGCACTGAACTTTGTAAATAATCTTTTGCCAGTTGAATTGTAACCTTTTAACTTTTAATTACAAAACCAGTATTGTAAAGTAATCTCACCATTTAAACTGGTATCTTGAAAAAAAAATACTATGAAAGAAAGAGAAGGTGCCACATAGCCTCTATAGATAAAACAATCTGCAATCTCTGTCTTCTGGCAAAATTGGCAACACCATTTTTGTTTATATTTATTGTTCAAAATTAAGAGTGGGAATGAGAGCATATGGCCTCTGAGAGTCCATGCTAATCGGTCATGTGCATTCACTTGCCAGAGCAAAGAGGTCAGTCAATCAATCATTTTATAGCTTTAACATTTCAACACTGCTCTTCCTCTGAAATTTTTTTCTGGAATTATGATTCCCTGCTCTATCGAGAAAGAGCACAATTTGCAATTACTCTTCCTGCATCTAATTCAGTAACAGAGAAAAAAGAACACAGAAAGCTAGGGTGAACGAAGAACCAATTCACCACATAATCACTCTTCTGGGCTAAAATGACATCTATGTACACATGGAAATACATCTTTATGACCACTGCAGAAGCAATAAATATAATTCCCTGTATCAAATCCAGGATTCTGAACTTTATAAATCAACAGTGCTTCCTCTAGGATTAAGTTTGTGTTTGTGCCACACACAATGCCACAAGAAATGGGGTGTTGATTACTCTTTTCTTATGCCCCAAATGCAGACAATGCTATCCTCAGCTTTCCAATCATCAAAGAACAATGTTTGCACTCTCAGAATTTTCTACTCTGAATTAATTTGCACTTTCTTAGAAAGTGTGAGTGAAAAATGTTACAACAGGATATACGTTTGTATCAGCTGCAATAAGTGTAACTTTGCAACTTTTAGCTGCATTTTTGCGTTTATAAGGAGTCCCATTAAAGAAACAAACCAGAATGTTTGACTTTCACATTCATGTCATAACAGTATTTCCAGATTTACTTAAAAGCCACAGAACGTCTATCACAATTTAATATTACACAAGTTTATTCAGACGTAAGTTCATTAGGTAGAACTGTTTCCAAGCAAGTATACACAAGACTACAGGCTCAATATTCAAAGTCTATGAGGATTCACCAGGTAAAGTCATATAAAAGGAAACAATTTTTGAAAAACCCACAATTACTTCCTGGTCTAAGTCACACTGCTTGAATGGAATATTATCCAGCTATCCTAGGCATTCTCTAGACAGGCATGTCAAATTCAAGGCCCAGAGGCTGGATCCGGCCCATAGGGTGCTTAGATCTGGCTTGCGGGGCCACCCTAGAAACAGCAAAGGACTGGCCTGTTGTGCTTCTGCCAGCAAAAAAGGAGCTTGGGAGGGCCCAGGCTCTGTTTTCAGCTGCGACAGCTTCCTGCTACCCTCTGCCAGTGAAAATGGAGCTCGGGGAGGCCACATGCCCCCCCCCCCCAGCTCCCTTTTCACTGGCAGAGAGCAGCAGAAGGCTATTGCAGCTGAAAACAGAGCTCTGGAGAGGTCTCACTGGCAGAGCACCTGGGCCATCACAGACGCCACCGATACGATTGACATCAAGCTGGCCACGCCCCCCTAGCCCCCAAGATCAAACACAACCCTGATGCAGCCCTCAATGAAATCGAGTTTGACGTCCCTGCTGTAGGATTTCAGTATTTCAGTATTTATTAATACTTATAGGCCGCCCTTTTCCCTGAGGGGACTCAGGGCGGCTTACATAAAATGAAGGGGGGGGGGGTATACAGACAATAGACACAAACAATACATAGAAGTAAAATAGTAAGCAACATTCATTCATCATTCGGGTGGGGACAGTTATCTTTGTCCCCAGGCCTGACGGGCTAGCCAGGTCTTAAGGGCTGCGCGGAAGGTCTGGACGGTGGTGAGGGTACGAATCTCCACGGGGAGATCGTTCCAAAGGGTCGGAGCTACTACTGAAAAGGCTCTCCTCCGTGTAGTTGCCAGTCGGCACTGACTGGCAGATGGAACTCGGAGGAGGCCTAATCTATGTGATCTAATTGGTCGCAGGGAGGTAATTGGCAGGAGGCTGTCTCTCAAGTACGCAGACCCACTACCATGAAGGGCTTTATGAGTGACAAGTAGCACCTTGAAGCGCACCCGGAGATCAACAGGTAGCCAGCGCAGCTCGCGGAGGATAGGTGTTATGTGGGTGAACCGAGGTGCACCCACAATCACTCGCGCGGCTGCGTTCTGGACTAGCTGAAGTCGCCGGATGTTCTTCAAGGGCAGCCCCATGTAGAGCACATTGCAGTATTCCAGCCTAGAGGTCACAAGGGCCCGAGTGACTGTTGTGAGGGCCTCCCGGTTCAGGTAGGGTCGCAACTGGCACACCAGGCGAACCTGGGCAAATGCCCCCCTGGTCACAGCCGTCAGATGGTGGTCAAAAGTCAGCTGTGGATCCAGGAGGACTCCCAAGTTGCGAACCCTCTCTGAGGGGTATAAAATTTGACCCCCCAGCCTGAGCGATGGAACACTGATCGAATTATTGGGAGGAAAACACAACAGCCACTCGGTCTTCTCCGGGTTGAGTACAAGCTTGTTAGCCCTCATCCAGTCCATAACGGCCTCAAGACCCCGGTTCATCACGTCCACCGCTTCATTGAGTTGGCACGGGGCGGACAGATACAACTGAGTATCGTCCGCGTATTGATGGTATCTTATCCCGTGCCTCCGAATGATCTCACCCAGCGGTTTCATGTAGATGTTAAATAGTAGGGGGGATAAGACCGAACCCTGCGGCACCCCATATGTTAGGGGCCTAGGGGTCGATCTCTGCCCCCCCACTAACACCGACTGCGACCTGTCCGAGAGGTAGGAGGAGAACCACCGTAACACAGTGCCTCCCACCCCCACCTCCCGCAGTCGTCGCAGAAGGATACCATGGTCGATGGTATCGAAAGCCGCCGAGAGGTCGAGGAGAACCAGGATGGAGGCATGGCCTCCATCTCTGGCTCTCCAAAGATCATCGGTCACAATCTTCCATTCCTAAGATTCACAGTAATGGTCTTACTGGCTGTGAATTCTGGAAGCTGGAATTCACACATCTGGAGGGTGCTATGATGGAGAAAGTTAGAGTAGATCATCTGTCCACAACCTGGCGTCATCCAGGAATTTTGACCACAACTGCAAAAATTACAACAAAGGAAAAAGGAAAAATAAGGCTAATATATTATTTTAAGAGTAAATGATTATAATTCTATACAATTCTCTAATGCAATTATTCAGTTACATGTATGTTTGTAGTACATTTATATAACTCATGTTTTTAACCTACTGTATTTTGTATAAATGCATCTTATATTTCATTATATTTGCTCATACTCAATCCATTGAGTAAAAACAGCCAAAGATTTATCTTTCCAATGCTGCAGTATCAGTCTTTTGGCATAGACTAGCGTATCCATTTATGTTGTCAGGTTGTAAAATTCTGATTCTAGTTATGCAGTTCAAAAGAATAATATCATCTGAACATTTTAGCTTTTGTCACACAATTATGTTTAGATACCGTATATACTCGAGTATAGGCCGACCCGAATATAAGCCGAGGCACCTAATTTTACCACAAAAAAACTGGAAAAGTTATTGACTCGAGTATAAGCCTAGGTTGGGAAATGCAGCAGCTACCGGTAAATTTCAAAAATAAAAATAGATACCAATAATGTTTTTGAATATTTATTTCAAAGAAAAACAGTAAACTAGCGGTGTATTCAATGAAATACTTCACTCACCTCATGATGCTGATGTCCCGCTGTGATGATGATGTCCCATGCAGCCGCGGGAGCGATGTCCCGCCTCCTATGACACACAGCACAGTGATTCCTATCATTGGATCACTGTACCAGAGGAGGTGGGACATCGCTATGTGGCTGCTTGCCATAACAAGGAGGAGGTGGGACATCGTTGCAGAGCGGCAGGAGGGGGAGGAAGGGGAATCGTAAGACAGCCCTGCATTACATTAGAACGTGAGGAGGGGGGATGGTGCGGTGTGCGCTGCGCGGCAAACTGACACAGAGGGAGAGGAAACTCACGGGCACCGGGCCATTCACGAGTGTCACCCAGCGGCATGGCCCCGCCCCTTTTTCTCCTCCATTTCGGGCAAATTTTTCACTGACTCGAGTATAAGCCGAGGCGGCTTTTTTCAGCCCAAAAAGTGGGCTGAAAAACTAGGCTTATACTTGAGTATATACAGTAATCCAGTATTCTCAGCTGTTGTAGGCAGCACAATAAGTACTAATGGATTTAATTGCAGATATTTTAGAAGGTATAGAAAAATTATAGAGGTTATAACTAATCACTAGCAGAATCTCTTAAATTCAATGGGACTTTGACATCAGTTTGCAATATTGTTTTATTTAATGATAATCTATCTAATGATATTAGGAGGGGTGGGCAAGCGTGATCTGGGCTCTGATTTTCTAAACCCCCTTTCAATTCATTTTTGACAAAGAAGAAATGCTACATTTGGGATAGTGAAGAGTGAAGGGCATATGGTATATCGGGGCAGGGGGGATGGACACATGGACATCAGAAATAAGAAAAAGTGGTTGCTTTATATAAGGGCATTATTTTTTAAGCCCCTTGTTTATTGGAATATATAACCCAAGAGAAGGTAAAAAAGTTTGGTTTTAAGGATGGGTAACCTTGATTAATTGATGTTGTTTTACTGATATTCTAGATGTAGGTGCTTAATATATTGTTGTTTCTGCCTTTAATGTATCCGTAGACTGCCCTGATACAATATCATAAAATATCTATTGTAATTGAGGAATTATTCTGAATATCGTTTTTACCCTTTCCCTTCTCTACCCGAGTTTCTTCCACTGTTTCCTCTCTTTTTCTACCTCCTCTGTGTTCCCCAGATCTGTTAGACTTCTACCAAAGTGAGATTGAGCCTGGAAAGTACTTAGATGGGTGACTATCTAGATTGCAGAGGAAGACTGAAAAGTTGAAAAAAAAACCATCCCACAAGAAAGCAAGGGCAAACCACATGCATATCATTGTCAAGAAAAATACATGGGCCTATCCCTGAATTTACTGGGCCAAGACAAGACAAATGTGACTTTTATCAAAGTAACACCGACAGACATTCTAGATAATGATTTTAATGTGTTTTTAATTGCTTTTCAAAGAGAGACAAATAGAAAAGGAAAAAAGATCCACAACAAAGATGAAAACACATACATTGCCCCCACAAAAACCTCACAAAGTAAATTAAAAACAGCATTTTGCTGGAGATGTAATAAGGATAATACTTTTTAAAAACAAATGTTTTTGCCATGTCCTACACTTATTAAATTTTGGAAGAAAATAAGCAATTTCTATTGTGTGTCAACTCTTCTAGAAGATCTTGGACATTTCTCTTTATAAACTTTTTTTTTCAGCCTACCGTAATTTGCTGGTCTTTCATAGACTTAATTTACAGATCTTCTGACCAATCTGATAACTCTTTCTGGACATGCTTCAGTTATTTCATGTTCTTAAAACAAATGAAATTTCAAACTGCGCTTGCACTAAATATAAGTACGTATAAGTATAATCTTTATTGTCATTGTACTTAACTACAATGAAATTGGTTATTCCTTTAAACATAGGGGCCTAAAAAAACTGAAACATCAAAGCATCTATTATCAGTGTTCTGCAAGAGGTTTGGGAATTAAAATTTCCAGATCACTCCAAGAACTGCTCACTGGGGACCTCTAGTGTCTTAACATGCAAAGGTTTTTATAAAGTTTTTAGATACTGTTAGGATGGCTGTTGGTGTAACGGAGATATAGATCTCTGAAAATGCTTTTTTCTTTAAAGGCACATCTTTAAAATGATCAGTAACTGAGACATTAGTGCTTTGCCATTTGAAACAAAGGCACAGCTAACCCAAGCTAATGTATGTTTAAGTCAATCCAAAGTAACACACCTACTGAAAGCCATATACTTCCATTCAGAAATAAATCCAAATGAGTTAAGTTAGTCTTACACCAAGAAAAGTGGCTAAAGTTTTGCAAATCTAAATTATTTAAATTTAGGCTTACATTGTGGCTATTTTGTCTTTCACTTTTCAGTTTTTTGTGAGAAAGGAAAAAAAACCCTAAGTAGTAATAATGTCTGCCCTGCCCTAAACTTCCGGTTGGTCTGTCTGTCTGTCTGTCCTGTCGGAAACATGTTGGAACTATACCTGGAATTAGTTATAGTTACACAATAAGCAAGGTCATTCTGGAAGTGCTGGATGCAGGAGAACCTCAGGTAGCAAATCTAATTCTAAAGAGAAAGTACAACTCCAGAGCCACATTTCTTCCAAATCCATCTTCCATTCTGCAATTTTTGGCTTCTACCACCTGCTTGAAAATACTACCCTTCTTGTTTTTCGGAAGACTATTTTGGCCAATCTTCTTGGCTCTATTTATTTTGTTGAAATATATAGAAAGATAGCTAGTTAGCTAGCTAGCTAGTTAGACAGACAGACAGACAAATGGACAGATGATAGAATGTTGTTAATTATCATGTCATGACTGAACAATACCATTGTTTTTCTTTAACTGAACACATACTTTGGTTCCTTCCAACTCTGTTACACTGGGAAATCACAGCTTAATTTCTTCTATTAAACTGCTTTTAAAGATGGAAAATATCTGCCAGAATAAATAAGTGTTAGGTATGCTATTCAAATTACACAAAAAACAAGATTGATGAACACTACTGGTCTCAGAATGGGAAGAGGGCCAAAGCTGGCCCAACTTCTGTTTTGTTGATAAAGTGCATAGTTTAGGTATAGGAACAAACCAGCATCTATTTTCTAACTGATTAGTTGGCACTTATAGAATTCACCCAGTTTGGCAAGCAGATTTTGATTGTGTTCACACAACATGCTTAACTTGATTACTGAAGTAGCTTGTATCAGAATTTACCAAATACACTGGGCTATATTTGACACTAAATACCATATTTTTGGAGTATAAGACACACCTTTTTCCCTCAAAAAAGAGGCTGAAAATCTGGGTGCGTCTTATACACCAAATACAGCATTTTTTTGCCTCCTGAAGCCCTGCCTCTTCACCAAAATGGCAGTGCATAGCCTTTAGGAAGCTTTTAGAGAGCTCCTGGGGGCTGGGGAGGGCAGAAATGAGCAACAAATGGCACGTTTTTTGCTCAATTCCCCCCCCCAACCCCTAGGAGCACCTATAAGCTTCCTAAAGGCTATCCATGCCCCCCCTTTTTTTGAAAAATGGGCCCGTTTTCATGAAAAATGGACAGTTTTTTGCTCATTTTTGGCCCCCTCACCCCCCCTCAGGAGCACTTTGCAAACCCCCTAAAGGCTATTCATGCCTTTGGGGGGGGGGAAACGAGCCCATTTTCACGAAAAACAGGCCGTTTTGGGGAGGTTTGCAGAGTGCAAAAACTTTTTTTAAAAATGTGCCTCTTTAAAACTTTGGTGCGTCTTATACTCTGAAAAATACGGTAGTTAAAGTAATGTGAATACAGCTGCTAAGTCTGTACTGACCAGAGTAAGTATGGTACATGAGTGCAACAGCTGTTTTTAGCAAATAGCTGTTGCACTCATGCATCATACTTAAAAGATTGCTCTAAATTTGAGCAAAGTTGAAAGACAGTCTTTTATCTCAAGAGGTCTCTGATAATGTCTGGTTTAGGATGAAATATCAGAATCACCTGGGCTTGGAACTTTGTCCATTTGCCCAGAGCTGCTGGAATTTGGGCATCATATAATTTCTTTCATATTATATTATATTATTATATGGTCAGCTAGATGTTCAGATTTGATTTCGCATGTTTATCCCCCTATCAAGTCCTTCCTAAGGGCCTGGGATAGATGTGGATGTTTGAGTGGTGTTAGAGATCATCGCAGGATGGAAGCTGTTCTGACTAAAGCTGCCTTTTGGAATTGATTGATGGTGAATTCATGAATGTCAATAGTGTTCAAGTGGTACTATTATTAATAATAATATTAATAATAATATTAATATTATTATTCTTATTGCGTGGTTAATCTATGGTGAGATTCACAGCCTTTGGGGCTGGTTGGTAGCTCAACAGCTCGAGTCCTAACCAAGGACCTAGGAACTGTTAAGGTAACGTCGGAGGATATAAGTTGTTCCAAGTAGGATGGTTTTTTGTAGTCAGAATGTTCAAGTCAGGTAAATTTAGAATTTTCAAATAGCGAGGTAGCCCTTTAGGTATTGCTCCAAGGGCTCCAATTACAATTGGGACAACACATGTATTTTCCCAGCACAAGGAAGCTCCCTCCCTCAACCCCCTCCGTGCCCTTTACGAAAGGTGAAAGAAGAAACTCGATTTACAACTGTTCATTTAGTTACAACGGCATTGAAAAAAGTGACTTATGACTGTTTTTCACAATTAAGGACTTTGCAGCATCCCCGTGATCATGTGATCAAAATTCTGATGCTTGGCAATTGGTTCGTAATTATGAGTCTCGACCCGAGGTCATGCAAACCTGGTTTTGCGACCTTCTGACAAGCAACGTCAATGGGGAACCCGGATTCACTTCACAACTGGGTTACTGACTTATCAACTGCAGGGCTTCACTTAACAACTGGGGCAAGCAAGGTTGTAAAATGGGGCACAACCCTCTTAACAAATGTCTCACTTAACAGCAATAACGTTGGGCTCAATTCAGGTCGTGTGTCGAGGACTCCCTGCAAAGAAGAAGAAAGGTGCGCCCGCCCTGGCCGCCCCTTCCTCGCGCCCTGGACAAAGACTTCCGCATTAAGGAGTCGGCGGAGGCCGGAGCTGAGCCCAGGGGGCGCGCGCAGCCGGGAACTCTTTGAGCGCCCGGGAGCCAAGAAAACAATCCCTCCTTCGCGGACAGGATACAATGCAATTCTAGTTAAGACAGCAAACTGTGGCTAAACAAAACAAGACTTATCAAAAGTGGTGAATCTGTCTTGGCTCCCAAGGGGAGAGACTAGTAGAAATTCTCACCGACATGAATAATCTGCTTCCTTCCCATCATGATGCTCAAATGATGCTAATTCAGGCCATTTCCACATCCCCTTTTTTCATTCCCCAGGCTTAGTAGCAATTGCTCCGACTCACGTAGCGGCCGCGGAAGTGGGCAGTGCCTCAGGAAGCGGCCGGCCGAAACTGCACGTCCCCCCAAAGGGAGCCCGTTTTACACTAGCGCCGCACGTGTGGCGTCTCTTCTAAGGGACTCCCGAAGACGTTCGCGCTGATCCGGGAGGCTCGACTTGGAGCGCGGGGAGGGGAGCCGAGGATGTAGCAGGTTTTGTTGCTTTCAAAGCTTTTGTTGATAGGCAATGAATCCAGCGGCGTCCTTTGTAACGGGGCGGAAGGTTTCTGCAGTCAGTCAAGAGGCCTTTGTCCAAACTGGACAGACTGCTTGGAATCTCTCAGCCCTCCACCCCCCCCTTTTTTTTTGCTCCTACAGCACTAAGCACACAATTGTTGTGGTGGTTGTACATGAATCCCGACATCCCAAAACAGCATCTGCAGTAATCGCTTCTGTGCGACTTGCAAGCGATCTAGTGATGTTTAGAAAAACAGCTCTTCTTTATCCCAAAGGTGCTTTTTCAAGAGGCAACTGGAGACGTTCTGGCTCTGAAGAAGCTTCTTGGATGAGAAGCGAAACGTCTTCAAAGAAAAACGACCAAGTCCAGTTGTCTCTTGAAAAAGCAGCTTTGGGACAACCATGACCTGGATGACTGAGAATCTCCATAGACAGCTCTCCTTTATATTCCTTCAAATCAGAGTGAGATGCTACTAAGTCGGTGCCTCTTGCACAGGTTAGAAAACAATGTGCGAAAAATATATGAAGTGCATTTTCACCTTACATGAAAGAAAGCATTGGTGTGAAATTATTGCAGAGATCGATTCAAGGAAACTTGCTAGGCAACCTTAATAAAATGTGTGAGTCTTAAAACTAATAAAACTGCCCCATTGCATCCTGGTTCAGATTTCACTTTGAGAATAAGAAGCAGGGTTGTACTTGCTCCGTGGTGGGACAAATTGTTCACAACAACCCAGTGGAAGGCTAAGATCAAGAAGGAGCTAAGGAGACTCATTCCTTGTCTCTTTATTTTCATTTTTGTGTATGGGAGGTACAGTAGCATTTTTTTCCTTAAAGAGATTGTAAGGGCATGTGAACCTATTCAAAACCATAACTTAAATAAATGACAAGAATCAAATGTTGCATAGAGTTATCATAATGACTTGGCTGATATATTGTAAAAGCCACACATGAACAATCTAATTAGAGGTAAAAATGCCTATAGAAGAATTCCACACTGAAGAGGGATTTGAAATTTTCTTCCAAATCTGTATATATTCTTAATAATCTCTTACTAGTTATAATAGTGTACCATCTATTCGTTTGGTGCAGCTTCCTCAGTTATTGCACAAAAGTGGTTGCAAAGCTGTGGCAATTAAATCCATAACTGCTGCCTACCTTCTAATAGAAGACAAAAAAATGGTTTGACTGATTAGAGCCCTATCTTTGGACTGCAAAAATCCAGATAAGCACTAGTGGCCAGAAAGAGTTTTCTCAATCTTTTAATGCCCAGATTTTAGTACTGCATAGATTAGTCATTAAATGGAAGTTGTGTAGAAGAGCCCAGAAATATAGGCTAGAATGGGAGCTTTAAAAAAAACCTTAAAAGGTAATAGTAAACCACTAGTATATTGTGCAAGATTGGACATTTGAAACTTTTATTTTTTTAACTAAATTCATTATGAAAGAATGCCTAGAACAAACAATCCGATTCCATGTTACAGCAATCACCTTTTTGTGTCCCTTGACTGAAGACCCACTAATGGGGTTTACTTCCCAATAAGATGTGGTGTTCATCCTACATATGTGCTAAAGATACTTAAGATCACACTATATATTATTTCCTGGTTTTCACAATGTTCATCTCAATATAAGTTTGAAGATAGATTTAAAGCATGATTCAGTTTCTAGTTCATTCCTGTGGGTTGTTTTATCAGCTAAAACAAACAACAGTGAAAAGTTTTTACTGACTTCAATGAATAATTCTTGGGACATGAAGAATTCACTAGACATCTCTTCCCTTATCGCTTACCTAATCTTTCTTTAAACAGAGTTGCAGGCAAACAAATGTGCCACCCCTGGGCTATAGAAAAAACTATGGAGCACAATGGTGAATCCATTTGGACAGGAATGGATAATACTGTTGCAGAAAATGACAGGCTTTAGACTTCTCAGGATACAGGAAAGGTTTATTTGCAACCAGGGTCAGAAAGCTAGCCCATGGCTAGCATTGCAAGTTCTGAACAACCTTCATTATCAAAGCACACGTTCTTATAATTCTCAAAGGCAGCGTAACACGGAAACACTTATTTCTTATTGGTTACCTTGAGGAAAAAGCCTTATAAGGAGATGAGGGTCTTACTTCTCCTTTTGTTACAGGTATGGACTACGTGTCATTAATGAACTTTATCTCAACCTTGTGGTTTGGACTTTTGACATAGGGATGTTGGCTAGAACATCTTGTGGTTAGAGGCTGAAGACATTTCTTTTAAGCAAGCTTCTAACTATCCTTTTTATGCCACATTTTCATTCTTATATTTTTTTAATCCATATTTTATTCCACTTTAATACGAGGCTGCTGGGCAACTATATGCTAATGATAGTTTCCCTTGCTTCAATTTGACTTAAGAATAATAAATGGAAAGATGAAATACTAGAAAGCACTAACCTAGCATAAACTTTAGTTTTGCAAGAATGCCTCTGGATCTAATGGTTTATTATATTAGGATTCTTAGGGAAATAAATGGCATGAAACTGCAGCCCAGTTCATTTGCTTGACTCCATTTACCCAGAGAAAAAGGGGAAAATTGAAACAGAATGACTACATTCTTGGACTTAGATATGTCGGTGAGAACAATCTTGCCAGTTTGCCTTTTAGTAAATGGACATTTGGACAAACACGTACTCCAGTGGTGGATTTCTATTATTTTTACTACTGGTTTGCTTGTGGACGCAAAACATCCGGGCGGGTGGGCGGAACTTCCCGCTGCCACTACTACCGGTTGCCCGATCCTGGCTGAACCGGCAGCAACCCATCTCTGACATAGTCCTTGTTTAGCAACTGCCTCTTTTAACGACTATTTGCAGTTACGGCAGTGATGAAAAAGTAACTGCAATCAATCCTTGAATTGTAAAGTCACATATTTATAAAGCAGAGGAAAGGTGAAGATCATAAGAATAGTCATGATTTCATTTAGCAACTGCTTAACAACCAAGTTGCCAGTTCCAATTGTGGTTGCTAAATGAGGATTATCTGTAATCTGTCCTCACCAAGGAGGCATTTTTGTAAAGCCCTCATGTTACCAATTTGAAAGAATACCCAGAAAATGTCAAATATATGCCCCCCCGCCTCAGTTTTCTAACTGTATAGAAGAAAATGAGCTTCGTGACATTCAATGGGATTAAGCTAAATCAGTGAGTTGTTAATATAAATTTTTAGTCCTTTGTTTCCTATAAAGACTTGGGACTTTTTCCCAGTGCTGATTTGAATTGGCAGGGAATTATATTGGTATGAAAGGTTTTGTCTCAATTGTGGATCCCTATCTTGCTTCTATTGCCTGTTTCAAGGCAGTTGCAGTTCTCTGACTTGCATGCAAAATCTAATAAGAGTTTGGTCCCTTGACAGTGCTGCTGAATGATATTGGAAGAAAACATTTCATTAACACTTGATACAGTTACGGAAAAATCCAGCCTGTCTCACTCGTAGACTGGAGATGAGATGATAGTGATGTCAGCAGGGTACCGAAAAAGGATTTTGCAATAAAATATTTGTGCTGAAATTATTTGGAAGTGAGGAAGGGCCTTCAGACTGTTATCACACAGGATTCTGCCCCTGGTTAATAAATTTACTCATGTTCTGAGTTTGAAAATACAATAAATCATAGACTAAGCAGAACTGTAAATAAAAAAGAAGCCAAGATTTAAATTTTATTATTTTTAGCATGTTGCTTAAATGCATTTCCTAGATTTCATCCTGACCTTCATGTATGAATTAAGCCATAGTGAAATGTCATTAGAATATCTTGAGACAAGGCATATTTAATATCTGTGGGGTCTCTTCAGACAACCACCTTTTAAAAAGGCTTTAAGATTTAAAATTTTTTTTAAAAAGAATTCTACTTAAAACACTCATATATAAATGTACCCAAAAATTTCAAATAATGCCTGTTAGGCGTGTTTTGTCCTTGTCTTTTCTACTGTGCCTTGGAAAATTGCTGTGAATATCCTTGCCTGCTTTCAAATGCTTTGTTTGCTCTTAGTCCGGAGGTGGGGAAGTATGGCCCCTTTACAACTCACAAGTCATAAGCATGGTTGACTCAGTAATTCTGGGAGTTGAAGTTCACAAATCATGAGAGCCATAGTTCCCCACCCCTTAGTCTCTTGTGGAGCCTCATCAAGTTCTTATAAACCCCCAGAGTTCTACAGAGCTCAGTTTGACAGTATTGCTCATGTGACAGTCTTCTCCTTTATTGCATGCAAGTGTTTGATATCATTTCAGAATTTCTGTTCTTCCTGGAACTGGAAATCATGTAAGAATTGTTTAGAAGTTCTAGACATAAAAATATCAACCTCTTGATCATCTGGAAGAGATCACTATCAAGAAGTCTATATTCCTATGGATATAGTGGTTTTAAAATATTATCAGTCCTTGCAGAGTTTACTCTACTAGTTGTTACCGACTATAGGGGGTGATGCTCATTTCTGTTTCAAGGCCATTGAGCCAGCGCTGTCTGAAGACATTTCTGTGGTCATGTGAGCAGCATATCATCATGGAGCGCTGTTATTTTCCCACTGATATGGTACCTATTTATCTACTCACATTTGCATGCTTTCAAATTGCTAGAGTGGCAAGAGCTGGGGCAAGGATGGGAGCTCACCCCATCACGTGGTGCTCGGGTCTTGAACCTGGGTTGTTGGCTTTCCAGCCAACAAACCTAACATCTTAACCATTCAGCCATCATGCTGCCCCAACATGAGAATGGATGGGACAAAAAAAAAAGGCGGGCAGCTTTAAATTTTTATGAGCTTTGCTAGCCCTGTTTAATTGGGAGTAAATCTCAAAATGGGACAATGAAGAGGAGTACAGGATGGCCTTTGGTCATACCTATGCCACATGTAAAATTCTCTGTTTATAGTAAGGACATACACATTCTTGATCTATAGTGGCCCAAATGCTTTAAGCACAAAATTCAGTTTCACCCAAGCATGTTCCTTCTATTCTATGAAACCTGAAATCTCTGATCTAGAGACTTACCTTGCAATCCCAGTTTTTATCACCTATGTCTCACCAAATAAGAGGTACATGCAATATGTGAACACATGCGGGTTTGATAAGTATTATTTTTATTATTATTATATTAATTATGACTGCCCACTTCAAAAGATTTTAAGGCACAAGTTCTATGTTTCTGCCATAGTTAAAGCTTCCTCTGGCCTTTTTCAACTTTTGTCTCTAAATTATTTATCCTTGTTTCACATTTTCCAGCCTGTCCAGCTTGGTTCTCCTCTCAGGGAGGTTGAGAAAAACATGCACTTTGTAGGCATAGGAAATACGTCCTCATGTCTATCTATGAGTAAGCTTCCACAAAGTCGATGTACGTGCAACTGAAATAATCACGAGTTGCTTCCCTATTTATTCTGCTTCCACTTCCTTTCTTTTGTGGTTTTACATGTGCTGAATTTTAGACTATAAAGTCCTCAAAGCAAGAAACTGCCCTCTTTTACTTATAATATAAATTCAATTTATACTGATGAAAGCATGAAAGAAAACAAATTCTTGTATTTAAAACTATTTGTATTGCATTATAAATGCATTAAAAATCAGAACGTTATTTACTTTGCAATAAATAAATAAAGTTTTACCTAGCAAACCCAGTAAATTTTATTAATAGACTTTCAGAACTCTAGCTCCTAGAATTCATTCATGCTGACTGGGGAATTATGGGAGTTAGAGTTCACACATCTTAAAGTAACTGAAGTTGAGAAACATTGCTCCAAAGGTCTCACCTACCTTGAAGCCTTTCAGAATATTGACCTACAGCTTACTTCAGTCCCAGGCAGCCATAGGCAAACTTATGTGGAAAGTTCCAAATTGGCAAAAGCTTTTTAACAATAGCACTTTCTCCCTTCATCAGAAAAAGAAAATACCACCCTTCAAAGTGCTGCTGAAAAACAGTCAAAATTGGATAGAACAGAATTCCTGACTGGAAAATTTCGGGAGTTGAAGTCTGAAAGCTGCGAAGGCTGAGAAACATTGGGAATGATCATTGAATGATCTGAAGCATTGAATGATCTGAGAAAGTCTTTGCCCATGCAACAGGTATCACAGAAAATGAAGAGAGACCCCATATGGGCTACCTTGATCTCCCAAAGAAAAGTCAATAAAGATATTGAAAGAGATAATTGAGTGGCACTCCACATCATTGTTAGTCTCCAAAATGGATTTCTGGAAACCTGTTGTATTCAAGAGTCCCCCATTCTCTCCTCTGTCTCAAGATTTGAGTGCTTTGCTCATCCAAACCACAGGTGAAAATTTTCATACATACATACTGATAGGTGGAACAATTTTGGCCAGGTAATTAGATGTTTTAAATATAATAAATAAATAAATAAATAAATAAAATAAGCAACTAGATGCATAATAGCAGATTTGCTACTTTGCTTTCCTCCCCATAAGTTCATTTAGGATTGCATTTTTCCATGTTAAATTTAAAGGGAGATAAATTTACTCCTAGTTATTTTAAAGCTGATTCAATTAAATCCATGTGTGTTTTCTAATGATAAACAGACCTGCATTCATTTTGTACTGTTAGATTGCAATCAAAAGATAGAGCAATTGACATTTTTTTTAAAAAATAGCATCCCTATTTAGAGAACTACTACAAAGAGTAAACTTGGTGAACTTTGGGGGAAAAGAAACAGAGATTAGATTTGAGGCCATCCCTATTTTCAGTAATTTAAATAATTTATTCAAACTCAATGGTATATCTGTCAATTTTTAAAAAGTTGTGTGCTTTATTGTGCTGCACGAAGTATATTTGAATATACATGTACTATTAGAACTGAAGAAGCTCTTGCAGGAAAGGGCTGACAGTTTCTATACATCAAATATAGGAGATAAGAAGGTTTCATTCAATTAAGTCTATGAAGTGCTCAGATGCAGGGCATGGCTGTCGTCAGGGTCTTATGAAAAGAGAGTCTCACAGGTCAAAGGCTCTAATTCCAGAATATCTTAATTGCAAATATTAGGACAGCACCAATGGCAAACATCCCATGCTTCTTAAAGAAAAAGAAGATAAGCTCTTTTGCTATATAAATGAGGTGTATGAAGATGAAACAATATAAGAATAAGGTAAGCGGGTCATGTGGTAAGAGGAAATGATGGCCACCTCCTGAAACCTGTGGAAAGAAGAAAGGCGACATTCCAGTTACATTTCTTATCCTATCAGTCACTGAAAATGCAAAGAACAAAGGTACATTTTTGGCCTTCTTTGCAAGCTGCTTTATTTCTTCCCACATTATTGCCTCTTCTCTTTACTGCTTCACATTAAGAATACGGGGTTTATTCTGGATGAAATTTACATAATTATGATTTATAATTTTACTTTCTGTGTTTGTTCTATAGAATTGATACCACACTTCTAACTTATTCAGAAAATAAATCTCATTAAATTCTGTGCAATTTATTTATTATGGTTTGTCACACAGTCAGCCAGATGTTCAGACTGGATTTGGCATTTTTGTCTACTTATCGAGTTCTTTTCAAGGACTCGGGATAGGGAGATGTGGCTCAGAGATGGTATTCAGCAGGTTCTGACCAGTTCTGGAGAATCGGTAGTGGAAAATTTGGGTAGTTCGGAGAAGTGGTAAATACCACCTCTGACTGGCCCCGCCCCCATCTATTCTCTGCCTCCCAAGTCCCAGCTGATCGGGAGGAAATGGGGATTTTGCAGCAACCTTCCCCTGGAGTGGGGAGGGAATGGAGATTTTACAGTAGCCTTTCCCTGCCACAGCCACCAAGCCATGCCCACCAAGCCACGCCATGGCCACAGAACCGGTAGTAAAAAAATTTGAATCCCACCACTGATGTGGATGCTTGAAGATGTTACAGATATACTCACAGCATGGAAGCTGTTCCGAGTGAAGCTACCTTTTGCAATTGACTGATGGTGATTTTGTCAAAGCCAATGGTGTTCAAATGGTGCTACAATTGTTTTGGGATTGTACCCAAAGGTGCCTATTACTATTCGGCATACCTTTGCTTGCTTCTGCCACAATCATTCTATTTCCATTTGCAGGTCTTTATGTTTTGTGATCTTCTCTAGTTCTTTATTCTATTGTTTGTCTCCAGGTATTGCCACATCCACTATCCAGACTTTTTTTGTCTTTCTTATTTACAATTGTTAAGTCTGGAATATTATGCAGCAGGTGCCTGTCTGTTTGAATTCTAAAGTCCCAGAGCAATTTAGCTTCTTCATTTCGTATGGCTTTCTCTATTTTTATAGCCCCACCAGTTCTTCCCTGCAAGGAAATTGTATTTTGTGATTTTATTCAATCCTTTCCCTTCTCTTTTGTTGTCGCCAGGTACTGCAAAGTCCATTATCCAGATCTTTTTTGTCTTTCTTATCAACAATTTTTATGTCTGGGGTGTTATGTGGCAGGTGCCTGCCTCTTTGAATTCTAAAGTCCCAGAGCACTTTAGTCACTTTGTCTTGTATTACTTTGTCTATTTTGTGGTCCCACTAGTTCCAGCCTTTAGTAAAGTGTCTTTCTTGCATATTTCATCAAGGCTCTCTGAGATAGATAAATCACTTCAGGGAAATGATGATAGTAACTTTCCTTTCTTTAATGTTCTTAACATTACAATCCTAACCTCGACCCCACTCAGGATATCGTTTCCAAAGATGGAGTGCAAGTCAACTTCTCTTAGGAAGTAAGCCATGAATGTCATAATTGATTATGCTGTGTAATATCATTTTAATGTGACTTTTCAAATTCAATCCTCAGAATATTTTTTTAAAACCAGAGAAGTATTTCATAATTGTTTAATTACATTAAGAAGCTGATAATGAAAGACCTTTTAAATTGATGCATGAGTAGACTAAATTCTACAGTAGTCTTTGGGGATGATTAGCTTGGTATCTATTTGCTTGTTGGCAGTAAAGAGCAGATGATGAATGTATTCATACCATATACAGTAGATTAGTCACTCAGGTGACTCCATTATCCTAATGGTTCCTATGTTTCTAAGCTATGCTGAACTACTTAGTCATTTAATTAAGAATCTTTAATTCTGTTTTTATGTACTTCAACATGTTTACACAAATACTGTTTCATTTGATAGGGCTGAATTTAGCATTAGGCAAAGTAAAGCAATTATACATCCAGCAGATGCTAGAAGGTAGCTTTAAAATGTTGGGAGGGAAGGGTGCACTAAATAGTCTACCCAACCTCTGAGTTGGTAAGCTTCTTTCAAATGCATCAAAGGCATTGTACCATGTTCAGTACTAAAAAAATCACAGCCACATCAGCCAGTATTTTTACATGTAATAGGAAATGGAATTATAAAGAAAAACAAAATGCACAGGTACAGTATAGGTGGTATCTTGCTCAATAGTAGTAACTGTGAAAGGGATCTTGGGCTCCTAGTGGACAACCATTTAAATATGAGCCAGCAGTGTGCAGCAGCTGCCAAAAAAGCCAACACAGTTCTAGGCTACATAAACAGAGGGATAGAATCAAGATCACGTGAAGTGTTAATGCCACTTTATAATGCCTTGGTAAGGCCACACTTGGAATACTGCATTCAGTTTTGGTCGCCACGATGTAGAAAGGATGTGGAGACTCTAGAAAGAGTGCAGAGAAGAGCAACAAAGATGATTAGGGCACTGAAGACTAAAACATATGAAGAATGGTTGCAGGAACTGGGTATGTCTAGTTTAAGAGAAAGAAGGACTAGGGGAGACATGATAGCAGTGTTCCAATATCTCAGGGGTTGCCACAAAGAAGAGGGAGTCAAACTATTCTCCATGGCACCTGAGTGTAGAACAAGAAGCAATGAGTGGAAACTAATCAAGGAGAGAAGCAACTTAGAACTGAGGATAAATTTCCTGACAGTTAGAACAATTAATCAGTGGAACAGCTTGCCTTCAGAAGTTGTGAATGCCCCAACACTAGAAGCCTTTAAGAAGATGTTGGACACCCATTTGTCTGAAACGATATAGGGTTTCCTGCCTAGGCAGGGGATTGGACTAGAAGACCTCCAAGGTCCCTTCCAACTCTGCTATTGTATCGTATTGTATCCAGCCTCTTGTCTCAAAAAGCAAATGAAGGCAACTACAGTATATGTGTTCCAGGATGGAGTTGGGAAGGGTAGTGCAGGCAAGAAGGTCTTGGAGATTGAATGAAAACTTATTTAGATATGAAAAGTATATTAATGATTGTAAAAAATTACTATCTGAATATTTTGTTTTGAATATGAATAAGGGTACATCTATGGAATTTGTATGGGACGCAAGCAAAGCGTATATGAGAGGAGTTTTGATGAATATAAATAAAACACATAGAAATAAGCAAGGGTTAAAACGAACAGAACTGGAAGAGGAAATTAAGAGAAAAGAGCTGGAGTTAACAATGAACCCAGACGATACAAAGGTTAAGGAAGCTATTAACATATTAAAATCTCAATTTGACATGTTGATCTCTGACCAGGTAGCTACTAATTTATTATATGCAAAACACAATACTTTTTGTAATGCAAACAAACCTGGCAGATGGTTAGCTTATCAGATTAGGAAAAAAAGGAAAACTCGAAATATATCTAAACTGATTTACAGAGGGAAGGAGGTGTTCCAACAGGAAGAGATTCAAAAGGCTTTCTGGGAATTTTTTACAGAACTGTATAAAGGGGATAAAATTAATGGTTTAGACATAGACAAATATTTAGACAAAGAGAAAATACCTTCAGTTAGAGAAGAACACAGGCAAAAATTGAATCAACCAATAACCTCGGGGGAAATCCTGCAGGTAATTAAGCAATTAAAGTCAGGGAAAGCACCAGGTACAGATGGCTTGACAGCGGTTTACTATAAAACTTACAGTTAGAAATGGTAGAACCTCTTAGAGAATTATTTAATATGATTCAAACGGAAGGTAAAGTCCCTCCATCTTGGAAGACAGCGTTTATATCTTTGATACCCAAAGAAGATCAAGATACTACTCAACCCAAAAATTATAGACCTATTTCATTACTGAATGTAGATTATAAAATTTTTACTAAAATATTAGCAAATAGGTTAATGTTGGTCACTCAACAATTGATACATACGGACCAAACAGGTTTTATACAAGGGAGACAGATGAAAAGTAATGTTAGATTAATTGTTAATGCATTAGAATATTTGGGAAAGAACAACCAGATCCCTGCTGCGTTTATATTTTTGGATGCTGAGAAGGCCTTTGATCGAGTTAACTGGCAATTTCTGTTGAAGATACTGCAAAAAATGCAGATAGGAGATAATTTTTTACAGTCAATTAAAGCAATATACCAACAGCAAACAGCACAAATCATAGTCAATGGAAGTTTAACAGACTCTTTTCAAATTGGAAAAGGTACAAGACAGGGCTGTCCTTTGTCCCCATTATTGTTTATTATAACTTTGGAAGTATTGTTGAATAAAATACGGGGCTTGGATGGTTTAAAAGGGATCAAGATTAGGCAGCAAGAATATAGAGTCCGCGCTTTTGCGGATGATTTGGTCATAATATTGGAACAACCGCAGGAATCCAGTATGGTTTTAATGAATACGATTAATCAATATGGTCAAGTGTCGGGCTTTAAAATAAACTTAGGAAAAACCAAAATATTAGCTATAAATATGAATATTAAACAAAAGGAAGAATTAGGAGTGATGCTAGGATGTGAGGTAGTTAAAAAAGTCAAATATCTTGGAGTTAACATTTTAACTTCAAATGGGAAATTATATAAGCATAATTATGAACCACTTTGGCATAGCATACAGACAGAGATGAAAAAATGGGAGAAATTGCACTTATCTTTGCTGGGTAGGATAGCGGCAGTGAAAATGAACATTTTACCAAAATTTTTATTTCTTTTCCAAATGTTACCTATACTTAAAAAAGATGCGAACCTTTTAGAATGGCAGAAGGGTATCAACAAATTTGTGTGGGCAGGAAAGAAGCCGAGGGTAAAGATGAAAATAATGCAAGATGTACGTGAGAGAGGAGGATTGAAACTACCTAACTTAAAACTATATTATGATGCAGTGGCATTATCTGTAATTAGTGATTGGATTCATTTAACCAATGATAGAATATTGAACATTGAGGGACACGATCTGGTATTTGGTTGGCATGCTTACCTGTTATTCAACAAAAAATTGGATAAGAACTTTAAAAGTCATATTTTAAGAAATGCTTTATTGCGGGTTTGGAAGAAATACCAATATAAATTAAATGACAAGATACCCATGTGGGCAATTCCTAGACACGCAATTGAAAATATGAATACAGCACAAAAACAGGACAGAATTACTTACAGACAGCTTCTTACCTCGGAAAGGGGGGTATTACAATTAAAATCTTTAGAGGTATTAAAAGAGAAGAAGGTAGTTCAAACATGGTTCCAGTATGGGCAATTACAGGCTAGGTGGAAAATAGATCAAAAAATTGGTTTTATTCAAGTTGAGGATATCTGTTTAAACAAATAAGAGATCAAAGCTTAATGCATATAAAGAGGATATATAATGTATTAATACAGATGGATTCGGAAACAGAATTAGTTAAAGATTGTATGATAAAATGGGCTCAAAATATTGAGGAACCAATAATGTTGGACACATGGGAAAGAATCTGGGTAAGAAATGTGAAATTTACACAAGCTCAAAATCTGAGAGAAAATTTTTACAAGATGTTCTATAGATGGCATTTAGATCCTAAAAGGTTGGCTTCTATGTATCCGAATGTACAGTCTAAATGTTGGAGGTGTGGTTCTCTCGATGCTACATATTATCATATATGGTGGACCTGCCAAAAGGTTAAGGCATTTTGGATAAAAATATGGTGGGTCATGCAAAATGTTTTTAAAAGAAGGATAAAGTTTAGTCCTCAGTTATTTTTACTAGGTATATGTACTGACTTTACAGTGGTAGAGACCAATTTGATTCTGCACCTGATAACTGCAGCAAGACTGTTGGTGGCGCAATATTGGAAGAAGGAAGACTTGCCTACAATCCAAGAATGGACATTGAAAGTAACAAACTTAGCTGAAATGGCTAAAATATCGGCATATCTCAAAGATCATTCAAATGAGATATATAAACGAGACTGGAAAAAATGGATTGACTATATACAAAATAAATACGGGACTAAGAAATTCCAGTTAGCCTATGCTTAAGATCAGAAATGATTTAAACTGTTAAAAGTCAGTTCAGTAAGAAGAAGCTAAGGTCAATCTAGAATGTCATTAATTTCTTTATTTCTTTTTTCTCAATAGATTTTAGACTGTGTTAGTTAAAAATCCATACCGTGTACGGGTTCTGGGAAGTCGGGGGGGGGGGAAGGAGGAGGGGGGGTGGGGGGTGGAGGGAGGGAGGGGTACACACAACAAAAAAAAAATTGTACTTCAATGTCTTAATGATTGACAAATGATGACATATTTGTGTTTTTTTTAAAGAAAAATAAAAGTATATGTGTTCCAGGATGTTGCAGAATCCAATCTGAGTCAGTTACCAGGATCAGAGGTTCGTTCTTCCAAGATTTTGGACTCATGCTAGAGCCGAACCATTGGGAGCTTCTTACGTTCCAGGATGTGAAAACTTGGAAGAAAAAGCTCTCTGGTCCTGGTAACCATCTCAGATTGGATCCTGCAGTCCATATCTTTATTCAGTGTTGATGGCTACTCTACTCTTTCAACTGAATGTGAGTTTGGATTTTTATCTTAGAGGCTTCCTTGACATTGTTAATGAGGTTATAAAGAATTTAAATAAAGGCCAGGCAATTTTGTACCACAGCTACATTCACTGGGATTGATAGAAAAGGTCAAGGGGGTAAATGATGAATCAAGCATGCCCTCTTTACCAAAATATCATGACATGTGCATCTGCACCAGACACTAGGATCGAGTACATACGTAATTAGCCTGTCATCATTTTTGCTCACATCATAATTTCCTATGAATGGCATTGTCTTGAATTTAGCAGCTGCCTCCCACCCCAATTGAACAGTTTTGCACCACATATTTGTAATACATGATACACTTGAGAGCAACTGATGATAAATTTTGTTCCAGTTATGTTTTCAGAAGATTTCTCAGGAGCAGCTCCACCAAAAGCACATTGAAGAGACCAAACTTGTGTTGAATAGCCATGGCTGTCTCTAAATTGCAACCCTGATTTTTCAAAGCAAGTGGAAACATGTCTGTGGATTAACCATGACTGTTTTCTTTCTTCTTCTTTGAACTTAATCTCAATTTGTTAATCCACATTCAGATCTTCCTTACCCCAGGCAATGGGTTCATTTCTTGAGCTAACGCGGGTTGTTTGGTCACAACAGGCCACTTAATAGTTCCCAATTATTCTTAGCCAATGTGGTACATTCTAACACTTGCTCATTATCCAGTAAGAGACAGGTATTTTCTTAGTAATTAGACAATGATAATAAGTGAAAAGGTTAAATGTATTATGCAACAACTGGCAGCAAGAATGGTAGGCGTTTGATACAAACAGAATGATATCCTGTGCAAATGACAGTTTATGGGGTTCGCTCAATGACAAGACAAGGTGGTATTGCTTGCCCCACTTCCCATAGTGTAGGAGAAAAGCAAATCATATGGCCAAATCTACATTGCCTGAGCTCTTTGACCTGACTTCCTAATTGGAAAGAAAAAGTGAAATACTAACAGTAGTAGGAAATTTGCCCCAATGTTTTTCTTGATTAGTTCTTCTTTCCTATTGCTATTCCTGCTTTTTTATGGGTTTAACAAATCCATTCGTATTTCAATATCTCCAGCATTAATATGTTCTTAACAAATGTCAGGAGATCCAGTCTTTTGCAAAATATGGTTTGTCAATCAGTTCCACAATAGTTATGGCAGTTAACTATGATAGTATCTCTCTAAAGATCTACGGTTCCTAGATTACTAGAAGTGAAAGAAGGATTGTTGGAGAAATCCATAATAATGAATGGCAGTTTCTAAATCTAAAACAATGTGGCAATTTCCTTTTCTATTGATCCTCTTAGAATTTCTTTCTATCTGCAGATCTCACCTGTCCTGATGGTGCCTGCAACCGCATTTCTTCCATTTTCTCCTCATGTTGTCGCTGCTTCTCCTTATCTTCATAACGGTATCTGGTCATGGCAAGCTCCATGTCAAGGCGCATTTTCTCCAGCTGGGCTGCCAAGTTATTGACCTGCTTGGTATTTGATTGCTCCTCTTGAACCCATGCATCCATTTCACCCGCTCTGTTGGCCAAGCCAGGGTGCAGATTGCTCAGCCCCAGCTGTGGCTTTGTCCTCATGAGTGCTTCTTCATCTCTAATGTCCAATGGATCAGTCGCATCATTAGGTGTACAAGGCGGCTCAGTCAAATCATCAGGGCCTGTTGTTTGCTCAGTTGCATTGTCAGCCGCTGAAGATACATTTTCAGGGTTGTCTTCCTAACATAAGATGTGGATGTAGGGGGATATGTAATGGACTAGCTATATAACATGAAAACAGCACTCTGAATAATTCAAAAATAAAGCCAGGTCTTGGTACAGTAAATGTGATTTGGCAATTATTTTGTAATAATCTGGATACCAATTATTTTTTTATAAAACAAAGATCTTTTAGTGTGAGCAAGAAAAGGAAAAATCATTTTCAAAACCATATGCAGGTAGTCCTTGACTTATAAGAGTTCGTAAGAGACTGTTCAAAGTTACAAGGGCACTGAGAAAAGTGCCTTATGACCATTTTTTCTTTTGCAGTATCCCTGCAGTCACATGATCAACATTCAGCTGCTTTGCCAACTGACTCGCGATGGTTGCAGAGTCCTGGGGTCATCATGTGATCAACTTTTGCGATCTTCTGACAAGCAAAGTCAAAGGGGAAGCCAGATTCACTTAACAACCGTGTCACTAACTTAATAACTTTACTGCAATAGCAACTGTAGCAAAAAAGCTCATAAAATGTGCAAAATTCACTTAACAAATGTCTCAGAGACAGAAATTTTGGATTCAGCTATGGTCATAAGTTGAGGACTGCCTGAACTAGGTATTTAACGATTAAAAGAAGAAAGACAAATATGAAAATTGGTAGAATTATAACTGTGTTATCATGAAAATTGTTATTCCATACATTTATATAACAATCTCAGTTTCTGAATTGTGCAGTTCTTTCTAAAACAAGTTGATATTGTTTATAAATCTATATATCAGTTAATTTTGAACAATTGAGAGAGTTTGGGAATTGTGTGCTGTTTTTCAGTGAAGAATTATTTAAGCACATAACATTTT
Source organism: Thamnophis elegans (assembly GCF_009769535.1). NCBI lineage: Eukaryota > Metazoa > Chordata > Lepidosauria > Squamata > Natricidae > Thamnophis > Thamnophis elegans. The sequence goes on along the minus strand of NC_045544.1, from coordinate 97,308,677 downwards.
GCTATTAGTTATAAATGGAATATTAACAATATCCTTTTTTAGATAAGCAAAAAAATGATTCCAGAAAACAATGGCATTATATAAATCGATAGTTTATACATAATATTTGCCTCAGTTATTTTTTGAATTTCGACATAGTCAAAACATGGTGTATAATTTTTTTTGCATTTTTTTTTTAGGGACAGATCATTCTTAACAGCAGATTGATGTCCACTGGGTACACAAGAAAGGATATTCTCAGTGGTGTAGCTCAGATGACGAAATGTTGACCTGACCCCTTTATTCCCCCAGGGTACATCCATTTATTTAAAGAGACCTACTGAGTTGACTGATCTTTCTTCGCTTTTTAAAAAAAAAATTCTCTTGATGTTAAAACTGTGATTTGGGAAGCATTCCCATCAATGTAATTAGCTGTAATGTCAATGAAACTAGCTGCAATATGAATCCAAATCCTTGCATGAAGAACAAGTGTGTAACACTTTGTTCCTCCTGGAATCCCACTCTGGATTTAGGATTTAAGGCCTACTGTTTGCATTAGAAGGAAAAGCTCTCCCTCTCTATTATTCAAGAATGTGTAAACCTTACCATGATGAATTTAGGCACAAGGCAGCAGGAAGTAAGAATATAAAGGCTGGAAGATGCAACAAGCTGCCTTCAATTCCACTAGTTTTCAATTTTCCATCATGTACTTCTATAACTGTTGTCTCTGACAATATATTCACAGGAAAGCCAGGTTTACAGATCCAACTGTCAAGCTGATGTCACAGATTCCACACTGTGATGTTTAACCTGCCTATTGTTACAGCTGGCCCAGAGCTCAATGGAAGAATACTTAGTTTAGTAGATGATAGGTTTACCCTGTTAGGTTGGTGTGATGTTAAGGTGACTGGATATTTTTTTTAAAATCAGGATAATATTAACTATAATCAAAGAGAAAAAACCAACTTTTTGAAAAAAAAGTCATTATGCTGTCACTTTTGAATAAGATCAAAGTAATCGCATTATATTCTTTCCTAGGTTTCTGCAGGTAGGGAGAAGCCTATCGGGAAAACAATTTCACATTCCATAACTACTTGCTATGGGCTTTTTCAAACTTTCATCTAATAATAGAAAAATCTGTCCTGACAACGACATTGCCTTCATCTTGTCTGTATCCTGTGAGAGCGACAGACCAGTTCTCACCTATACCAGAATATTTTTTTTTCCTCATGTGCTAATATTGTTCAAGAAGGGCAGCCTTATGTGTATTATAACATCTGCTAGGTGTTTTTCATCTGTTACCTTGGGGGGAAAAAAATCAGAGGATATAATTGCTCCAAATAGAAGCCACAGAGCTTAAAAAACAGGAATCAGCAATTACAAGTTTCTTGCCAGTCCTCTGCTGACTCAAAGTGGGAGAATTCATCTTCAACTCAGCAGTGGAGTAAGATACCTTATCATTAAAAATCAAGCACTTCAGATGGAAATATAGTGAATGAATTCACAAAATGTACTAAAATACGATTTACTGGTCTGTTAACAAGTTGTGTACATCTAGTCAGTGTCCTTTGTAAGCCATAGTGTATGATTTCGCATGTTCTGTGAACTGAACCAACTGTGGTTTATTCAAACTATGTAGTAGGTGAATTGGGCCAGCCAGTCATCAGGGATGGCTATTCACATGAGTGGCATTAAATGAAGTACTGTTTCCTTTCCCAATTTAACACACTCTCCAGATGTTAGACTACTTCAATCTTCTCAAACATGGTCTTCAAAGTCATGAATTGTGGGAATTGCAATCTCCAGCACATCTGGAGGGTAAATTATGAATGAGTAAATTATTTCATTGCCATCTAGCTTTGCAATCCCTACAAGGGTTATGAGATTTGCAGTAACATACTGTACATCTGAAAGCACCAGCTCAGAGAAGGTTGAATTACACTATGTTTGGTAGCAGAAATCAGGACACAAACTATTTTCTACCACTGCATTAAAAGGACACATGTTGCAACCCAGCTAGGTACACTGTGGACCTGATTCAATTTAATGGAAATTCTGGGTTCTTCATGGCTAAACTTAGCTGCTCATCATAATCTCCTTCTGTCATTCTCCCTCCTCTCCCATGCAACCCTTACAGCTATGCCATCTCATTGACTTTTTCATTTTCATCTGCAGATGAACATATGAGGAAGAATAAGTTCTTTCTGATTTATAACCCTAAGCAGAATACTGATCCAGATGCCAATGTATGAGGGATGCAGACAGGACACTGAAAAGTAATGTGAAGCAGTACAAAAATCCACGAACAAGCTATGTGCCTCTTTGCTACTCATTTATGTGAACTGGATGTTTTTAGGCATCTTTGTGAACTTGTAAAAAAGAAACATTGTGCTTTAGGGAATTCTTTCCTTGAACTAAGGAAAGTTTGTAATCCCCCTCCCCCCTTTTCTTTTTAATGCCAGGCTTGCTTTTATGCCTGATAGTATGCTAATTAGCAGAGCGGGGATGTTTGTGGCTAAAACCCATAATACATTTTAGAATAGAATAAGAGTTGGAAGGGACCTTGGAGGTCTTCTAGTCCAATCCCCTGCCTAGGCAGGAAACACTATACCATTTCAGACAAATGGTTGTCCAACATCTTCTTAAAAACTTCCAGTGTTGGAGCCTTCACAACTTCTGGAGGCAAGCGACCCAGGCTGGCCATGTTCCTGAACTGGTTCCCCGGTCACTGCTGCCGCTGTTTTTAAGTAGTTTTTCACATTCTTTGCGCATACGCAGAACAATTTACAGTGAACTGCGCACGTAAAATGCAAAGTGCATGCAAAGCGAACCGGTACCAACGCTGGTAGGAGCACACACACACCTCTGTCTGTCCATCTCATGACAATTTTTTTTATGAGCAGGGTTTTAACTTTTTTATCTAGTGGCAGTTTTAAATAAGGCAGATTTTTACAAAACCAATTGCCCTCTTGAAAAAAGTTTTTAGTCCAATATAAAATGGCTTTTTTCTCAAAAACAAGTGTGGGTGAGGTGATTTAACACAATTTCCCATGAATTTAAAATATTGCATCCACAAAAATGACGAGCACCAACAGGAGGCAGTGTACCATGTACTGCATAATATCATTCCATTTTGTGATTCATTGAGGCACATGCTTAGCATGCTAGAAGTACTCGGTCACTTGCCGCTGTCCTATTAGTAATGCCCTAGGTTTTGCTTTCAAAACTTTGCCTTTCAATTCTCTATGCAACGACTGCAGATCTTGAACGCTGCAAGAAGACCATTAAACTGAAAGTTAAAGTGAAAGTTGGCACTGGATATCACAGTATTACATATTACATTAGAAGGGAGGAGAGCAAGACGAGATAATTTTATGCAGGCAGCTTGTTCTACTTCCACACAGCGATAGTTGAATCTCACTAAGGAAGATTAGGAAGGAAAAAGCCCCAGCAGATGACTGGCACTAATCTTTGTTCCTACAGTTGGTTAATGCATACAGTCACATTTCTTCTAGCAATAAAACACTGGAATGGTTAAAAACAAAGTCTTAACCTAAGCATATGTCAAATCATACTACCGCCTTCTGACAAAAAGTCTGGAAAATTTATTCTCTCTCTCTCTCTCCCCTCTCCCCCTCCCTCCATCTCTCACCCCCCCTCTCTCCCACCCCAAGACAATCAAACAACTGATCATGAGTCATCTATAGCAATATTTCTCACAGAGCACCTGAGTGTCTCTGGTTGGTTATGATCTTTTAAAGATCAGTTCTTTAAAATCTACTGTCCAAAAGGTGCTTTTTCAAGAGGCAACTGGACTTTCTGCTTTTTTTGAAGACATTTTGCTTCTCATCCAAGAAGAAGCTTCCTCCACTCTGACTGGATGGTGAGAATGGAAACCATTCAGGCAGAGGTGAAGAAGTTTATTGGATGAGAAGTGAAATGTCTTCAAAACCAAGAAGTCCAGTTGCCTCTTGAAAAAGCACTTTTGAGACAGCCATGACCTGGATGACTGAGAATCTCCATAGATATTTAAAATCTACTGATTATGGCTACTAGAAAGAACAAGATGGTATCATCCACAGATGGAATAGGTTAAAAAGAAGATGTTGTAGCAGCTAGATACGACACAAATAATATTACAGGAAACCTATTCTTTCATTATGGCATTTCTGGACTCATAACATTGTTCCAGAGAACCTGAATTACAGTTTGATGTATGCAGTTCCACATAATTAGTTGATTTCCCATAAAACGTCTAAAAACAGGTTTGACCAGGGAAACATCTTGAACCCAAGGCTTTTATCTTCCAAAACATTCAGTAATAGTCATTTAATGAAGCAAATCACAATGCACAGATAGCAGAAGTATTTCAATAAATTATAATATACTCCTCGGCAATTGAAGGTAAAGGATTATAGTTATACAGAACAGTGACCTCAGCCACTGATAACACAGCCTCTTAATGGAAGGTATACAGCAGTAATTACATGGATTCGTCACTCACACTGTAGGGATGAAAAAGAATGAATTAGTTAGATTGTACTGATAGGTACCCATAAATTCAACCCCTTTCATATTGTAATTCAAGAGAAAAGTCCCCATTGGCTCAAACCCAACAATCAGCTGTGAAGTGTGCGTGTGTGGGTACATTCCCATTTTGTGAACTAGAGTTTACAATGCTACTAATGTTATTGAATTCCTGCTGGTTGATTTAGACTTCTAATGATCCAGGTAAGTTAATAGAAAGTACAGGTAGTCCTCGACTTATGACCACAATTTAGCCCATAATTTCTGTTGCTAAGTGAGATATTTGTTAAGTGAGATTTGCCCCATTTTACAAACTTTCTTGCCCCAGTTGCTAAGTGAATCACTGCAGTTGTTAAGTTAGTGTTAATAATATGGACTTTGATACCTCTATTTCCACAAAAGTAAAAGCCTATTTAAACTGCAGTGTCTCTGTATGCTGGTTTGTGTGTTCTCCAACACAACTCTAACAACGCTTCTCTGAATTTATTCGCTCTCCAACGGGGAGCTTACCTAACAGTAACATGGTTGTTAAGTGAATCTGGCTTTCCCATTGACTTTGTTTGTCAGAAGGTTGCCAAAGGGGATCACATGAGCCTGGGACATTGCAACTGTCATAAATATGAATCAGTTGTTAAGCATCAGAATTTTGATTACGTGACCATGAGGATGCTACAATGGTGATAACTATTAAAAATGGTCATAAATCACTGTTTTCAGTGCCATTGTAACTTCAAATGGTCACTAATTGAACTGTTGTAAGTAAAGGACTACCTGTATATTCTTGCATCCATTCCTAAGCTTTGAATTAGCTTAGATCTATGCTTGTTCCAAAGTCAGTTTCTTAACATGCAATAGTTAAGTTAGTTAACTATTAATTAGGAGAATAGAATAGAATAACAGAGTTGGAAGGGACCTTGGAGGTCTTCTAGGCCAACCCCCTGCAGGAAACCCTACATCACTTCAGACAAATGGTTATTCAACATCTTCTTAAAAACTTCCAGTGTTGGAGCATTCACAACTTCTGGAGGCAAGTTGTTCCATTGCTTAATTGGTCTAACGGTGAGGAAATTTCTCCTCAGTTCTAAGTTGCTTCTCTCCTTGACCAGTTTTCACCCATTGCTTCTTGTTCTACCCTCAGGTGCTTTGGAGAATAGCTTGACTCTCTCTTCTTTGTGGCAACCCTGAGATATTGGAACACTGCTATCATGTCTCCCCTAGTCCTTCTTTTCATTAAACTAGACATACCCAGTTCCTGCAACCATTCTTAGAGAGCATTGTCTGGTTAACAAATGCCTACTGGGGTTTCCTTTCAAACCAAATGGCACTTAGACTACGAATCCTACCATCCCCATTGGAAAATTGTACTGTTTATCATTTGCTATCCTCCCCTTGGTGAGAGTACATGGATCCTCAAATAAAGAGGGCAAAATATGGGCATCATGGGATCTCTTTTTCTTACCCACACCCTGTATATCTTCTGCTATATCCTTGGGTGATACTTGCTGGCGCAACTGCTCCATTTTCTGCTCATGCTGGCGCTGTCGTTCATTTTCTTCATGCTCATATCTCAGTCTCGTCAGTTCAAACTCCATCCGCCTCTTTTCCAGCTCTGTCTCGATGGCTAAGTCTAGCCTGCTGCTTGACCATTGTGACTCTGCCCCATTGACCACAATGCGTGGCACCTGCAGGCCCAGGTGTTCAGTCACCCCATCATTCTGTTGCTCTGGGGGCATATCAGCTTTTTTAACCTCTGAGGTAGTCTCCAATTGCTGCTCACATTTTGGGCTCTCTTGATGCCCATTTTGCTCGCTGGAGAGCTTCTTTTCTTTCATCTCTGGCCTGTATACATCCAAAGCCAGTTGGAGCTCTATCCTCATCTTACCTAGCTCAGCAAAGGCCACAGAAGCTGTTTCAGCTGTAGCTTCCGCCGGGGCACACCCAGATACTCTTTGGCTCACTATTTGGAGGTTTCCTTGCCTCTGGCGCATTTGCTCCATCTTCTCTTCATGCTGCCTCTGTTTCTCCTTCTCTTCGTATAGTTTTTGCTCATGTTGCCGCTGCCTCTCATTCTCCTCAGAGATGTGCTTCAGTTTGGCCAGTTCAAACTCCATGCGCAACTTCTCCAGTTCAATTTCTGTAATGGGGTCCAGCTTACCCCCAAACTGCTCCTCTTCCATATGAGCGCCACTCCTGGAAGGAGATCCTTGGCGTATGTGCTCCATCTTTTCCTCATGCAGCCGTTGCTTGTCATTCTCCTCATGCTGCCGCTTTAGTACGGTCAGCTCAAAATCCAACCGCATCCTCTCTATCTCACTGTCAGTTTCATGGGTTTGTGTGTGCCTGGCTTTTCGTTCTTGCTCCTCAGCATAGTCATACTTATCATCTTTGCAGACATTTTTCTCCTTTTTGACAACTGCCTCTAATGGCAAAGGACAGTTTATGATTTCTATCTGTTGCAAGGTCTCTAAGAGCATCTGTTGATCTCCATTAGCCAGATTATCAGTCATAACAGAGAGGTTGGCAGGACACACTGGCATAACTTCACTGACCTCCTAAAAGATAAGAAAGGAAGGGGGCATCATGCATACATTTCTGAGATGGCCTAATTAACACTATATCTTGGTCTTTCTATATCTGAGGTGGAAAAGCTATGGTCCTCCAGATGTTTCTAGTAACTCCAGACAGCACTAGCAGTGGTAACAGACATTGGAAATTATAGTTGAGTAATATATGGAAGGAAAAAGTTTATCTTCCCTTGCAATACACATTCAAATGGTTTTAGGTCTCAGGCCAAACTGATTATGTTCTGAACAAATGAAAATATCCAGTTCTCACCAATACCACTGTAGAAACTGATCATGGAAAGTGTGGAAGTGAAAAAGCTGTATGATAGTGTAGTGTAGTGAAGATGTAGTTTGGAAGTGAAAAAACAGATGTATACAAACAAGCTATGTAGATCACTCAATTTTCACCATATATTTTCAGTGCAAATGGAGAAAAGATATAAAAGAAGATAGTAGAGATGAGAAATTGTATCAATAAAGGTCAACTGAGTGAAAGGACAAGACAAGATCCATAGACTGGAAAAAAGTAATAATTGTAGTTTCACTAAGATGAGTGTCCATTAATTTTTCTCTCATGTAGTTCTTTTCTGACAGCACTGTTTTCAGTCTCCAAACTCTCAGAAATCCTTTCAGACTGGCTTACAATTGTCCTCACTACAATCAGCCTCTAATTGCAAAGAATGTCACATCTGGAAGTGAGCCTTCCAGATGGTCAATGGGAATACAAAAGTGTCTCACAATTCCACAGTTCTCACTCTGGAATCATTATTTTTAAATAATTGGCTATAAACTGCTCAAAATCATTTAGGTAAGATGGGTGGTGTATATATATTAATTAATTAATTGAATTAATGAATGAATTTTGCTAAAACATGCCGTAGCCACTGAAATGAAGAAAAGCAAGCATGATATCAACACTGATCACAATTTAAAAGAATGGTGAATGATCACATTGGCATCAGGAAACTATGGTTATATTGGGGGAGGGAGGTGATAGGTGACAGCTTCAGCCATGGGAGAATATCCCACTCCAAAGCTCCAGAATTGATATTATTCTAATTCCAGAAATAGATTTGCATTATTTTAATTTGCAAAGTTGACCTGGAAAGAAATTATCTGAGCTGCCAAATAGGGTCACTGTTGTGGAATCACAAAGGTAGTGAATTAATCCTAGATTGCAAACACTGCACATCAAAGGGAAATGAAGTGAAGTGAAATGAAAAAAACAATGCTTCAATACAAAATGTTAGGGGCAGTTTATATGAACTCAGAATTTCCTATGCCAAGCAGAGATATCTGACGTTGCAACGGCACGACATGCAATCTTGGTGCTCTGAGATCACAGTCAAATTTTTGCCACTGGATGGTCCATTTGGACCTAAACCATCCTGCAGAGACAGTGATTGAGAAGGGCACCTCCTGCTGATCTCAGGAACACCGCAAAGTCCCTGAAAGATCTAGGAATAGCCTTTTTTTCTGGCAAAAGAAACACAGCTAATGAAGCTGCTGAAGTTGGGACAGCTCCAGAATGGGAAGAAAGCAGAAAGAGAAAGTGTGTCAAGGAAATTTTATTATTAGAGGAAGAAACTACCCAAGAAAAAAAATTAAGTTAAGTTAAGATTGAAGACAAAAGATTGTAGGCAGCGAGATTGATCTGCATTGTACTTAGTGTGTTATCCAATTTCTAATTTCTTTTTTTTCATATATAACTTATATATAACTTATATGGAACTTTTGCAAAGGCTCCCTATTTTTTAAACTGAATGGATTAATTCTTTCTTCTTCTTTTTCACTTTTGCTTATACCTATGGATTAAAATTCTTCTTTTTTTTTATAATGCTTGATTTGATTGATTGGATTGTTTTTGATCTCCATTTAAGGGTTTTCTTTCTTTCTTAAGCTTGGAATATAAAGAAGAAAATAAGGATTATAAAGAGGGTTGTAACAACAGAAGGAAAAGCAGTTACACTGCCACTTAGAGGCTGGAGGCTGGATACATTGTTTTTTCTTCTTTCTCTTTGATCACTTGAGATTCAAGGTTTTTTCAGCTTGTTTACTGACAGTGATTGTAGGAAGAGCACAAGTTGTTTATACAGGTGCCTTTTGGAAGTTCTATCACTAGCTATTGGAGGAAAGACAACATTTCAACTTGAAAGATAATAAATGAACCTGTTTGAAGTTTATTAAAATAGTCTTAAACCCTATAGTGGCAGTATCTGCAAAATTGAAAGAGTGGCCCAGCAGGAAAAAGAAACTATAACATTGCAAATGATTATGTTTGAAATTCAAAATCTATTAGTTGTGACAGAGAGAATTGAAGAGAGATTGGAGAATATGGAATACAAAACAGAAAAATCTGATGGAGAAACTGAGGATGTTTACCAAATGAAGAAAGTGGAGGACAGAGTTCAAAAGATGGAAGAAAAAAATGAGCAAAGAGATAAGAAAACTGTGGATACTGATAACAAAGTGAGCGTGGTTGGTAATGGCAAGAGTGCAATATGGAAAGGGGAGATGGATGGATTGGAACTCTACCCTATACTTCAAAGCACAGAAGAAGAGAGAAAAATTGACGGACATAAGGAGAGAAATCTTGATAGAAGCACTAGTGATAACCAAACATAAGCTGATGGAAAGAGCAGATGTTGGGTTTCAAGCTTTTGTGAGATACGAAAGGAACAGCATGTTGCCAAGGGAGGTTTATACAAGATTTATTAAGAAAGTAACTAGAACATTAATGCTACAAATGGCAAGAGCTATAAGACCGTACTATTGCTGGAGGGATACAGGTTGATGCAATGAAAATGTATAATAAAAACTAAGCTAAATTTAATTTACTAGTAGTATGTATAAAATGAAGCGACAATAGCTATAGTTAAATAATGATTAATAATGATAACAATACATATAGATATATTAGTTTGATAATATGAAATTTTATATAAACAATATATGGAGATTATGAGAGGTGGTTTAAAAGCTTTATCTAGAATATGTTATAAAGATGTATTGTGATTGGATGATTTAAGAATGATTTAATGGAATGTTATCATATAATCCTATCCTAGATTTTGAATATTATATATAAAAGGATGTAAAAACAATTATAGTCAAATTAAGGTTGAAATATACATGAATATAGGTGAATTTAAAATATGCAATTTGATATGAAAAGCAGGTGGTGACTATGGAAGAGATGCATGGAAATACTGTAACCAACTGACACACTTTCTACAATTTGTAATGGAAGATGGGTTTTTTATTTTTGTTTTTGTTTGTCCTTGTTCAAAAACAAATAAAAATTGTTTTTAAAAAAGAATTTCCTATGCTGCTGTGGAAAGATCTTTATAAAGAAGATGATTCTGGAAACTGATATGATTTCTTCCAAGATCAGAGCTCCTTCTTCCTTTACTATTAGGGAAAAATAGCCAGGGAGTCCCAAAATTTTGGTGTCTGTGAACACAGTTGGAATTTTTGGAGTACGTTGTACAGGACTACTATTATCTGGACTACAAAAATCTGGACCTTTACTAGATACTGGCAGAGAAGTGAGAATGCTAAAAATATTCATAGGGTTGGTTTTTTTTTGTAGGCCAGTTATGCTAGAACTAATCTTGTGAATATATTTACTAAATGTTTGAAAAGATGGGCATGTCCATTCATCAAATACCTATATAATAGAAAGGATTAATTCACTACTGCCTTTAGGAAATGATTACTAGGGTAAATTCATAACTTCGTTAAGGGTGTGTAAAGATGAGTCTAACATATTTGGCTAACATATATAATTGTACTACTTCTGTGGGGCAAAAAGCCAGACAAAATCTCTTGCCAGAGATTTCTGTATTTTTCTACTGCCTGAGGATTTCTACACCTGAAATGTGGGGCAATTACATATAAATGATTAAGAGAAGCCTGGATCTTTTTTGAGATTGTTGGGGTGATGGTGTTATAAAATCTACCTCTCTTAAATACATTTAAAAACTTATTTCTTAGTGAGATGCCATTGACAAATTAATTGAAAAATCTATTCCTAGTGAGTCCATGGACAAATTCTAAAACATATGAAGAACGGTTGCAGGAACTGGGTATGTCTAGTTTAATGAAAAGAAGGACTAGGGGAGACATGATAGCAGTGTCCCAATATCTCAGGGGTTGCCACAAAGAAGAGGGAGTCAAACTATTCTCCAAGGCACCTGAGGGTAGAACAAGAAACAATGGATGGAAACTAATAAAGGAGAGAAGCAACTTAGAGTTAAGGAGAAATTTCCTTACAGTTAGAACAATTAATCAATGGAACAACTTGCCTCCAGAAGTTGTGAATGCTCCAACACTGGAAGTTTTTAAGAAGTTGTTGGATAACCATTTGTCTAAAGTGGTATAGGATTTCCTGCCTAAGCAGAAGGTTGGACCAGAAGACCTCCAAGGTCCCTTCCAAAACTGTTATTCTATTCCAAAGTCTCATCATTTGGACATGGCTCTAGTAATAATCTGTAGCTCTTCCAGCTACACCCTGTAATCTCTTTGAAACTTCCCTGCCTCTTTATTTGCTGTCTCTTCTTTGACTTCCTTCAACCTTGTCAAGCACCATCATCTTTTAGTGTTTATCTGTTCATATAAGATACTCAGAATATGAGTTTCTACCTACTGATCTTTATTTCAAGGAAGCAATTAGCCTTTATTTAGTCAGGATTGATTGATTATGTCTCCTTGCAGTCCATTGTACTTTGTGTAGCCACCCTCAGATCTATAATTCAATCTTCTTTATCTCATACAGTACTTTTACAATGTCCAGTTTTCATAGCTGTGTATTATCATTACAAATAGCATTGCTTTAAGTACTCTGATTTTTGTTGTGTTATAAATATCCTTATCCTCCCTCTAGCATTAATCTTATCTTTACTCTTCCAGCACACTGTTCATCTTTATTTATTATTGAGCTCAAGAAAACAAAATTATCTACATTTTTACTTCTGTAATAATCCACACATTTGCATAAGTAAGTCTGAGCCCATTACTGAGCAAATTATAGCTGAGCACAAAGTAATGTCCTTTTTTGAGTATTGCCACTCCATTTTCTTTATATATTATCATGACCTGAATGACATATTATGTAATCAAAATTCCACTCTAGCTATGTTATATCACCTCTAATTCATTCAATTTAGTATGGTACTTATGACAATGTCAAATTCAGCTCATTTGTATATTCCATGTTCCAATTCAGCATGTCTTTGTATGACAAAAAAGTACAAAATTATTATTTTTTAAATACTGCCACCACAGTGACAAGGCTCCCTTGCAGCCTTGTCATCACCTGCAGATCCATTTATGAAAATTGGATATTTTTGTCTAGTAATTACAGGAGTACATTCTGACCTGGGAATCTGGCACCCAAACTTGTCTAAATATTCCAACCATGTCCATACTGTTTTCTTGACAACATTGCAAAAGGAACTTGCCATTGTCACCTTCCTGCTTTGATTTTGGAGTTCTTTCTTTAGATTTTCAAAGTCCCACCTTCCCTCATTCCTATTATGAATCATCTTTAGCTTTAACCTTCCCTTTTGACCTTATAGGCAAAGATGTCCATTACAAAAGATTATGTACCACTGTAATTAATCCCAGAATCACTGAGACATTTGAGCGGTCCTACCATATGAAGATGATAGTCCTCTGAGAGGCAGATAAAAAAAAAACTAACTTAAAAAAGATAAAAGAGGGTAAATATTTCCTATAGGTTCAATAGATTTGAATTGCAAGACAGGAGATATGGGAGAATTTTAAAAATAGTCTATAGTCTGTCAACTAGTTAAAGAGGAATGGAGGAAAAGGATGCTGGAAGATTAATCTTTTGATACAAGCTTTCTCGGGCAACATCCTCCTTGCTTGAAACTAAAGACATGGAAACAGAGAAAGCAAGATCAAATAAAACATGAAATGTCTAAACTTGGTTTTCAAAGGAACAGAAATAATAAAACCATCTAGAATCTTTGTGGAATGGGAGGAAAGTGTAATCCCTCTTATATCCTCAATGAATCTCAGAGAAACTTTTGGGAAGCCCAGCCCAGTTTATCTTCCCAATCCTCCATGCAAGACTCCTGTGGGGATAAAGCAAATAAATTGTGCCTTGAACATTTTTTGGAAAGGGTTTAGATCTTACCATGGAGAACTCAGTTACCAGAGTTAGAGATATAAGTAGCTTGGTAACACTATATTTACAGATTTAATTAAATCTGTCCTTTTGCCTTCAATCAGATCCCAACTGTCCTGGTTTCCAAATCCAGATTATTCAAATCTACATTCCAGGCTAACTGTCTTAATGATGTCACAAGTTCCAGACTCAGCTTCCTTCGGGCTCTCATAGCACCGCTGGCAAAATGCAGGGGCTTAACTGTATCTATTAAGGGGAGGGAGAGTCTTTTTAACAGACAGATGTTATTTGAAAATAAGCATCGTTGTAAGGAAAGTCAAATGCTTTTGAATTACAGCCTTGCTTTTTGAAGAAAGGCAAAGGGAATCTGAGACTGAGTATATCCAGCTGATTAGTTCCTGCTTGCCTTTATACAATTTTGGGAAAAAAAAACAGAAATAAGAAGCTAGTACCAGATATTCCTCCTTCAGTCTGGAACATGATGTCATGGCACAGCAGAAAAAGTAGTTTAGAAAAGATCTGATCCAAGGAGTGATATTTGTTGACTCCACTCCCCAGTAAGAATAGGCCTAATGTCAGATCTAGCTTTGGAAAACGGAAATGTGTACAAAATCATCAGTGTGCCCTTTCCCTGCTTGTGTAGTCTGACACCAGCAACAACAACAATAAAAAATGTCATTAACAGTTTTTAAGACTCCTTCCTCCCTTTGTGATGTCCGTGGTTCAGGCACAGTAAATGTGATTTCTCCAAGGCACTCTGTCTTTTAGGATGTATGGTAATTTTTCTGGTAACAGGATACCACATGTGTCTTGCACATGGATGTTACAAAGAAGTTTCAAAGTTAAAGTTTATTTTTCCTTTCCAACACCAGGCAAGCTATTGAAGGAGTATATGAATCAATATGAATTAATATTGTCTATTTGCTTTTATTATGAATTGCTTATGTTACTACATAATTGTCACTGATTAAACCAGTATTTGTTTTTGATTTGTTATGATATACTGCTCAAAATCATTTATTAAGAATTAAGCTTTGTTATTAGCTTCTGCTTATATTATTGTATACTGTCTGAAATTAGTTGTTTTCTAGCATAGAAAATTGTAACCTTAATACTGGACTGGAAATATTATCTCACTGCTGCGTCTCGCTTCTGTTCTTGGTTTCAAAACTTGGCACATTTTTGGAAGCTAGTAGAAGAAATTGTTACACGCGAATATCAAACTGTATAGATAAAGGAACCAACCTAGGGAGTTTTCCTGGCTCATAAATCCTTAAAGCAGTGTTTCTCAACCTTGGCAACTTGAAGATGTCTGGACTTCAACTCCCAGAATTCCCCAGCCAGCATTCGCTGGCTGGGGAATTCTGGGAGTTGAAGTCCAGACATCTTCAAGTTGCCAAGGTTGAGAAACTCTGCCTTAAAGCATTCTGCCAAAAAACAACTTGGCAAAGGGGGGCTGCCACCCCCTACACAAGGCTATAGGAATACTCCACACATAAGGTAGATAGAGACAGGAGCTTGAACAAAAGAACGCTTTAAAGATCCCGTTGGTAACGAATCTTTGTCTCTGATTGGATAAACTTTGTTTCTATCTGCCTAAAATGTATATAATACTCTGAGGCCCCCTTGCAGGGTGTGGCTATTCCTTACATGCTTTTGTTTGTATGCTTTGGATATAGTTTTGTCACCCAGCTTTTACTATGGCCATAAATAAAAGCTGATCCTTTTTGCAAGCCTCGTCTCGAGTCTCTCTCTTTGGCATCTCAGTGGCTCGGGGAAAACTGCTGGAACCATACACTATCACATAGACATTTGAAAGCAGGCACATCATTTGAGGCAAATATAAGGGCAGAAGTAGTCAACAATTAAGGAGGTGGTTGTTGATAGCTGGACATTGTTGGTGTTCATGTGCTGTATGGATTGGATATGCTAAATCCTTGCGCAGCTGGAGCAGGTCCCTGCAGCTGAGGACCAACAGGGGTATTTTTTTTAGTTGTCTGCAAAGAGAATTGATTGATGGAACAATTGAAAAGGATAGTTCAGAAATAAGCAAGGAGAGCTGGACAGGAGTGCTGGGATTCCAAGCTTAGGAAAAAGTTATTTTCTGGTTTTTTTTCTCCTTTGAGCTCACAAGGAAACCCAAGAAATAAAAATACTGAAACTTTTCTAAGTGACTGAAGATATCAAATCTGGGATAAGAATACTTGTGGGAAGAGGAAATGAGACAGTTAAGAAACTATCTATAAAATCCTATATAGAAAAGCCTGTATGGTAGTGTTTCTATAGTTTGTTATGCATATTCAATATATCAGAAAAAAGCACACAGTGTTAATCTAAAAACTTTAAAACATCATCGTACTTTAGAGAACAGTCTGCATATATCTGGAAAATTCCCCTTTCCTACACCTCAAATGGCTTGTGGAAGAAAGTGATTAGCTAACATATCAGTGAATTAAAATACATCAGTGACTAGGCCAAATCACAGACTGTTTGCAAATTTGTAGTCCTTCTCAGCATAATATAAAAAAATCCTTTGGTGAGATGTGAGCAGCTTGATTGGAATCCACACTTATTTTCCTTAGCAACACTTTATCTTAACTGTTATGGCAACCAGAACATTCTGTCATCACAGTGTAGAACTTTTTTGACATCACTGCTGTGGCAGTTTAGGAGGGAATCAGGGACCTGAGTTTGAGTGTGTGTGCCCACGTGTGTGTATTAAACCAGGGCAGCCACTTTTAGGTCTTCTAGATGGGGCAAATGGGAGAATAGAGGCTGTTGCCTTAAAACCAGAGACCGACGTACATTTCTTGCTGGGAATAGATCTACGATGGTAAGAAATTCTAATACTGAAGCCTGTGGAAAGAGAATACTTCAAATCATTAAATAAAACATAAGAAACACTGTATTATACAAACAACACCTATTTGCAAAATTGACATAAGCTCAAGGCAGGCAGGGTTGAAAACTTGTATGCCCCATTCAGATTGGTGGGAGGATTAAACCAATAGTGTAGTGAAATCATCAGTCTACAATGTGAATTGGCTGGATAGTTTTGATGTAGAGAAATCTACATAACTAAGGGCCCTGCTGAAACCAGGCCAAAAGAAGGGATGCTTTTTCCTTTTAGAACTTCCTTGTTCTGTAGTTTTGAGGTGGGAAATAAGAAGGTGGTAAGTAGAAGTAAAGGAGTCCCTGCAGATTTTATTCTGCTAGTCATTGCCGACTCTAGGGGGCAGTGGTCATCTCCATTTCAAGGCCATGGAGCTAGTGCTGTCCGAAGATGTTTCCATGGTCATGTGGCCAGCATGACATCACAGAGCACTGCTACATTCGCACTGAAGTGGTACCTATTTATCTCCTTGCATTTGTATGCTTTCGAACTGCTAGGTTGGCGGGAGCTGCAGTGAAGATAGGAACTCACCCAGTCATGTGGCGCTCAGGTCTCGAACCTGGTCTGCTGGTTTTCCAGCCAACAAGCCCCCCCTTTAAAACTTTTTTAAAAAACAATTAATTAAGCCAGGAATTAAAGCAGCAATTCCAAATGCTCAAGGATAACTCCTGTTAACAGTCTCTTGGCCATGCTGGTTGGGATCAAGTCTTAACTCATCAGGGCCAGGGGGACAGATTGTTGGGGAAAGTTTTCTTAATGACTTTTGTTGCACCCCTTTGGCATTTACAACACATTCAGGGACAATCCCTATAAAAGAAGAGTACAGAATCTGTGGTTTTCCAGAATTCAAATTCTCAGAAGTTTTAGCCACCAGATCAATGAAGAAGCGGATTCATCCCTGCAGAAGATTTACATCTTGCATTCTATTATGTTATATACAAATTCTCCCTTACTATATCTGATCTGTTTCAGGAAATAGCCAGAGAACGCCATTCATCTTCTGATTTCTCCAACTTTGAGACAGAATCTGTGCACCACACAGACAAGGAGATTCAAGCAGATCTGGATCATACTAGCAATCTGGAAGGGTCTGAATATTTTTATCAAGGTGGCAATGTAGAATTCAAGGACATGCAGGCAGGAATTGAGTTTGCTGTTCAGATAACCCCCATTAAAGATTCCAAAAAGCATAAGGACAACATGGTAAGTGAGAAGGAATGTGGCAGATGGATGGGAAGTCTTCATTTTGCCTTATTTTCTGCCCTCCCATTAGGCAATGGGCCATTTCTTCTGGTAAAAACACTCATAAAAGAATAATATTTGTAACAACGATCAGCTCTATGGATGAATGGATGGCAGGGAGTTTCAGACTTTCTGTTCCTGAAATCCTTTGGGTCTTCATACTGTTCTCCTATCTCCTCTACATTATCCCAGCCACTGGAAGTATCCGGTCATGTCAATGAGCTCTGCTTGCACTTTTGACAGAGATGTTTGGTCAGCTTATGAGAAAAATAAAACATGGATGAAACTGACCTTGATGTAATTCTGCAGATCCTTTCTTTAGTTTTTGTGGCTGAATGCTCTGGGTGAAACAAAGACTAAAGTCATACTTTTTAATTTCAGGATGCTGCAAGGGAGACTCCGGGTTCTTCCTACTTTCCTGATGATATGACAGAAATCTTAGACAACAAGAGTCAAGCAGAGCAGATGGTAATCACCACACAAAGAGGCGGCAATGCTCTACCACCAGAAATATACCCCAGGATAGGTGAGGCCAACAGTTTGGAAAGAATGGGTCATCTGAACAGAAGGCAGATCACAACCACTGATCTTGATCTGGAGAAGATGAGGCTGGATGGTGCCATGGTTAGGCTAAAATATAGGCATGAAGATAATGAAAAGCGACGTCTGCATGAAGAAAAAATGGAACAGCTACGCCAAAAGGCTTCCTCTCAATCAGTAAGTGGGAAAGCATAGGAGGCAAATAAGAAACCTTTTAATAAAAACAAAAAGCAGATTGTATACTGGCTTGTCTAATAGACTCTTAGCCATTGTTACGTTGCTGGTATTGAGCTATAAAAATTGTCAACAGCTTAGTTCCATACTAAAATCTATGTTTACAAATCTGTGTTGTCACTGTTTATTATTTTAATAATGATAGAGTTTTCTTTAATGCACCTACCTCTTTCAAAATCATCACAACTGGAAGCCACGAAATTGGGGAAGGCTGCTATTAAAGAGTTCTGCAGTTTCTCAGGAAAAGGGATTAATAATCAAAGCAGTTCCAGTTTCTATGTTACAGGCAGTCTCAAGAAATTTCCAGCATGAACTTTCAGAAACAAGTGGCCTTGAAAACCAAGGAAAGGGGAACTAGGCTGGTGTTACTGATTTTTGATGGGGTTCATATCCATGTTCCCATGGAGATTTGTCTTTGGTAGATGCTATCTTGCGATTGCTTTATCCCACTCTGAGCTTCCTCTTGAACATCACCTTGGACTGACTGAACTGCAAAGACAATGAAGGGGAATGGCTGCCAAAATCCCAAGGCTAGCTGATACAATTTTTATGGTTATTAAAGTTACTGCTTGCCATTTGAGAAGGCAAACAGAGGCAGATGTGCATCCTTCTAAAGGGCAGAGGATGCAAAGATGGTTTTAAATAGAGGGAGTAAGTAAAGAAGGCCAAATATTGCAGGTGAAAGTGAAGAAATAGTATCAGTGTCTGATCGCATGAGATGCTGCAGTACATTATTTTTACTTAGTTTAGTCAAAGTGTTATATGGCTTTTTTCTGCAAGCTTATCAGGCAAATGATAATAGGGGAAATCTTGAGAAGATTACCTTTGGGTCTATTATTTTGACATCTTTGAGGTTTTAAATATTTCAGCCAGTGAAAGAGATAATTTGGAGAAAGAGCCTAGCAGTGGTTAGACAAAACATGCTTATTTATACACATGACAAATAACAGGTGTAGTTTAACCCCCAGGTACAGTGTGCTACACATTAGGAAATTAGATATTTACAAGTCGTGTTGCTCAGTTTTTTGAATTTTGCCTCAAACACATGGGCCTATTAACAACTCATCATCTTCCTTTGTTTCTTTTTTGTTCCTTTCATTTATAGATTGGACAACAGCTCCATGAATTATTCCAGCCCCAAAACCAGTATGCCCTATTTTTTTTCTGCTTCATCTTTATCCATGTTATTTACACAGCAAGGGAACTGGTTTTCTATTTTATTACAAAGCATCACATATTCTGCTATGCCATTTTGCTGTATCTTGGTTTCTTGAAGATTATCATGGATTACAAACAGAGAAAAAAACAACCTTGGAATGGCAGCAGGCTCTAAGCAACAGAAACAAGAGGAAAAGGGCTCCCTGAAGTTTATGTATCTCATCTCTTTGCCCCTACTCTTTAAAGTTTCCTAGTGTACTCAATGAATGCAGGTTTTGGTTTGGCTGTTGAAGGATTTGATGGTATCCTCTTTCTTGAATGTTATGTCCCCATCCCCCCTTTTAAGGATTTTTAAGAGCTGCCCTCCATCTGAGCATTCAGTCTTCAATATTAATAAATTGACATGGAATTTTAAAAAAAATGTGTATACACGTTGATGCTTTGAGAAAGAAGTATTGGAAATAGAACTATTTTTAAAGTGAACCATCAAGGCAGTGGTGGGATTCAATTTTTTTTACTACCGATCCTGTGGGTGTGGCTTGGTGGCCATGGCATGGCTTGGTGGGTGTAAAATCTCCATTCCTTCCCAATCAGCTGGGACTCAGGAGGCAGAGAATAGATGGGGCGGGGCCAGCCAGAGATGGTATTTATCCGAACTACTCAAAATTTCCGCTACCAGTTCTCCAGAACTGGTCAGAACCTGCTGAATACCACCTCTGACTCAAGCTGATCTGATATTAAACATTAAATTTTGAATGAAATTCAACCATACAAAATGCCCTTGCATTAGTAGAATGGAACTGAAGAAAAACTAAATTAGAAAAGGCATCTAAAGTCCTCCAGATGTTTGGAATTCTGCTCCCACCAATCCAAGCCACCACAGTCTGAAATATTTGAGTGGAATCAATTCGCCTAGAGATGTACTCTTTAGTATAAATATCCCAAAATATTTTGCTGCCTGTTGCACTGTAGCAATTGGTGCCCTTGCCCCATACCCGAGGTGCATAATACCCTAAGCCAGTGTTTCTCAACCTTGGCAACTTGAAGATGTCCGGACTTCAACTCCCAGAATTCCCCAGCCAGCGAATGCTGGCTGTTACCAGCATTGGCTGTTACCAAGGTTGAGAAACACTGCCCTAAGCCAATCATTAAAAATATAAATGTGACATGGTACATAATAACTTGCAAGTGTATCATGGCTCTGCAAATTTATGGTTGAGACAGTTTCTTCTTTGGCTAATGGAAAGCCAAAACCTTGAGCTGCTCTTCCTCACTTTCACCCTCAACATCATTTTCCTCTTCACATATTAGCTTTCACGTTGCTTCTGACGCAGAACAAAACTGCCCTCCTGACAAGACTCAATGCTTGCACTTAATTGACTATGGAGGAATATTGGGGGGGGAGAGATGAGAAAGCTCAACCCTGAGCTCAACCTACCTTGTAGGGGGTTCAGGACTCAGAGGGAAAATACCACTTTTGTGTCAGTGGAGGTCACATCATGAAGGTATGTCCTCTACCAATAGTGAAGCATCTTCATGTTTCACCCAAGAGTATATCCTGATAGATACTCAAACTCGCAGTGTCACATTGCCATCACATGACATATCGTGACATTTTCCCCCTTTGTGGAGCTGGGGAGGGCGTTGGCGGTACATGATAACCTTAGACTGCCTACTGTCGACCTCACCACATTCCTAAGAGGTCTTTAAGGGGCGTGCCTAAGTGCACGAGAGTGCCTACCGTCCCTGTCCTAATATTCCCTTGTATTTGGTACCCATTTCATGTATTCATAATCATGTTTATACAGATATCTGTTATCTAATTCATGCTTGATGAAATAAAATGAATGACGGAATGAATGACTGAGCTAGAGTCTGAGAGTCCATAACCATGAGATGGGCAGCAAAATGACTGACTGACTGACTGACTGAACACACACACACACACACACACACACACACACACACACACACACTGCATCCAACCTTCGGGCTGCCAGTTTAACAGGTTTAAAGATCAGCCACAAATCCCCACCTCCTTTACCCACCTTACCTGTCTTTTATCATCTTGCTTTTGTTTTCATGACATGCCCCTCTATGACTACATTAAAATTATTTTAATTCTTCCAATTTTCCCTTTATATAGACCAATGTTTCTCAAATTTGGCAACTTTAAGATGTGCAGACTTCAACTCCTAGAATTCCCCAACCAGTCATGCTAATATATGAATCTTAAAAATGCTCCTTGCACCAGGGACCACCTGCAGACCTCTTGCAGACCACCAATTGTATGTATTTATACAACACACAAAATTAAACTGCAAACACCGAGTGTGCATAATACATGAGACTAAAATGTAGTTAGCCAGATTCTCTTGATTGTGTTTTGCAAATTAGCAGGCTCTTGGAAGCCTTAAAGGTTACATGTATTTTACATAACTGCAACTGATCTTTTAAAGACATTGTCCTAACAGGTATCCCATATTTATATCTAATATGTAACAGAAAATACCTTTGTATCTATGCAAAAGGTTTTCCAGATTCTGAATAGTCATCACTCTTGCAAAAGGAATTTAAAACACTGGGGCCTTCCCCCGCAAAAAACAACAATTGATGAAATACACATTAAAGACAAATGTTCTATAATCAGACTTGGGTATTGTAATGGCACTTTTCTTTTCCCATTAGGCCTCTATGGCCATGATAATATACCTGGTGGTTCTTCAGTGTTTTCTTGGAAGAATGTTCTTTCTGACTTAGGCCAATGATAGCTCATTTTTCTATAGAGAAATATAATATAGGCCTTATGGGATCAAAAATAATAGGCACAAGCAGCGATGAAATCTCTGAAGTCTGCTACCGTTTCGGTAAATCTGCTACCGAGCGCGAACATGCGAACCTGAGGCACACCCACACAGCACTAAAAAAGGGATATTTTGAAGGCTTCCGAGTCTATAAAGGTAAGTAGAACAGCGAGGGGGGGGGGGTCTGCTATGCCACACAATTTATATTAGCTAGAAAGCAGGAAATCTGACGATTCTAGTTAATATAAATTGCACATCACAGCTGATCATCGGCCAACTGATCATTGGAAATACCGGTTCACCCAAACCAGTAGCATTTTTTACTACTGGTTCGGGTGAACTGGTCCAAACCAGTAGCATTTCACCCCTAGACACAAGGTTTTTGGATTATCAGTTCCTTTGGCAATTTAATTCTATAGAACAAACTTCAGCTGATTTTGCATAACATGCTAGACTAAAATGTAGTTGGTTCATTCGTGGCTCAGTGGATTGACTGAAGCCAACCAGTGTGGTGGATGCAGAGGTGGTATTCAGCTGATTATCTCCAGTTCGGGTGAACCGGTAGCGGCTGCTGCGGGAGGCTCCACCTACCTGCCAGGATGTAATGCGCGACCTTCTGCACATGTGCTCACATTTGCAAATCAGGAGAAGGTAAGTGGATCCCACCGCTGGTTGGATGATATAGTGCATTATATCAACAAAGGCAATTGGACTAATAAAGTAACAGTAAATGTAACAGTAAATGTTTGCAAATGCCTCACTGACCTTGATAACTCTGGTAAAACAAGATCAGGCATACTTGTCTTGTAAATGTCTTCAATATATGCACATGCACACACAGAAACAGATTTAAAGATGATCATCACAGGAAGTCTGCCTGCCAAAGAATCATTGGATAGGAGCTTCACATATTTTTAAAGGAGCCCCACCCCTTTCGAGTCAAAGGCTGCAGAGCAGCAGCAAGTTGAAAGAATAAGAAGAGGGAAAAGAAAGGCTGTTGGCTGAGTTGCATTGCCCAATGACATGAATGGAAGCTGTTATTCAAAGAAGTAAAAGCTATTGCTGGAAGCTTATTGCAGTCTCCAGAGAGATCTTTAGGATGAAAAATGCAAAGGTAAGAGGGCAGCATTCTTGGAAAAACTACTTTGGTCATCCCTCTTTTAAAGATAGAATGAGGGCACTGTCTTTGCTAAGAGATGAGCTGAATTCAAATCTTGCTTTTCTCGTGAATTCTTTAGCTGCTTTTGATGAGACACTATTTTCTCAGCATATCCATTATAGGACAGTTGTGATCAGAAAAAAAATTATAATAGCAAAGACAGCTGTAATAATTGTTCTAATATAATGGTTATGATAGATTAGATATGAAACCACTTTGAAAGCGGTTGTTAAAGAAGTCTTTTTTCATGAACTATTTTTTTGTCACTATAATTAATAAGGATAGATAATCTAGATTTCTCTCTCTGTTATTTGATTAATGGAAGCTGTGTTTCTCCTTGTTTCTTAGTCAGAACAATAGGCCATCATAGCAGACCAGGAGACAAATTGTGAGCAAATGAAGGATTTTTCTTAAAAGGGCGATAGAATAATAGGAAAAACTTTACCTGCTGCTCTTCCATATAGTAAAAGTAGAGCACGTTTGTCCTCAAAAATCGGACTATCTGACAAATAGTGCTTTTTCCTCCAGAATTGTGTTTGTGTGACCTCTTCTGGTATTGAAGGTTTATTACAATAGCAACACGTAGACATCGGGGAAGTCTTTCAATTTGCAAAAATGAACATGTGACTAAAGTGTAAAATGCTGCTACAAGTGATATTTGCTTGTTTGTTCCTTGTTCCTTGTTTGTTTGTTACTTGTTTGTTACTTGTCTCCATGCTTCCAAGGCTCTCTCTCTCTCTCTCTCTCTTTATATATATATTTGCTGGCTGGGGAATTCTGGGAGTTGAAGTCCAGACATCTTCAAGTCGCTAAGGTTGAGAAACACTGATACACACACACACACACACACACACACACTCCACTATGCCTGAGGCAATTAGCTATGTCAGCCTCTCAAACTGTTATTTTCCGGGTGTATTGTGAACCTCTCACAATCATATCAGCAGTCATATCAGCATGGTCATTTTAATCCTAAAATACCTGAGGATGCCAGTATTTTTCCATTTTGACATATAGATAGTATGTTTAGATCAGGGCTGGGCAGTTGGCTCAGGAATTCTGGGAGTTGAAGTCCAGAGGTTGTTAAGGTGCCATAATTGCCCACAGCCTGGTTGGGATTGTACTTTCATAAACCCATAAACAAATGACATGAAGTTGAGCCAAAAAAGTGTGAGAAGATCCCATCATTTTTGCCTCTTCCTTTAATAATCATGTGTGTTAGAAAATTGGCCTTGGTTGTAGTAAATCATTTTTTTTTAAAAATGTGTTTGACATTTAAATAGGAAAAAAAAACTTGCCTTGATTATTTTTTCTAGAAATTGGAATATATGGAGGTACATAAGCAGCATAACTTGTTGTGATTGACTATTGCTGTTAGTTCAATAACTGAAAAATACGTCTTGCTAACTGTATAATGATTTTACTTGGGTGGTTATATGCTGCCAAGGTTAGCTTTGAATCAAGCTTTGTTAACAAATGGATTGTTAATTAAGCCAATCAGGCAGTATTCTAAACAGATGTATTAGGGAGAGAGTAGCGCTGGATACAATGGATAATCTTGAGCGAATATGTGGCAATTTACCATGCCTTAATAGCATGGAAAACTGAGCAGGTTAAGAGGAGCTGCCTTACTCAGAATCAAAGCGTTAGTAAATTTAGTTCAGAATTGTCGACAGTGTCAGGAAGAAGGTTCACCAGCTTCTGCCTAGGGATCCTGAGACTGAACTTGGGATCCTGAGCCCACCAACCATGTTCTTCATCACTGAGTATGACCATCCTTTCTTTCTGTAACGGTTCCCTACTCTCCTTAAATAAAATACTAGAAATATAGTGCCCTTTAGGTACATTAAATCTAAAAGTCCTTACATTCCCAACAACCATGTGAAGTGGGAATTTTGGGAACTAAGGTCCCAGAAGACTGGAATGCACCAGATGTGGGAAAAAGAAGACTATTTATTTGAGGAAATGATAAGACAAGAGATCTGGCCATTGATTAGCTGATCAATTGATCAGTCAGTGACAGGTCAGCTGTTTCAAGGTGTTATTGGATATTAGTGAAATATGTTAAATGAAATGCTGGATATATGTCAAGGGTACAATTTCCTAGGCTCTCAAATAGTATCACTGCTTCAATTAATAGAGTTAATTAATTATCTAACCCTAACCCTAACCTTAATGATGATTGGAGTTGCTTTTTAAGGAAAAGTTTGATGGGCAGAAATTGATTTATGAAAAATTTCAAGATCAGAAACTACATATAATTAGCTACTGTGGGTGTGAGTCATACTGTTATTAAAAGAATACCAAGATACATCCACAAATTTCTAAAGTTATCACCTGTACTTTGGCACTACAATTTGCCCTGTTTAAGGTTTGACATTCCTTGTTTTTTCTACCACTTGTTCGTGGACTCATCTCTTAATGAAATGTCTAGGATTTAAAAATATGCTTTAGTATGAACTTTCTCTGGGTTTCAGGAATTAAATCTTGGAGGAAAACTAAGGAATATTTAGATATTAATTTCTATTCTGATGTAAGTTGACAGAATCAAATATTTTATGTTATGTCTTTGAATCATATTAAATTGTTCTCAAAAAACAGCTTTCTTTACTGTGTATTAAAAAATATACAGGTTTGTTCACTGATATGTTGATAGGGATGATGAACCTGTAATCTAAAACACCTAGAGAAGTTGAAGAGAGTTACTGTAATGTTTGATTTATGAAAACAATTATATGGTTGGCATATAACTAAAACAATGTACATTTTTAACATCAACATGAAAGAATAAGCATCTTCCTATAAAGATGTTTCTCTTATGGAAGACAGAATCTTCACACGGGATACAGAAGCCTCTTTTTTTTCACACAAAATGATTTTGAGCAAATGAAGCATTTTACTTGGAAGTCATTTTGTACTTTTCTATGCACCACCTTATTCTGTTGCTTCCAACTTTGTGTAAAAGAAACATGATGCAGCAAGCAAATTCATTTGTTTCCTACAATGTGACTGGGCAGGACAAATGTCTTCCTTAATCAGGCAAGATGCTTCCATCCCAGTACTGATTATCCAAAGATGAGTGCAAATAAGAATTTAGTATCATTCCTGGACTCTTTACTGACATTTCTTAACAATGTGAAAGGCAGCAGGAATTGTTTGTAATAACAGCTTTCAGAGATTTTTTTTAGGGGTGAGTGAGAATACTTTTATGAAAAAGCTGTTTTCCAAAAGGGAATCTATCTTGGTATCCATCACATCAAGGTTTTACCTCCACTTCTTAGTTATTGAATAATTAATACAAAGAATAAGGAGTTGATGTGTATGCTTCAATGAGTCTTCAAATCAAATCCAAGAACAACTGAACCACCAGGCTTAGGGTGTGTCTAAGAAGTTGTCTTGCATGCAAATAGTCAAATGGCAAGTGTGAACCAAGCATTCAAAGAGACACCTTCCAAACTAACTCTATATGGGACTTCTGCTCAACTAATGGAAATCAACAGTCTCCAATAAGCTACTTCAGAATGCAGAACCTTTGAGGAAAACTAGTAAATAACCAGTTCACCACAAGGGGACGGTCTTTTCCACAAATCAAACACATCCATAATAGCTTTAGTTGTAATAGCTTTAATTACGCTCACATTAGATTTCCCAATGCATGCGCATCCATAAAACATATATAGGAAGAACATACACATCCGTTCCAATTAGTCCCTCTCACTCACTCACACATAAACACAATACACTATTTCATCACACACAAGAAAAAAAACAGATGCTTCCTATATATGTGAAAAAGTTAGAAAGAATCCTAGAATCTATGCTACCCATATTTTCCCTCACTTATTAAAAGTAAATGCAACGTTTTTGATCCAAAATGGATCAGATAACTTTGAGCCAGACTTTTGGTGGTTCTGATTACCATAATTACCGTTATTGTTATTGACATTTTTTGAGACAAGATGGGTGCAAATTCAATCTGATCATCCAGTTTAATCATTAGAAAGAACCTGCTTAATGGTAGAAATGTAATTTGCATGCAAACTCCTAGATTTAAGCCTCAGCATCTCTAGTGACCCCTGGAAAGGTTCCTATCTGAAATCCCTGGGACAGTGGTCACTCTGTGTATAATACTGAACTAGATGGACCAAGAATTTATTCAGGCATAAACAGCCAGAATGAGTAATCAGAAGTTTAACTTATTTATTTGGCTGCTATTGTCGGATATTCCTACCACAATGTCACATAGAAGAAGCCAGATCATAAAAATTGGTCTTTACCAAGGAAAAGAAATAACTATTAAAAATGAATTTAAAATAGAGACACACTTTTGCATGGCTGGAAACTACAGCTTAATATTTCTATTTCAATTATAACGTTGAATGTCAGAACATATTTCAAAACATTTTGCACTGAGCCAAAGAAAAAAAGAACATTTAACTAGCCACTGAGGTATTCCAAAACCATTCTATCCCCAGGTTATATATTGTATTTCAATGTTCAAACCAGTGCTTTTGAAATTTGGCGACTTTAAGCTAAGTGGACTTAAACTTCCAGAATTCCCCTGCCAGCAATACTACAATTCTGAGAGTTGTACACTATTTAAAACTGCCAAGTTTGAAAAACATTGATCTAGGTCAGGTGAGGGGAACCATGGCTCTTTTACGAATTGTGGACTTCAACTCCCAGAATTCCTGCTAGCTCAGGAATGCCTGCTGACTCAGGAATTCTGGGAGTTGAAATGTGCAAGTCATAAAAGGGACATGGTTCCCCACCCCTGGTCTAGATGAACTAAATTAAATTTTACATTAAACATGTATCTTTTCACACCATGGATGATATGAAATTTCACTTGCTGACAGAATGGCAACATACTTTAGGCCCGTGATGGTGAACCTATGGCATACGTGCCCGAAATGGCATGCGGAGCCATGTCGCCTGGCACACATGGCATCGTCTGTTCCTCTTCCGGATTTCTGGCGTGCATGCATGCGTGACGATCAGCTGGCAGCAGTGCCGGAAACTGAAAGATTGGTCTTCCATTTTCCGGTGTGAGCGTGCGCACTTACCAGCTGAGCGGCACATGTACATGCATGGCAGTAACCATAAGACTTGCTGTCCAGCACGCATGTGTGTGCCAGAAACTGAAAGTTCATTTTCTGGCATGCCCCCTGTGCAGCTTCTCTTCCTGTTCGTGGCCCAGACGAATGTGTGCCGCAAAGTGCTCCCTTTTTGGCACTCAGTGTTTCCTGTTTCCTTTTGGTGAAGTGCTCCCTTTTCAGCACTTGGTGCCTTGCGTGAATGCTTCCTCAGTGCTGAAAAGGTTTGCCGTCCCTACTTTAGGCCATACTTTCTCTGAGTTTGGATTCCAACGGTTAGATTCCCAATCAAAATCAAGGGTTGCCTGACACAATGTCAGACCAGGAATCTATTTGAAGATACTGACTTCTACTTGCTCCTTCTCAGCATTAGAAAAAACAGGCCTCCCTATTCTAGTTTTGGGAAGATCCTGCAGATGAGCTTCTAAAAGTCTTCTGGTTATTTGGTCTGACCTCCAGCTCATCGTTCGTTCATTCATTCATTCATTCATTCATTCATTCATTCATTCATTCATTCATTTTGCTGCCCATCTCATGGTTCAGGGACTCTCAGATTCTAGCCTGGACTAAACAGGGTTGCTTAGAACAAAGTCACACAGTAAAACCATGGCGACCTTTCTACTTCCCTTTCAATTTTCTTTCAACTATCTCAAATTAGCTTTAGCTACCAGCTGTTTTCTTTCCGCTCCTGCAAAAATTGCAGACTCAAAGTTTCATAGGGAAAAAAATGTTGTTTGATCCGAGAGAAAGATAATACTGTGCCTGTGGCATGCTTTTATCTCCCATAATTTTATCTTGTATAACAAGCACCAGATGTTTTTTTGTAATTACGGGGTTGATCTATAGAGAGTGGCAAACTATAAATCTCTGAATATCTCAATCAATCAATCAAAATTTATTTACAGTTTAAGACTGAGCCTAATAAAAGACTAGCATGCAAACATGATTACTGTAAAAAAAAACCTTAAAATTCTAAGAAAATCCTAAAAAAATAGCAATTAAGTGTTAATCGTATGAGGGAGGAAACAGACGATTTGCAATAGTTACAGATAAGAATTCTGCCACCTTCTTAGACATTTCCGATCATCAAGGAAAAGGTTACCAGTCATAATGGCAAAGGGAGCATTACAGAGTGGTATTAACACGTCACATGACCTTGGTTCTATTCTACTGTTAATGCAGCCAAGGACTGTATTGGCTTTTTTCGCAGCGGCAGCACGTTGCCAGCTCATATTAAAGTGATATTTAAGCTTCCATATTGAAGGCTTCTGTATATATTGATTATTGCCCTAATAGGTAGTGTCCCAATTCAATCCAAAGGAAATAGTCTGTTATGTGGAACATATAAATGTTAAATAATATCTAGGGACAAACCAGGGAGGTGGATCAATTGTGCTATAAAAGGGATGGAAGACTTTGTATCTATCATTTTGTATATCTAAATTCAAATTCCTGTGCTCTATTTCAGTGAGGGTTTAATCAAGTCCCAAAGCAGGTAGTGCTCACAGTAAGATTGAATAATCATTAATTTGTCTTCTTACAGTAGGTTGAAAGAGAACCTATCCAGAAAGGTTAGATGAACTAATGAAGTGCCGTAGTAGATTTGCTTCAGCCAGAAACTAAGTCAACCAAGTCTTAATCAGACCCAAGGGAAATCCTGCCTAATTCTAGTTGTGTTGGGCCATTGGAAGTTAAATGAGGCTAGTATGGTTTTCAAGAGTTTTTATTGAATTGCTTCTAAACTAGGAGTCTTCTTCTAAATATATTATATAGCTGTGATGGCAAACCTATGGCCCGTGTGCCAGAGGTGGCATGCAGAGCCCTCTCTGTAGGCATGCACACTGTTGTGCCAGCCCAGCCAGCTGGTTGTCAGGTTTCTGACGTGTGCATGTGCACTGGCGAGTTGGTCTTTGGGTTTACGGTGCTCTAGCATTCACAAAGACCAGCTGGCCAGTGTGCATGCGTGTTCCAGAAACCAGAAGAGCAGCTGGGGATAACGGGAGTGTCCACAGAGAGGGCTCTGAGTGCCACCTCTGGCACATGTGCCAAAGGTTCGCCATCATTGTTCTATAGTATCTGTCACTCCATTGATCACCGGCACAATCTACTGTCATTTCTGAAATTTCAAATGAGAGGTAGGAAAGTCAAGGATAGCAATAGCACTTAGATTTATATACTGCTTCACAGTGCTTTACAGCCCCCTCTAAGAGATTTACAGAGTCAGTATGTTGCCTCCAACAATCTGGGTCCTTATTTTACTGACCTCAGAAGGATGGAAAGCTGAGTTAACCTTGAGCCTTGTAAGATTCAAATTGCCAAATCACAGGCAGCTGGCAGCCTGCAGAAGTAGCCTGCAATACTGCATTCTAACCACTGAGCCACCACAGCTCTTAGGCTAGTAAGGATAGTTTAGGATAGTAATTAATGGATTCTTCTTAATGTACACCTCAAAAGAGCTAGCCCATCCTTCCTCATTTGGGGGGGGGTCCTAATTTTCTTGGACTATAGTTCCTCCTATCCCCATTCACATTAGCTGGATACAATAGAACTAGAATGGAAAGTAGCCAAGGAGAGCCAAGCTAGACTAGCGTATTTCTGATAAACATTTTCCCCTCCCCTCTTCCCTGGCTTTCACTGTTTGTTTTCTTCTGGCATTACACAGTAGAACATTTTTTTAGTATCATCAAAAATAAAAAGCAAAGGCATTGTTGGTTTCTTTTTTCCCATGAGAACCTCTCACTTTGCGGTTGTTTGAGGAAGTTGACTAACAAATAAGATGAAGTAGTGGTTTTTCTTTTGGGGAGGATCTTAGAACATCTTGTGATGCCCAATGGAAAACCCTTGCAAACTATTTTATTCAGATGATAGATAGGTGATACAGATCATAGTATCTACTGTATTTTAGATATTTAACTATATCTTATATCAAAAAGGTGGTGGAGGAAGATTAGAAAAATCTTTGAACAGAACTCCTTCCACCTTCAGAGGGAAGCTTAATGATGTCAATATTGTTTTTTATTGGTTGTATTCACATGATAGCCATACTTCTGATTAATTGAACTATGGTTTCCTAACCCAATTTTGGGGATTCATATGACATAATCAACCATGAATCATACTGTTATACTGTCCCAAAGTTTTCAAATAAACACTTATATGCAAATTGAACTATGTCTCAATCTGAACTTGCCTTTTCCTTTCTATTATTTCCTTTTTCTTTCTAACATTTCTTTCCAGATATTAAATGCAAGGGCAGGGATCCTCTTACTACTCATAATGGAACATGTAATTTATATATTGCCTTTCAGAGTTCCATTATATGGTGGCACAGTGGTTAGAGTGCAGTATTGCAGGCTACTTCTGCTGACTGCTGGCTGCCTGCAATTTGGCAGTTCAAATCTCACTGATTCAAAGTTGACTCAGCTTTCCATCCTTCCGAGGTGGGTCAAATGAAGGCCCAAATTGTTGGGGGCAATATACTGACTCTGTAAACTTCTTAGAGCTGAAAAGCACTGTGAAGTCTAAGTGCTATTGCTATTGCTTGTCAATATCTACATGAAGATACTGAGCAGACAGTTAGATTTAGAATTGTGTGCTCTCAGTATACCAGCGATGCCCAAATCTATATCTTGGTATTATTGTCAAATAATGATATGATTCCCCTGAATGCTTGTAGTTGGTTGGATGAACCCAATAAATACCAATAATCAGTGCAAGAAATCATACATCCAGGGAATGGTAAATGTATCTGTTCTAAACAGTCACTGAATTCATATATATACAACATGGGAAACAATGATCAACAAGTTTGACAATCATCAAACAATGATTATCATTTGAGGTTAATATACCAGGTTCATCTCTTGCTTGAGATATCTCAGTAGCCAGGTTTAGCTCTAGAAGAGTTGGAGAGGACCACATTATCCTGGTGCTAAAAGCAAGGAAAGACTGTCAGTTTACTTCTGTCTGAAATACAACATGGAAGTGTTTATCTTTAAACTCCTTTAAACTGTGTGGGTCAATCCCAAATTATTTGAATAAATGATTTTTTCTGCAAGATTCCCAAAAATGTTCATTCACAATTCTGCTGCTGGGTTTGGCTTGCCTTGGGGGGAATTCCAGGTTGAGTGTTTCTATAGTTGTCCCAAATTTTTAGAATGCTCTCCCCATAGAGACAAAAAAGTTCTAAAATATTTTTAAAACATATTTTAAAATTACTGATTTTAAGTGTTTTAATATAACAGATTTTAATTCTGATTTCATAGTTTATTGTAAACTGCAGGAGGTCTTGGTAGTCAGTGGTAGAATAAGCTAAATAAAATTAAGAAAAGAAAGTAAATTACAAGCCCTATAATGTGATATGTCCATCTGCAGGGAAATGTTTGATGAAGTCCCACTTTTAAATAAGCAATCTGCACCTCTGCATTGTGAGTTGAAAGAAATTGGATTTATATTGATTTTTAGGATGTTCATGAGGACTAATGGTATGATATATGATATGATTTTGTTCTTTAAATTTAAAGCATTAATTTTATCTGCCCTGTGGTAAGCATTTACTTATCATTAAACAAAGAGAACAAAGACAGATATAGATCTGAATAAAATCTATATTTGCCAACCTACCGGTATGTGTATAGATTTAAATTTAGAAATAATGTCTTTAAATTAAAAACAAAGAATTGTAACTAAATTGAGGGGAACTCTCACCAAAAGACCTGGGTATTTGTTACATTTGCTGTCTCAGATAATGCTTAGTAGCAAGTTGCTATCCATTGCTTTTCTTTTTCACTCTGGTCTTTAAACCAGACATGGAGCAGGCTTGAAACAGAGCATTTTAAATAAAGAATGCTTTCCAGTAAAAAGGGAAATAGGATAATCACTACTTCTTATTTTTGCTCTAGCTCAGGAGTGTTAAATCGGTGTTGCCATGGTGGTGTCACGTGATATTGGGATTTCCCCCCTCCCTTTTGCTAAACTGGGCGGAGCCAGCACATGGTGCATTTGGCTCATGGGTTACGAGTTTGACACCCCTGCTATAGATATAAAGGGCAAAGCTGCTTTACTAGTTATTGTTATTTTCCTGGATCTGGGGACAAAGTGGCAAAATTATCAAGAAGAAACATTTCATTTACAAGATTGTTGGTCCTTGAGAAAATGGAGAGGAATAATTTGAGCAAGAAGTTTCTCCTGAGCTTGAAGAGGGCTACCTATTGTAAGAAAAGCTGTTGAAACCAAAGTAAACTCAATTAAGCTGGACATCTTTGTGTTACAAAGAACAGAAAATATAATTCATCTAAACACTAGTTGCAACTCAATTCAAGGCCCAATAAACAGTTTTAGTCACCCATCAATCCTCGACTTGGTTGTTAAAAGGAATTATCATGAAATAACATCTATAGATTTTACAAGCTGCAAAATATGGTAGCTTTCTTATCAATGTAAGATGCTGAGGGGTGGTGAAGATGTTTCAAATCAAGAGTTAGTTTTCATTCTGGTTCCATGGCAACCTAGGCAGATGTGACTGTGTAGTAGAGTCATTCTTATTGGTTCGTTGTTGAAGTCTTGCCTTAAAACAGCCAGCTAAATTGTGTCAAAAAGGAGGCTATCAAAGAAGAGCAAAAAAGGGATGGATTTTTATAAAAAGTGCATGTGTTTATTTGGGCAAAACTGAAAGTTATTACGGCTCTGTCAATTCACAGGCAGGGAAAATGCTTGCAAGCAATTGAGCAACAAAACCTGTTGTAATTTCGATTGCTTTGCATGATTTTGCATGGGCTGAAGTTGCATGTGGTCTTTGAGTGGCAGCCCAAATGGTGCACTTCAAAAACAAAACAAAACATTATGCAATCCTAAATTACATTGAATGTAATTTAATAATTTAAATCAAATAAGTTAATATATTTAAAAACTTCCCGTTTCTGCTGTGTTAAAAAGGATAACTTGGTAACAACTTCTGTATGCTATGTACAACTTCAGATTGTTCATTTTTTATCATCTAAGAATGTGTTGGAATGAAAAAGTGACCTTTGTGTTTCGTTAGTCTGGGGACAGATGCTAATTGTTGTTAGCTAACTTCATGGTACCCCAGAATTTTCTTGTTTAAGGTTCTTTGTTTTTAAACCAAATAGATCATCCCTTCAAATACAAGATGCCTTTCAACAGGCCTGCCTACTTTAACATAGATTATGTAGAATTCCAGCCTGAACTTAGTTATCCAGTTGGAGAGCCTGAATGGTCAGATGGTCTGAAAGGCCAACAGAGATATAAAAAGTCACCATATCAAACTTCAGTTTTGCACAAATATTTAAGTTTAGAAGAAGAGAAGAAACAGGAAGCAGTGTGTGTGTGTAGTAATGTGTGTGCGCGCGCACATGCATTCTTCTAGGTCTTGGCAACTTGCCTTTTTGAATATTTTAGCTTTGGAGTCATATTCTGCCCCTGACCTTTATGAACCTTCTACTTTGCTAAGTACATGCTAGGACCAATCTCAGAATCTGGCTGATATCTGATCATGTGATTAGTCCCCATGATGAGTAATAGCAGAGAAACTTTGCTGAAAGGCAGCTTTTTCATTCTAGCTGATCTTCTCTGGCAGTGTGTAGATGGAGGTTGCATTCTGTATTAGACGAAGGACGATCCCTCTTTAGGATTGAGCCCCTTAAAGGGCAGAGGGAACACCATTGAAGGACAGAAGGAAGAGCTGTTAACAAGGCAATAGTCAGATAAAAGGGGCTTGGGCCAGCGTGAGGAAAATAATTTGAGAAGATGTCTTGGGTAAGTGCCTCCCTAATTCACATGAAAATACAGGGAGCGAGGGGCAAACACATTCAGTCTTCCAAGATTGAAGCCAGCCTTACAAAGTAGAGCAGAAAAGCAAACCAGGTAGTTCAGTGCAGCTTTGATTGTAACATTGATAGTAACAGAATCTCGTAACTGAACTAGAAAACTTCCTACTCATGGTCTACTATCATGCCCGTTGTGAGTGTGTTAGGAATCTCCCCTGCAGTCACTGGCTTGGTGAGAACCAACAGCTTGGCCAAATCAGCTGAAACTGAAAGGTCTGGGGGGGAAATGTAGATTGAAAGGATTATCTCATTATCCAGAACAGAACAGACCCATAGAACAGAAAATTTGTAGTTCAGGGTTGAGATATGGGGTCCTCAGTGCTCTCTGAACTTGATTGTTCTCTTTTAGATGTTTCATTACCCAGTACACTGATAATGTTACCTACTTGAGTTATGAAAATGTCTGCAAGAAAAGAACCAGATTCAGAGAACATCAAGGATAGTCCTGGGAAAGACTTTTCAGGGAACAGACTGGAATGCCTACACTAGCCTTAACCAATCAATAAGAACTGGGCCATCCCCATTTGGTGGAATAATGTGATGCTGCCCCTGAAAGAGTGGATGGTGGGTTTCAAATTTTTTTAGAACCTCTTCTGTAGGTGTGGCCTGCTTTGTGGGAGTGGCTTGCTGACCATGTGACCGGGTGGGAGTGGCTTGCCAGCCATGTGACTGGGTGGGAGTAGCTTGCCAGGCATGTGACTGGGTGGGCGTGACCAACTTGTAAAATGTGGTGAAACTCACTTAACAACGCTCTTGCTTAGCAGTCAAAATGTTGGCTCAGGAACTCTGGCATTTGAAGCACGCAAGTCTTAAAGCTGTCAAGTTACTAGATCCCTGCACCCCTAACCCTTTAGAAAAAAACCCCAGGGGTGTTTAAACTTGACAGCTTTAAGACTTATGGACTTCAACTCCCAGAATTCCTCCTCTCGCTCTTCATCTTGGTGATGTGTGGACAGGTGCGGGGAGGGAGCTGTAACCGGTTCTAAATGGCACGGTAGATTTGTGGAACCTCTTCTATAGAAGAGGTTAGAACTGGCAGGAACCCACCCTTGGTAAACCCAATCTTATTATACTCATGACAATCAATGTTGATTGATTTAAGAAAGCACTACTTTAATACTGGGACTATAATTGAAGACTATCTGAGGATGGGATAAGGATCAAATAAAGGCAATGTCATGTGAAAAAAAGAGTGTGTCAAGACATATTTGTGTCATGGTTAGATATGCTCTTCTGTTGCCAGCTGGTCAAAACTAGTAAACATGGTTTGAGGAAGAGCAGTGAGGAGGCATTGAAAGCCAGGAATTCTAGGGCTGGTAATAAAATGGTAGAACTTTGATTGCATAGTGGATTGCATGATTGTGACTGCCATCTTGACAGTTTTGACTCTACCACCTCATGTGGACTTGGGCAGTGTTAGATCGGTGCGAATGCAGCAGGTGAGAGTCGCTAGTGATTTCAGCATTTTTTATTTCCAGCAAAATGTGACTGTGCTTGGCCGGCTGGGCTGCCAGAGCTCACCCTTTAAGGAGCTCCAAGCAGACCAGCCAGCCAAGGACAGCAGTTTAAATTCCCCACGGTTGGGACAGCCAATCCGCAGCAAGCATGACAACTTATGTAGATACTAGCCAATCCGCAGTGAGCATGAAAACTGATGTAGATTTCTGACATCCGTCCGTACGTAACAGACAGGAAGAGAAAACTAGCTTGAAAATGAGACAGAAGTATTTACCTAATCCATTTGGTTCCCACACTTTGTGATACCATGATCCCCTAAAATAAATGAATTTGTATTCATTTATAACATTTATATTCTCCCTATGAATAAAATAGCAATTTTTATGTTGAGTCTTGGCAAAAAATAAGCATGCCATTTTCAATAGTTAAATTTTAAGTTACATACCAAAGAAGGTTTCCAACACTGTGGTAGAGCAATGGCGCCCTGGGGCGTTGCCAGAGGAAAATGAGGAATAAAGCTCAGGATGCCTCTTTGGGAAAAGTCCAGGATGAGTTTTGACTGCTGGAGCCTACTTTGTCTATGCAATTCTGATAAATTTCTTTTTAAAATATATAGCCCTCTCCCCACTTCAACACAAGTTGTTTGCAGCCATTTGGTAGATGCCAAAATTTTGTTCCCTTTCTGAATAATTGAAACTATGAAGCAAGCAATCACCAGCAGTTTAAAGGGCTTTTTATAAAAGAAAAGCAAATACTCCAGGATTCAAATCAACATGCTCTCTATATTCTGTCAGTTGGAAAAATAAGTAAGAGAATATGTTGCAATTTGGAATGTTAAAATTTATAGGAGAGAAAGGAGCTAAAGGAGAAGAAGAGATGCAGGCCTAGTGTTATCTTGTTAATAAAACAATTAGGTCTGAAAGATTCCCAAGAATGTTAGAATTACCTGAGTGTAAGAACACTGATCTTTTCTTTACAAACAACTCAGAGAGTGTTGGGTGGTATAAGAAATGACTGATTAACAGAATTGTGCATAATGAGTGGAAAAAAAACTTTGAGTCTCTTGATTTAAAGAAGATCGAGGATAGTTTGACGTGTTTGAGCAATACGTCTGGTGCATTTTGCTTCATTAATAAATAAACTGTCAACAAAAATTATCATATCTCTAAGTATTTATTATATAGCAAGATTCTTTAAGAACAGTCTCTGCCACCCTTTTGATCCTCCTCCAAGCTGGTTGCTCCAGAATTGTTCATGATCCATTCCATTCCCTCAACTTGTGGTCTGCCATGTGTCAAAGCTTCTTGAAACAGAAATCTATCCAAGACTCTGGAAACCTCCACAAATACCAATGGGGCTGTGTAAATAAATAGCCTAGTTTTATCAGGCTTATGCATAGAATTCAACTCTCTGGTTTTCTTTAACAAATTGACCATCCTCCTCCATATGGTAGAATTTGGTGAACGCTGTCAGAAATTCTGTTGATCTGTATGTTTTAAATTGTACATTAACTATCATATTTATTATCCCACTGTAGTTCTTGAAAGCTTCTGGAATGAATCTTTAGAATAATGATTTGGCGGAGATCAGAACTGGTGTTTTCTAAACATGGATTCTGGATTATGCAGAAAGGGATGGTAAGATCTTTCAGATGTTTCAGTGGAATTTAGGACAAAGACTAAAATGACCTGCCAATACATATATTTTCAGTGAGGGTCTTCCTGTTGAGGTATGCTCAAATATTTCTGAGAAATCTTATCTGGACCAAGATCAGGGGCAGCTTGCTCTGCTGGTTTTTGAGCAGAATACCTGGAGTGCATGGTGCTGGCTGAAACTAGAGATGGGCGGACATGAAGCAATATGACCCCTTCCCCACTTATTATGCCCAGAGGGAAGTGCCTGTCTTTTCTGTCACACAACCATTCTCCAGAATAGTTTTTCTACTTTCTGAATATTATAAAATGTATAAAAATGTAAATGTAAATACATATGCCTATAACAATTTATGTACACATATGTGTGTGCATCTAGATCACACATCCATCTATACACACATGCAACACACTTATAGATTCACTAACCAGGACTGATCTAAAATAAATAAATACTGCAATAAAACAAGAAAAGGAAATGCATATTTCTCAAGACCACAATCAGAAGCAAATATCCAATTCAATCAAAATCTCATACCTAGAACAATGTCAGCTAGAGTCATCATCAATATATGTAAAGAAAAAGAAAGTTAGCTTTTTTAAAAAAATGGAGTGGAAACAATCATTCTAACAATTTAACAAATCTATCTGACCATGTAAAAAAAAAGATTTATGTCCCCTTTAAAAAAGAGTGAAAGAAATATAAGTTACTAGCAATAAAAAAGGAGATAAAGATGAAGAACATAGTTGAATAAAGGGGATAGATTGATAATTGGTGTATGGATTGATAAAGTGTATGGATTCATAGATCTGATAGTGATTCTATAATCCTCCACAGTAATCCTAATTGAAGGTATCACTTAGGGCAAACCAGGATTAGGAGGGTAGAGCTTTCCAAACCACCCCCCGCTCTCTCTCTCACACGCTGACTTTTACATGTAAGATTCATTTTACATGTAAGACATAAAATCTGACTTCTCACAGAACTTTATTGGCAGCTCTGTTTGTCCTCTCCACAGTTCGGGCACTTGGACATCAGCCATGCTTTGCTTGACTGGGAAATTGGGGAAGAAAGGGGCTTCCCACTCAGCTCAGAAGAGTCCATTCTCCAGGCAGGGACCAACCTTCTCAGGAGGAAAAAACAGGAGGCTACCCCTGTTCTGTATCAACTATTTTTTGCTTTATTTACTTGAAGCTTATCTCCATACATTTTATTGCTCTATCTGGGATTTGTCTTAGAAGAGAGACTGATTTTTGCAATTTGTAGGAGGTCTTTAATGCCTGTTGATTTTAATCTTTCCTTGTATTAATGTCCACCCCTTTACTATGTGTAAACTGGCTGAGATAGTTTTTGCCTTAAAAGCAGGCAAAAAAAAAGAGATGTGAAATTAACAAGGAATAAAGAAGCAAAATAGGATTTCTGGCTTCTGTCAGAGTATATGTCAAGTTATCTCGTGCAGTATAGAACTGAGCTGGGCAAAATGTAGCTTTCCAGATATTACTGAATTCCAGCTTTGTAACCAGCATTAAAAGATGATGGGAGGTGTAGTCCAGTAGCATCCACATTCTGAAGGGATACCTCTGGACTAGACTGGCACAAAAAGAGAAGCAAAAGCATAAATACCTGCAGACTCTGATAATTAGTCTAGTCCCACCCCCCACCCCCCCTCCCCCCCACCCCCTTTTGGTCTCAATTGGCTGAAAGCAAGGCTTGACGAGTAAACAACAATTGGCTGCTTTGGAACTGAAGCCAAAATTTTAAATTTTTCACCACTCACCGGCAGTGAGCGGTGAAATTTTAAACCTCATTGGCAGTGAGCGCCTGAGGGAGATGAGGGTCTGCCAATAAAATTTTAAATACATTCTCCTCCAAATTTGTAACAAACCCTAATTATTTAACCACTAAAACCCTGACCTATCAGGGAAAGCTGCAGTATATGCACAAAGAGCTGGGTTTTTAAATAGCCATCACATCATTAGCAACTGTGAAAGAGAGGCTTCTCCCCATGTTACAGAAAAATATTGCAACAAATCAAGATGTTTTAAATCCCCACTCAATTTTAGTTTGGTCTAACTTAAACTGGCCAGAGCAATCTTTCAAATGTAATTCCTAGTTCTCGTATTATTCAACTATTATGCTCTTCTTTGGAAATTGGGGAAGGTTAGAAACACTGGCTGGTGCATATCCAAATTCCATTTCATTGACTGGAAATCTCTTTGTTTAAAATAGGCGGCCTTATAATAATTCAGTTTACTTGTTTGCCTTTTTTTTTCATTTGTGCTTGGTGCTTCCATTTGTTGTCAAATACTGCTTTTTGGAATGTTAGTAACAACAATGGATTGTTGCATCAACTTCTTGCTCTGGTACATTTGCCAATGCAATCCAGTACAGAAAGGAAATATAGAGTGGGGTGTTTTGTTTTCAGACATCAGTAATTCTCTAATGGCTTGAATGAATATGGTTAGAAATCAAGAATGTGGGACTATTTTATCAGAAAACAAAGGGATTGTTTCACTTCAGATCTCATTAGTCTAGGAAATTGTTAGTAAAGTGAAGCATGAAAGATGCAACATGACGTTGAAGTGGCGGAGCCATCACCTAACTCCAAGTTTTCCAATCCACTAACAGCGTTCTTATTAGTCCTCCAGGAATCAACTGCAAAGTATAATCTCTGATACATTTTGCAAGATGAAAATATCCAAAGCAACATATTGAAACCTTAATTTCTAGACAATTGGATGTATTAACAAGAGGTACAATTTCCTATTGTTAGTTCACATATGCCTAAACTGGTGCTTCCCTGTCTAGAAGATGGCTAATGCAACACATTTGGGACATCAAACTGAGAGAAGTCAGTATAGTTGCCCTTTCCTGTTGCCCCACTATATGATTGATGAGGAATTTGATGGATTGCCATACAATTAATCCCTGATATGATACGCAGACAATTTGATGGAGTTCTATGCAAGTGGAAGGCTTCTGTTTGTTCATTTGAATGAGAAAGATCTTAATTTTTCTCAAAAATGTTACTTGTAAAGACATTTCTGTTGGCCCATAACTGGGCATTAGCCATTTGGAAAGATGTCACATTGTGTCTTACAGTGAAGGTTTTCAGGCAGTAAACTATAGGGATCAAATGGAGAAAGAACAATGAGGGTTTAGGATTATAGCAATAGCAATAGCAGTTAGACTTATATACCGCTTCATAGGGCTTTCAGCCCTCTCTAAGCGGTTTACAGAGTCAGCATATTGCCCCCAACAACAATCCGAGTCCTCATTTTACCCACCTCGGAAGGATGGAAGGTTGAGTCAACCCTGAGCCAGTGAGATTTCAACAGCTGAATTGCAGAACTGCAGTCAGCTGAAGTAGCCTGCAGTGCTGCATTTAACCACTGCGCTACCACGGATTATAGTTAATAAAAAATTCCTCCTGGCAACAAATGATGGAACAATACTTGAATACAAATCCAAAGGGAAGGCAGACTGCAGATGCTGGGAAGAGGTGAAGAGGGCAAGGGATAGAAGAAAGAAGTGAATACCATCAGTTTTATTTTTCTGTCAGAAAGGACAAAGATGGTTGTTTTCCTGCCCTAGAAATAGTTCATTTTTCTGTGGAAGGAGATCTATAATGCAACACACAGAAAAGGTAGTAGGTGTGCAGTTGAAAGAATGAAATGAATGGCTTCAGTCAACAAATAGAAAAACATAGAGCACGTTGGGGAGGGGTGGGTGATCAGCTAGCTGGATTCTCTTTTAAGTTCTCAGGCCTGGAAATGTCTTTTCCACCCCTTCAGCAGTCTTCTTTCCTGAAGCTACAGAAATCACCCAAGAAAATTCTGTGACTTCTATGATGCAGCCCTCTGGGGCACATGGGATATGGGAGTGCAATCAGTGTTCCAAGTGATAGTCTGTAGTTGCTTAACAATTTCATAAAAAACCCATAAAATAGCTTTTCCCAGCACAGTCATATTGCAGTTTAACTCTCAGAATTTCCAGTCGGATTGGTCCCTTGGGGAGTTGAAGTAATTGAAGTAATTCCTTTAATGCAACCTCCTGGCCTTGCCGTATAGAGATATGTGAGCAGAGGATTCATCCCCCAATATCATAAGAGAGACAACATGAAACTTTTTGTTTTAAAGATAAAGTGTAGAACTACTTTTATGAGTAATTGTAATGGTATGTGAGAATGACCTTGGGAGATACGGGAAAGAGCCACAGCTAGGGAACAGTCAGATAAGAGGCAGCTTAGTCCAAGAAAGAAATATGGGCATGGGAAACATTTCCAAAGGCATCCTCCCTAATTTATTCAGGGAGAGATTTACTTTCGGAATTGTAAGATTCTGTTAATTTTGCCCTACAATGAAGTAATTAGTTCATCTGGGTGTCCTGCCTGGACTACCTCACCAAGCTGACCGTAATTTTAAAGATGAAAATATAATTTTTCAGTACTGTAGAAAAATATAGAGTTCTCCAGATCATTCTAAGAGAGTTTTTCTCCCCTCTAATAAATTCTAAAAGATAATATAAAGCTCTGGATTGACAAGAAGATGGTACTAGTCTGCTGCAAATTTTATTTAAAAGAGATTGGAATAGAATTTATAAAGGATTTGGAACAGGATTTAAATTATACAAGGAAATTATAAGTAAATTGATATTGCTATGCTCAACCTGAAGAAACGTAAGGGCTGAATTCACCTATGATTTGCTAGCTATACAAAGAAATAGAAATATGAACCAATGAGAATTTATTTTGTACCCTGCAGAAAACATATTAAACCTAGCCCAGATTCCTAGCTAAACATTTTACCTATTTGGATTTATTTGCATGGTATCTTGGGTGTAGTACAATAAAAAAAAAACCACACACACAAAACTCAAACAATATGTTGTGTTTCTCCTTCTGGTTTCCCACTGGAAAAAAAAGTCCCCCCTCTTTCTTTTTACTTCTAAAGATGCTCATAGGATAAAACATAAGATCTCAAGGTTTATAGATAATCCTCCATTAAAAGACTTAGTGACACACAATCCTTAGTTTTAAGAGCCATCAGAAAATATTCCTCTGCTGAAAAGAAGTGTCAAGTTCAGTTTGGTGTAAAGACACTTAGTATAAAGACATCTCAGGTTTATCACATGCTGCTGATGGGCACCTTTTAGACCATGAATGATCCACAAGATGCCCATCAGCAGCATGTGATAAAGCCTGAGATAAAGCCTTCTGTACGATGCTGAGATGTGCGATAAATTTAATGATTCTTGGCTTAGCTAATTTTGGCTGTAGTGGACTCATGTTTTGCTTGGATTACCCTCCAATTTGATACTCCAATTTGATAAACTGAATTTCATAGACCCTCCATTTAATGGACTTAAACAGAAGTTTTACTGCAAATAACACCAAAATCAATTGTGCAATTATTCAAACTATGTAAAGTGGGGCAAATCATGTAGATTTGTCCCCAATAAACTATTAATTGAAGTTTTCCTGTAATTTTTTTAAATTATAAGCAATAGACCCTAAGTTACATCTAAATATAATAATCATTACATCTCCAAAAAGATATCCAAGGGGCCACCATAGAAAATATACATCAGCTTTAGAAAAGCAGAACTTTCTATAATTTAAGACACATTTTAATAGGATTCCATGCTTTACATTCATAGCTTTTATTCAGAAAAGTGGAGACAGATTTCTTGTTTATCGCTTTTGTCCTGTCACAGCCTCTTATGTTACTTTAAAATCTATTCAATTTGAAGGGAACCTGCATTTGTATCAGGAGGGGAGTAACTTGGAGAAGTCAACAGAAATGCACAACACCCCCCAATAATTTTTCTAGTTGATGTTCATAGAATCAAGAGTTAATATGGTCTTCAAACCCAAGTGGTCCAGCAGTGTTATCTGGAGTGGAGAATGAGTGCCTTTTCCAATCCCCATTCATGACTAGCCACGGTGGCTGATCTATGCTTTTATGGAGTACCTATTAGAAAAAGTCAAATCTTCCCTCTCTTTCTATAATTAAAAACAAAAAATGAAAAACAGTGGAGATGAAATATGATTCAGAACATTAGTACCTGTCAAAGAAAGGTGCTTAATCTTCCATTGTGGTTGACGCTATACAAGTCCAAAGGTGAAATCAGGTAACTTACCTCAGTATTATGAAAAACCTTTCAGCCGTACAAGGTACTTGTC
This sequence comes from Thamnophis elegans, assembly GCF_009769535.1. Classification (NCBI taxonomy): domain Eukaryota; kingdom Metazoa; phylum Chordata; class Lepidosauria; order Squamata; family Natricidae; genus Thamnophis; species Thamnophis elegans. Next base: position 97,264,187 of record NC_045544.1, on the reverse strand, counting down.
TTTACATGCCTGTGTATCCTTGGGCTTTTTTGAGGAGCAGCAGGATAGAAACATGATAGAGAAATAACTAACTGCATTTAACACTGAATCTGGTACAAATGGCATGACCAGTTGAAAACATCCAATAATAAAAGTAGACAATATATGTGGTTGTTGTTGCCATAGCCAATTCTTAATAGTGTTAGAAAATATTAGAATGTCTTATTAAATAAAAAGAAAATTGAAATGAATCTGAGATTAAATTAATTTGTAATACTGTGAAATTGTAATAATTTCATACAGTTATCCATAAAATATGTACTTGAAAATCTGAACATTATACTACATTGATTAACAAATTATGGTCCTTATGAATGAAGGGGGAGGGAGGAGGAAGGGAGATTAGGAGGAACAGCAGGAGGCATTTTCTGGGGAATATATTTTTAACTTGGAAGAGCAGCTCAAGGGATGTAAACAGTTATATGTTGCTTCTATGGGTGTTGTTTAATGGAAAATTTCAAGCCACTTAAAAAAGCATATTTCTACTATCCTAACATAAAATTTATAAATTTTATAGACAATAAAAAAATACGGCATGAAGCAAGATTCATTTTAGACTTCTCTGAGTGTACTTTTTAAAAATTAGCTGTCAAGATGGCATTTTTTTGTCTATGTGTTTGCAAACCTTAATTCCTATAAACAATTTAATAAATATGCACTTCACAAACATAAATTCCACTGTTTTGTTTCACCAGAATCAAGAGTCACAAGACATGGAAGGATCAGTAATCTTTAATAAAGTATCAGTGTCAAAATACATTACTTTATTGAATTAAAAGTTGCCATACAGTTACAAGATTATCAATAAGAAATTCAAAAATAGAGAGAACATGAAATAATTATGACAATAGTTATGGTTAATATTATAAGCATGGTCTCCCTCTCCCTCAGTGTAGTTTTAGTAAAAGGTTACGGTAAACACTTGAATGGTGAAAGTACAAATAAAAATAAAATAGCAATATATGAGTGCCATTCAGGCACAGCTCTTTATCACAAACAGATCTGTTTTGCTTCAACCACTTTAGCTCCAGAGATGTCACTGTAAATCAATGGATCATTTAAAGCGAACTATTTGATATTAGCAGCTTAATGTGCATATTTTTAATGTTTCCTCCAAAATTACAACTTTATTATGATAACTGAAAATCTGATCCAATTAAAACTCATATCTGAGAGTCACATTAAGCAAATCAAATTTACCGCTAAATATATTTAGTTGAAGCTGTAATACATTGCATTTTTTGAACATATGCATTATGACAAACTATATATAAACAATACTTTAATGCTTCATAAGTCCTAATTTTTAAATACAATATTCTGATAAAACACTCTTCCTGCAGATCTGAAATTATGCCATATACTTAATTAATTGTGAAAGTATTATCACAGTCTTCCTCCCCATGATATCCTCCTGATATAAAGTATTGTGGGTTCTGTATTTCTTAAAGTTGTAATGAACACTGGAGAGCACCAAGCTGAAAAAGGGTATATTATGATGGCTACCCTTTGAGAAATTCTTCCTGAAATTTGCATGGCTTTAGGCAAACACTTGGAAATGCAAATTTATACATGTCTTTCCAAAATTATGTCCTTTCTCTTTCAGCAGGGCTTACTATCATATAGGTATAGAATTATATTTGATGGCTGGATTTGTAATTCATGTGAACCTAGAGTATGCATTTTTCAGTGGCATGGGCCACATTTTGTGTCTTAACCACCTGCTTAATAATTTCTAATTTAGGCCTCTACTTTTAGAGGAGACAGAGGATATTCCTGTCATCAATTCTGAAGAAGATTCAATTCTCAGTCTGAACAATTTCTGGAATTGGGGGAGTTCTATACCTTTTGTCCTTTGCTGTAAAGAGTGCTCTGATTGGCCCAATTTTCCCTCTGCCTTATATAATCTCACCTGTAGATGCTAATGATCAAGTGGTAGAATGTTAAGGCTAACATCTTGCGTGGAAGACATGCTCCAGACTTTTCTTCCACAAGTGCTTGCCCTTGGTACAATGTAGTGAGCTGTTGAGAAATGATGAAAATCCTAATTTGGGGACCAGAATAACCTCCAAACAGGAGTGGGATTCTACTGGTTTGGACTGGTTCGGGTGAACTGCTAGCTCTGACAATAAGCTGGGAGTGAACCAGTTTGCCCTGACTATCAGATGCCCCCCCCCCCGCCTATGCTATTTTCCTACCTTTATCTTCTCAGATGATTCGTGCGGCAGAGCACATTGCCATGCGAATCAGCTATGTTACTCCTCCAAAGAAACCTGGAAGTGAAGATTTCTTCAAACTGCGCACGCAAATCACGTGATCACCGAACCGGTTGTTAAACCGGGAGGATCCCATCACTGCTTCCCAAGTATGAGTATTTCAACATGGAGAGATTATGTCCTGGAACAAAAAGAACCAGGACATCTTTACAGCATTTCTGAGCCTTTCCCCCCATTCATTATGGAATCAATAAACAAAAGTGTAATGGTTTTTTAAAAAAAGATCCCCAAGCAGACCTCATTCCTGAACACTTTTTACTCTAAAATCTTTCTGCAAAAAACAACTTCTTTCATGAGTTTATCTAGCTTGAAGAACGTTTTTCCAAAAATGCAAGCAAAATCTATTTACATCACATTTAATAGGTTTTTCCCTTTTCTATTAGCTTTGACTAGATGGAGCATTGATGTTTGTCAAAACTTCAACTTAAGGCAGACAGGCAACTGCTTGGAGTTTACAAGGGCTCCATTAATACCGTCAATGAAGAACATGCAAAGTTCTAGCAGAGTCTTACATTTCTCATGTAGAGAAGAATGGGAGCCATATTTGTAGCAAATATGGAATAAGCTGTTTAAGGCACTTTCAGCAGTAAACCACAAATAAATATAGGCCTGAAACTCTCCTTTCCCCTTCAAAAGGTAGTAATGATAGTCAAGATAATAAATAGGACTTTGAGGAAAGCTTGGCTACATCTTGAACCCTACTGTCTTCAATGAGCCTTAAATACTAACACATTTGTCTTTATGAGGGCAATGAGCACAAGGAGAAATATAATAAAACTGTTTTAATTTCTAAGAGTGAAATTTAATGCCATGTAATTCCACTTATACAACAGGACTTTTTTTCTCTCTGATTTTTCCCAGGGGCACAGAGTCCTCATTCCTTCCCACAACCTGTTGTGGAGTGTTTCCCCATAACCCCATTTTCCAATGAAATCAGTTTTAGTCTAAGAGAAGTCTCTGTTTTTTTTTTTTTTTTTTAAAAAAACCAATTGGTGCTAATTTGCACCAGATAATAATCTAAGCAAGTGAGACTTCAGCATCAGGTAACATTATCACATTTCCTGATTCCCTGGCTCTACCTTGGCCTTCTAAAGCTTGTTCTAAAATTCAAAGGGTGTGCAATTGTTTTTGTGCCAAGCAGCACACTGAACCTTGGGCAAGCTGGCGGCAGCTGTCCAATATGATGTCATTTCATTTACATCTAAACTGAATTCAAATTGAAATAAACACAACTGATCTCTACTTGCACATTTAATAACTTTATTTTGTTTGCCTTGTTAAATATTGTTGTTTAATAACAACTTTTGGAGGTCTCTAAGAGTTGGGTCCAAAGCTTTTGGGGGCCAGATGAGACCTTAGGGCCTCAGGTTGTACACATCTGTTCTATAGTTTTAATAAATAAATTTAAATCTTCTAAATTCATGAGCTTATATTATTACTGAATTGAATATACAGCTGTTCCCGTTTACTCAATAAAGTCAAACAGGACAACATGGAATGAAATGGACTCCTTCTATTTAAATAAATTCCTGAGCACCAACATGTTTTCTTATAGTGTTTCTGAAAGTTCAGAATGGTCTTTTGAAAACCTACTAAAAGAGTATTTGCATGGAAAGATTAACAATATTAAGGTATACTAAAAAAAAGTGACAAAAATCTCAACTGCACCAGAGTCTAAAATGCTTTCTATAGCATAGTAAGCAAGCAAGCAAGCAAACAAACGTATTTATTTCTGAACATAAATTGGTAATGTGAAGGATGTGGCTAGCTAGCTGAGAGGGAAAAACAAAAGCCTAAACTACAGTTAGTGTTAATGATAATCTTCAGACAATTCCTGTCATGGCATAACAAAAGGATGGAACTGGAGAAAAGGATCCCAAAGAAGCATGCCTAATTCAGCCTCTATCTTAAAAGATATTATAAAGTACCAGTATGTGATAAATATTTAACCCAGACAAAAACTATCAAATCAGCATGGTGTTTGGGTCAAAACATTCGGGAATTAAAACATATACAATAATATAGGTGATTAGTATTTTTTATGACTATCCCCAATTCTCTTTTAAATTCTTGACTTAGACAGATTCCGCAGAATTAATTCTGATCAAAATGAGATAGTTTCTTTTCCAAATGGATTCTTTTCCAAAATACATGGGTGAAAACCTAAAAAGTCAGCAGCTTTCCCACCTATTTTAATTTAGGAAAACATTGAATTGTGGGAGTTCTCTTAAGGTCAGGTGAGGAAGGCACTTTCATATTGTTTAAATCCATGGCAGGGATTTGCCACATAATTTTGGCTCTTCAATACACAACAACAAAAAGCATCCCTCTTTAAAGCTAAACCAGGATAAACTCTGAAGCCAAGTTTCTATGCTGGATGATCTGTGAGTGCACTTTAAGATAATTTGCAATGTTACAGAGGAAGCAGGAACTAAATGATCCATTCTCACATTTGCTTCATTTTCTGTTCTTCATATGCATAGGTTTTGCATACTATTGCAAACTATTGTTTGCCTCACCAGAACATTCAGTTTTAAATGAGGACATTGCCTCAAATGTTAAGTTAGACTACAATTTGTTATTTTTACAGGGATTAGGCAACACAGCAGTTAACTCTTAGAATTAACAAAGATTTTTCTCTTGTTTTTGGATTCGTGAAAATATTGAAGTTTGCATTCTTTTGCACACTAGAAAATTTAAGAAACAATTTGGGAATGGCCATACAGGCCCTCTGTTTGAATAAGGCAGTGCTGACTACCATCAGGGAAAAGATTTATTTCACTTAATCTTTGGCAAAAAAAAGACAGTTACAATAAATTGAGCCAAAGTATTACATACAGGCATTAGCACACACAAAGCCTTTAAAAAAAATTAGCATGAATATTGAGGAAATTTCAGAACATATAAATTACACATAGCAAAAGGGAATAATATAATATAAATTTTCTAAGGGACACTTTATTGGAATAAAAGGAAAAATACAGTAGATGCATACTTCTTTAAAGCAAATAAGAAAGTGAGTTAACTTTTCAGAAAGGCCACTATTTGGTAAAGTGGACAAATTGAAAAAGTAAGTAAAATCTTGTAAAAATGTAAATTGGTATTAGAAATTGTCTACTTGCAAAAATATATTTTAAAACTGCAGCTGCTTGGAACAGTATCAGCCCGGGGGGGGGGGGGGCACCCAGATTTGCTCAAGTGGCTTGGTCAAGAGCTTGAAGCAAGTCACCTCCCTGAAGAAGCGTCGAACTGCCCATCACCGGGATATTAACCTCACAGTCATATCGGGTTAATTCTGGCAACAAATAAGGTTCAAAAGAAGGCCCGAGCAGACGACTTGCAACTCCTGAGGGGCAAAAAAACAACAAAAAACAAAAACAATAATACAGAAGCTGAGCAATATATTTCATATCCAGGGGTCTTAGCAGCAGGGTTGAACTTAAAAAAATGTCACATTAGTACAATAGAAGTAAAAAAAAAAAAAAGCTCTAAAAACTATATAAAAAAACCTTCTACCTCTAAATGAGACGTGATATCCTTATAGTTAATTAAATAGGGATTAAAGGACATAATAAGTGAGCAAAGAAGTCTGAGGCACAAAGTTAAAACTATTGTAAAAGTTATAACTATTAAAGGTCTGGAAACTGTTTTAGACTCAAATGCTAGGTGAATGGTTTACTACCTATTCTAACATTTGCCCAACATAAGCACATATAGGAAAAGGTGATTCAACACAGAAAAGGATTTAATATTAGGCTCACAGTCTGTGGAGATTCTCATTCGTACAGGTCATGTTTTCCCAAAGTTGCTTTTTTTAAAAGGCAGCTGAACTTTTCCCCCCCTTGAAGATGTTTCGCTTCTCATCCAAGAAGCTTCTTCAGTTCTGACTGAAAGGTGAGAATTCAGGTACATAAATTATCTATGCAAGGAATATAAATCCTTCCATTCCCATCATTCAATCAGAACTGAATAAGTTTCTTGGATGAAAAGTGAAACATCTTCAAGAAACCCCTCCCCCCCAAAAAAGCAAGTCCAGTTTTTTTTTTTTTGAAAAAGCACCTTTGGGATATTAGGGTCATTGATCAATAATTATCCCTGTTTCCATTTCTGAAATATTTATTTATTCTTCTCCGGTTTTCTAGCACCTCTGGTTATTTACAAAACAATGCTGCTTTTGAATTATATCAACCATCATATAGATTTTTCTATAGCCAGTTTATTAACTGAGACATTAATAAAATTAAAAGAGAAGGTCTGGTCTAGTGGCTAATGCACCAGGCTAGAAAGCCAAAGCCTGTGAGCTCAAGTCTCACCTTAACCTTAAAAGCCAATTAGGTGATCTTGAGCCAATCATTCTCTCTCATTCCAACCCACCTTACAGAATTGTTGTGAGGAATAATAGGAGGAGAGAGAAGGAGTAGATGAGCTTGTCGTCTTGAGTTATTTGTAAAAATAATAAAGGTGGGATATGAATAGGAATGGGAAGAGAAGAAAATAATAGCTATCTCAATTAATGAGGAATGTATTAATTAAATAATTAATGGGAATATCTTCCTTCCTTCCTTCCTTCCTTCCTTCCTTCCCAGGTTGTAATGGTAAAGGTGCTAATGGCAAACCATTTCCATATTTCAGCCAAAATCTGCAAGATCCAAGAGGACCCTAGGAACAGCTTTATTTATATGAGACTTTATGGAAAAAACTTCAACTTATTTGTTAATGAGGTTAGACTACTTTCAACATCTCAGAGTAAGAGCCCACCCCACCTACTGAAGGGAATGTTTAAAGCACTCGTATCTTTCTTAAAAGCAAAATTTTCATTACTGTATGTAATCTTTCTAAATTTGACATGACACTTACCTGACATCCTATGAGCTTGCGATACACTGAAGTCCTGATAAGGGGTTTTGTAAAAAGGTGGAGAGTACACAGCTTTGGAATTATTTGCAGAGTTGCCAGAGGACAGGGGTAGATCTTGCTGTTGTTGCTGCATCACATGTGCTGGCTGGCCTGAGCATCTTTGTAGGTTATAAAGAAACTTATCTACAATTACAAAATTAAAAATTGGCTTTAAAAATACTATTAGAAACAGAAGACTTCACATAGCCATGTTTATATTTTGCCTGGGAAAGTATTTGTGTGTGGTGATGGTGGTGGGGCAGATAGAAGACCCATGTTTTTCTAAGGCAATTTCAGGAATGATGAATTATTCTCTATGGATACTCTCCAGATTGCAAACATGTGCAGAAGGAAATTAAGCAGCCACTAGAATCAATTTAATGGTGAGCTTCAGTTCATAATATCTCAAGTTACAAAGATTTTTCAAGGTTAGAACTAGTTTATGCATACATATAATGGGCAGTAATAGAAGATGGAGCTAAGTAGAAGCATAAATAGATTAGATATTAACAATGAATTCATGCACTCAGTTTTCATTCATATATAATATAGAGATATTCCTATTCTTGCCAAAAGTCATTGAAAGATAGGTGAAAAACTTAAAGGTATTTTGACAGTTGTATATTGACCTTGTGAATATATGATACTGAAAAGTAGGTAGGATCGTTGCTTTGGATCATTGTTGTTGTTATATACTTTTATTCATTAAACCTGAAATTCAGTCAACTGAACATTTAAAAATGTATTACAAATATTATTGACTGGCACCAATGGTTGATATGGGCTGCTGCCAGAATTTACGGATTGCTGGCAACAATTATTATTATTATTATTATTATTATTATACAATTGTATCACAGCGGCCAGTTGTTTCGCCGGATTTGGCATTGGTTACTAGTCGGGCCCCACCCAGGGGCCTAGGACGTCGTAACGTATTTTCGTAATATGCGTGCAGATCCAAGCAGTGCGGCTTTTTGCATTTGACTGATGGTGATTTTGTCAATTTTTAACTGTTTTAAATGTAATTCCAGTATTATTATTATTATTATTATTATTATTATTATTTATTATGACATATCTCTTCTAATCCTAGAGGAGGTAAATAGCCAACATACGGCTAGTGCCATTATGCAGTTATCTAAGCTTCTTTTTAAAACATTTAAATTATGATGGAAACTGAGTCAGCCCACAGTTGACTCAGCTTTCATCTTTCTGAGATCAGTAAAATGAGGACCCAGATTGTTGGGGGCAATATGCTGACATTTGTAAACTGATCTGAGAATGTAATAAAGTACTATGGGCATATAAGTCTAAATGCTATTGCTATATTACTAATTTATAAAAATTCTTACCATTAAGGACACTTGTGCTGAGTGACTTCTTTTCTGAAAGCAATGCACAGTTTTCACTTCTGAGAATTTTCATCCTTTTCAACATTAAGTGGGCTGGATTAAGGCCAGATATGTCATCTTGTGACTATGGTAAGGTAAAACAGGAAGACATAAGCTACTCAAAGAATGAAACTTGTACAACCTTATATTTAAAACCATGAAAGGCAAAATACAGTGATCATTCCTAATAAATTTACCCCATTCAGATGTTGAAATGTTTGGTCCTCATAATCTAACTGCCGCTTCAACTTCAGACTGTTAGCAAGAGCTATTCGGGCTGGATTTATATCTATGCCACGCTGTCCAAAACTTTCCAGTGACCTATCAAAACAAACCATTTAAAAAAATTATTGAAACATGCTTTATTTTAATGCAGAGAAATGTGACATGTTGGTCTGCAGAAATCTTTTCTTTTTTCAGAAATGTTCCTATTATCAATGGTTAAAACAGAAGCTTGCTAGAATATTTTTTACTAAGACAAAAGTGGCTAATAGTGAGAACAGCTATGAGATTCATAGCTGGCACAATGATAAACATTAATAAATGACGAACATTCATAAGGTGTGTCTATGTTAATAAAATTGAAGCATTATTTCTGTAAAATGTCCTATCAGAAAGCTGAATTGGAAAGAACAGAGTGAGCTGTGCAAATTGATAATAACACTTTATTTAACCATTGCTCAACAACTGTTTTCTGCAGTTAGTTTCTATTGCTTAAGTACTGTTGACTCTCTGATGTGGGCAAATCACTAGCTTGCGCCACAGACATTATTCACTCATTGATACCCAAAGTCAACATTAGCAGTTTGTTATCTTTAAAGTTAATAAATTGTGCAAAGATAAATGGTGGTCTAGGAGTTGCTTCAAAACCACCTCCCCATGGATAATCATATGGATCCCTTCCCTATTGGCTGTACCAACCTTTTATTATTTTAATTATGATTTCATTTGTCAGATTTATATATTGTTCTCGGTCAGAAACTCAAGGCAACATACATTAAAAAAATTCTATTTTTTTCCTACAACAATATTGTGGAGGCTGGTTAAATTAAGAAAAAGTGACCAGCCCAAAGTAACCCAGTACAATTAGTAATCTAAGTCTCTTCAGTCTTTCTCCAACTCCTTAACCACTATTGAGGATACTCAATTTCATTGTGTCTTGAGTGACTCATTCCAAAAGATGATAAGACACAGGTGGACTTGGTATTCTTGACGCTTAATTTTCTTAGGTGCAACTGGAGCAGATTCCCTGTACAGTTTATAGTCTGCAAAGTTCGGGGAGGCACGGAGGAATGCTCAGAACAATAATTATATGTTTTGTACTCCTCCCCTACATTGTGGTATGCTGAGGGGAAAGGACTTAATATTTCAGATAGTTCGAAGATATGAATGTATGCTAAGCTCCTCTCAAACCAAGAGAGGACTTCAGATGGATGGGTGAATGCACACTTTGGGGTACAGCCTCATTTTCCTCCTCCGTGCAATGCCCTTGATACTCACACTAGATTATCACCTGGCATAATTTCCAGGGAACGTACAGTCCTCATCCTCCTTTGAAAGTATGTGGGTTTGTTAAAAGATAGTTAAATGCTTGGTGCAACTCATGACTTTTAGGGAAATTTCAAAATAGACATAAAATTGATTAAAACTGTGGATCACTCAGATCTCCACCCAGAGAGTCAAACAACACTCATTGTTCCTCAAGTTTTTTCCCTTTTCTATTTTGGATGAAAGGATGACTAATGAAATAAGTGGAATCCTTGCTCAGCTGCAGTGATTAGAAAAATGTTGTTGAACGCATACACTGTGCAAATACTCTCACAGTATGTGAGCACTTTTTAAAGTTTTTTTTTAATGAAGAGATATGATTATGTGCCATGAAGTAACTTTCAACTGCTAGCATATAATCTCTTTAACTGTAGCTCTGATAACGTCTTTAAAAATAGGCATACAAAACCATGATCTTTCTCTGACCCATTGACAAATGGTTTTGCTGGGAACTTTTTATTTTTATATGATAACAAGCTTTGCTCTGATATTTCTGTTTTGCTATTCACACATATTGTATTTTTCATTTCTTTTTTTTATTCAACCACTTGCCTCCACAAGCACGAACATATGTGGAAAATGAAAAATCTAGTTATTATTTTGTTATATTTAAACTGCTTTTGTTTATTGTCTTCAAAGTCCTTTTCTGTGTTGAATTACCTTTTCCTATCTGTGCTTCTGCTGGGCAAATGCAGTGATGGAGGGTCTGATGCAGAGCTTGTTAAAGACTTATGGCTGATTCCTCTCCATTTTGTTGGCACATACTGTAATGGTGGGTCAGGTGGCCACTGTGTATTTGGTCTCCCTCCCATTGAAGACAGTGGAGTGTTGGCTTGTGCATAGTAGGGCAGCAAGAATGAGGATGACTGACTCCCATGGTTGAAGAATGCCAGTGGCAGAGTCCCTTGGCCTGCTGGCATGCTTTTGTCAGATCCTGGCTGGCAATATTTCTCTGGCAGGAAGTCGCTTTGGGAAGAGGGAGCAAGTGGTTGGAAGAGACTGTTCATGTTACTTAAGCTGTGCTGGGGAAGCTGGACACTTTCACACAGAGGACGCTCCTCTTGACAGATAGGGCTCAGCTGGAAATCTTCTCCATCCATGGGAATATAAGGAGCCAAAGTTTCAAGATCCAGTTCATTGAAGTCACTCTGTCCAATGAAGGGTTAGGGTAGCGAAGAAAAACAAATGTACAATTTAAAAATAGAAAACTAGAATCCCCCTCTTCTCTCATGTCCCAGAATAATGCCTAAGGCACAATATGCCTTACTCTATGTAGGATATAGATTTGCAATTTCCCAAATTTCCCAAATTCAAATTAAATTCACCAACCATTTAGGTGTTTTAGACGACAATACTATAGCACAATGACTCAGAATGATGGAAATTGCAGCATCTGTCATATATGTTATATAAAGTTATGTATGTTATATAAAGAGCCCCTAACCCAGGGTGTCAAACTCAAGACCCCGGGGCCAGATCTGACCCACGGGGTGCTTAGATCTGGCCCGTGGGGCCACCCTGGAAACAACGAAGGACTGGCCTGCAGTGCCTCTGCCAGTGAAAATGGAATTCAAGAGGGCCGCACGTGGCCCTCCCAAACTCTGTTTTCGCTGACAGAGGATTGTAAGAGATCATTGTAACAAAAACGGAGTCAGGAGCCCATTCTCTCTGCCATAGTACTCGGGCCACCATGGGTGCCCCCAAAATGAGTGACATCAAGTTGGCCACACCCATCCTGGCCTCGCCCACTCTGCCATCTCCGAGGTCAAACACAACCCTGATGTAGCCCTCAACAAAATCGAGTTTGACACCCCTGCCGTAGCCTGATATTGCCAAGTTGAAAAGCCCAGTCTAAGGAAATGGAAGTGATTTTCCCATTATATCTCTCCCATTAATGCAGAACTCCTGCTCTATAACTGCTTCCCATTTTAATGAATAAGAGGAGTAGCCACTGACTCTTAAGTCTGCATGGAAGGAACTGAAACAACATGGTCTCTTGAGTTTTGGTTTGATGCTAATTTATTTATGATTTCTCTTACCTGTGAGCTGCATTGATTCTTGGCATCTGTGTCCATGGCAAAAAGCTTCTCAATCATCTCTATCTTCAGGTCTTCATCTAAAGAAGTGTAATAATCTCCTGGGCTACTTGGCTTTAGGATGAAATGAGAAGACAGACTATCAGCAAGTACACAAATGGTTAGCTGCATAGAATGAAACATTAGAAAGAAAAGATGTGGCCAACTGTCCTGATACTCCCATTTCTTATCGCTTGGAGATGCAAAGATGTGTCTTGCTTCACATTCAAAATATGATGCAAAAATGCTGACAGAAACAGAGCACACTGAATTGTGCTTCTTTCTTCTCCTTCTGCTGATTCACGGATCAGGGCTGATTTAGCCAAAACTCCACTGAGTGAGAGAATTGTAAACTGGGTCCCACTGCTTCTGGCCTTAAAGGTTGATATATAATTAGATGAGATAATGGAAAATATTTGCATTTCTGTATGGGAGCACTTCTTTCCCGATCTTGCCTTTGTATTTACTGGTGACTTTCCATATTAACCTCTTAAAGTTTGGGAATGGCTGCTCCCCTTCTAAGCTACCGGTGTGTGTGTGTGTGTGTGTGTGTGTGTGTCTTACTCAGGGCCGGATTTAGATGAAAAGAGGCCCTAGGCTATTCCACTTATGAGGCCCTTTCACCTCCCATTTTGAAGTTTGTAAATTACATGAGAGACAATAAAATACATCATTACTGTGATATATATCAATATATCAATATATATATCCCGACGAAGGGTGGCTCTGCTCTGCGGCAAAGGCAGCGAGGCCAGCCGCCTCCCCTGCTGCACTCAGCTGCCTGGCTCGGCCCCCTCGCCCTCACCTGCCTAGCCGCTGGTGGGCTCTGTGTCGACGGGGCGGCTACTGGGAGAGGCCGCGCCTCTCGCCCGACCGCCGGTGCCGGGAACGTGGGCGGGCTCCCCAACTGCCGCGGCGCTGGAACGATCTTAACCAATACATTTTTATGTTTGTTTATTAGTCATATGCATAGAATTTCTCCTTATTTTCGGTTCAGTGTTTTAGTGTTCACTGTTTTTAGATTAGTGTAATTTTAATTTTGCTAACAATTTGAATGTAGGCCGCTCTTGATCTTGAGGGCCTAGGCTGAAGCCTAGTTAGCCTATAGGAAAATCCAGCCCTGGTCTTACTGATACATTCTCTGAAAATGTCATTCCTTTTCTCTCATTTTTATGTCCTGAATGAAGTAGGATTACACCAAACTAATCTGATATTTTATATAGGTTTTGGGTTCAGTGGATAAAGGCAACTGGAAGTAATCCCTTAAAAAAACCTATTTCTACTATAATTCCAGTTAGTGCTGCTGGAAAAAACCACCCCCATACTTCAAAGCTGGCAATGCTGCCGTATTTCAACGCAAAATTCTTTCTTACGGTGGAACAGCTGCTGTTGCTGCTTGCACTGGGAGTGCTGCTGCCAGGTGCCACTTGAGGCAAGGTAAATGATGGTACAGTCAGCTTTTCAGCCTGGGATGCCTGGTTCTTCCCTTCTGGAGACCACGGAGTGTTTGAAGTCATCACAGCTTTGTTGTAGGTAGGAATTTCCTCAAGCTTTTGCGTTCCTGAAATTGAGGCAAGCAAGGTCAGCTCATCCTTGGTACTAGCAATCCTAGTACTTTTTTTTTTAAGAAAAAGAAAACAAATTGGGATATTTGGATATTCAGATGGGGAAGCTTACCTTACTCCCCAAATAGCGGATAGCTAAATTTTAATTTAGTGGGAGATATTAGGCCTTATTCAATGGTCACTAATGCTTTTTTATAAGTTTGAAGAAACTGATATGTATGTCAATAAATGACCTTCTTTAATCAATCAATACCAATCAGTCAATTAATCATACTTCCACTCTGCTACAATCAAAATAACTCTTGGTTGCTTGTGCTCTATATAATCAAGAATTAAAATATCTACAGTTAGAGTAATAATTCAGTATGAAACATAATACTAATTATCCACCCATCCCTCCATCACTGTGTTTATCTGATACTTTGTGGGAGATGCTACAATCTACTAACTCTCTTGTGATTAACTACTATACAAAGGGAAGATGATTGTCATCACTTATTCTTCCCAAAATATTACTAACCAAAGTCAAGAGAAATAATTGCATCGCCTGGAGTTGGTGCCAACTGAGCAAGTTCTTCTGGTTCTTCCTTCAGCTTGGTGAATAAGAAGTCACTCTTACCAGCCACTGGAATTCCATGGTCATACATAGAGTTCATGGCCATCATATGAGGCTTAAATAGTGATTCTGTCTGATCCATGGAGAAGACAATGTCGTTGTTCTCTATTTCACTAACAAGATAAAGTGTTAGATATTTTGTATTATGGAAGACAGTATTCATGTAAATACAAAGGATAGAAATAAGAGAGCTAACCAAAGATCTGAACAACTAGATATTGTTGGCTTACAACCATCTCTGGCCCTGGGATTCTCCAACAGTTTCCCCACTCCATCCTTGCCCTGTTATTTGAGGAATTTGCATATGGCTTCATAAAAAGTGTCTATGGAAATTCCCAGTCATCCAGGTAATGGCTGTCTCAAATATGCTTTCTCAAAAGGCAACAGGACTTACAATACAACACAAGAGCAGAGTTGGAAGGGACTTTGGAGGTCTTCTAGTCCAACCCCCTGCCTAGGCAGGAAACTTTATACCGTTTCACACAGATGGCTATCCAACATCTGCTTAAAGACTTCCAGTGTTGGGGCATTCACAACTTCTGGAGGCAAGCTGTTCCACTGATTAATTGTTCTCCTCAGTTCTAAGTTGCTTCTCTCATTGATTAGTTTCCACCCATTGCTTCTTGTTCTACCCTCAGGTCCCTTGGAGAATAGTTTGACTTCCTCTTCTTTTTGGCAACCCCTGAGATATTGGAGCACTGCTATCATGTCTCCCCTAGTTCTTCTTTTCGTTAAACTAGACATACCCAGTTCCTGCAACCATTCTTCATATGTTTTAGTCTCCAGTCCCCTAATCATCTTTGTTGCTCTTCTCTGCACTCTTTCTAGAGTCTCCACATCTTTTCTACATCATGGTGACCAAAACTAAATGCAGTATTCCATGTGTGGCCTTATCAAGGCATTATAAAGTGGTATTAAACTTCACGTGATCTTGATTCGATCCCTGTTTATGCAGCCTAGAACTGTGTTGGCTTTTTTGGCAGCTGCTGCACACTGCTGGCTCATATTTAAATGGTTGTCCAACTTTGTTTTTTTTCTTTGTGGAAGACATTACACTTCTCATCCAAGAAACTTCTTTCAGGTCAGTTCAATCCCCACTATTCAGTCAGAACTAAAGAAGCTTCTTGGATGAGAAGTGAAACATCTTCCTCAAGGAAAAAGCATTTTTGAGATGTCCTACAGAAATAAACAAAACTATTCAGCCTGTATTGCTTCTTAATCAATTCTCATTCTCGGGATTTCAGCTGCCTTACCTTAGAACATAGTTAACACAAATTATACACTGAGGTTGCAAGTTCCGAGTATTGTAGATGACTGTTCCTTGGGTTTCAAGCCACACATAGCCACCATGCTTGGCAAGCATGCGATACTGCCCTGTAACCACTTGACCTTTTCCACATACTGGAGATAAAGAAGGAAAGGAAAACATGCAAAGAAGAGAAATTGCATTTCAATATCATTTTTCAGTATTATGCCACTTTGCTAAAATCATCAGAAATTTGTGGCACCACAAATATTGTGAAAGTATTAATTCACTTGAAACAAAGTAAGGAGCAGCAAGACAATGTAAGGGCCCATTTCAGTTCTCAACCCTTGCAAGCTTCCAATTGACCTTCCTTTTCCATTGGTGCGTCTTCTAAGAGAGGAGAAAACTCTGATGAGAGAAATCAGCCATCTCCATTATTCCCATTGGCATTTCTATTTCTATCTGGCAGAAGTCAAGTCTTTGATGGATTTGGGTACTTCGGTATGACCTCCTTGGCAGTTTTCCAGGGATCACAGAATTCACCTGATTCCCTCCTTGAGATTAGAGGCAGTTTCCAGAACTGTGTTCCCTGGGTTGTCATTTTCCTCAGCCTTGAAGCTGGCTTAATTCTGATTTAGATGAGAATTTATGCACTTATTGGACCAGTAGAATTATAATGTATATCCCAAAGTTACAACCAATGATAGGCTATGCAAACCTCAAAGGAACAACAACAAAGGCAAGAAAAACAATGATTGCTGCTTGATGGGTTTGTAAATATTGTAAATAATATTGATTAGATTTATTATTTTTATTTTGAATAGCTGTAATTTGTGTTCATTCTAAATCATATTGGGAACTATTATAACAGAAATGTGATATATAAAATAACCAAGCAAACAAATTTTGCTTTGAGGAAAGACAAAAGTCCTGCCCCACATTAGTAATTAGAAATACCTTCCTCCCACCTTGACATTATAAGGACTGCAAAATTCTTGCATCATTTAAATCTCAGTTTCCAAAATACTTTGCACAATTTTGCAAATGGAAAATCTGAGAGGCTCTAATTTTGGGACTTGCTTCTGAGTAGGTGTTCATCAAATATCATTATAATACATACCAATGTGGTGTTGTGATGGAGATTCTAGGACTAGAACCGGCAAAATCCAGGTTCGGGGCTGCCCTTAGCTAGGGAAACTGACTGGATGTTTATGGGCCAATCTTGCTCTCTCAGCTCAACCTACTTTTTGTTGTGATAAAAATGCAAGAATAGAATTCTATGTAACCCATCTTGAGTTCCCATTTAGTGTAAACAGAAGTTTCTAAGGAACTACTTAATAAACAGGACTTTTCTGAGATAACCACAGAACCTTTTTAGGGTGAAAAAAATAGCCACACTAAATCCTTTGTTTATGTATAATCTACAAAGCGCTCCACTAATGTTTTTATTGCATCCCTTTATTGGTGAAGTTCTGCATTCAGAATAATCTTGCTCTTAAAAAGATTATATTTTGATTATTAGATTAGTGAGGTGCATAAACAAAAAAAATCAAAGATTTTGTCTGAAAACCATTTAAGCAAATGGCTTCTGTATGTCTGTGAAACATTATTACATGGGATTTTTAATAGAGAACTCATTAAGGTATCATCATGTGATGTGCCTGTTATATTACTCAGAGGAGTTTTAGTGCTTTCATCTTTAAAAGAAAACAAGTCACACCATGTTCTGATACAAGAAGTTGCTGTTACAGATGTGTTAATATAGAATGCTATCCAATGGTGGATAATTGTTTCATTTTGGGCCAACTGAAGGGTGACTGCTAGCTGATCACTACAAAAAAGGAAACAAATCACTGAACAGTTTTCCATTTAATTTGCACACCAGGGGTGGGTCCTGGCCGGCACTACTGCTGGTTCGCTCGTGTGTGTGTGTGTGCTTCACACATGTGCTTGATGCATGCGCATGCACTGCCGGTTCCAATGACCCAGGCCGCCAAACCACTACTGGTTTGACTGAACTCATCCAAACCGGTAGCAATCCACCACATGCTGCTTGCCACCTTTAATAAATTGGATGTTAGCAACAAATTTGGCCTTCCATTGCTCACTTGCAATTTCTAGTAACTTATAAACAAGCTAAAAATACTGCTATTAATTTGCAGTTAGTAGTGAATTCTGAAATGGGATGAGGAGATTCTTGCAAAACAGGACTCCGAGAAGACCTTTTCAACTAACTGATGTTATTAAAAAGGTTGAAATGTTTGCAATTCCCTTCAATAATTCATTTTAGACTCTGGTTAAATGCAGACTTCATGTTTTTAATACAAGCTCTTTCCCCTTCCCCTATGCCTTTTGATTAGTTCGCAGTCTTGTCTGGAGTTTTGATAACTGGAAATCTTGCACATTGTGAGTTGACTTATTAAGGATACTGCCCTAACATACTGAATTTAGAATGCTGTTTCCCACCCCTCCTCTGATTCAAGTTTTCACAATGAACTATAGTCATAAATAGCTGAATTTCTGGAAGAAGTCTAGTCTGTGATGCTATTGTTAAATTTAGAAGTGTTACCATAAACCAGGAAGCAGGAACATTAGATTAAACCACATCCTAAATCAAACTGATTGGAAAGATACAACACTAAGTCAAAGCTGGAGTCCTTTAAATCTGAATTATCTAGCAGCTTCACAACAATTCAGAGCACACTGCACAATCACTTTGTCCTGTGTCTATGATTTTCACTATTTGTATGGTACACAAGGTACTACCAAACCAATACTCCTGATGCTCTTTCTCTTTCAATATTCCATTTTTTCCAAGACTGTTCTCATGATAGTTTTCTAAAAGGTTAAAAGTAAAGGATCCCCTTGCACATATATGCTAGTTGTTCCTGACTCTAGGGGGCCGTGCTCATCTCCCTTTCAAAGCCGAAGAGCCAGCGCTATTAACTTCCCACCAAGGTGGTCCCTGTTTTTCTACTTGCATTTGTACATGCTTTCAAACTGCTAAGTTTGGCAGAAGGTGGGACAAGTAACGGGAGCTCACTCCGTTACACGGCACTAGGGATTCCAACTGCCGATTTTTTTGATCAACCAGCTCAGCGTCTTAGCCACTGTTGCAATTGTTTTGAAACATTTTCCCCACCCCCACCTTCTTCTTTTACTTCAGATTAAGGAATGTGATTTTATAGGTTTAATATATTTTTCATCTGCATAAATTTGAATGTTTACATTTTTACACAGCCATGCAGGTGAACATGCAGTTAAGGGATATTAAACTACAACTTCACAGCTTAAATTACAGCATGATCTCCTACTTCCTTACTCACTAAACTATAGAGCACTTTGTGGCTTACTTTGAGCCGAGGTGGTGCAGTGGTTAGGGTGCAGTACTGCAGGCCACTTCAGCTGACTGTTATCTGCAGTTCAGCGGTTCTAATCTCACCGGCTCAAGGTTGACTCAGCCTTCCATCCTTCTGAGGTGGGTGAAATGAGGACCCAGACTGTGGGGGCGATATGCTGACTCTGTAAACCGCTTAGAGAAGGCTGAAAGCCCTCTGAAGTGGTATATAAGTCTAACTGCTAACTGCTATTGCTATTTCTACACTAGACCATATCCCTGCGCAGTTGCACATTCATGCACGCAGTAGTCCTCAATTTACAACTACAATTGATCAAACCTGATTTTATGACCAATTTTATTGCAGTCATTAAGTGGATCATGTAGTTGTTAAGTAAATCATATCATCGTTAAGTGACTCTGGCTTCCCCAACTGACTTTGCTTGTCAGAAACCAACAGGAAAGATCACACATCACGTTCACGATTGCAAAATGCTGCAACTGTCAAAAATGGGAGCCAGTTGCCAAGTGCCAATTAAGATCACGTAGTTGTGGGTGGTTTGTGACAGTCATAAATTTGAGGACAGATCACACGTGACTTTTTCTTCGGCCTTGTAACCTTGGTTAAATAAATGGTTAAGTGAGGGGCTGGCTGTACCTTATTGAATATAATTTCCTAATTTAAAAGACTACAGTTGTTTTAAATGGCAAAGATACATATAAGCTAGATTTAAAAAAAAAAAAAGGCTGGCAACTGAAATGAATAATAAAGTTCAGTAGGATCGGGACAGACTGAAAATTGAAATTAAAATTAGTATTAGTATTAATACCGTTTGGATGATTCTATAGCATACTATGAGTACATATAAGACAGTGTTTCTCAACCTTGGCCACTTGAAGATGTCCAGACTTCAACTCCCAGAATTCCCCAGCCAGCATTCGCTGGCTGGGGAATTCTGGAAGTTGAAGTACAGACATCTTCAAGTGGCCAAGGTTGAGAAACACTGATATAAGAGAAAAGATTCTTTCTCTCTTTTCTCCCTGCCATAATTATGTTAATAAAGAACTCAGTCAGCAAACATACATACTATTCCATCCTCCTTCTATTTTTCCCACAACAACATTCCTGTGAGGTGGCTGGGCTGAGAGAGAGGGACTAGTGAAAGTTACATGCCTAAAATGGGACTAGAACTCATTGTTTCCTAGTGTCTTAGCCTGGTGCCAAATTAAATAAATTCATTATTTTTTATCCCAGCTTCATTATTTTTATTAATAACTCCAGGGAATATATCCAATACTATCTTAGACTTGCATTTGATAACTCCAATAAAAATTCTGAAAGTTTGAAATGGGGTCTTCACTCACTTTTTAAAATTATTATTCTTGGTCATTAAAACAGTTATATTTTTTTAAATAAAACACAAATAAACAAATTGTGTCTTATTCTCCAGTAAAAATAGAAATGCTAGGACATTGTACAAGCACTTTTGAAACTGGAATTGGCACTTAATTGTTTATGATTGCCTATAACAGGAGTTATATTAAAAAAATTATGAAATATCATGGGTATTCCCCTAAAAAGGCTTACCAGTCACAAAACACCAATTTAAGCAAACCTGTAAGAACACAAACACCCCCGCCCCCATGAATGTATGCTAATACCTCATTTTCAGTACACAATCTTTTCCTCCTGTTCTTAGGGGAAGGGGGGTGGGAAGCCATAGGAAAATTGAGACACCATTCCACAATGACAATGTATAGGCGACTATAATTAGCATCTATTTTTAGATATTATGTAACAAGCTACAGTGAGAAACAATATGAAAGGAATTAAGATACAAGAGGACGGACAGCAATAAAAATAGAACAAGCTGCAATCCTGCTTTCATTTATCTGAGGGTTAATAAATCATGATGAGAATGACTTCTGAGTCATACTGACTTCTGAGACATACATAGTATGTCTCAGTTTATGTTTTGTTCTAAATATACAAGCATTAAGAAAGGAAAGCTGTAAGAGTTTATACATATATGGCTGCATGATTCACTAGAGACTTCTAAAACATGGCCATCCATAGGTTGGCCTTCTGGTGCCTTGGGCAATTCTCTGAACCTTGGCATATGGACATCTTTTAAAGGGTCTCTAATATTTCCCAACCAAAGCACTATTTTTATTAATCGTAGCAGCATATGGTGTTATTGCATTACCCTGGAAACCACAATGCAATTACAAAGTAGTAGTTTGGCTGACCATTTACCAGCTTCATTGTAGGACATGCTCACATGCTTCCCAAGGTGCACCACAGGAGGGCAAGCTGGCTTTGCATCAGAAAGAAAGACAAGCAGCTCTCCTGAAGTGTTATTGAAGGTCCCTCTCTTCTTCGGACCTGTCTTGCAAATGGGTGCTGCAAGTGGAAAGGTTCAGAGCGGGCAGAAATCTCCCTGCCTGTACGGAGCACCAACTCGTCTTCCCACTGAAGTGGTACCTATTTACCTATTTGCACAGAACATGCTTTTGAACTGTTAGGTGGATAGAATCTGAGGCGAGTGATGAGAGCTCACCCTGCCACACAGTGCTAGGACTCAAACCTTTGGAGCAGACACCATCTCCAGCATCATTAAGCCACCGAGCTGCCACACCTCTATAAAACACTGAGCAGGGGATTGGATTCAGTGACCTAAATAGCCCCTTTATTTCTGTTTCTAATAACTGTATTACTCAGTAGATTGGTACCCATGTATGAATTCTTCAGGTTGCTTTTCCTGTAACATGTTTCACACAGCTATTTGTTTATTTATAGTTTCATAAAAGCCTCTACTTTTTCATTTGCTCTTCATTATGTATTTCCCCTTCCCGCAAAAAACCCACTGCCAAATCCCTAACATAGGTAAATTATTTTACCCATTTCCTGTTAGCATTTATAACATTTATCAAATACCATTCTTACTTTAATGACATCAAGGTAGGTTTTTGTTTATTTATTTTCTGCTTGAGAAAAACTAACTTTCTAATTACAAGCTAAAAGCAGCAATAACTTTTATGGTGCTTTAAACACTTACAGACATATTGCAGTGTTAGCCACAGTAAGCAATAGTATTT
This sequence comes from Thamnophis elegans, assembly GCF_009769535.1. Classification (NCBI taxonomy): domain Eukaryota; kingdom Metazoa; phylum Chordata; class Lepidosauria; order Squamata; family Natricidae; genus Thamnophis; species Thamnophis elegans. Next base: position 97,242,099 of record NC_045544.1, on the reverse strand, counting down.
ATGTATGTATGTATGTATGTATGTATGTATGTATGTATGTATGTATGTATTTATTTATTTATTTATTTATTTATTTATTTATTTATTTATTTATTTATTTATTTATTTATGATATTTGGAGGACACCTGAGCACAGAATGACCCTGGGGTCTTAAAGTAGAAAATCCTACATATACAGACAAGCATATTCCCGGTAACTTAAAACATAACCAACAGGGTCTCCACAAGCATCCTACTGGAGGACCTGGAACAACAGCCAAATTTTGAAAGACTCTCTGAACATTATCAGGGTGATAGCCAATGGATGTCTGGGGATACAGTATCTCATTCCAAAGGGCAGCACAATTACTGAGAAGGAATGCTTCTTGGCCCTGATAGATGATATTGTTTGATCCAGGAGACCTGAAACGCATCACTGCCCAGTTTAATTGGGTGGACAGAAATAACCTGGCCCTAAGCCATGAATGGTGGCATATCTGCAAATGTATAGGTAAGTCTGTATGTGATGAATGATGAAACAGGATCCAGTCTGGGTTGGTCACCAGGACCAAAGATTTATTCTTCCAAGTTTTTAGCTCATCATCAGGGAACTTCTCTCTTTCTTTCTGGAATATGTGCAATGACTGTTCTACATGTTATATTTATACAGTTCCTGTTGTGTGCATCTTTTAGTTGTTAACTAGAGTATTGATGACTGGTTAGTATATCATTAATTGTTGTTGCCTTCTGCCACTGTATCCTCAACTCCTAAGTACTTATTAGGCAAGAGGTAAGTCAGCACTCATATTGACTGACAAGGGGCCTGTTTCCCAGGCTTCAATCATTTTTCTGGCTGTTTTTGTCCCTGCTCAGCCAACAATCATAGTAGTTGCAAAATTGAATGCAATGTCCTTGTTCACTGCAATGTGAGTTGAGTTCAAATCATTGGTAAGAAAGTTTGGAAGATCGGAAGACCAGGTGACCGCTCAGATAGGATCTTGCAACATTATCCTGAGACACATGTATTAACCTTTATCCACAATGAGGAAGCAGTTGAATTCAGCAATGGGTAAAGTGGCCTCAGAGTCACATGAAACTCCCTATCAATTTAAGCATATCCCACACCAGAGGTTCCCTCTGATTGCACTGCCAATTTTTGCTTATATAAATAGGTGTTTAACACCTAAAACTCCCCCCCCTCAAATAAGGAGACATTTGTTTAATCCTGCCCATGTGCAGGAAGCCTATCTGCATTCTCTCCTGACCATAGTGACAACAGTAATGCACAAGTTATTATAATTTTTTTTGGCTCTTTCAGCTTTTTATTTTCTTAAATAATATGGTCATTTTTTGAAAGGATTGTTTCTCAATATTAATTATTTTCCAAATCACACCATTTACAGGAAATTGGAGACATACAGATAGCCTTCTATACAGATGTCTGTAGAAATACATCTCCAACTGGGGTCCCTGACATGCAAGCCTCTGTGAAAGAGACATAAGGCTCATAGTCTAGATGATGATGATGATGGTGAAGATGATGATGATTATCCTGGCTGACTAGAGTCATGTTCACCTAATAATTATAGTTTTTAAGGGTGACTTACAGTTTTGATGACTTTTGGTCATACTCTCAGAATCCAGTGCATGATAGAATTCATAGGCAGAACGGCCCAGCAGCTCCTCTGGATGATATCCAACTAATTCCGTTATCCTTTACAAAATATACATATATTAATTACATACTGAATTTAAAAGAAGAATCCTACAAGAAGAAATGATTGAATACATTATACCCACAGTCTGTTCTTGCCAAATCTACAGAAGTGATCATCAAGTGCTGAATAATCCAGGTAACTGCATGTAACACACATTTCATTTAAAACAAGAGCTATTTAATGCACAATCTTACATGTCGGTTAGATCTGTAGTTTTAGCCTAGCATTAGTAAGGGTTCCTGAATGAGCAGAATAATTCCTGTGACCTGGTTAGATAAAGTTTTGTAGATTTGTACTGCATCTCCTATCTTCCATTCTAAGGACTTCTAGCTGAAAAAAGGTGTAAGTCTCCAGAGTGTTTATGATTAGGAAATCAAATCCATACTTCAAGCTATAATCAGACACATTGCTCATGACTTTTTCAATGGTTATACTTCTTTTTCCCTCTCCCATATCATTTTTTACTCAACCATGGTGCAAATATTGCACCTACATTACAGTTACCCGTGATCAGCTTTAACCAAAGTTTCCAAATTATTCAAGTCAATTATATTACATTATCAATAAAACCTACATAATGGGACTCTATGGAGAACTTCAAAAAGATATAGAATAGAGAAATTTGCATATGATCCTAAGGAGAATCATATTTGATTCATATTTTGATTATCTCTTAATTCTAGGTAAGAAATGAAGTAACTTCCATGTCTTGGGATAACAACTACAGCTCTGATTACTCTTGAAACAACTGACTGGAAGAAAGCCATGGGGTGAGGTGGAATTTAATAAAATACTGAATTAAAAATTGAACCTTTGACTTTTGTTCCTCTTTAAGGTTCAATAATTTACACAGTGTTGACTTATTCAGTTGGAATTTATAGTGAGGAATTAGCTCATTGTTTTTGATATTTCCTTTACTAAAGCAAAAATTAAACAAAAAAATACTAGGCAAGCTAGTAACACTGAGGTTGTCCCAGATCTCCATGAGAATCATCTGGTGTACTTTATGCAATAATGCTTCCTATCCTAACATAAATTCCACAAGGATTTTCACATAGTGACTCCAATCTTTGCATCATCAATGTAGAAATCAGCACTAGACTACAAATCAGTGGTGCTGTAAAGATTGGTTCAAAAATCGCATACATAGGATTATCTTTTATTAAATATAACACGTATCCTATATTAAAATAATTGCCATCATTAAAAACAAAGCCTTTTTCTCCTCCTCATCAACATATCAGGGTAACCTTGTTAACATTGTGTATAGTTTTGATCATATCAAAGTCAGGCACATGAATCCTATTATCTGTATAGTATAATTGAATAAACTCTTTTTAAAAAACCGTGAAATGAAAAGACTACAATGAGGTTACTCCCTCCCCTTTGAACTGCATCACTCCTGGTTGACGTTAAACTTACAAAGCCAGGAAATAAAACCTTAGAACAAATACGGCGTCTCCTCTGCCTGTAAGCACGTAGTTGCCATTATCCCTAATGACGGTAACACTGTCATTATTCTCACAAGGATTGTGATTTTTGTGCTGCCCTGAAGGAGTCTGGCTTTTCTTTTTCTTCATCTTGTCCCTCTTTTCATGCAATTAAAGGGCACTTTCATTCAGCCACTAGTTTTGCCCTCTTATTCACCACAGCAGTTTTGCACCTGTAAGAGTTTTTTTTTTACTGCTGATTTTGTGACTTGTGGTTGATAACTGAGGAAGGAAGAAAATAGAAAGCCCATCCAGCTGACCCAGAGGAGAGTCATCATTTTGCCCAAGTGTTTGCTCACTACATTTGCTTTTCAGAAGGAGAAAATATACCAGGGACTGTACAAAGAAGACAACCCTACTTCCCTACTTTAATTAAAGCATGGGAAATAGTGGTAGGTGCTATAATGGTGGTAGGTACCAAACAGAGAGCAGGGAAGATTCAGAGCTGGGGTTCAGAAGCCAAGAACCAATAGGCAACTGTGAACCCTGAAGCTTCATAGGAAACTGCAAAATCAACATTAAGAATTCACTATAAACATTTCATTTAGTTGTCTTGCTTCATAAGGTATGGGTTGCTGGTTGCAATGCAATGCTCTCATAGCGATTGTCTCCAAAAGCCAGTGAAACAGTATATAATAAATGGTGGATGTGGCAGTATCTGAAGACAGCAGAACAGAATAGAATAGAAAGAACTGGGAAAGATAACAAAATACAAAGACCTGAAAATAGAAATAGAATGACTATGGCAGAAGAAAACAAGTTAATACCAATAGTAATAGGTGCCTTGGGTGCAATCCCAAAATAAATGGAGCACCATTTGAACACCATCGGCCTTGACAAAGTCACCATCAGGCAATTACAAAAGACAGCTTTATTCATAACAACTTACACCCTGTGGTGATACCTTTAATACCATCAAACATCAACATCTCCCTATCCCAGGTCTTCGGGAAAGACTCGATTGATAGTTAAAAATGCCAAATCCAGTCTGAACATCTTGGTGACCAAGTAACAAACCATAATAATAATAACAATAGTTATGAGATATGTAATTTTCTCATTTCAATTCAGTTAATGCAGGAGTAAGATCCAGTAATTAGAACTTCTAAATAATATTGCTTAAGATTGTAGTTTTACGGCTATAGGCTAATTTCACTTTTATATGGCACTATTAGTATCTTGTTCTTTGCCCAACTCTGACATTGGTCATCCTAACTCCCTTTTTGGGAAATGCCAAGACACATCAATGCAGAATTTAGGCAATTACTGATTTCCCAACACATGCACTTTTATATGAGCAACTCTCAGGGCTATGACATACATTTAACAGGGTGTGTATTTTTCAAATCAGTCTATTACAGGATAGGTGGGATATTAGCATTTAATGTGACTGTCTTTTAAAATGTTAGAATAAGTACCATTCAGGAACTTTTGAACTTTTCTCTAGTGCTGAAAGACAACATTATGCATTTTAGACATTTAATATACCACTTTATTTTAATCTTATTTTTTCAACCTGCATCAAACCTCCTTCATGTGGCATTAGCCTCTTAAATACATACACCTTTAAAGCACTTCTTATAGTAGTACATATATTCTGTGGAAATGTCACGTCAACGGGATCATATGTATTATTGGATTAGAAGATCTTTTGGACAAAGGAGGTGTTATTTCACTGCCTTTTCACCCATTCTCACTAAGACCATGTCTACAAGATGGCAAATAGCTGTTTAGATCCTAAATGTCAGAGGACAATGGGTATGTTCTCAAAGACCAGACAAAGTGGAAAATAGGAAAATTCTACCCCTGACTTACATTATATAGAAATATTATCCAAGGATTATGACTTCTGATAATTGGATAAACTATCCATATGCTCTTGTTAATATTCAGCTCATCTTTAAGCAGCATTAACCTTGGGGCACTACTCCTTTAATTACAAACCTGGCCTTGGCTAATTTTTAGAAGTAAATCTTGTAATTGGTTAATTTTATTCTACTCCCCATAAAACATGATGTACTAAAAGTGTTTCTTCTTCAGCCCTTTGACCCACCTGGAACACTCTGCTGAAGTAGCCTAACAAAGAGGTACTAGTGGAGCTTTCCCTATTTCTGAAACCTACAGAACATTCAGAATCAATGCTTTTTAAAGCCTTAATGCATGCAGACTGCAGGCATGGAAATCACATTAGCTTGGTCCATGTGGCACAAAGCACCAGATGTGATGATAAATGGCCTGTCAATCTCGTATCATTTACTTCATCCCTTTCAAGTGGCACATGGTTCACGGACAGATAAGAGATGCAGCAACAGACCTGAAAGAAAGTATTCAGACTCCCATGCTACTGCGTGTGTCGCTCCATATCTAGGAGTCTCTGTCTGTACTGCGCAAAATGACAGTACTGCCTCAAATTTATCTATCTCCAGAAGATGTAGTCAAATTGACACTGACCTCTCATCTTCATTTTGTACATTTCTTAACACCTCACCCCACCTCCCCAACATCATTCATTGCCATGATGAGTCTGGAGTTGCACCAGTGTGATGTCAGTAGAAACAGAAAAGAAAATATTGCAAAAGAGTTGTTGCTTTCTGCAACAGTCCCGATTAATAAAAAGAAATGAAACCCCTACTTTTCATTGACAGCATGGAAGCAGCCAGATATATTATTAAAATAATCAGCATCTGCTTATTCCAGGTCCTTGGGAAAGATTCATTAAGTGGACAAAAATACCAATCCTGTCTAAACATCTGGCTGACTATGCAAACAACAACAACAACAACAACAACTAGAAGTTGAAATTTACATTTATATGCTTTCTGACCTCAAGTGACTGGGTGTAAAAAGCATTAGGACTCAGAAAGTCCTGTCTGAAGCCCTAGATTGGCAAATCTGTTGACACTAAAGTAAGCAGGTTTGCTGTTACTTAATTCTTGCTGGTTGCAACCAACACAGAGTTAGTAGAGCTGGCGGCAGAATAAATGACAGATGATGGCATGCAGTTACTCAATTGAGTTTCATGGATGAAGATGGTTTAGTTGTTTCTAATCTTAACCATGCTGACATGATATTATTTCTCCAATTGGCTTTAATTACACAAAATGTGTACATTTTATGAAAATATTCCCTGACAGAATGGAAGCCACAGTCTTGAGAGAAAGATCAACAACTAACTAATCATGTTTATGTGAGATGCTTAATTGGGTCAGAGGAGAAGGAATCAATGTGTCATTCAAACCAGTCGCTGCCGTGGGGTTGTAGACAGTAGATTTTTAAGTAGAGTCTTAAAACTTTAATTTTAGTCCCAAATAACCCAAAAGCTGTTACAGGCTAAATTAATTCTCCACCCATATATTTCAGAAAAACGAGAAGGTGGAGGGACTTCTTCAATCCAGCTGCTGAAACAGTCCTTAGAGGAAGTCTGAAAAATAGGCTTCTCTAAATTATTATGTTAATTATTAAATATATTTAATAATTTATTTAAATACATAAAGTTATTCAATAATTTATTAAATTACTAGGTCAATTATTAAATTATTAAAAATGGGCTTCCTAAACTATTAGGAAGGTAGGTCTACATTGATTCACAGTCATACTGTAGAGTCATAGGGGAAACTCCTCATCATCTATCACCTGATTCTTTTAAAACCAAGGACTGAATTGGGGATCTTTTTTGTGCAAAGCAGATGCTTTAGCACTGAGACATGGGTTCTCCTCTGTTTTATTTTGTTGGGTCATAAGCAAGGTTGAGGTTGAGGTTGAGGTTTATTTGATTTATATGCCGCCCTTCTCCCAAGGACTCAGGGTGGCATACAACATTAAAAGAAGCACATACTACAAAAGTTAAAAAGAAATTAAATTGGATATCCCCAAACCCAATTAAAATTAACAATGACACAATTTTTAAAAAAGAATTAAAATTAAAATTAACAATAATCAATACTTTGATTTATTTTGTTCAGGCCAGGCTGGCTTGCTGGAAAAGCCAACTTTTTAGGGCGCGTCAGAAGGACTGGAGGTCAGGGATTATACGAAGCTCCGGGGGCAGCTCATTCCAGAGGGAAGGCGCTCCCACAGAGAAGGCTCTCCCCCTGGGGGTCACCAGTCGACATTGTCTGGCCGACAGCACCCTGAGGAGGCCAACTCTGTGGGATCACACTGGACGATGGGAGGCTACCGGTGGCAGTAGGTGGTCTCGCAGGTACCCTGGGCCTAAGCCATGGAGTGCTTTAAAGGTCATAATTAATATCTTGAATCGCACCCGGAAGACAACCGGAAACCAGTGCAGGCTGCCTAAAAGGGGTGTAACATGGGAGTACCTGGGTGCTCCCATGACAACCTGTGCAACCGTATTCTGGACCAGTTGAAGCTTCCGGGTGCTCTTCAAGGGCAGCCCCATGTAGAGAGCGTTACAGTAGTCCAGGCGAGAAAGGACGAAGGCATGGGTGACTGTGCACAGAGCATCCCGATCCAGAAAGGGGCACAACTGATGTACCAGGCGAACCTGGTAAAAAGCCTCCCTGGTCACGGCCGTCAGGTGTTCTTCTAAACTAAGCCGCGTATCCAGGAGGACGGCCAGATTGCGGGCCCTCTCTGAGGGGTCTAAAATTTCTCCCCCTATCATCAAAGATGGAACAAGATACACAAATCGGGATGACGGAAACCACAGCCACTCCGTCTTGGAGGGATTGAGCTTGAGCCTGTTCCTCCCCATCCAGATCCGCACAGCTTCCAGGCATCGGGACATCATGTCGAGGGCATCGTTTGGGTGGTTTGGGGTAGAGATGAAAAGTTGGGTATTGATGATACCATACCCCAAAACCACGGATGATCTCACCCAGTGGTTTCATATATATGTTGAACAGGAGGGGTGAGAGAACCCCACAAGTGACGTGCCTCGGGGTCGATCCCTGCCTTCCAGTCAACACAAACTGTGACCGATCCAACAGGTAGGAGGAGAACCACCGTAAAACGGTGCCCCCCACTCCCAACCTCTTGAGTCGTCGCAGTAGGATACCATGGTCGATGGTATCGAAAGCCGCTGAGAGGTCTAATAGGACCAGGACAAAGGAACAGCCCCTATCCCGGGCCTGCCAGAGATCATCAACCAACGCGACCAATGCCGTCTCCATGCTGTATCCGGGCCTGAAACCCGACTGAAACGGATCCAGGTAGACAGCTTCATCCAGGGACTGGGGAAGCTGAGGTGCTACCGCATTCTCAACAACCTTCACTACAAAGCGAAGGTTGGAGAGTGGATGATAGTTGGCTAAAGAAGCTGGGTCCAGGGAAGGCTTCTTAAGGAGGGGCCTCACCACCGCCTCCTTCAAGGCGGTGGGAAAGAACCCCTCTCTCAAAGAAGCGTTGGTAATCACCTGGAGCCAGCCTCGAGTCACCTCCCGGGAAGCCGAGACTAACCAATAGGGACACGGATCCAGCACACAAGTGGCAGCACGGAGTCTCCCCATAATCCTGTCCATGCCCTCGGGGGTCACAGGATCAAACTCATCCCAGATGGTCTCCACAAGATTCATCCCCATCGACTCGCCTGAATCTACCCAGTCCAGGCCCGTCCGGATCTGAGCGATTTTATTCTGCAGATACTGAACAAATTCTTCAGCCCTACCCTGCAAGGGGTCTTTCCCAGCTCCTTGGTTAAGTAAGGAGCGGGTCACCCTAAACAGGGCGGCTGGACAGTTATCTGCAGATGCGATAAGAATGGAAAAATGTTGCTGTTTTGCCACTTTTATTGCCACTAAGTAGGATTTAATATGAATCCTTACTAGTGTTCGATCAGATTCGGATTGGCTGGCCTTCCAACCACTCTCTAGGCGTCTTTTCTGGCATTTCATCTCCCGGAGCTCCTCGGTAAACTAGGGAGCTACCCGGAATCAACACCGGGTCAGAGGCCGCAAAGGCACAACACGATCCAAAGCCCCAGTGGTTGCCCTATCCCAGGCTTCCACTAGGGCTTCGGTGGAGTTGTGAACAAGGGATTCAGGAAAAGTCCCAAGCTCCATCAGGAACCTTTCAGGGTCCATCAGGCGCCTGGGGCGGAACCATCTAGTCGGTTCCGCCTCCCTGCGGTGCGGGGTAGCAGTATGGAAGTCAAGCCTGATGAGGAAATGATCTGACCATGACAAGGTCAACTCAACCTAATTGCTTTTGCAGCCTAAATGGTTGTTTCCTTATTAGAAGATCTTGCTTATTTTTATGCCCTTGATTCAGATTGACTTCAGGTCTATCAAGCAGACTAACATAATGGCTATGTAATCTGCAAGAACCAAACAGGATTATTGAAAATTATGAAGCCAAAAGTACATTAATTGCAAAATGAGATATACAGGTAAGTGTCAGCCTTTGGGGTCAGGAAACAGATACCACAAAAAATTACTGGAACTCTACTATTATATACTATTATAACAGAATCTTGATAGCCTGACAGCTTTCCCTTCATTTTTATACCAAAAACAGTCAAGGCATGGCAACCATTAATTTCTTTTTGCCACTTTCTTGTTTGCTTGGATTAAGCTCATGTTTTACTAATTGCCACATATCCTCCAAAGAGAACTCCGTGCTTCTCTAGATTTGGCATTGGTTAATTCCTATGACAGCATAAAGCACATTTCTAGGATGCTGACAATTACTATCTCAAGTCTTGAACCATTCCAATCAAAATTACATATGCCTGTTGCCCAATCCTAAAAGCACCTATCTAAACCTTTCCTACAAATCCAGCCTTTCTAACTTAACAGAATACTGCTTACCAGTCAGTTATAGTTGTCTAGAAAATGCATTTTTGTAAAAAAATAAAAAAATATGAAAATGAGATTTGACATGGTGGGAGAAGTCAGTTTAAGAAAGACAGAATGAAAAATGGGGCAGATCTGGCAAAAGGATGTAAAAGGATGCCAGTAAAAAAAGGTCCCCAGTGAATCTTTAGGATAGGTAACTTGTCCTGTGGTTCCCAGTGCAGACAGACAAAGAAAATGTACACCAAGAGAACACAAAGGAAAGTAGGGAAACACACTTGTTTCTTCATTACCCTTAAGAAAATGAAGACCATGCTTGCAATGGCCATTTGCGTCAAGAGGTTAGAAAGCATTTCAGAAGGCCTCTGGCAAGCTTTCTCAACCTTGAACTCACAAAGGGTCCTGAGCAGAAGGGAGCATTGTTATCTTACATATTGCAAACCAATATAAAATAAGTAAACAACATAAAAGAAAGAACAGAAAAGCTTACTCTCATACTGAAATGCTAAATGATATAAAACAAAATAAAATCCAAGGGGAGAAATTATTCAAGAATTAATATTTTGTTTTCAAACTTCAGGCTTGAGGGCCTGCTTTTTTCTACCTTGACCCCAAAAACCATCCATTGAAATCCACAGTAAACAGCATTTGCCTACAGTTACAAAGTCCAGGAATTTGATTGCTGTCAGAATAAAACTCACAGTCCCTCTGCAGCAAGGTCTGCTTTTGTTGACTTCAACCATTTTAGCCATATTTATTAAGGATAGGTGAGTACAAAATCAATTTTATAACTGCAAACATTGATAAGGAAAACAAATAAACAAAACCCTGCTGCCTAGGCAAATCAACATTAGTTCCAGATTAATTTTATGCCAAGCCCAGATTTAGGTAAGATCTTTAAAATGTGTATCTGCATAGTCTTAGGCAGGCAGCAAAACCACAGGACATGATAAATCTTAAGAGCAAGTTCATGAAAATTTATGTCATAAGATATTTCTCTACTTAAAGGAAAATCATAAAATAACCTTTTACTTCACAACAACCTCTGTTTGAAGGGTTGCCCCGAGATCAGTCCATCTATTTTTTTAAAAAATATGAAAACCCCCTTAACAAAGTAAAGGTAAACTCTTGAAAATGCTGTTCAGTATTTAACACCTGGTGCAGTGACCAAACAGGTACACAGGTTATCGGATTACAATGCTGATGAGATATTTAAGTATTGTTTCTTAATTTGCAACTATGCATATAAAATGATTTGTTTTTATATGTGACTTTAGCTACTTGTTCTTTTTTCTTTTTGGTAACATACAAAAAGTCTTAGGCTCATGCATTAGTTGCAAAACATCATCAAGGATCTGACATTTTTCACTGAAGAATAAGATTCATTTCTGTGAGGTTACATTTTTACAAATGAATGTAATTGAACGCATACCTATAAATGTAAAAAGTCCAGGACTAGATCAACTGCATTCAGGAGTACTGAAAGAGCCTGTCAATTGCTCAATAAAGGGAACAAAATGCTAATAACATGTAACTCTAGATACAAAAGGGCAACTAAGAAGGGACAGGACTGAAGCTTCAGTTAGATAGAAAGAGGTTCAGGGAAAATCTAGTTATTTTGAATGAATTTAAGCTTCCAGTGCCAGATGGACTGCGTCAAAGGGTATTGAAGGATCTTGTTGAAAGTCTATTTAAATGTATAATCCCCCCATAACAATTGGGGAACTAGAACATTTCCAGATGATTGAAAGGCAGCAGATGTTGTTCTCAGTCTTGAAAGAAATAGTAAATGCAAAAAAGTATGGCTTCTGGAAATCTAGCCAATCTTTTTACCCACAATAATTATAGGTTCTTCTGTGTAAGAAAGAAGTGCTGCTTCTGTGCATGCATGTGTACTTTTACCTCAGAGCTTAATTACAAGAGGTGCCTATGAGCTGCCTCCATATGATGGTCTAATCAGGATGGGTGCATACTTTCATGTTGCTCCTGGGTCTCCAATGTATGTATGTATGTATGTATGTATGTGTGTATGTGTGTATGTGTGTATGTGTGTATGTGTGTATGTGTGTATGTGTGTATGTATGTATGTATGTATGTATGTATGTAAAACATTTATTTAGCTACCCATCTTATATTAAAATTTGGGTGGATCCCAATCAGCAATAAAAACAATGTCAATAACAAAACAGCACACTACCATGCTACATTTATTTAAACCGGAAACATTAAAGACCTGGCATCAAAGTTAAACTGACATACAGTCCCTCACTAAATCCTCAAATCCTCTCACCCAGTGCTTTCAAGGAAAGCCAGATCTAAGAGGACTGAGAGGGTAGAGGCCTGCTCAACCTCTATAGGGCTGCCATGGGAAAGGCATGCTTCCTAGCTCCCATAAGGTGACAATGTTTAAAGGAAGGGACTAGGGGCATGCCCATTCTTATCCAATCTGGTAGATGTCCTTAAAGAAAAACAATCCCATAGAGAACCTAGCCCTGTACCATAGAGGACTGATAATAGTGGTAACATGATCGTACTGTTCCAATATTTGAGGAACTGCCACAGAGAGGAGGGAGTCAAGCTATTTTCCAAAGGACCTGAAGGCCAGAGAAGGAATAATGGATGGAAACTGATCAAGGAGAGATTCAACTTAGAAATAAAGAGAAGTTTTCTGACTGGGAACAATCAACCAAAGGAACAGTTTGCCTTCAGAAGTTGTGGAGGCTTCATCACCGGAAGCTTTCAAAAAGAGACTGGACTGCCATTTATCAGAAATGGTGTAGGGTTTCCTGCTGGGATGGGAGGGAATTGGACTAGAAGACCTACAAGGTCTCTTCCAACTCTGTTCATCTGTTACTAATAGATAATAACCAGCCCCTTGAATTGTATCTGGAAGGAAACTGACACTTAGTGAAACTCGGGCAACAGAGCAGAGGTGGGTTGCTCCTGGTTTGGCCCGGATTGGGCAAACCAGCAGTGGTGGTGGTGGTAGGCTCCGCCCACCCACCCGGATGCTTCTGCGCATGCACAGAAGCTTCTGTGTATGCACAGAAACATCACACATGCAAGTGGGTGTGTGAGCATGAGCAAACCAGTAGTGCCAGAAGTTGCAAGCTACCTCTGCAATAGAGCTGTTATGTGGGTAAATTTAGGGACTCCATCATTGCACATCCTGCTGCATTCTGGACCTATTGTACTTATGAGTGTTCCTCATGGGTGTTCTTCATTGCAGTAATCTGAATGGGAAGTGACCAAGACATGAGTGACTGTGAGCTAGACTTCCTGGTCCAGGAAAGGGCACAATTGGCACACTAGAAATATCTGTGCTAAGCTTCCCCCAACCACAGCTGCCAGCCACTACTCAAGCAGCACTCATGAGTCTAAAAGGACCCCCAGTTTGGGACTAACTCAGTCCAGGGGATTGCTGCCTCATCCAGAATCAAATATCATTTGGGCCTGGAAACAGTGGTGGGTTCTTAACCAGTTTACTATTGGTTTACTGAGTGCACACTTCGCACACACTCTCTTGCTTCAAATAAATACAAATACAATAGCAGAGTTGGAAGGGATCTTGGATGTCTTCTAGTCTAACCCCCTGCCTAGGCAGGAAACCCTATACCATTTCAGACAAATAGCTATACAACATCTTCTTAGAGACTTCCAGTGTTGGGGCATTCACTACTTCTGGAGGCAAGCTGTTCCACTGATTAATTGTTCTAACTGACAGGAAATTTCTCCACAGTTCTAAGTTGATTCTCTCCTTGATTAGTTTCCACCCATTGCTTCTTGTTCTACCCTCAGGTGCTTTGGAGAATAGTTTGACTCCCTCTTCTTTGTGGCAACCCCTCACACATGTGCAGTTGAGTGAAAATGTCAGAAAAAAGGGAAAACAGCTGAGGAGCGGCAATTCAAGTTGCCGCTCCAAATCAGGTGGGCTTCGGAAGCTGGAATAAAGGTAAGTATAACCCAGGGCCAGGTGGGCGGGCCCTCTTTTAACAACCAGTTTGCTCTCTGTTTGGAGTCAGCACTACCGGTTTGGGAGAACCAGTCCAAACCGGTAGGAACCCACCTCTGTCTGGAAAGTCAAAAACCCAGAATCACTCTGTCTTTCTATGGCTGAGTTGAAGCCAGTTTCTTGCCATCTAGTTTTACAGACTCCAGGTACTGGGCCAGCATTGCCACAGTATTACCTGTCCAGCTAGGAGTGGAACTATATAAGTAGGTATAATCAGGCATTTATCAGCTATCTTATCTTGAAAACTACTAAATCAAGTAACAAATAGAAACATTTATTTTCCCAAAGTTAAGCTTCACTTTCCGATACCCAAATGATCATTATGAAAGGACCATCATTCTTTAAACAGAAAGCAACAGAACAAGTGCTGAATGTATTTATGGCTAAACTCCAGCTGAATTAGTGGCAGCAAGTGGTCTTTATTAACAGAGAACTTTGAGTTTAAGATAATTCATTGGCAATTAAAATCTGCCAATGAAACTTATTTTTTGCATTATGAGGAATTTCTGCATTTGTGCAAGGATGGAACAGCAGTAGTTCACAAAGTCACCTCCACTGAGAGAGGAAAGACAGATCTTTTTCATACACCAAATATATCATTTTTTTCCAAAGAAGTAAGAATTGATGATATTATTCTTCAAATTAGTGTTATACGGTCACAGAAATTGTGTATATCACTTAATTCTCGGTTAGGCTAAACGTTTCAAATCTTTTTTTCTATCATGGGCCACAATTTTCATCACTTTACCTGAATTTCAGTATTATCATTCTCACAGATCGTAAAATCTGGAAAGAGTTACACAATCTGCTTTTTCAAGTCCTATTTAGGCCGCTCAGCTATGAAGGAATTAATGGCCTATTCATTTCTCTCTCAGTCTAACTTCCCCCACAGGGTTGTTGTAGGGAAATAGGAGGAGGAAAGTATGTTGGATACATTCACTGCCTTATTTGTAAAAATAAGAAAGGTGCAAAATGAATGAATGAATATCAACCAACTTGAAATGTCCTAAAAAGTGACCTATGTAGAAAGACTGAAATCTCAAAGAGGGGAAATGGTACCATATTTGTGCTGTAGAATCCATGGCTGGGAAGATATGCCTAATTCCCAACAGCCAATTTACTATACTTACAATTATCATACTCTTATACACAGGATATACCCATGTTTTCCTGAAAATAAGGCCAGGTCTTATTTTCTTTTGAGCCCCAAAATAAGCACTAAGGCTTGTTTTCAGGGGATGTCTATTTTTTCCATGTACTTTAACAGTACATGGGAGACCCACTTTTCTGCTTGCTTGCGTCGGGCAGGAGGCCATGTGGTGCACCAGTGCCACTGCCATGAGGCGGGTGGTGGTAGAGTTACCCCATGTGCCCCCTCTGGCTTACCTCAGGGCCCCCACGGTCAGGCCAGTCACACCCCAACAACAGCCTTGCCTTGTGGCTGCATCACCAACACGCTACTCGGTCTCCTGTTCTGTTATGGCCATGAGCAAGGACAAGAAGTGAGCCAGCAGCCATGTGGGCTGCTGCTGCACATGGCTGCTGCTGCTGCTCCCATCATGAGGCAGGTGTCAGGGTGTGGATGGCCTGGATGCAGGGGTCCTGAGGCAAGTCAGTGTGGGATGCCTAGTGCATCTCCACCCCCCCTTCGTGGCCGCGGCACTGTGAGCAACCATACAGAATGGGGAGAGGGCTGACTGTGCAGGCTCTTAAGTAGAGCTTATATGAGGCACACAGATAAAAAACTAAGGCTTATTTTCAGGATAAGTCTTATTTTCAGGGAAACAGGACATTTAACATATATGAGCACCATTTTCCTAACAGCCTCAGTTGGTGGTTTTATTTCCAGTTTTGGTGGTCAATGTTTTTTTCTAATAGCAGTTTGTTCTCTTTGTCATGCCGTTCAATTTCCTATGTAGCCCACATGTGAGAATTGTCTGTTGGGACAAGGTGTTGATGGTATAAAAAGAATAATATGGTATTTAATGTTTTGAAAACAGAAAATATATAGCTATCATCAAATGCCCTCTAATACTAATGAAGCTGGGATATACAATGAACTATCTTTCCTGAATGAGTAATATCCTGTTAGTTGTTTCCAAAATACAATTTCTGTTCAATAGGAATATATATATATATATATATATATATATATATATGTATGTATGTATGTATGTATGTATGTATGTATGTATGTATGTATGTATATATAAACCTGTGTAATACAAATGCACTAGATAGCTAAAGGACATCAGGTTTTGGCAATTAATTAATAATTGCCACAGGCACAGAACCTACAGGCTTTCATTATATTTTGGGTGCAGTGAGAGGTTAGTCTAGCTATCTGGCTTTCAATATGTATCAGTTTGGTTCATCTTTTTTGTTTATTTGTGACTTAGCATTTCATCAAAGGTAATCAATCCTTTCCTTTCAATCCCTTAGAGAAAGTGGGCATCCTACTTTCCCTTCGTCTCCTTGGCAATCGTCCCACTCACCAATTGAAGTTACAAATGGATATTATAGGCAAGTAGGCAGTTTCAAGATGCCTATAAAACTCTCTGGCTTAATTTTACCTGCATGTATCAGTAGTATTTACATTCTCCAAAATGATCCACACTGCAAAAGGAGATTGCAAAAATTTGTACTAAGGTTTTGTGATATTTGGCACTATGGTATATGTGAAAGCTATAATTACTTGAAGAACAATCATAAAACCATTGCTCAGATTTTTGAGGAAAAGAAGCTGAGAATAGCCAGCCTGCACCTGATGCTCTGAGACAGTCAAAATAAAAAAATAAATTTTATAAATAAATACAATAAGAAAATAAGAAATCTATATGGTCCTAATCTGAATATTAGGCCAAATGAGGTATACTAAAATATACTAGTATACTATACTAAAATGCATTTTTTTTGTATTTAAGACTCTATATGGGAAGGTACTGTTGATGAGATTGTTCCATTAAAAATAATCTTCTTTATTAGTGAACAAGTTTTTGTTTTTGATTTTAGCATTTTGGATATGTAGTGAACAACATACATGCTGTAAAATGAAAGGGTGAGATCCATGTTCCCTAGATGATTAAACCAAACTTAAGACCTTCAGAAACAGAATGAAAATATAGTTGGCTGTACCAGTTCAGATTATAGGAGAGAGATAATGATTTTGAATGTTTTTCCTTTGGATACATTCAAAATTTAAAAAATAACATGACGAGAAGAAAAGTTTAATACAGATCAACCTCCACAGTACTACTTTCAATTTGCAAGAATATAATTCTCCCACTAAAAGGCTCTGGATGATCCAGTGTACTGTAATATATTAGAACTCTGCCATGTTCTCTTTGTGCTGCATCTATGCCTATGTTAAGAATTTTAAAAATTTGACAATCATATTAGAAATAGGCTAGGCTGCTTATGTTTCAGAAGAAAAAAGAAATTAACGTTTCACCTGTCATCACAGTAAGTAAATTTCATGTCCATGCTATGACGGCTCAGGAAAGTCTTGCTGTCCAGTGGAATATCAGTATTGGAAGGATGCTGAATGGGCTCACACATCAGAACAAGGCAGGATAAGAGTGGCTCTTTAAAACCACACAGAGCATGAGGGGGACAGGTATTATAGACCTTAATTTGTCCGGTGCAGTGCAAAACCTGAAATGTAAACATTGTTTGTTTATATAATTATATTATTATAACATTGAACAATGGGGGGAAAAATTGGACTGGATTTTTCAACCATTGTTACTAAAGTTACCTTCCATGTGGCAGATTTGAGATTTACAGTTCTGCCCCTGTTAGTAACAGTGCATTTCATTCTCATGAAGAAGTCACGTTCCAGGGACATCTCTTTATTTTTTTTCCCACAACCTGGACCTAAGAAAAAGAAAAAGAAACCTAATTATATTAGCTCTGGAAATATATATCAACTCACTTTCTGGCAGAATTTCCAAGGTTTAAATCTTTACTTTGGATCTCATCTTACAAGATGATTAAAATGTTGCAGGATAAACTAGTTATTGCTTTATTAATAATCAGATTTTAATGAGCAGATAGCTCAGGTTTAAGGAAATCATCACTTTTATAATATAAAAAAAGCTAGCTTCACTATTTCGTTACTGTAACTCTGCTACCTTTCTGAGTGATTATTAATTAAATAAGGTTACCATTGTCCCAGAATAGTTTTCTGTTCTGTTGGTTACATTCCAAAGCCTTTATTACCCATAAGGATCCATAGTTTCCTGACTCTCTAGATCACTGTTTCTCAACCTGGATAACTTTAAGATGTGTGAACATTGACTCCCAGAATTCCTCAGCCACTATAGTTAGCTGGGGAATTCTGGGAGTTGAAGGCCACAAATCTTAAACTTGTCTAGGTTGAGAAATATTGCTCTAGATTTCCTCCTGGATGGGTAGCAGATGTTATAATAAGCTCCCTCATCCAATACTATTTTCTGCAGAAGGAACTAACTACTTTAATCAGGAAAAAAAACCCAGAAAAACCATGTGACATCTTAAAGGCTAACACATTTAATATGGTATGTAATTATACATGCAGTATTTCAATAGATATGGTTAAAACAAATAAAAATAAATAATATTCCACAAATGTATTACTGCCTATAAACTTTTTTAATTATTTAACTAGGTTTGTTCTGACAGATTTTAGCAAAATATCTTCCTTTCCATCCAATTTCCAACTTCCCAGTTTCTATAACATAGACAATGCTATTGTCCTCATATGCTAAGGAGAAGTTGGGAATGAAAAGGTCAATCTAGTTCCACCCCCCTCAGTATCAGTTTTTTTCTGTCTAATCTATATGCAGACAGAATTAAAGAAAGGGATGGGTAGATTGCACTTGACTTTGGCTCCCTACCCTTCCATCAAATGTCACAACTGGCATGAAAGCATCTTTCAGCTATTATCCTTACTATGGGATAAAATATAAGTTTGATGGACGGCTAGTCTGGTGGGTTTAATCTAGCATGTCTATGAAGTATGTCCATCAAAATATACTCAAGACTTTGCACAAGCATTTTCCATGGGTGAATCTAAAAGAAGTGACAAACAGCTAAAGAGGTATGGGAAATAGGGAAGGAAGGAGTACTCTGGTGGTGCTAAATCTATACTCACTAGGAGACTGAAAAATAGGTGATGGTTGGTAGCAATGAAGGTGAGAAGTGGTGATGGGAAGGACTGTACAGCCCTTCTCCAACACTGTCCATAAGTATTGGATCTGAGCAACAATTGTTAGGAAGGGGCACTGGATAGCCATATCTCCTTTTCAGTACAACTGTTAATGGATATCCTATTCATTTTCACCAGGAACATGGCTTTCAAAATACTTTCAGAAGAATCCTGGATAACAGCTGACTGATAATGGGGCTAGTGTACCATCACGAAGACATCTCTGTTGCAGGGGTGGGTTCAAGCTGGCACTACTGCCGGTTTGCTCATGTGAGCGCTTTGCTAATGGTACCGACCGGGGAACCGGTTTGGGGTATGACAGGCCTGGGTTGCTGCTGATTCCAGTGACCTAGGCCACCAAACCAGTACCAGTTTGGCCAAACTGGTCTGAACCGGTAGGAACCCACCACTGCTTTGTTGTTTCACAACACAGACACACCTCTACACAATTTGGCTGCTATAATTCAGGATTCTTCTCAATACAGTCAACTACTATTTGAGTTGGTTCATCTTTTCAAGCCAGGTCCCCCAAGCTATAGATCAGCCCAGAAACTTGGTAGGTAAAGGGGAATCATCCCAATTTAAAAAGGCTGGATTCTCCTGATATTCCTGTATCAACCTAGATGAAAGAACTAGAGGGATACAGGGATGAGGATATGCCCACACAAGCACAAAGTGACAATTGGGAGTCCCTGACTGCACCACCAGCCAGGGATCATTTGTCCACAAATAATGTGTACATGTAATGCAACTCTGAAAACCCATTCTCAGGGTTATAATAAATCCTCCAGGGGATCAAGTATATTTAAAAACATTACTTACCATTTTTCAAGCTTAGATTTTCACGAATTTCTTCATGATCACATGGGTGAGTGAAATCAAAAATGCTGTGGCCGGTCAATTCCACCTAGAAAAATGAGGAAAACAAACAAACCAAGAATGGTATTTCTATCTTGTTTGCAGAAAAGGCAGAATAAAATCAACTGAGAAAAAGTGAAGAAATAAAAAAAAATACAAAATGTATTTATCTGTGCAATGAGTGAAATAGATAGACAGACAGATCGATGAAAATTTCATCTATCTTCAAACACACAAAAACCATATGAAGGAATGTGATAAAAGCAACATTAAAGATGGACAGCTCCATGTAGAACATATTGCAGTAATCTACATATGCAAGGATAAAAGTATAGATGACCAAGAGAAAGGATTCCTAGGATAGGAAACATTTACCACTGCATAGATACAACCTCATATCATTTCTTGGCAGGCCTTAATCAACGAGGAGGGAGATGGTTCTAATAAGCAGGTAAACAGACTGATAGTTATGAGGATCCTATCAATTTTCTTAAGAGTCACAGGATCAAAAGCTTTGCAGGTAACTGCCACTGTTTCATCTGACTTGGAGAAATCATTGCTGAGAATTCTGATCAAGCAAATTAAATAATTAACCACTTGAATGTTGTGGTCCATTGGTCTGCAGAGCTGCCAGCATAGTTGAACAGCGAGGAGGTTGGGGAGGAACATGGGCCAGTCCTGGAGTTTGGGGAAGGCTTGGACGAGGGCTCTGTGTCAGAGACAGAGAGGGGGCCAGGGCCATCTGGGAGTTATGTGCTGCCTCCGGAGCCTGCGGAGTCGGACAGCAGCAAGACAAAGGAACAGGCTCCCCTGTTCCCAGTGCGCATATGCACAGAGCTGCCAGAAGGCAAGAACAATTAAGACAGAAGGGATGACTCGGGAGTAAGACTTGGAGGTGATTGGCCCCTTCCATAGAACATAAAGGAGGAGCAAAGGCATGTGAAACTTTGCAGGAAGCAACTTGGTTCATGGTGGTCAGGTTACCTTCTGAAGCTCCATTTTGACTCTGCTCCATGTGGTCTTGCCAAGCTAATTGGCAGCGTGTCAAGAAAGATAAAGGTGGGTGCTTATCAGCCTTATCCCGAAGGACTTTGGCAGCGTACTGCAGGACTCCTTACAACTATTTAGGACTCTTTATGGGCTGCGAATGAACATAATTCACAGCCTTTGAAATAAAAAGAAGGTTCTGGGGACTAAGCATGTGCTTTTTACTGTCTCAGGAAGCCTATGTCAGAACATTGAGGTTGACTCAGCAGGTGCAGATGTGGGAGGAAATAGATGAAAAGGGACCAAATCCTTGCAGAATTCCCAATTTGAGGATGCATCAGAAGTTTTGGAGCACTTGAGCATGGGGTTTCTTTAGAAGCAAAGGCACAAGTACCTGTAACAGAATTATACAACAATCTGGTCCCAATTCCCATGGTACTCCCATTCCAGATGGAGATTAAAACATCAACTGAACTCCAAGAAAAATATGAATCTGGTCCATTAGATACCTGGCACATTCTGATCAAATAATGTCTTTCTTCCTGCTGAAGGAAGGGGCAGCCTGTTAGCTCAAAAGCAACCAGACAGTCATCTGATTCTTACACAGGACTGATGCTAACGTTCTCCACT
The DNA here is from genome assembly GCF_009769535.1 of Thamnophis elegans. Taxonomy (NCBI): domain Eukaryota; kingdom Metazoa; phylum Chordata; class Lepidosauria; order Squamata; family Natricidae; genus Thamnophis; species Thamnophis elegans. Next base: position 97,220,485 of record NC_045544.1, on the reverse strand, counting down.
TTCAAATTATGTTGAACTGTCCTGAGATAAAAAGCAGATCTAGCACATTATTACCTCCATGCGTTGGGCTTTCAGCAACTTAGGTCAATCTATGGCAGTCATGGTAACCATGTGAACTCCTGTGTTAATGCCACATTAAGGAAATTTAAAAACTGCTAAAATTATCAAGCTTGAAGACTCCATGGACACCTCAACCCCGGGCAATGAAGTTGCTGCATAGCAGGAAGTCCAGAAAGCAGCAACACATCCACCTGTTTCCTAGACCCCAATTTCAATCACGGGGATTCATATTCAGTTTTCTGGAGTGCAAAGCCTCTGAAAACCATTAAGGCTTCCTGAATGACAACTGCTATTCTATCCGCTCTGTTCAGGGATCACAGCTAGTTCTAAATTTGAAATCCATCTGGGCAAACCTCAGAGAAAAAATACTTCTCTTCAATCCAACCCTTGTCTCAGTTACATATGCCACATTGACTGCCTCACCCATGATAAGGTCATGAATGAGGAGTATTGCTACCACCAGCCTGGCTTTTAACAGTACCAGATGTAGACCATGGTCGATCATCCTGTGAACAGTGTTGTACAGACTTGCCCTTATTAGTAATACGTTCAAACTCACCCAGATCTTTAGTTGAACTCTAGACAATAATGGGAACCAAAACAAATCATCATTGTGAAATGAAAAAAATATAGGAAGCCAGAAGGAGGATGCATGGCTGAATCCTACCTGTACAAAATATCTCACACCCTCTATCCAAACCAGTAGTATGATTTATTGGGCAAATATACGCGTACAAATCCCTATTCTTATACACTACACAGCTATATGCATAGAACTTGTATGGCTTCAGGGCATCTTCTTGTGTCTCTAATCCTACACAAATGAATTGGTCTCTTCATGGAACAATGCTGCACATATAACAAGTATATTTTATCTCTCTGAGATATATAGAAAATATTTTGTTCAATCTTATTTTTTTTAAAAAATCCTTCACCAAGAGCAGAATGTGAGAAGGAGCAGAGAGTCATATCCAACTTTCATGAAAAATCAGTAGATAAAACTCTTACCTGTGTCAAGCCCATATATTTGCTGATGTTTTCAGATAAAAAGATCATGTCTCCATCCTGTGTGATGACAGTGATAAAACCCTCTAAAGCTTTCAGGTACAAGTTATCCAGCTGTTGATCTGTCTCAATTCCTCTCTCATTGTGGGTGCAGACTGTAGGCATGGGTTGTGGGAAACGGAGCCGAATGGAAGTAAAAAGGGAAAGATAGTAACCAATTAACAACCAAATCCTACTGATCCATCCCTATATGCAATAAATACATAATTTAACTAGAAAGTAACAATACAGTCATTTTAAAGTAATGGTAAATTATACAGTGAGACGTTGAATCTTATACCCAGTTAGCATTAAGTCCTAAAGAGGAGAGTGGACTGTAGTGTATATTCAATTAAATATACATATAAGATAGCACTAGAAATAGGATATTGTCTACTTATTGCATAGGAAGGAACATCACCAAAAATATTCAAAGATATTTATGTAGAAATTACATATGATAATTAATATACTGTAGTAGGATATAAATTTTGAAGTAATTCCTATAAATTCATTGCTCAATAAATCTCAATATATCAATCTCAGATTTTTAATAGATGGACTTTGTTAAGATGCGAATTGTTAATGTCAGGGAACTGTAATTCTTTGATCTCCGTCTTCAAGAAAACATCTTGCCTGATGTAGTTGCTGGAAAATTACATACATTGTAAGAACATTATCAGTAACACTATGCATTGGGGGAAAAAATGGATCATTCTAGAGTTTCCCTATATAATCCTCCCCAATGTTGATGCAATTACCGTACTTACTATTTTATCAGGACTAAGCAAACACAATTGTAGCACATTTCAGTATCATATATATAAATCAGATGTTAAGTCATAGTAACCCAAACACAGAATCATTACAGAAAAGAAAAATAGGTATAGGACCTAGCCATCCATGACTTCCCATTTTTAGCTTGTCATTTCTATCTTTTTTATTAGTTTATAACATAAAATACAAAAATACAAAATGAGAAAAGCAGGGGAGGAAAAAGAGAAGAGAAAAGTGTAGTGAAGAAGTGAAAAGGAACAAAAGACATTGACTTCCGACTCCTTTTGGTGTATTAGAAATAAGAAGTAATATCAAACCTCAATTTTTTACTTTTACATAATAGTATAAACTAACCATTGTTATAACAGCAAATCTACATAATCAGTAAAACCCAAAACCAAAGTTTCATTTTTTCCACCTCAAGCACAAAGTTCAGAAGTGGTTTTCAAGTAGAAGCGAAAGTACTTGTTTTTTTTCTTTTATCAAAGCAGTGAATTTAGCCTTCTCTGCTAACTCCATAAGCTTTTGCAACCATTCATCCATTGTGGGGATTAAAGTGTCCTTCCATTTTTGTGCATAAAATAATCTTGCTGCCATCAACAAATGTAACATGAAAGTTACATTCCCTCCCCCAAATTTTTTTCCATTAAATCCAAGAGAAAAGTTTTAATTATTGTTTTCATTCCTTTTTCATTTTGCCAGCTATTAATTCTTTCTTTTCCTTTATATTTGTCTTTTATTTTTCTTAACTTTGCCTTTTCTTGTTGACACATACCTACCATCTATAGCAGCAAACAAATTGATTCTGTTTTAGTACACTCTAGAAATGCAGAGAAACAAGTATTATGAGCTAGGAAGATTTTGTTACAAGTAATCACTAGTGGCAAATTTAATAGGGGGCTTAAAGGTCACCACTGTTTTTGATTCTCAGCTCTACCCTCTTATTTTGCAACATGGGCATACCAAAATGGGCAAAAAAGGAGGGAAGGTGTAAGAGTTATTGAGAATTGTATTTTCACACAATTACTTTTACATAATGTTTTACAAATAAATATTTCCTATATTTTGGTAAAATCAGAAAAGTTTGCTAGCATCACTGGTCACAGAAAACTACATTAATTGCTTCAAAATTAAGCAATCAAAGAATCATTTCCTCCTCCTCCTCCTCCTCCTCCTCCTCCTCCTCCTCCTCCTCCTCCCCCCCCCATCCCAAATCACATTTCAAATATAACTGAATCTCAGGATCAAACATGTATATTATGTAGAAGGTCTATTCACAGAAGGTAAAGCTAAAGTTCGTTAGGATACCGTCCCTCATCCTGGTTCCACCAAAGCCAATGTTCATGTTTGTTGGGGAGGTTTGGGAAGGGTCAATCAAATTGGGAAAAAGTACTAGACACTTATATAGCTTTATGTATTATCTTGACTGCAATTTTGGTTCATTAATGACATTATCTAGTATAGGAAATTTATTTATTTATTTATTTATTTATTTGTCTTGTATGCCGCCCACTCCCGGAGGACTCCGGGCGGCTCACAAAAGACAAGGGAAAGGGGGAAACGAGACAAAGACAACATATTAAAAACAAAGCCAACATTCACAGTTTCCGTGGAGATAGATGTTTCTCAGACCCCCCGGCCTGCTGGAACAGCCAGGACTTGGTGGCTTTGCGGAAGGCTGGGAGGGTAGTAAGGGTCCGGATCTCAACAGGGAGCTCGTTCCAGAGGGCCGGAGCTGCAACAGAGAAGGCTCTCCCCCGGGGAGTTGCCAGCTGACATTGGCTGGCAGATGGAATCCGGAGGAGACCTAACCTGTGAGATCTAACTGGTCTGAGAGAGGTAATCAGCAGGAGGCGGTCTCTCAGGTACCCAGGTCCGATGCCATGTAGGGCTTTATAGGTAGCGACCAGCACCTTGAACCGGATTCAGAGACTAATAGGTAGCCAGTGCAGCTCGCGGAGGATAGGTGTAACGTGGGTGTACCTTGGTGCACCCACAATTGCTCGCGCGGCTGCATTCTGGACTAACTGGAGTCTTCGAACACTCTTCAAGGGCAGCCATCTCTAGCAAATTACTTTCATTAGACGTTGGTGAAAGATAGATGGATATTTAACAGAAAGGACTGTTAACAGATATATACATACTTTTTAAAAAAATGCAGTGTTAAAAAACTACAAATTGTTATGATTTCACCAATTATCTCAGAATAGGCTGGAAACAGGGCTCAGTTTATGCACAGTATGTCTTCTAACACATTCATGCCCTTTAAAATGCCCTTTATGGAAGCAACAGCTTGTGGTAGTACAGAAATATTACCCAACAAAAGACTGGGTTTATTTTTTTCAATTTGGTTTAAAAATAACATGTGTAATTTTTCTTCTTCCAAAGGGATACAATTTTAAAAAACCAGGAAAAATAAAATTTGAGATTTTTTAAAAATAATATTGCAGGTCAATGTAGTCAAATATGTATCTTGGACTTTAAAAACTGATTTTAATCAACAAGGGCAGTGGCTAATATGATAATATGATAAGAGATATACATGGGAAAATTAGCTCATGGAAGGTGGGCTTATACTAAAACAATCCTAAAAGTGCAACTGCAAACAGTTCCAATGAAGAAAAAAAATGGAGTACCAAAGAATTCAATGTGGTTGAAAATCTGAAAATCTGAAACCTGAAAACAAACCAAAAGAAACAAAAAAAATTGGACATAATCAGGAAATGTAAAGAAGGATAGGTCACCAATGAAGTTCTAAAGTATGGTTCTGAAAGTACCTTATAGTTGTAGTAATGCTGTCAAGGAAAAAAAAAAGCTCAAAATGTGATGAAGTTAAGGGGGTGGGATGTTCAAAACTGCAAATGCCTTGGTGTTTTAAAAATAAAATAAAAAGAAAAGAATCATTATACCAATTTAGGTTTACTAGACGTCCCGCATTTGGCGGGACAGGCACACCTTCCCATAATTTTTCCCGCGTCCTGGGCCGTTCTTTAAAAAACCCGCTTTATTTTGGCGCTCGCAGCTCGCTCGCTCCCCCGCCCATCAGCTGCTAGCTCACTGGATTGTTCCGTTCTATCTACATTAAAAATATAAGCCAGCCCAGCCTGCCGCTCACTGATTGGCCTGGACTCCAGCCAATCAGTGAGCTGGCTGGGATGGAAAATTTTAAGCACGCGGCGTGTTTAAAATTTTCCATCCCAGCCAGCTCACTGATTGGCTGGACTCCGCTTAGCTTAGCACGCCACGCAAGTCTCCATGTCATTTCGTCTTGTTTTGCTTGCTGCTTAGCTTAACTGGTGAGTCACGGTACCGGTGGGAATCGGGAGGCACTGGGGGGAGGAGACGGTCCTCCTCTCCTACTTCTCCCCCTTTGCGGAGTTTCACCTCGCGCAGAGAACTTCCACTCAGTCCCGGAGCTTCTGCCGGCCCCCGTGCTGCGGTGGGAAGCGACCACGCCGCGACTCCGAGAGGTGTGGTCACTTCCCGCTGCCCTCCCCTGCGGCGATGGCTGTTTCACCTCATGCAGAGAACTTTCACTCGGTCCCAGAGCTTCTGCCATCCCCTGTGCTGCGGTGGGAAGCGACCATGCCGCAAGTCCGCGAGTCGTGGTCGCTTCCTGCCGTCCTCCCCTGCGCCGGCGGCTGTTTCACCTCGCGCAGAGAACTTCCATTCGGTCCCAGAGCTTCTGCCGCCCATAGCGGCGCCTGTGCAGGCACCGCCACGGGCGGCAGAAGCTCCGGGACCGAGTGGAAGTTCTCTGCGCGAGGTGAAACAGCTGCCGCCGCCGCGCTCTCCTGCGGGAGTGTTTGGGTGGGCGGTGCAGCCACCGGTGCCAGCAGGGTGACACGCATGGTGGGAAGATGGCTGTCCAGCTCTTCCTGGCGGCGGCTGCTCCTGCTCCTCCCTCCCTTCATGCGGCCTCCTGCCTCTCTCCTGGTCAGAGCAGCGCCACGCCCTGCCAAGAGCCACCGCCGGGCAGCTTCACCTGAGTAACTCCGGCGGTGGGAATTGGGAGGCTTCGGGTGGGCGGTGGCGCTTCCCTTGCAAAGGCCGTCCAAGAAGCGCCGCCGTGCACTCGAAGCCTCCTGATTCCCACCGCCGGAGTTACTCACTCATGTGAAGCCGCCCAGCTGTGGCTCTTGGCAGGGCATGGCGCTACTCTGGCCAGGAGAGAGGCAGGAGGCTGCGTGAAGGGAGGGAGGAGCAGGAGCATCCACTGCTGGGAAGAGCAGGCTGGACGGCCGCCTTCCCACCACGCGCGTCGCCCCGCTGGCACCGGCGGCTGCTCCGGCCCTTCTCTGGCCGCGCATCCAGTCTGGCCGCTAGGTGACCTCCCTGCAGCCTCCTCACCCGGCAAGGGGAAGGTTTGGGGCGAGGGATCCTCCGCTTCCCCCATCCCAGCAGTGGAGCGCGGGCGCCTGGTTGCAAATGTGTCTCCCTCACCTGCGCTTGAGACCCGCAGCCGAGGCAGCGCCAACGTCAGAGGAGGGGAGGGAGCCAGCTGAGGAAAAAAGACCCCCACCCTCTTCCCCTTCGGGGGGTCTCCCCACTTACCATCGGAGCGGTGGGACGGGGAGAGATCGGATCCAGCCCCCTCCCCTGCCTGGGTGGGCGGGAGGCGCGGAGGAAGGCGAGCAAGAGGAGGCGCCCAGGTTGCTGCGCCCGTCGCCGCCCTGCGCCTGTCTCGGTGCCTGTCTGTCAAAGCGGTGACGCAGAGCAGCCAAGTGCCGATTGGGGGGGGGGATGCCAGGCAAGGGAAGGTGGGGGTCGAGGAGCCGTCTCTAGCTCCGCTGGTGCCAACCCAGCCCTCCCCACTTCAGAGAGAGAGAGAGGGACACCCGCTGCCCAGTGCCCACCCCGGCGGAGAAGGCACGTGGGGCTTTGGGCTGGCGGGCACTGTGCAACAACCCCCCCCTTCCCCGTCACCTATCTTGCCAGCCCTGGCATGGGCCAGCGGGGTTCTCTGTGTGCTATTGTGGATCTAAGGTAGCAACCACACCAGCCTCCAACTTGCAGGCTTGCCAGTCCAAGCTGAGTCCCAGCTGTGTTGCTGATTGCGGGTCAGTTTTGCCAAGGTGGTTGTGAGAACGGCATTCATAGAGAAACTGGCTTCGCCTGTTACAGCAGTGATGGGGAAATCTTTTGGGCTCAAACATTCAGAAAATGTTTAATTTCACTCTCCTGGTTTGTGTGTGTGTGTGTGTGTGTGTGTGTTGCACACATACAGACATCCTTGACCAAAGAGAAGCATTTCTTTTTCAAATTCATTCATTAAAAAAGAATACACTTCAATCATACATGGTGTTAAGTGTTGCACAAAGAAACAACACAGGAAAGGAAAGAAGGGAGAGAGGGAAGAAAGGGGAAGACAGGGAAAGAGCAGAAAGACAGAGAAGGTGAAGGTAGATAGGCAGAAGGAATGAAGAAGGAAGAAATAGGAAGGAGGGAAGGTGAAAGGATGGAAGGAGGAAGGAACAGAAGCGAAGAGGAAGGGAGAAATGGAAAGAGCAGAAAGACAGAGAAGGTAGATAGGCAAAAGAAATGAAGCTGAAAGAATGGAAGGAGGAAGGAAGAGAAAAGGAGGAAGGGAGTGAGTGAGGAAAGAAGAGAGGATGGAAGGAGAAAGGAAGGAAGAGAGGGAAAGAGCAGAAGACGGATAAGGTGAAGGTAGATAAGCAAGAGGAATGAAGGAAGAAGTGAGGTGTCTTGAGGAGGGGGAAAACATTTAGTGACCAAAGTTACAATGGCATTGAAAAAAGTGACTGATGACCATTTTCACACTTAGCGACCGTTGTGACCATTTTTCACACTTAGCGACCATTGCGACCATTTTTCACACTTAGCGACCATTGCAGCATCCTCATGGTCACGTGATCAAAATTTTGTTTGGCAACAGATTCATATTTATGCTGGTTTCAGTGTCCTGGGTTGACCTTTTGACAAAATATAAAAATTTTAATCAAGCCCCCCCCCCCCCCCGTCAATGGTGTTCCTCTTTACCAATCTGAAAATCTGTTCACCTTATACCAATTGCTTTTGTGAAGATGCCAAAATTCAAGTAGTTAATAGAGAATAAGATTCTTGCCTCTACAGTGCCTGAAGATCATTTGGTCATCTTTTGCCATTTAATCTCACTTTACCTTAATTCAAAAGATTGTCACAAAGATAAAATCAAATAAAGGTATACTTTATATGTGTTAGACCAGGGGTCTCCAATCTTAGCAAGTTTAAGCCTGGAGGACTTCAACTCCCAGAATTCCCCAGCCAACTCTGGCTTAAAGTTGCCACGGTTGGAGACACCTGTGTTAGACTGTCATGCAAGGAATGAAGGGAAGAGAAATTAATTTCCTTAGTGCAATCACACTGGTCATTGAACCAAAGGTCAGGAAGTGAACTGGTTTGCTGACATGGAATGGATGTTACAGAGTATGGGGCTTTCTTTCTATTTAGTTAGTCAGTTCAGACTGAGAAAGCACAGCATCCAATGTCCCAGATGGTTTAAAAAAGAATTTAGTAGAGAGAATTCATGGAGGAGGAAGCCATCAGTCCATGTTACCTGTAACATTGCTGTGCAAAACTTCCATAGCAAAGGTTAATTATATGATATGGGGAATAAAGTATAACATGCCATATTATAGCATTTGGATGTTGGGGAGGTCAAAAACAGACAGTATAGTCATTCATTGATCCATCCATCCTATTCGTAGATAAGTAAGTTAAGAAATCTGGCTATGAAAAGAAATATGGGTACAGAATAAATGTCACCCATATTCCATAAATTATCTCTCAGCTAGTTACCATGTTCCTCTACTCTTTGTTCAATTTCTTACTTTTGTCTTACTTTTTCCTTTTCCTAAAAAAAATGCTGTCACTGGGTATGATCACCTCTATTGTAATTTCCAGTTAACTCATTCTGTTGCCAATTATTTATTTATAAAATTTATATAATCACCCATGTTACAAAATTGACATGTATGAAGTTATAAGGATGTGGAACTTGACTCTATATCCTGCTTTCCTGAAAATAAGACCTCCCTGGATAATAAGCCCAATCGGGCTTTTGAGCACATGCACTAAAATAAGCCCTCCCCCCAAAATAAGCCCTCCCCAAAAATATTGCAACACAGCGGCAGCCATGAGGTGACCACACTTGCCTTTTCCTGCACCTCAAAAATAATAAGACCTCCCCGAAAATAAGGCCAAGTGTTTATTTTGGGCGTCAAAAGAAAATAAGACCCTGTTTTATTTTTGGGGAAACACGGTACTATTTTTAACCTTACTTATGTGGAATTACTACCTTAGGGAAAGATTTGTGGTAGATATTTGTACACTTTTTACTCCTCACATGAGAATGTTAGATACATATTCAATTACAAAAATACCAATATCAGCACTTTGGGTCCCAAAAATCATCGGGGATCTTTCTAGGTTTCTGCATGGACTGGCAAACTATCTGCAAGTATATTGGTGGTGTCCTTTGTAAATAAATGCAGATGCTCTCTGGAAGGCCCCTTATTTAATAAATATATTATTTCAGGGATACTAAGGATTGGGCCAAGTTTGTATGCTAATGGAGGCACATAGTGATGTTTTCACAAACACAGTGCAATAATATTTTTTGAATTTGCTGTCTAGGGCAGCAAGTTCAGCTAGTGTTAATGGCAGCAGTTTGTTGCCACTCACACAATGTGCCACTGGCTTGTGCTTACTCTGTTTCAATCAATGGAACCATAGATAATGGCTGTGTGAGCATGTATCACATAAACACAACGTAAGTGCATGTGCAATGCTGGACAGCTGCTTTCCCCTCTTTTTTTTTTGGCCTTTACGCTTTTCTTTTCGCAGCAAGACCTTTCCCAACAACACAACATGTGATGTATTGTGAAAAGGTAATATGGGGTGCAGAACAACTTGCTCAAGGCAACAGGATGGAAGCATCTTTTGGAGTCTAGCTCCAGAGAGCAGGACTCAAAAAAGTGAATCTGATTTTCATCTGTACCTGCCATATATGGCAGCTACTTCCCTCTGCCTACTATTATAGCCGGCCCTATAAGAACAAAAAGGAAAGAAATGTGAAGACTTTGGGAAGCAGGAAAAATGACGAAATAGACTGAGAATTTGAAGCAGCTACTGGAACCATTGTCTTGAACCTCAATACACTTGAGCAGAAAAGGAAACAGTTTAGCTCACCCACCCATCTTGCTTGACTGTGGCTGTAAAATGAATATTGTCTTATGCTGTATTTAAATAATTTCCTAATGACATTTTGCAACAAGTGCCAAATATAGGCTCCTTTTCGGACAAAGGTATTTTCTAAATTAAGGTTTTTTGTTTGCTGTCTGCAGTTAGGTATTAGAGATGTGTTCCAAACAATGGAAAATGGAAGTTGCAGGAAAACTCCAAGCTATGCATATAGAAGTTATTATAAAACAGAGCTTTGGATAGGAACCACAGGAATTTAATTTAAACTAAGTCAGGCCATTGATTCAGGCAGATGTCCTTTTCAAAATTGCCAGTCAATCCACTTTTAAGACTGCCCATTTATTAATGACTGAAAAGCTTGCAGATAGTTAAAACAATAAAAAGTAAAACAAACATGTTGGGAAGAACAAATCAGATATATTATATTACAGCTGGTACTCTGTGGGACGATTCAGAAAACTAACTCAGAGTCTGCCAGAACAGCCACATTTTAAAGTCTTCCCTGAAGGACAAAAGGTTCAGGGCCAAAAGGGCCTTTGGGGCACTGGGCAGTGTACTATCCATAGCGAGATCCAGTTTGGTGTAGTGATTAAGGCAGGGTGTCAAACTAATTTCTTTGAGGGCCGGAACAGCATTGTAGTTCTCCTCCACAGGCTGGCTGGGGTGGGTGGGCAGCACCCTACTGGCCAAAATGGGGCGCCACCTGGATGGCCCCCTACAGCACTCTGATGGTCAAAACCTGGGCTGAGTGACATTCATGTTCTAAATTAAATATAACAAGCTTTTATTGCACTGTATTAACTGTTCATTTCATTTTTTACAGTACATAAAGCATATGATAAAGTAAGAATAACTAAGTCCATGGATGTATTGGAATGGACAGAATCTTTTATTTCCATCACACAGAGAACAAAAAAAATGCAGTATATGTCTGCGTGGCATAGCACTGCTACAGTATTGAAGATAATATTTGGGTAGGAATACATAAATCACTTGACTTAATAATACTGGAAGGTTGTGCTATATTTGAAAATGACAGTCTTGTTCACAAGGAAAATTATCAGTTATGGAGAGTCAGTAAAATGCTAATAATCAATATATAACAAAATCTTGTCTTCTTGGGAGAAAAGTCTACTGTAATATTCAAAGATAATATTATTTCATGCTAAAAATAACCTTTGTAAACAAGTTTTGATTGATTCTTACTGTCAGGATGTGCATGGTTCTAAAGGAGAAGAACATGTTTCCACAGATGCTCATTCATTTCCTGTACTCCAACTTTTTAGACTGTAGCTAAGAATTAATAATCAGATTCACTGTCCAAAAGTAAATGATTCAATTGAGATCCAAATCTGAAACTCAGTTTTAAAAAAGTTGTCTACATTTGTGTGCATTTTATTTTATTTAAATATCACTATGCTAAATATAAAGCTGTTTCATGGATGGTATCAATCTATCTGAAAAGTTCATAAACTTTCCCCTGAAAAGTTCATAAAAATGCTGGAAATATGGGGAAGTAATATAAAAATCATCAGAACGTTACACGAAAAAAATGTGTTTTAAGATTTCAAGCATTTCCACAAACAATGTTTGCATGGCACCAAAAGTAATTCCATTCCTATGGCCAATTTAGCTATGATCAGGGGTGGTATTCAGCAGGTTCTGACCAGTTCTGGAGAACCAGTAGTGGAAATTTTGAGTAGTTTGGAGAATCAATAAATATCACCTCTGATTGGCCCCACTCCCATCTATTTTCTGCCTCCCAAGTTCCACCTGATTGGGAGGAAATGGGGATTTTGCACAAAACTGCTAGATAACAAAGACATGGCTAGTGGACCTGAGAAAGTAACTTTCATTCAACGGTTAAAGCCAATTTGTTGCACGATCATTTATGGTATTTCTGGATTTGCTCAAAGGCCAACCCTTATATTTACAGTGATGAAGCTCTGCAAAGCTTCTAGGTAGCTATTTTCCTTGGTGGGAACTTGTATTGTCCCACCTTCCATATTTCGTTTTCAACCTTCCTCACTTCTGCAAAGAAGTTTATTCTACTGTTGATACACAGAAAATGACAGCCTTGCATCTCTTCTTGAAAGCAACTCTTCTGTATTGAAACACAAACCCTTACTAAACAAATGCATAGAAGCTGAATAAAAATATGTTAAGGATGCAGCTTGATGTAAAACATTTCTTCATTTTGTCCTATTGGAAAATGAGAAGGAAGAACAGTTTGCCTTGTGGCATTCTGAGTGGATCAATGTTATTTATGGTGAAAGGTATTGTGGGCAGGTTTTAAACTGGTTTTATATGAATGAGGAATAGAAATGGTGGCAAAATATGTTGTGCTTAAAGAAATAAATAGAAAAGAGTTCAAGCAGGAGATAAATCCTTAATATTTGTAGGAAAATGATATGCTACTAATTGCATTAAATGGGTACTAAAGTTGCTACACAAATTGTTTAGAAAAGTATGTAAATTGTGGAAAATTAATAAAATCTGCTGGAAGAGCAGGTGGCAGTCACAGATAGGAGAACTGTATTGTGTGCCAGTTTCACCCTTTCCTGGATCAGAAATCCTGAGTGTAGTCACTTAGTCATTCAAACCCTAGTCACTGTAATGTGCTCCACATGGGGCTGCCCTTGAAGAGCATTTGGCATGGGCAGTTCTAAAATGGCCATATTATGCCATTGTTCTGTGAGTTCCACGGGCTGCCAGTTTGCTTCCAAGTACAGTTCAAAGTGTTGGTTATTACCTTTAATACAGTCTCATTCCAATGGGACTGACCCAGCCCACCAATGCCAGCAGAAGAGTCATTCTTCTGTCTCATCTGTCAAGGAATTCTGGCTGGCAGCGTCCATGGTTCTTCCATGGCTTCTGCCCTTTGGAATGTCGTACCCCCTTCTCCCCCCTCCCTGGTGACATTTGCTTCCACCCTTCTGATCTCCATAAGAATATGACCTTGTTTTGCCAGATGGCTTGGGCCTCAAACAGGAAAATATCACGCTGGAGGTGGTTGATGGATTAAGAATCAGAATCATAATAGAGCTGAAAAGGACCTTGGAGATCTTCAAGTCCAGCTCTCTGCTCCAACAGGAGATCCTATACCACTTCAGACAAGAGAAAAACCCACCTCACTTTTATGCATCCTGCTCCCCCCTCCCCATCTTTTAACTGCAATTTTAGTTTTGATTGTAATTCTATTTTTATTGTTTTAGAAGTATTTATGTTTTAGAGTTTTATAGCTTTTAATGTTGTAATCTGTCCCAGAGTTGCCTCGAGGCAAGATGGATGGCAAATAAATCTAATCAATCAATAAAAATAAAATCTATATGATGAAAATTACAGATTTTCCAAGGTGTTTTTCCTTTTTATGATTTGCTGAGAAATTAGAAAACATAGAATAGTGCTTATCTTATACAGCATCTGATATTAAGTTTTCAAGTAATAGTTTGTGGAGTTTTTATACCCTGGTATTAGATGCATGAAATACTGAGAAGAAAAAGAATGAGAACAGCAGAAAGAGGACAATAGAATATACAAACCTGGCCACTCATTCTTTGAAGCACATTCTTGTTCATCGACATACAACCTCAATTGTCATACAATCTTCGTTACCGTTATTCAGAATTAACCCACAGTTCATTTGTGGATTTACTGCCAAATAATTGTTCTTGGGCTTGCAGTGGTGAAGTAAATTTGTTCATTTATATAATTTAGAAATTCCTGTGCATTATCTTAGAAATACTATATGCCAGTTTATCCAATATCTGACAAAAATTTGCATTAATTATAAACGGGATCAGCTGTAGCCCATGATAGCTTTTTGGCTGTGCTAAATACAATTCAGACATTTTCTCTCCCAACTCTCTTTTCTGGAATGGCTTTCTATCTGTTTCCTATCTCCCCCCATCACTTTTACCACAAATAGCCACAGGGCAGAGGGAGTTTCCTTCAGCTGCTTAGAGTAAAGGAGGGAGGGAGGGAGAGAGAGAGAGACAGACAGACAGAGAAAGAGAGACAGAGAGAACGTGCAAACGAAAAGGGAAACGAAATGAATTTCAGCAAAATGGGCAGCATAGAAGTTTGATAAATAAATAAAAATGATCCTTCAGAAAAATGACCAATATAACCTTTGTTTACTTAGCCTAAACTGAAAAGAGAAACATTCTCTGGGACTGTCTCTATTAGGGACAGGCAATGTGGTGCCCACAGCCCCTAATGAGCCAGTCGAAACCTCCCTTGAGGCCTAGGAAGTTCCCCACGCAACATGACTTCACTTATTTCCTTTGATGCTTTTAAGTTAAAAATATAAAAGGAAGGAAATATGCTGCAAAACAAAATACCATATTTATTTAAGAATGTCTCAAGGCTTCACATGGGACAATATACATTCTTAGAAAATAAAAATGGGAGCCACAAGAGATACACACACACCTGTTGAGAAAAAATGTAGACACCATCCTGGGGAGTTACTATGGAATATAGCAGGAAGCAATCTCACTATTTTGCTTTCTAATTAAAATATGTTTTGTGACCCACCTGGACAACTATTTTATCAACAAAATTTCCTTGCTTTTATATTGTTGTTCTATAGCATATTCTCAAAACTCTAGCCAGTAATCAAAAAGACCATTTTCTTCTGTCCTAGACTATCTCAAGTTAATCGCCTGGTTTATTTGGGGCAATCTAAAATGCTGAGGAGGGTTGATTATTATTATTTAAATGGAAGAACACTTCAGAAAACAAATGCTATAGTTTTAGGTAGGCAAACTGGAAAATCTTCCTGAAAGACAAATAAACCACTTCTATGTCATACCAATAAAGCTTCATGAATGTTTCCATTAAGTCAACAGGAGTTCAGCTCAACTTGAAGAAGTCTCTATATGACTTTTCTTTCTCTTACAGACCAGGGTTTGTAAACTCAAAGCCATATGAACATGGGCCTTAACTATGTTGATATGCATTGTCCAAGGCTAAAATGTCAGAAGTCACTTGAATTTCTTTTGTTTTATATATTTGCTTGGTTGAGCAAATTCTAGAAGTTTAATCCTTCATTAGATTTGCAGGGAAATTGGGTACTAAGGAGATCAGTCTTCAGGGACACATACTACCTGTACTGGTTTATGTCCTTTGCTGGTTATTTCTTCCCATAAGAACATCTGAACAAAACTATTCAGATTTCAACACATCAAAGTTGCTAGATAGTCTTTCTACAACTGGGATTTTCTGTCTTCATACATCAAAGAACAAACCCTTGCCCATATCTCCAGACCTTTGTGCTACTTTAGATGGCTACTAACCAACCATCCATAATAGAGCAAATTGATAACTAAAGCAACAGACTATGGCTGTTTAAAAGAAGACATACTGGTAAGTACAATATGTTAGATTGGGTAATGTAAAGGCACACACAGGCTAACAGTAACAACAGCTCTTTATTAACTCAGCAGCAACTATGTACAATCCAGCGAAGGTTGAGTCTGACAGCAGCCCTTTTATAGGGAGCTGTCAGACCCTTTGACCAATGAGATTAAACCTCTGTTCCTGCCAGAACAGAGGACCTTGGTGGAAACCATTATAGCTGATGCTAGTATCTAACACCCCTCCCCTCTTAGATGGAGTAATCTTACTGGTTACATAGTCACGCATGTAGGCGGGCTTTTGGTAGCTCTGCCTGACCTGCACAGTTCAGTCAGAGGGTGTTCCTTGGACAGGTTGGACGGACCTGTTTGCTCTGCAGGTCCGCTTGGTGGAAGCTCTTGGAACCTTTCACAGGCCACGGCTGGAGCTTCTAGAGCCGGTTAGCTTGGAGCTCTCTGCGGGCCTGCAACACAACCAGATAAGTTCCCTGGTACCCTCGGGCTTTATCTGCCTGTGGATGGAGTGAGTTCTTGCTCCATTTGGGTAGGGCTTTGACTAATTCGTGCAGGAGTTACCTCTGGTTGTCTAAGAGTGGAGTTGGAGAGGCAGCCACGGAGTTGGTCAATGTGCCTTCTCCAATTCTGACCGTCCTCGAGCTCTACAAGATAAGAGCGAGGCCTGGTGATGCCTATCACTGTGGCAGGAATCCACATAGTTCCTCAGGCATAGTTGTGGGCATAAACTGAATCCCCTAGGCTAAAGTTCAGAATCTTGCTTGTGGAGTCAGGGGGCAATGCGACAGAATAGTTTGGGTGTAGCCGGTCTAAGTGGGACCTTAGCCGGCGACCCATGAGAAGCTCGGAGGGGCTTCTCCCTGTAGTGGCACTGGGTGTGATGTGCTGAATTAGCAAATAGTGGTCAACCCATGTTTGCCAATCTCCTGGGCCCATCCTAGAGAGGGCCTCTTTTGCAGATCTCACCATTCTCTCCACCTGACCATTGGAGGCCAGATGGAATGGCGTGACCAGGGCATGTCTGATTCCCTGAGCTGCTAAGAAGGTCTCAAATTGCATGGCTGTGAATTGAGGTCCATTGCCTGAGACCAGGATGTTGTGCAGGCTGTGCATGGAGAAAAGTCTCTGTAGTACCTTGATGACAGCTTCTGCCATAGTGGAGGTCATTAGAAGTACCTCTAGCCATTTCGAGTAGGCATCCACAACTACAAGGAAAGTCTGGCCATGAATTGGGCCAGCAAAATCAATGTGCACCCTAGACCACGGTGCTTGAGGTCGCTCCACTCCTTAGCAGGCGCCTCTGGGGGAGCTGGTCTGGACTCCTGGCATGGTGTGCAGGTAGCCACCCATTCTTCGATCTCCCTGTCCATGTTAGGCCACCACATGTAACTCCTGGCCAAAGACTTCATCCTAACAATTCCAGGATCCCCTACGTGTAAAGTCTGTAATACTGCAATGCGCAGTTTTGGTGGAACAATAACCCGGTCCCGCCACAGCAAACAGCCATTTACAACAGATAATTCATCACACTTGCAAAACTACATTTTGAAATCAGACCCAACAGGCCTCTTGGGCCACCCCCTCCACACCCAGTTCAAAATTTGTTTAATGGTGGATCCTTTGCCAAATGGCGGGCAACGTCACTGGACGAGACAAGACCAGTATCAAGGCAGTCAATGAGGAGGACTGGCATCTCAGGGGTAGGGTCAGCAAGAAGTTCTGGTAGCGGGCAGTGGCTCAAGATGTCAGTGTGCCCCAAAGTGGCACCTGGTCAGTGGACGAGGCAATAGAAGTAGGTGGCTAAGAAAATGGTCCATCTGGTCATCCACGGTGATAATGACACAGGAGTAGGTCGGTCCCCAGCCAGCAAGCCCAGCAGCGGTTTATGGTCCGTAATTAGTTCGAAATCATGGCCATATAGGTACTCATGGAACCTCTTTACTCCGGCCACTGCAGCCAAAGCATCATGGTCCAGCTGGCTGTAGTTCCACTTGGCAGTGGACAAGGTCCTAGAGTAAAAGGCTATGGGAGCCTCGGTTCCATTGGGCATGCGGTGGCTGAGGATGGCTCCGACACCAAACGGGGAAGCGTCGCAGGTCAGCACCAATGGCAGGGTCTGGCTGTTCTGCACCAGGAACGTGTCTGCTGAGAGAAGTCTTTTTACCGCGGCAAATGCGGCAGCCTCGGCTCTGCCCCAGGATCACTTCGCGTTCTTCGCCAGGAGATGATGTAAGGGCTCAGCAATGGTGGCTTTCTGTTTAAGAAAGACACTGTAGAAATTAAGGAGCCTGAGGAATGCCTGTAGCTTGGTTTGATTGCGAGGTGTAGGGATGTCCTGAATTGCTTTTTTCATGGTCGGGTGAATCCCAGAGTCAGTGATTAGGTACCCTAAGAATTCAACCCTTGGCATGTTAATTTGGCATTTTTCTTTTTTGAGACGGAGGCCCTTGTCTCTAATTCTAGCCAAAAGAGTTCGTAAACGTTTGAAAAGTTACGCCTCATTTGCAGCTGATACCAAGATGTCATCGAAATATGAGACGACTCCTGGAATCTCCTGCAAAAGCCGTTCCATGATGCTTTGGAACAGTCCAGGGGTGATACTAACTCCAAATTGCAGGTGGTGACATTTGAATGCACCTCTGTGCATCACAATGGTTTGGGCCTCCGCTGTAGCGCCATCTACAGGCAATTATTGGTATGCTTGCACCATGTCCAATTTAGCGAATACTTTGCCGGGTCCTAGAGAATGTAGTAGGTGCTGTACAATGGGTACAGGGTAAGTGCTTTGTTGTAACGCTTTATTGATTGTGCATTTGCAGCCTGCGCAGATGCGGACAGACTCATTAGATTTGACAGGTGTCACTATAGGGGTCCCCCAGCATGTGTGATCAACTGGCTCTAGGATTCCCTGGCCTACGAGCTTATTTTAAAAAATATATATTTTTTAAAAATCAATTTCCAGATCAATTTTGGGGCGGAGAGCGAAAGGTACTCTCCTGGGTTTTAGCCTTATTGGGGCTATGTTGGGGTCCAAATTAAAAGAGATTAGAGTCCCCACATACTTACCCAGACTGGTGCCAAAGACGTCCTTGAACTCCTTAAAAATCGTTTCAGCGCTCTCGTCTTTCAAGCCGTTGATACTGGTCATTTCTAGGCCCAGGGCTTCGAACCAGTCAAGCCCCAGGATGCTCTGCAGGTCACCACTGACCACCATCACTGGGAGCTGGCCGCTGTCCTTCTTGAATTGCACCAGGAAGGTGCCCTGGCCCACAACAGGGACTTCCCCTGGTAATCACGAAGGTGGATGTCAGGGGCGCGTAGATGCTGCTTCTTCAGGCTAGGGATAGCCCGCTTGAGTGTAGACCATGGCATGATGGTCAGTGATGACCCCTTGTCAATCTCCATCTCGCATGGAGAGCCCTTGATGAGGACTGTGACCTTCAGCTTTTTTGACTGTCTAGTCCGGACTTGGCCAATTGAGGTGTGGTAGGTGACTCTGGTGTTGCCCTCTGAGTGCCATGGTAGCTTTTGCCATGCCCCTAGGTTGGGCATCTGCTGGCAGTTGGATCGGCTTCCAACTGCCACCGCATGGTGGGGTGCTCACTTCTGCAAACTTTGGCGATTTGCCCCTTTCGCTCCCAGCGCTGGCAGGTCGCATTGTGGAAACGGCAAACCAATCGGGCATGGTCTCCTCTGCAACTAGTGCAAGGCAGGAAACACTGTTCGAATTTGCGTGCCGGCTTGGTGCGGCTACTGCGCATGCGTCAGCTGTCATCTTCTTTGCCTTCTTTGCTCTCAGCCTCTGCAGTCTCGCGATGAACGCATGTTCTTTCACGCATCATGTGGAGTGCTTTGGCGCTGAAGGGTTTCTGTTGACTTGACAGCCGATTCGGATTCCCTGGCTTTGTCCAAGGCAATTTGTAGAGTGAGGTTAGATTTGGCAAGTAACCTCCTCTGTAAATTAATGTCCCACACACTGCATATGATGTGGTCAAGAATAAGCTCGTCAAGCTCTCAGAACTCGCAGTACGCTGCGGCCTTTCGTAGCGCTGCAACATACTCGATTGATTCGTCCTCCTTCTGGTTGCGAATATTAAATTTGTGCCGGCAGATGTGCTTAGATGGCTTGGGAGCATAGTGAGTCTTCAACGTCTGCTGGAAATGGACCAAGCAACCGATTGTAGCGGCGTTGGTTCTGACAGATCTTTGGCAGTTTTGAACACTTCCCGCTCACAGTAACCGAAGAACATGTTCTTCTTGCAGCCTTCAGAAAGGCTCATGAGGTCGTTGGCTTTGAGGAAGCAGTCGAACCTCAGCATATACAAGTCCCAGTGCTCGGTGACTGGGTCATACGGAGTCGGTGGGGCGTGCATGGCCATTTTGTGTTCTGAGGGCGTTTTGAGTTTGCTGCTCAAAAATGGCTGCTTGAAGCTGCGCTGAGCTCTGGGCTGGATTTACTTGCTGGATTGCTACGCTCTTTTTGGTTCGCCTAGTTGCCTTCCAATCCCATCCTCGTCTCCAGTGTTAGATCGGATAATGTAAAGGCACACACAGGCTAACGGTAACAACAGTTCTTTATTAACTCAGTAGCAACTATGTACAACCCAGCAAAGGTTGAGTCTGACAGCAGCCCTTTTATAGGGAGCTGTCAGACCCTTGGACCAATGAGACCTTGGTGGAAACCATTATAGCTGATGCTAGTATCTAACACAATATAAATAAAAATATGGTACATCACACTATAATATTCCTTTTCTGCTTAAGTGTCCCATTGAGATGCTAAGTGTTGATGGTGAAATTCAATTTCTTCATGCATGAGACTTAAATTGGGCAGCTGGATGATCAGAGGGTACCTTCAAAGAAAGGGATATCCTATAAAGTAGATCATGTAGCCTAATTTAATGCCTGCATCCATTGGATTTCTGACAGTTACTCCATTATTAAATGAGCTATACCCCTGTAAAGTATTTCAGGGAGGAATACCATTCAAATCAAGAACCAAGAAGAAAATGGGAACAATATTCTACAGCTATTGTTCAGTTAGCTTCCTGCAATAGTAATCTCAGCCAGGGCACCAGACCCCTAGGCTGAAGGTTTCCTTCCCAGCATTCTTGTTCAGCCGCCCACTGTGAAAAATCAAAGGGAAATGGGTTACTAAGTAAAGAAGGAACCAGAATAAAGCAAGGTCTGGTATACTGCACTCTTTTGAACTCCAAGACATGGGAATAACATTTCCTATTATGAAATGATACAAAAGACCACATCCAGACATTTAGGTGGCTTTAGCGAAGCTTACATTTTAGTCTGTGTAGTGTTCTAAAAAACAGGAGGATTGCTGAATTGTTGCTGTTGTTGTTGTTGTTGTTATTTAATCTTTGGTGAGATTCACAACCTTTGGGCTTGGTTGGTAGCTCAACAGCTCGAGTCCTAACCAAGGACCTAGGAACTGTCAAGGTAATGGCGGAGGATATAAGCTGTTCCAAGTAGGGTTGCTGTTGTTGTTGTTGTTGTTGTTGTTGTTGTTGTTGTTAGCAATATATATGAAATGACTTCCCGCTGTTCATTTTGATCAGATAAGAAGCAAACTGTCTTCTTTAATATAATTTTGTTGTAAGGAATTAATATCTGATAGAGCAGATTTCCACCAAAATATTTTCTATAATCTTACATCCCCCTCCCTGAAATAAAGTTCTATGTATAATATAGTTATACTTTTAAACCTACAAATCTTTATTACCAGCTAAGGTTTTAGCTTGAAAACTCTTCCTTGTTTCAAGTAAAAGATTTAACTTAAACATTATTTTTATAAGGGAATGCTACAAAAATGTGACAAAGCAGCATAAGATATAGACCAAATAATGGAAATATTTTGATTATTTTATTTTGGTAATTCCCATTATTCTTCAGGCAAGAGAATGAAGGCACCAGGTTAAGAAGCCTGGCTTAAAGTTTTCTCAATCTTTTAAAATTTCACCTAAACAGATATTCCTGATTTTTTAACCTTTTATAGAGGACTGTATTTACAACAGGTACTTTGCTTTACTGCATTTATTTTTTGTCTTCCTCCTCTGTCTTGTTTTGCATCTACCCATTAGCTAGCTCAAAGTCTGTGGATATTCTCAGTCATCCAGGTCATGGTTGTCCCATAGGTGCTTTTTCAGGAGGCAACTGGACTTTCTTGTTTTTTCTTTTGAAGACGTTTTGCTTCTCATCCAAGAAGCTTTTTCAGCTCTGACAGGATAGTGGCGAATGGAAGGATTTATATTACTTGCAGACAGCTGGTAATCTGGATCCTTTTAGTGGGTCTAGAGAAACTAGGAGCACTACTCAGGTGACCCTGAAGCCACAGATAAACCTCCAAGTGCTTCAATGTATTATGCAAGTTGTAAACAGAGTTTATGCTGGGAAAAAATAACTGAGACACTTAACTGAGAATGAGCAAAGGATAAACTTTGAAAAAGAACTTGCCCCAGAAGAACAGGAAAGTATACAGCGCTCATTTTGTTACTGTTGTAATTCAAACTGTTTAAGTCTCCCCCTCCATTTGATTCATGAGAGCACTTAGCCAAAAGAATGATGCAATCCTTTGATTCAAAATGTTATCCCATTTAATTTCAAGGCAAAGAACACAACTTCCAACAATTGGGAGGCTTCCTTTTAAGTACCTGGCATAACTGATTCTTTCAAGAAAGGAGGAAATGGAAAATATAAAAAATCAACCATGTTTGTTGTATGTTGGCATTCAATGGAAATCACAGATTTCTAACTCCAGATATGCAATACAGGTATCTCTGCAGCCAGGATGAATTCACGAAGATTTAATTTACTTCCCTAGGTTTGGCTCTCTGTTCCACAAAATGTCTTAGGTATAATGGGTAGCTCATGGATTTTGATTTTTGAATTATATCTGGGGGCAAATCCAAAATGGAATCTTCTACATTTGCAGCCTAAGACTACTTTCTCCAAGCTTTCAGAAATATTAAATTAGCTAGGAATTTTGGGAGCTGAAACCCAACAGAGCTAGAGTGATCCAGGCTAAGGAAGAATAGCCTAGTTCCAGTGTGCTTTCCTCTTCTGACCAGCATTATCAAAGCAACAGTTCAGAAACAAAATAATGATCCTGGGCTCTATTTCCTTTCTAGATAGCTAGGAAGAAAAAGAAATTTGTTTTATAATGGCCATTGGCTCATATACTGTAGCTTAAAATGTTATCTTCACTAATGGAGTTGCTCACCAAGTCTTTAAACAAGGGCCTTTTCTTATTAAAGATTTCAGTGCCTGATGAATTTCCTAGGATCTTCTACACAAAAGTAAGGACTCTTACCTTTAAGGAATGACCCCTGAGAAAAGCAAGCACACAACTAGAGTTCTATTATACATGTGAGATACAGAAAATTGTTCCAGTGAAAGGATGCTACTTATAACAATACCCTTATTTGCAAATAATCTGACTTATTAAGATTTACTTTGCTGTTTCAAGAATTTTCATATAAACATAAAGTTAGAAGGAGTTATCCATGCCATTAAGTCCAATGTCTATTTGGGGCAAGAAATCAAATTAAATTATCCTGAACAGATTGCAACTAGCTTTGCTAAATATATTCAATGAATGCTACTATCTCTCCCTGTAAATGGTCCCCCTGTTTAATTATTTTTTCATCTTAAATCCATTATATATAAGGCAGTTAAGCTAGATGTTATAATGTAGAGCATTGAGGCTATATTGAATGGTATAGTTTGAGAAAGCAAATAAATAAATGATAAATATATAACTATCACAAATGCACATATAAAACCATGATTCAAACAGAATGTGGATGTAAAATTTCAAAATTCAATTGTTAAAATAAAAATGGGCATACTACTGTACTCTTTCCATGAAAATATGTATATATTTCAGTTCACAGAACTTTGTTGAACTGAAAACCATTTTTTTTCCTATTTAACACTCCAGATAGTGAAGAAGGGAAAGATTAAAAAAAACTCTCACGCAGGCAGTCATATCATTGGTCAGACCAAAGCTATAATGACCACTAGGTATTAAAATAGTGCATGACAGACAGAATGGCTGTTGTTGTGTTATTGTATTGTACTGTATTATTGTATAGATGTATTATTGTACAGTGATTTGAATTACTATAGCTGCTCATAAATATAATTATGCAGAATAATTCATCAAATTGAAGTGTCTTTATTCCTTCACTGAACTGTTGTAATATCTAATCCCTAGTGTAATGTTTCTCAACCTTGGCAACTTGAAGATGTCCGGACTTCAACTCCCAGAATTCCCCAGCCAACATTCACTGGTTGAGAAACACTGTCCTAGTGTTTTATTCAGGATTAGAAATTCTGCAGGCCCAAAATCATTTTAATTCAAAATTTCCATGTTTAGTTTTACATATTTACTCCTTATCCGTGTGATAAAATAATGAATTTATTTTCTTATACTACTAAAGCAATATGCTTATTTTATTTATCACATTTTTGATCATCCCTTTTAGCAGACTAAAATGTGAAGCCACCTATCAGACACTTCTGTCAAAAAGATCACAAGTCTTTGATGACCTTCAGCTCATGTAGGAGGAAATGAATTAAGTTTAATAAATTTAATAAATGGGAAACAAGATGAGCTGCTGGGTCATCAGATAATACAATGCAGTTGACCATGGTTGAAACATTTTTTTCTTACCTGAAGACAATAGTTTGTGTGTCCGTAAGAAACTGATTGCAAGCCTCATAATAGATGCCTTGTCCAGATGTGAGCTAATGTTGTGAGGCAATGGTAGCTCATGGGCCAACTCATAGAATACTTCAGTTTCTTTGCTTCTTCTGCATCGTGCTGCATCCCTTGATTTCTCTTTCCTTCTTTCAGAACTGCTCCTGTGACAATAAAGGAAAAAAGAAATTTCAACCCAAGAAGTATGTTATGGTCATATTCACATACAGGTAGTCCTTGAATTACAACCACAACTGAATCCAGAATTTTGGTCATTAAGTCATTTCAGTTGAAAGGCAAGTTAACCTCCAACTGAATTCAATTTCACACTCATTTTTACATACAATAATACAACAGCAGAGTTGGAAGGACCGTGGAGGTCTTCTAGTCCAACCCCCTGCCTAGGCAGGAAACCCTATACCGTTTCAGACAAATGGTTATCCAACATCTTCTTAAAGACTTCCAGTGTTGGGGCATTCACAACTTCTGGAGGCAAGCTGTTCCACTGATTAATTGTTCTAACTGTCAGGAAATTTCTCCTCAGTTCTAAGTTGCTTCTCTCTTTAATTAGTTTCCACCCATTGCTTCTTCCTCTACCCTCAGGTGCCTTGGATAATAGTTTGACTCCCTCTTCTTTGTGGCAACCCATGAGATATTGGAACACTGCTATCATGTCTCTCCTAGTCCTTTTTTCATTAAACTATGTTTTAGTCTCCAGTCCCCTAATCATCTTTGTTGCTCTTCTCTGCACTCTTTCTAGAGTCTCCACATCTTTTCTACATTGTGATGACCAAAACTGAATGCAGCATTCCAAGTGTGGCCTCACCAAGGCATTATAAAGTGGTATTAACACTTCATGTGATCTTGATTCTATCCCTCTGTGTACGCATCCTAGAACTGTGTTGGATTTTTTGGCAGCTTTTGCACACTGCTGGCTCATATGTAAATGGTTGTCCACTAGGACTCCAAGATCCCTCTCACAATTACTACTATTGAGCAATGTACCACCTATACTGTACCTGTGCATTTCGTATTACATATTATTATGTAAATTATTAAGTGAGACACATTGTTATTAAACAGAGAAGATTGCGGTGATGGGTGCAATCATGATGCGACAATAGCATAAGTCACTGTGAGAAGGGTCTTCATTTCAAGGACTGGATGTAACTGGTAAATCTGTGCAAACGCCTTTCTTGTCAAAGCTCACACCCAGTCTTGAAACACAGGTTAACAGTCCAGATCTTGTACACCAATTCTAGCTGGGGAACAGCCATCCTGCGTAGAACTAGAAATGAAAGTTCCTTAATCTGAAAAGTCCAGATTTTTTTTTTTTGCTTAATTAGAAAGGCCACATATCATCATGGCAAATCACTCTGTTTATTATTATTATTTGTGTTTAAATCTTTCACTACACAAATCCAGGCCAGCTTACAACAAAGTCATTCACATCTTTCTTTGCTCATAACTATATTACAGTTAAGATGCTTCTAGGAAATTAAAACTTTGCAAACAGTGAAAAGATTTAATTGGCCACAGGAACCAGAAATAGCAGTATTGTGCACTAGTATTCACAAATTTTGCTGCAGTAGTTACTGAACATTTGCCTGTAGTTCCATGCACTCCTGCAACAGAAATATGTATCAATAAACAGTATTTTAACATTTCAAATAGCAATGCTTCACAGTGCCTTACAGATGTCTCTAAGTGGCTTATAGAGTCAGCCGTGGCATGACAAAACCGCGCTCGTCAAAAAAGCAGTGGTTAAACCGCATCACTAAAGCCGCGACGTCATCACCGCGCGTCATCACCGCCGTGACAACAGCGTGGCGACAGAAGGGCGTTCTACATGCTTCGTTCTTTGCCTCCAAAGGTAGCCCTCCTCCTCCAGCTGACAGCGGCAGCAGGCACGGGGCAAAGCGCGCCTGTCCGCCCTGCTTTCTCGCTCCTCCGTCTTCTTTCAGCAGCAGCTGGAGGAGCTGTCAAAACTTCCATCTCCACCCGCTCGTCCGCCGCCGCCGCCTCCACTTCCCGCGACGGCAGGGGGAAAAGGGGGAGGAAGGGCGCCCAGCCAACTTTACAAGGAAGCGGTGGAACTCCACAGCCTGAGAGCAGCTCTCGGAGGCTGCGTCGCCCGCCTGCCCGCCCGTGAGCGAGCGCGCCCCAGAGGAGAAGGTGGCCGAGGAGGACCCACAGGAGAAGGGGAGGACCCGCAGGAGAAGGGGAGCCGCGGTGGCTGAGGCTCTCCCGGGGCCGGCAAAGTGAGCTTGCCCGGCGGAGGCAGGCCGCCCTCTTCTTCTTCAACAACATCTCCTTGGACGGGTGGCCGCCCGTCCAAGCCGCCCGTCCAAGGAGATGTTGTTGAGGAAGAAGAGGGCGGCCTGCCTCCGCCGGGCAAGCCCGCTTTGCCGGCCCCGGGAGCGGGTAGAGATGGAAGTTTTGACAGCTCCTCCAGCTGCTGCTGAGGGAAGACGGAGGAGCGAGAAAGCAGGGCGGACAGGCACGCTTTGCTCCGTGCCCGCTGCTGCTGTCAGCTGGAGGAGGAGGGCTACCTTTGGAGGCAAAGAACGAAGCATGTAGAACGCCCTTCTGTCGCCGCGCTGTTGTCGCGGCGGTAGGGTCATTTTTTTCTTAGCACTTTGGATGCCGCTGATTTGCCTCCGCACTTATGTCGGCGTGGATAAGGGCATCGCGGTTTTGTGGTGGAACCAGAGTCAGCATATTATCCCAACATTATGGATCCTCATTTTATTAACCTTGGAAGAATGGAAGGCTGCGTCAACTCTGAGCTCATGGGTATTGAACTGCTGGCAGTCAGCAGAATTAGCCTGCAATACTGCATCCTAACCATTGCACCACCATGGACATGTGGCTAATGGTCCATGAGATGCACCTACCGTAAAGTAAACTCATGAGTACAGTAATAGTAGTGGTGAAATCTAAATTTTTGCCCACCAGTTCTGTGGGCATGGCTTGGTGGGGGGGAGGAGGTGTCATGTGACTGGATGGGCGTGGCCAACTTTTTTCACTTTTTAAAGCATTTTTTTCCTGCTGGTTTGGGAGAACAGGCAGGAAAAATGCTTTAAAAAGCAGGGGGGGGGGATTTTCTAACAATTACGCAGCTCACAGCTGAACCACACGATCCTCAGAAGTTTTATTTTTACTACTGCTTCACAGAACCAGGGACAATAGTCTCTACCGGTTCGACCGAACTGGGCCAAACTGGGAGGATTTCACCCCTGAGTAATAGGCTGCAACCTGCCATGCTAACCCAGGAAGAAAAGCATATGGCTCAGTGGAGACACACCTAAAACTGCCTTTAAATTTGAGCATTCCAAAAAAAGCTGAAGTACCAGAAATGCAACGTTCGTCATCTCAAACAATACAAATGTTACCCAGTGCAAAGGTACATTTTGAAACCCACACTTTTCCAAGTTAAATTAGTTATGCTTGAGATGAATGCAATTTTTATATCTAAAATTTACCCATACTGGCATATAATTGGAAGCAATCAAGTTTCTTGAGATTTTTAATTACTTAAACACACAGGATATACATTTGCTTACAACTGTTAAGCTACTGAAAGCAGAAGCCCAAATGTATACTTACGTGTTCCATCAGGAATAAGAAATATAAGAAATTTCTAGGATGGATAAACATTTTCTATTTCTAAATAATAGAAATAATGACCTTCATATAAATACATTGTATTTAAACTCTTGTACCTTAGCTTCATATGAATAATCTATTTGCATATAGTACATTTCCTTCCTCTTTCAAGATGGAAAATTTCATTTAAACTCTTCTTAACTATAATTTCCCATTCAAATTAGGTTATATAATCATGATTTGAAGCTGTTTAATATTCTGTCTTATTGGAAACTTGTAAATGAAGCTTTCCCATTAGGATGAAATAGGAAAATATTTTCAACTCTATGATTTACCTGATCCCTTTACAAAGGGAAAGTGATATGGCTTCTTGAGCCTTCAGAAGGCTCATTCATATTATAGCTTGTGTTGAACAACACAAAAATTGTTCAGAGTACACGTAGTCCGTGAGTTAGGACCACAATTGAGCCCAAAATTTATATTGCTAAGTGAAACATTTGTTAAGTGAGTTTGCACCATTTTACAACTTTTCTTCCCACAGTTAAGTGAATCATTGCATTTGTTAAGTTAGTAATATGGTTGTTAAGTGAATCTGGATTTCCCATTAATTTTGCTTGTCAGAAGGTCACATGATCCTAGGGCATTGCAGCCATCATAAATATGAACCAGTTTCCAAGCATCTGAATTTTGATCATGCAACCATGGGGAGGCTTCAACGGCCATAAGTGTGAAAAATGGTCAGAAATAACTTTTTTCAGGGCTGTTGTAACTTTGAACAGTCACTAAATGAACTGTTGTAAGTTGAGGACTACCTGTATTCTTTACCTTTGATCTACTAATCTTTGTTGTAATACAGAAATCTCTAATGCACAAAAACACATTATGTAAAATGGAGATGAGCAACCTTTGAAAGTCTCCCAAACTTTTATGTGGATGTGGGGATTTTATTCCCTGATATTTTGACATTGGCAGAAGGAACAGCGCTAACATTTGGCCTTTTCTAGGTTTTTATAGATAGCAATTAAAAAAACCATGAAAAATTGTATCGCCACAATGTGAGCATTTTGTCAATCAGTTTTAGTGCTACTTTTTGAGATAATGGAACTATTATTTGTGTACAGTGAAAGTTGGATGTAACTTGTGAGATCTAAGTTTTCCATTTCCACTACATGCGCCTTTCCTATGTATCAGTTTTTCAGAGTTATTTTAATCAAAGGAAGGGGCAACAATTATCTGCTTTATTGATATTATAAGCTTGCAGAAAAATGCTATTAAAATCAGTGAAAAACAATAGCTTATTTTTATTTAGTTCCAGAACCATGCACACCACAAAAGTTTAACCTTAATTCAGCCACACGCCACATGTACAGGATATAACTCTATGTAAAACACTTCAATTACTAAGTTATTTAATGAAATGGAATTGCTTGTTCAGAAACTTGTTCTGAATCAGACAAATGCTGAAGATAAACACTATTACTTGAAATGCTACACGTGGACGTCCTATAAGGATAGAGATGACTGATTGGGCCTTCACAAACCAGGTTGTAATCTTCTGCAGGGCTGGCAAGTACCCACAAAAACTAAGCATTTGTTTAGGGCAAAATAATAATAATAATGCTTTACTGTTATTTAGTGGTCAGCTATATTTTTAAAGCTAATATTTGGTAGCTGTACTACTGATCTAATATGCTGAAACTGCTTCAATCTCTGATAAGGCACCTTCAATCACCATTGTTGCTGTGGCTCCCTGAGATTATACTCCTGGCAGTTGTTTGTATAAGCAAATCCCTGGCGAATTATGGTACATATTTAGCCTGGAGAAGAAAAGACTGAGCAGAGACATGAAAGCACTCCTCAAATACCTAAAGGGCCAGTTGAAAACCTCTTCCCTAGAGAGCAAGATTAGATCAGTAGGGTTAAAGTTACAAGACAGTTAACTTCAGTTGAATATGGTAAACATGTTGATCTATTGACCACCATTTTAAAGCATAATGATGACCGTTGCCATATTTTGTGGTATTTGATTATAGTACAATATTTACCAATGTTCTGCAAGAGGAAACATCTCCTGTTCCCTCTATAGAGTCCTCCATCATTTAATGTAGAAATCCTTTTGTATTATATCAAGGCAATGTTCTTCAGCTTTTATAGCTTCCTCTATATTAATGTATATTTTCACGCTTCATGTATAAATTCACTACTGGATTCCCTCATCTCAAAGGTCAAGAATCCACAGTTAATTAAGCTGTCAAATATAAGTGCTGCTGTCAAAAGGCTTGCTGGTACAGCTTCAAATGTTAACTTGCGGAACAAGAATAGCATGTTTTAATGCTACTAAAAGATAAAGGTAAGTATGTTTGGCTTTATGTACACACGGAAACTGCTGACCCAACTGAGTGGACAAGCTGAGAAAGTGAACACTTAAAGGTATTTCCAACATTATGATGAAATCCATTTTCTTTTGTCTATTGCAAAATTTACTCATATTTAAGAGAGAACTCTGAATTTCTGAAAACCTCTAATGACTCATCAATATTTAAAACTCAGGTGGCACTAAAGTTAATTAAAATTTCATCTACCAAGGAAGAGTTTTGCTTATTTTTTAATTTAAATGTAGTCAATATTGACACACAACATTCTTACAATGACGTATGCACATTTTATGGAAACCAGACTCCAAATCTACCCTCTTCTTGTGTAACACATTTCTTCTTCTAGGACACACTTCATTTTGTAACTAGTTTTTCTACCAAACTATTTCAAAAATTTAACTCAGGTTATTTCAAATATGACACCAACTGCGCGTTCAAGAAAATATATGCTAATTTGTCCATCAGACAGAATACAGCTCAACAATAGATTATATCTACAGCACATCTCCTGTGGTTGCTAAGAATTGACACCAACTTGATGAACATAAACAATCAATCACACACATACGCACATGCACACACACTTAAAAGAAAAAGAAAATCCTGAATGGCAATCTGCAAGTGAATAAACAAATAAACATACATCATTTCTTTCCTATAACTATCTATTCTGAAATAGCCTGTAATAGCCTATTAATGACTTTTGTCATTTTACCCTTGAAGGAATGACAGCTATATGGCAGCCTTTATATTGTCAGTTCAATTGTCAGAATGCAGACTTGCACACTTCCTTCCATATAATCACTGTTTCCTTGCACTTTTTATGAATTTTGTTTATGTATAGAATTAAAATGTGAGTCACAATGATGCTAGAGAAGTACAAATAATATGGGGTACAGAAGGTCTTTATCATTCATTTGTGTATGGAAAGCCTCAAGATTCTAATCTTAGACAGTCTTTCACTGTATCCATCAGTCATTTATTTTTGACAGATTATCTACAGATTTGCAAAAACATGATTACCCAGAAGCTAAACCTGCATTGCTGAGATCTGCCTGTAGATAAGTCAACTATTTACATAATCTAAAAACTGCATACCAAAAGCTAAGATTTATCTTTTCTGAAAAAAGTAATGTAATGTAATGGTAGCCAAAGTGTAGTACAAAGGTCTCTTAGCTGAATTTTTAACGTGCATCTCCCTCAATCACTATCAGAAAGATATCAATATGAACCTCTGTATATTTACTCAAAAAATGTACTCGCTACTCACAGCTTGAGCTTTCCCATTTGTAACTGATCATGCTTCAGTCTGAAATGAGAAAATATAAATATAGATCAGGCTCATTTTCCATTAATGTACCTCTTGAAAATGACCATTTCAATGCTGTTCACATTCAGGAATCTATGCTTTCAAATAGCTATTTAATATAGATTGGTATCATCTTAAACATCATTGGAAGAATTATATGAAAAGGAACATCACATGCTTAGAGTGAAAGACACCCTAGTCTTTTAACTATCTACACAAGCTAGTCCTCACACAATTGAAATTAGCAATTTGGTAGTAAGTTAAGGTGGTGTTTAAGTGAGTTGCCACATGACCAGTCCGGATTTTATAACTATTTTTACAATGGTCACAAAGCAAGTCACTACAGTGAACCATTAAGAAAATCCAGCTTTCTAATGGGCAAACTAGAAAATTGTGATCACATGACTGCAAACCAGGGGTGGGCTGCTGGGGGTTCATACTGGTTCGGATGATCCTCTAGCTAGGATTTTGCCCAGTTCAGCGAACCCCCAAATGCCCCCCTGGCTTGCCATGCCCCTCCATCCCCGCCCCTCCCAGGAGTCTCTACGTGGCCCATTCATCATGCCAGGGCCCATGTGGAGGTTCAGGAAGGGAAGAAAATGGGCCTACTGGAGGTTCTGGAAGTCAAGAAATTGGCCTGTTTCTGGTCTCCAGAGGGTCTCCAGAGCCCGGGGAAGCAGTTTTCACCACCCCCGAAAGCCCCGGAGCCTGGGAAGGGTGAAAAATGCCCTCCCCAATGGTGCAGGAGGCTGACTAGGCCATGGTCACCATGGTCATGCCCACCCAGCAACGGGGCAGCAAACCTGTTGCTGCAATTTTTGAAGCCCATCCCTGTTGCAAACCAGTCATAAATGTGAGCTTCTTGCCAAACACTTGAATTGTAATCACATGACCATGGGGTGGTGCAATTTGCAATGGTCATAAGTATAAATACAGGTTGTAATTAATTTTTTCTGAGGCTGGGTTAAGCTTAGGGTGTTATTAGACTATAGCATGCAAGTGTATGGTACAGATGGTTTCTAAAAACTAAAATAGCTGTCTGAGTATGAAGTACTTCTAAGAAAGAGGAAACATCAAATAGGTCATCTACTCTGGGACTCATAAAAAGATCAAAGTATTAAAGTCTTAATCAGAGCCTACATCCCCAATGAACTTCCCCTTATTCTCATTGCTAGGTTTACCCTTCCTCTTCTCATACATCACAGCCACATTCTTACACCCCCTTCCCAATCTATTTCATCTAGGGTTATCAGACCCTCAGTAAAATATCATCTTTTTTGTCCTCAACTCCTACTTCTGCCAGGCATAGCCTTAAAATCAAATATTGTCAGGCTTTTTGAATGTCCCTTCCTGAAGTTTTTCTGGGCAGTGAAGCACTTCCCTAGTAAGTGCCAATGACAAGTTGAAAGCTCAGGTCTGTGATCTCAATTTATTTATTTATAAAATTTATAGGCTGCCTCTCTTGCTTCAATATAACTCTGGGGGGGCTTACAAGTAGCCTCCCAGGCTTTTTGCTGCTGTCTGAAATTGAAAAGACCTTAATCAGTTTCACAGAAAAAGACTTTTGCCTCCTAACTCTATTGCATCCATTTGGAAAACCTAATTTCATATACACGTTTGCCTAAGCTATTTTTTACATTTTTACTGCAATTTTTGTTGTGGATAATAAGAAAATTAAACAATATATCCTCCCCACACCTCTAAATTTGTCCTTTTTTCCAATTGTCTGTATCTTCCAGTTCCTTTGCCTATTCAGATATCTGGTAACCTTAACTCCATCCTATTATAGAATCTATTATAGCAGTGTCAGAGTTACTGAATCTTGCAATGTTGAGAAAGATAAAATGTTGGAAGACATTTGTACAGGTATTATGAACCTAACAATATTGGCCTTCAGAAAGCTAATATTCCATTTAGGACCTCTTCACAATTTCATTCATTTTCTGGTAAATACCCTCAAAGACACTAAAACAACATTTTCCTTCTTAGGTTGTTGATGAATCATTTTCTGATAAATAATTTCAAAGTCTCTTCAAGATCTTCCAAAATACTATGACATCTACTTTTTATAGTGCAACATTTTCTCTTCACAAGAGATTTTCCCTTGGCAAATCTCTTTACTTTTCAAGCAGAAGTAGCTAGTAATGTCCCAAATTGCCAAACTTTGGTTGGAATAATAGACCTTATATCTTATCAGTGTAAATTAGCAAACATACTATGAAAGCCTTTCTCAAGCTAACAATCTCTCAGAATTCCCAGAAAATGTGGTTGGGAAGAATGTACTATGGCTTCAACACAGCTATCTCAAAAATGAATGAAGGTTATTCTTTGTGTGGTTTTAATTTTTGGGTAGCTCAACTAAGGATGAGGAAACACTAATCTATGAACCAGAAGCCAGATGAGGATGTCCAAGGTCTATCAGTCTACAATTTTGAACTTTCTCAAAAATAAGTAAATCTAGCTCCAGGTTTTTGCAGATCATTATATTTGCCCCTTCTTTTTTCATCCATACTTTCTTTTATTCATTTCAGCAAATCTTTGCCGTTGCCTTCTTCCCAAGGCTGAGAGAGATAGTAACTGGTCTAAAGTCACCCAGCTGGCTTTATGCCTTAAGCAAGACTAGAACTAATGGTGTCTTTTAGCCTGGTGCTTTTAACTACTACCTCTAACTGGCTGTCCGGACATGTCTATCTATGGCCTCATGCACATTAAATTTATTATATGGCAATGGATAAGAACATTTTAGAGATGCAACTATTTTGTTAACTCTTCAATTTCCAGAGTAAGCATTAAATATTCAGCAGGTCCAATGTGAACAAAAGTGTTCTGTTAATGTAAGAGTTCTATGCTATATTCAAATCTGCTTCAATTTCCTACGAGAAAGCAATTTGTAGTAAAATTGATATAGTTGTACTATGTGAACAGCTGTGCATCCTGCAAGAATGCTTTTTTTTTACACTGTAGGTGAAAAATATAGCCCAGAGTAGTTTATCAGGATTGCTTCCAAAAATAAAATCAGCCATGAGATAATTGAAATCATTAGCTGAACTGTACTGAGCTTTGAAAAACAGGCAGCAATCTCTTTAACCCTATTAAACCCTTTTTACTTAATTCCAATTCAAATTAGCACAAACTGAAAACTTACTTTTGGCAGAATGGTTACAATGGTAAATAACTGATTGATCTCTCTGAGGCACTCAGATTTTTTACATTTATTTCTAGACTGAATAAGAGAATATGAACACCTTGTTTTATCATGGACATTCTTTTTCTTTCAATTCTATCAATCAAATAGCACTCTTCCTGATTCCATAAATTATAATGTCAAAAGCTAGGACTATTCATATAGAAACTACAATTGTCCTCAGAACTACCCAGATTTTTTTTTTGAAATGTACTACTTTGACTTCAGGGGGAAGCATGGTGAACTGAAGACATCTCCATGAAAGCAGAGCCAGTGACAATGGCGAAGATCGAAGAACTAGTGAGTAGACCAATTATTTGGAACTATTCCAGATAAGGCCAGGGTAGAAGATTGCCAACATGTGCTTTGGACAGCTACTCCTCACAAAAAGGCTCCAGGATAGGAATCTTGCATGGGTTTGAGCATCAAGAGAAAAAAGAATTATCCATCTTGCTTGCAATCTCAGCGGAAACTTTTAAAGTACACTAAATTTATAAAACTCACTTTCTTACCACTTTTAGGAATTGCCTATTAATTTAGGCAATTATTAGGGATCTTCAGAACAGCAAGTTTGAAAAGTCTCCAGTGAGTCTAGCTTCACACTGAACAAAATGAAAAATAATTATAAACTTAAGAGCGTAAAGGATTTGAACTAAACAGAAAAAAGCTAAACAAGGTTTGATCTAAGTAAGTTATAAATGGATTAAGGGTCCAGTCAAATTTTGAATACTGGTTTTTAGTGTAATAAAAAAGGTAAAAAGATAAAGGAGTGGATTTTACTCTGCTAGTCATTGTCGACTATAAGGACAGGTCCGCATCTCCATTTTAATGACATTGAGGCAGCACTGTTCAAAGACAAATCCATGATCATGTGGCCAGCATAATGTCACAAAACACTGTTACCTTCCCATTGAAGTGGTACTATTTATCTACTTGCATTTGTATGCTTTTGAACTGCTAGGGGGGCAGGAGCTGGGGCAAGGATAGGAGCTCACCCTGCTGCATGGAGCTTGGGTCTCGAACCTGGGCTTCTGGCTTTCAACCAAAAAATCCAGTGGCTGAGCCACTGCACCTCCTTTTGCCGTAATATTTTGGAATTAACTATAAAACTAGCTCTTCTGGGAACTAGATTTATTTTTGGCTATCTTAATTTCATAAAAATAAGTGCCTTTATGACCCATGAGGGAACTAAAGATTCTAAGCAGAAGGGAAAGAAAATACCAATTTGTTCTTGCTGTCAGTTAATACTGGGACACAAAACATCATAACATTGTTCTATGAAGATTCTCAGCCATCCAGGTCATGGTTGTCACAAAGGTACTTTTTCAAGAGGCAACTGGACTTTCTGTTTTTTTCTTTAAAGACATTTCGCTTGTTCAGCTCTGACTGGATGGTGGGAAATGGAAGGTTTTATACTTTTCCCAGGCAACTGGTCATTTGCGAATCATTAAGGCCACCTGGATGTTTATCCGTGTCATCAGGGTCACCTAAGTGTTCAATTTTGAGCAGCCCTCTCTCAACATCATCTATAGATGATGACATCATCTATCTCCAGTCTACAACACAGTCCCTTCAACAGTTCCAAGAAGGCTGCACTACTCAGGTGAACTTTCACACCTCCTGAAAGCATAGGTGGTACCATGCTCAACAGTAGTAACTGTGAAAGGGATCTTGGAGTCCTAGTGGGCAACCAGTTAAATATGAGCCAGCAGTGTGCAGCAGCTGCCAAAAAAGCCAACACAGTTCTAGGCTGCATAAACAGAGGGATAGAATCAAGATCACATGAAGTGTTAATACCACTATAATGCCTTGATAAGGCCACACTTGGAATACTGCATTCAGTTTTGGTCGCCACGATGTAGAAAAGATGTGGAGAAGAGCAACAAAGATGATTAGGGGACTGGAGACTAAAACATATGAAGAATGGTTGCAGGAACTGAGTATGTCTAGTTTAATAGAAAGAAGGACTAGGGTAGACATGATAGTAGTGTTCCAATATCTCATGGGTTGCCACAAAGAAGAGGGAGTCAAGCTATTTCCTGCCTAGGCGGGGTGGTGGTGGTGGTGGAGTAGAAGACCTCCAAGGTCACTTCCAACTCTGCTATTGTATTCTATTGTATGTCATTCTCTAATTTTGGGTTTTTTTTAACAATCTTGCTTCATAGCCTTACAAACACAGTAATTTTGAGTCTTATTTATTGAGTCACTTCTATTTTTTTTTGTTATTTAACAATCCAATTTTGTTCTTGGCTGTTTATTGCTTTAAGATATCAATTCAGATTTTCTGCTTAATGTATTGCTCCCTATCTCATTTCAATATTTAAGACATATACAACCCCATCTATATTTAGACATATAAATAAAGGTAAAGATAAAGGTTCCCCTGGCACATATGTACTAGTTATTCCTGACTCTAGGAGGCCGATGCTCATCTTTGTTTCAAAGCCGAAGAGCCAGCACTGTCCAAGGACATCTCCATGGTCATGTGGCCAGCATGACTAAATGCCAAAGGCACACGTAACATTGTTACCTTCCCACCAAAGATGGTTCCTATTTTTCTACTTGCATTTTGACATGCTTTCGAACTGCTAGGTTGGCAGAAGTTGGGACAAGTAATGGGAGCTCACTCCGTTATATGGCGCTAGGGATTCGAACGGCTGAACTGCTGACCTTTCTGACTGACAAGCTCAGCGTTTAGCCACTGAGCCACTGTGTCCCTATAGACATATAAATAGATGTGCATATTTTTTCATATTTTTTTAAAAAAATATTGTTATAGTTTTCCATTCTTCCCACACACATTTTTTTTTACATTATAAAAATTTTTAATTTAAAAAGAAAAGTCCTTAGCTCAGTTCTTCATGTTGGGAACCAAAAGATTTGCTGTTGTGTATAAGGGCATGCTTGTATTTGTCCTTTAATAATCAGCTTACAAACAACTTCAGTCTGTTTATTATTAGAAGCTGGAGTACTGTATGCTGACAACTAGATTTCTCACACACCCCTTTGTAGGCTGCTTGACAGGCTTTCTTTATCTCTATGGGTACAGTACATTGTGACAGCCTTCTCCACTTTGGTGTCCTCCAGCTATGCTGAACTTCAGATTTTCAAAAACATGTGGGCTGGGGAAACTAGAGGACAACTGAATGGAGAAGACTACAAAGTCCCCCCCCCCCCAAAAAAAAATCCAACTATAATTAATTACTGTTTTAACTTTAGTAGAGAAACTAGAGGTGGCAGGGACATATTTGGGGGGGATAAAAATATATGTTACTTTCCATACTTTCTAGTAATTTATATTTCTATTATGACATAAGTTCTTAAATCAGTCCAGCTGATGCCACACACATTTTTTTAAATCTCTACTAAAAGATTTCAGGGATTTTTATTTTGATTTGTCTACCTTTGGTTAGTTATCCCATATTTGCATTGGTAAAATTATTTATTATTTGTTGGCTATAAATCTTGCAGAATAAACTTAACTTCCTCCTTTCCATATTTTTTTTTTCAAAAAATGATGCTTTGAGGACTGTTGGGCTGAGATACAGTTACTGCTCCAAATCACCTGAGTTTTCATGGCTGAGATGGTGGTCCAGGTTTAAAACTTAATCTTACTGCACCCTAGTTATTTACTGGATTCATTCCCAGCCAGCACCTGAGAATACCTCTCTATTTTTTCTTTAGGAAAATAGTTAAACTTCCAGACAAAGCAGTGCAGGGATATGATGGACTAAGTAGAAATATAGATTATTTCTACTACAGAATTTTATCTTCCCACATTTTAAAAACATCAGTATCTTTTTTTTTAAAAAAAAGAATACATTCAGGCATCAGAGGTAGAACTATGTACCTCAGTCCCCCAGGAAGCTAATGTGATCTTTAAATGTTGGCAATTTGCAACAGAGTAGTGGTACCTTATTCATCCACCAAAGTGAATGGCAGCCATTTACTCCAATAAAAGAAACTGGATTTACAGAGGCACTACCAGGAAAGGTGCTAAGTATTAACACCATTAATTTGGTCAGCAGGGATTGTGGTTGTATATCCTGATATCTGCATACAAGTATATTATGGAATTGTACTGGGGGTGGGGGTGGGGGCAAACAGGAGCTGGGAAAGTAGCAAAGCACAATGATTCTTCCTCCGCAGACCTCAATAAAATGCAACACAAACTGCCCTTGACATTTGGAAACTGGCAAGCACAGGATGTTAGTTGGCAGGCTATCCCAGCTCAAAGCAAACCAGAAAGTACAAAAGAAATCTTCATGCTTAACTTTTATAGCTGCAAATTAAAATACACAATGTTTATATTCCAATGAAGCTGTTAATTTTTTTTTACTTTTGTTAATGAAAACATTATCTGTTAGTAAAAATGAGAGAAGGAGCATCAAAAATAAACAATCCTTTTACTCGTAAACCCTTCTCTTCCCTCCCCAATAAGTAATATTTGCATCATTAATACATACATATTACATATTAGGCATAATGATGTTTAAAGATTAATTATGAACATATTTCATTGCGTTAGAGTGATCACACCCCTTGATAAGGCAAACTCAATACAAACTGATGGAAAAGATAAGATAACAAAAGGCTAAGAATAGACCAGAAACACAGGAAGTTTGTTCATGGCTTAAAAAAGAGAGAAGACAACAACAATGCTTTACTGCATCAAACTTATGCTGGAAAAAATGGTCTTGATTTAAAAAAAAAAGAGTAAGACAAAGAAAAAAGAGGCAGTGGATAAGAGTTAACTGCATACAAAGAATGGATGATCAATTTTAGTTGCTAATGGTAGGCTCTGTTATATTTTACCATTGCTCATCTGCCAATTATATTTAATTGGAAATAATTTAGTTTTTTATTTCATTATCTAGCACAGCAGACAAAAGAGACAACAAATGTGTTTTACATGGGCTCCAGTCCTTGTGCTGTCTACTAACACAGACAAATCAAAGCCAATTAAAACTTTTGTCACATTTTCAAAATATATTGTTTCAAAGTGTTTTCTGAGCAGCGCACAGTACAAGTTCAAAGTTGCTAAGGTCTTGTGCATCTTCTCAAGTTTGGGGAAGTTTATGTATTTTTGCAGAACTGCCCAGCTTGAGTGGAGAGTTTTCTTGTGGCTGCAGGTTCCTCCTTTTTACTATTTTGGGAGAGCTTAGTGACGGTAGTGAGAAAGTCACTCAGTAGGTGAGTTGGTGGGAGCTTTTCCCTTCTTCTACTTGTTGGTTTTCAGAAGGTCATTTTGTTTTTACATTATGTTAAGGTACCATATGGTTCTTTGTAATTAATGCAATTATGTTTTATGTGCCTTTATATTCGTATTCTGAGAAATTGTACTATCAATTTTCAGCAGTGAGGAGGAGAATCAGCAGTGAGGAGGAGCAGGCTGGTAGAACACACTTGTGCCACACTTGTCCCTAGAACAATAAGTTACCCATATTGTTTCCTCAGTCCAGTATGAACACATTGTTTAGGCAGTAATACTAGAATTACATAATTTTATAGGTGGAAAATATTCAGATAAACTATATAAAGCATGTAATCTTGAAGTAACTGCAAGCATAAGTTATTTGTGGGCAGAATGAAATTTGTTGTGAACCATACCCTGGAAGTTTTGAGGCTGATTATTATAACACAAAATGGGACACAGTGGTTCAGTGGCTAAAACGCTGAACTTGTCGATCAGAAAGGTCTGCAGTTCGAATCCCTAGTGCCACATAATGGAGTGAGCTCACATTATTGTCCCAGCTTCTGCCAACCGAGCACTTCTAAAGCATGTAAAAATGCAAGTAGAAAAGAAGGAACCACCTGTGGTAGGAAGGTAACAATGTTCTGTGTGCCTTCAGCATTTAGTCATGACCACGGGACGTCTTCAGACAGCCCTGGCTCTTCGGCTTTGAAATGGAGCTGAGCACTGTCCTCTAGAGTTGGGAACGACTAGCAGATATGTGCAAGGGGAACCTTTACATTTACCTTTATTATAACACAGATATATGGAAGAATGGCTTTGAAGACTTCTCAACAACACCATCGAGCCCAGAATGGGACATTAAGGTTGCTATAAAAACTATAGCGACAAAATCTCAGTTTAAGTGTGAGAGATCCATTCTCTCCCTCCCTCTCCCTCTCTTTCTCTGTGTGTGTCTCTCTCTCTGTGGGAGAGAGAGGGAGGCAGGGAGGGAGGGAGAGAAAGGAGGGGGAAAGAGAATTTTCCTTTGGAGGCACCTTTTTCTGATCTATGCCAGTTATCTTCAATCTGGTATTCTGCAGATATATGTCCATCTTTCATAATGCTTACTCACTTTTGATGTACGATAAACTGGCCACAAAAAAGGAAAAAATGTAGGTAGTCTAAATAAACATCTTATTATAACTTTTAAAACACATTCATATTTTTTCTAAATTCTTTCCCAATTGCTTGCAATAGCTGTAGGTATCTTTTATGAAGACAAATTAAGATTTGATACTACTGCTTTCAGTGCCCATTTCCTCTGTTTTTATCCAATATGCCTTAAGTATGAATCATCTCCTTGGGCAATGGAGTTTTAAGCCACACAACTGATTTATAGGAACTTCTTGTAGGCAGGCAAGGAGGTTGGGCTAGATACATCACAGCCTAACAAATTCTCTGGGAAAAGCCCTTGGAATGAATGTTATGCCATAGCTTTAAGAGCCCACTACAAGACAAACCTTTTATGGCTATTCATAAGAAAGTAGAATTTATACATCTGTTGTGGTCCTGCAGCAGGGGTGGGTTCCTCCCAGTTCTAACCTCTTCTATAGAAAAGGTTCCACAAATCTACAGTGCCATTTAGAACCAGTTCCAGCTCCCTCCCCCCGCCCGTCTGCACATCATCAAAATGAAGAGCGAGAGGAGGAATTCTGGGAGTTGAAGTCCACAAGTCTTAAAGCTGTCAAATTTGAACACCCCTGGGTTTTTTTTTCTAAAGGGTTAGGGGTACAAGAGTCTTGTAACTTGACAGCTTTAAGACTTGCACACTTCAGTGCCAGAGTCCTGAGCCAACATGATTGGAGGAGGAATTCTGGGAGTTGAAGCCCACAAGTCTTAAATCTGTCAAGTTTGAACATCCCTGGGGTTTTTTTTCTAAAGGGTTAGGGGTGCAAGGGTCTTGTAACTTGACAGCTTTAAGACTTGCGTGCTTCAAATGCTAGAGTTTCCTGAGACAACATTTTGGTTGCTAAGCAAGAGCGTTGTTAAGTGAGTTTCACCACATTTTACAAGTTGGCCACGCCCACCCATTCACATAACTGCCAAGCCACTCCCACCCAGTCACATGGCTGGCAAGCAACTCCCACCCAGTCACATGGCTGGCAAGCCACTCCCACAAAACAGGCCACACCTACAGAAGAGGTTCTAAAAAATTTTGAAACCCACCATTGTCCTGCAGATACAAATTCAAAGGTACTTAGGTTTCCATGGAACATGTGAGAAAACAAAACTCTCTGTGAGATAGGCTTTATTTTTTATGAATAGTAAAATACAAACCTTATGATGCCAGTATGAAGACAACAAAAATTACCTTTTCATTAGTGGTTAAAATAAATACTGGGAATAACTCTAGATTTACAATATAATACAATACAATAGCAGAGTTGGAAGGGACCTTAGAGGTCTTCTAGTCCAACCCCCTGCCTAGGCAGGAAACCCTATACCTAAACCGTTTCAGACAAATGGCTATCCAACATCTTCTTAAAGACTTCCAGTGTTGGGGCATTCACAACTTATGGAGGCAAGCTGTTCCACTGATTAATTGTTCTTTATAATTAGTGGAACAGCTTGCCTCCAGAAGTTGTGAATGCCCCAACACTGGAAGTCTTTAAGAAG
Source organism: Thamnophis elegans (assembly GCF_009769535.1). Taxonomy (NCBI): domain Eukaryota; kingdom Metazoa; phylum Chordata; class Lepidosauria; order Squamata; family Natricidae; genus Thamnophis; species Thamnophis elegans. The sequence continues at coordinate 97,177,982 of NC_045544.1, read as the reverse complement.
ATGTTGGATAGCCATTTGTCTGAAACGATATAGGGTTTCCTGCCTAGGCAGGGGGTTGGACTAGAAGACCTCCAAGGTCCCTTCCAACTCTGCTATTGTATTGTATTGTATTGTATTGTAAATTATAGGCCCCAGTTAGAAGATTACAAATTCTAGCCAATTTTGCTCAAGGGAAGATGGCAGTGGTGGGATTCAATTTTTTTACTACTGGTTCTATGGGTGTGGCTTGGTGGGTGTGGTGTGGTTTAGTGGGTGTGGCTTGGTGGGTGTGGTAGGGGAAGGATACTGTAAAATCTCCATTCCCATCCCATTCCAGGGGAAGGTAATAATCCCCATTCCCTCCCGATCAGCTGGGACTCAGGAAGCAAAGAATAGATGGGGGTGGGGCCAGTCAGAGGTGCTATTTACTGGTTCTCCGAACTACTCAAAATTTCCGCTAGCAGTTCTCCAGAACTGGTCAGAATCTGCTGAATACCACCTCTGGAAGATGGATAATTCATTCATGAATTGATTGAATCTTGTATTTAAAGATGATCGTTGAACAAAACAAAATTTATTCATACAACTAATGAATCCATAAATCATAAAATTTTGAAATGGCATGTAAAAAAAAAGCATGAAAAATGTCAGAGTTAATACACCTGAATAAAAAATGGTCAATCAGCAGAACACAACTTCTCAGTTTATGAGAAATTCACAACAGCTTGGGCAGCCTCTTTGTGGAAAATATTCCAAAATCTACACGTCTTCTCTGCAAAGAACCTATGGTACTTGAATGGAATTAGGATGCTTGTTATATAAATGGAGAGGACTACCCCTGGATTTTTAATAATTTCCTCAACTTCATTGGAAATGATCCAAGGTGAATAACTTAGATATAGCAAGTTTGAGGAAGCTTAGCAGATTTAGTGGATTCATCCCAAACAACAAAGCACATTTAGGTGAGATTCAGCTTGCAATGTTATATGAACACAGCCAATTTGTCGTGCATACTACGGATTATGGTTTAGTTAGTTGATTCAACTGTTTGCCTAATTCAATGAACTGTCATTAAAGTTCTCATGTCTGAGCAGAAACCTTTCAGTGGCTGGATAAAATATTGTCTAACAACCCCATACATGCAACTTGCTGGCATTGAAAAAAACTTAGAATATACTGTAAGTAACACACCATTCCTCATGCACACAGAGAGATGTATGGCTTGTTTTATTTGCAATTATGTTTAATATATGTGGTATACTTCCAATTAAAATGTTTTGAGTAGTATCCCTGGCTGTATTGTATTGGCCCTAATTAAAAAGGGTTTGAAAGCAGTGGGATTTAATGTATGAGATTTATGCATATTCACATTTCTATATTATAAGAATGCATTTTAGTAAATATTCAAGTGCCATTCAACTCTAGGTAGTATTTCAAAGAACCTATATTCAATATTATGCAGTTTTAAAAGAGATATATTAATCCTGATTGTTAATCCAGTTCTTCTCTGCTCCCAGTCTGATACATTAAGAGCTATTAAAATGAACAGACAGACAGAAACAGACACACACACACAGACACACAAACACATTTGCAGTTGAAAGAGGACAGACAATTATATTGGTTTTTTCCTTCCTTTCCCATTGTTAGTAATATGAAGTCACTTTAAGACCAACGTTCCATATGCATCCATACCACGGGTGAAATTCAGCAGGTTCTGACAGGTTCTGGAGAACCAGTAGTGGAAATTTTGAGTAGTTCGGAGAACTGGCAAATACCACCTCTGGCTGAGTAGGGAGAGAATGGGGATTTTGCAGTATCCTTCCTCTGCCATGCCCACCAAGCCACACCCACAGAACCGGTAGTAAAAAAAATTGAATTTCACCACTGATCCATACTCTCTGAATCAGGTTTTGCACTTTGCATCCAGACTTGCTCCTTGTTCTTTTAAGAAAGCTAGTTTGGTCTAGTACTTAAGATACCAGTCCAGAAAGCAAGAGACTGAGTTATAGTAGGCTAGGTAACCTTAGCCAGCCGTTCTTCTTTCAGACCAATCCACTTCATAGTGTCATTGTTGGGAAAAATAGGAGATGGAAGGAGTGCATGTTTGTCACCTTGGATTATTTATAAAAAACAATAAAGGTGGAAAATAAATACAATATTAAAAAGCTCTGTTTAAGGAAGAATTCTTTCAGTGGATATCTCTCCATTTTACTTATTTTGCCAATGGGGTACAGATGGTAGCTCACAATAAAATTAATGAATTATAAACAATTAAAACCCAGCAAAAGTAACTAAAAATATGATTACCGCAACTCAAAAAGCTTGGCTGAAGAAGAAAGAGAAACTGCACTGCTTATAGCTGGCATTGCATGCTGTAGTTGGATCTAAATTAAGTTCCTCTCCTCCCCATCCTTTTCATTATCCATTGAGATCAAAAGTCAAAGCTTTCCCAAAGAGTCAGGATGCCTGGCGTACATGTTGTCCCTTCAGAGATCCCATCATGTAGCTATATAGAACAGAACAAACTCTCTTCCTTTCTGACAATCCCATGAGAGCAAGCCCTTGTGAGTTCACTGTCACTGTAGAGAGCCTAGAAAACGAATCTGTTATATGACCTCCCACTATCACAAAAGTCTCACTGGTTTTAAAGAATGCAGAGTGCTCTTATTTCAGATTAAGACACAACATAAGAGCTGATGTAAAATCCAGAAAAGGGAAAAGCCTGTTATGTTCTCCCATTACATCAAGTAACACATCACTGAGAGAATTTTTTTCCTAATTTTTCATTCTGCCAAGGAACAGAAAATACTACTTTGCTGATCATGAAAACAAGTGGGCCAACATGACACATGTACCCCCATGCACGTCACAATGCAAAGGGAAAGTAAAAAGTGACCACTTAACATGGTACTATTAATTATAGTATTATAGTTATGAATCTATGAAGTTGTTCCCTAAATTTCCTAGGATTAAACCTATGCCTTTTATCACAAATCACATATAATTTCTTCTTTAAAAGAATAGCAAAATGACCTGTTGAAATATGTCATTGATTTCAGTTGTACTTAAAAAATGCTATGAGTGTGATACAGAATTTTATTTCAACTTGGAAGCCATTCATCGACTATATATATATGGATTCAAACCACACCCAAAATTAGGATTTCTTTTAACAAAGACTTTAATTTATTAATTTTTGCCTGACTTGTTAAATAGGAATAAAACTTTTCAGATCACACAAGCTGTTTTCTATTGAGCTAGCCATAAGAAAATGTGAAAATCCCATTTGTAGTTTGTAGTTTGTAGTTTATTGGGATTTATATGCCGCCCTTTTCCCTGAGGGGACTCAGGGCGGCTTACAACCACAGGGGGGGGGGAGGGGGGGTGCAAGGTCAAAAACAAAACAATATGTGAACAAAGAAAAAATAGTAAAACACAACTTTCATTCAACAATCAAACACTCGGGCGGGTGAATTGGAAGCCTATCCCCAGGCCTGCTGGGAGAGCCAGATCTTGAGGGCTGCGCGGAAGGTCTGGATAGTGGTGAGGGTACGGATCTCCATGGGGAGCTCGTTCCACAGGGTCGGAGCAGCAACAGAAAAGGCTCTCCTCCGTGTGGTCGCCAGTCGGCATTGACTGGCAGATGGGATTCGGAGGAGGCCCAGTCTGTGCGATCTAATTGGTCGATTTAGGGAAGTAATCGGCAGAAGGCGGTCTCTCAAGTACTCAGATCCACTACCATGGAGTGCTTTAAAGGTGGTCATCAGTACCCTGAAGCGCACCCGGAGACCAACAGGTAGCCAGTGCAGCTCGCGGAGGACAGGTGTAACGTGGGCGAACCGCGGTGCGCCCACTATCACTCGCGCGGCTGCATTCTGGACTAGCTGCAGTCGCCGGATGCACTTCAAGGGCAACCCCATGTAGAGCCCATTGCAGTATTCCAGTCTAGAGATCACAAGGGCTCGAGTGACTGTTGTGAGAGCCCCCCGGTCTAGGTAGGGCCGCAACTGGCGGACCAGGCGAACCTGGGCAAATGCCCCCCTGGTCACAGCTGACAGCTGGTGATCAAAAGTCAGCTGTGGGTCCAGGAGGACTCCTAAGTTGCGGACCCTATCTGAGGGGTATAAAATTTGACCCCCCAGCCTAAGCGTTGGTATATTAGCCAAATTCTTGGGGGGGAAGCACAACAGCCACTCGGTCTTGTCCGGGTTGAGTACCAGTTTGTTAGCACTCATCCAGTTCTTAACGGCCTCCAGACCCCGGTTCATCACGTCCACCGCTTCATTGAGTTGGCACGGGGCGGACAGATACAATTGCGTATCGTCCGCATATTGGTGGTATTTTATCCCGTGCCTCCGAATGATCTCGCCCAGCGGTTTCATGTATATGTTAAATAGTAGGGGGGATAAGACCGAACCCTGTGGCACCCCACACGTTAGGGGCCTCAGGGACGATCTCTGCCCCCCGACCAACACCGACTGCGACCTGTCCGAGAGGTAGGAGGAGAACCACCGCAAAACAGTGCCTCCCACTCCCACCTCTCGCAGTCGTCGCAGAAGGATACCATGGTCGATGGTATAGAAAGCCGCTGAGAGGTCAAGGAGAACCAGGATGGACGCATAGCCTCCATCTCTGGCCCTCCAGAGGTCATCGGTCAATGCGACCAAAGCGGTTTCTGTGCTGTAACCAGGTCTGAAGCCGGACTGGAAGGGGTCAAGATAGCTAGCTTCCTCCAAGGCCCGTTGGAGCTGAAAGGCCACCACCTTCTCGACAACCTTCCCGATAAAGGGAAGGTTGGAGACAGGATGAAAGTTGTTTAAAATGGCTGGATCTAACGATGGTTTCTTCAGGAGGGGTCTCACCACCGCCGTTTTAAGTACGGCGGGGAAGTGCCCCTCCCAAAGGGAGGCGGTGACAACCGCCTGGATCCAGCCATGTGTCACCTCCCTGCAGTTGGCAACCAGCCAGGAGGGACACGGGTCCAGAATACAAGTGGAGGCACTTACAGCTCGAATGGCCCTGTCCACATCCCCAGAGGCAACGTCCTGGAACTCAACCCAGAACTGGTGTGGCAAGTGATCCTCCTGTGTCTCAGCTGGATCTACTGCGGTGGAGTCCAAGTCCGATCGAAACCGAGCTACTTTGTCCGCCAAGAGTTGAGCATAATCCTCAGCCCTACCCTGCAAGGGGTCTCCCGCTTCCCTCCTATTGAGGAGGGAGCGGGTTATCCTAAACAGGGCGGCTGGGCGTGACTCGGCGGACGCAACCAAGGCTGAAATATATGATCTTTTTGCAGTTCTTAGTGCTCGGACATAGTCCTTGGTGCAGGTAGTTAAGAGTGCTCGGTTCGCCTCGGACCTATTGGACCTCCACTGGTGCTCTAGGCACCTCCTCCGGCGTTTCTTCTCCCGGAGCTCCTCGGTAAACCAGGGAGGTCTCCGGGATCCACTGACCCGGAGGGGCCGTAGTGGCGCAATCCGGTCGAGAGACTCCGACGCCGCCGAGTACCAGGCGGCAGCCAGAGTCTCCGCCGAACTGTGGGCGAGAGTATCAGGAATAACCCCAAGCTCCGTCTGGAACCTCAACGGGTCCATGAGTCGCCTGGGGCGGAACCATCTGGTCGGTTCCTCCTCCCTACGGTGGGGGTTTGGCCTCCGGAAGTCAAGCCTCAGTAGGCAGTGGTCTGACCACGACAGGGGTAGGATCTCATTACCCCTCAGACCAAGATCACACATCCACTGCTCCGAGAGAAATACGAGGTCGAGCATGTGACCCGCTGCGTGGGTTGGGCCCCGAATTACTTGGGTCAAGCCCATGGCTGTCATGGAAGCCATGAACTCCTGCGCCCCATCAGAGCGTTCACCGAGCGATGGCAGATTGAAATCCCCCAGAACTATAAGCCTGGGGAACTCAACTGCCAGCTCGGCTACTGACTCGAGGAGCGAGGGGAGGGATGCTGCAACGCAGTTGGGAGGCAGGTACGTTAGCAGCAAACCCACTTGACCCTTGAGGTCCAACTTTATCAGCAGAGACTCACACCCGACAAGCTCCGGAGCAGGGACCCTACGAGGTAGCAGAGACTCCCGGATTACAATAGCCACACCGCCACCCCTTCCCTGGGCTCTCGGCTGATGAAGCACCTGAAATCCCTCTGGGCACATCTCTACAAGGGGGACTCCTCCTTCTGTGCCCAGCCAGGTTTCAGTAATACATGCCAGGTCTGCCCTCTCGTCAACAATTAAGTCCCGGACGAGGGGAGCTTTGTGAACAACAGACCTGGCATTTAGCGACAACAGCCTGAGACCAGGGTCCTGACTACTCGCGCCATCTGGTCTTGGAGTGGGACTCCTAGGGCCGGAAGGAGGGATCTCTGTGATGTAGCGAACCCTCCTTCCCCGGTAATGGCCAGCCCTAAGGTCCCCGCCATATCTGCCTCTCCCTATCACGACCGCTATGCTCCGACCCACTCCCATGTCCATGGTCCCCCCAACCACCCCGGTACCCCCCGCCTTCCCCAGCAGGTCCTCCGAGTCACACATTCTCAGTTATCCACACTAACAGTTCCCACGTAAAATATTAAAACATATAAAATACAAAGGTAACAATTACTAAAAGTGGGCCATTCATTCAATTCCAGCCAACTCCCATACACTCAACATACCAATTTAAAAAATTGCGCAAGAGAGGAGAAACTTAATGTTTTTGAACTTCTCCTCTGTGGAGTCCAGCAAAAGGGGGCAAAGCCCAAGAGTTTAAAAAGTTTGAAATAGTTAGAGGGTTAATGTCAGTTGAGAGAAGGTGCCAAGCAGGCCCCCTGTCCATGTCCTATTCGTCCCCTGCCTTCTTCTTTCTGCAAAATTAAAGTGCAGGATGGTATACAGGAAAATGGCTGGGAGTCTCAGCAAGGCCGGAGGTGAATTCAAATATCCCAGCTTATTCCAAAATGTTGGTCTTGAAGGTAAAGGTGGGGGTAAAGCCGGTCGAAAGGCAAGGACAGTCAAGCGTCTAAAATGGGGGCTCCTAAAGCAGCCACGGATAGCAGCGGCAACAGCAACATGAGCCGAAAGGCAGGCCATGATAGTCAGAAGTTCAAAGGGTGAGATGGAAAGGGGGGGTGCGTTTGGGTCGGCAGTAATAACAGCAACGAGCCTAACCTTTCGGCCCACGGCATCTCAGGAACAACTCACCAACCCCCCTGAGGACAGCACACCCAGCGTCTCAGCAGCATGAACAAAATAGGACCATGACAATCTGACCATGACAATCTGACCATGACAATCTGACCATGACATTTCCTTTAAATATTTTCATTTAGGCTAATTTAATAGTTACAAAGCAGTATATAATCACTATGCTCTTCAGAATTCCTCAGATAAGATAATAAAGACAAAACATTCATGTTCACAAATGATGTTTCCCTGATCTCTAGGGACTACATTTCCCAAAGGGTAGGTCTAGCCATAGCCGCACTTGCAAAGTATTAGTGTATTATATGCAAGAACAATGGATTTGGGAGATTTCATACAATTTTTCAACAATTTGGGGGGTGTAGAAAGTTGTCATAGTTGCTCATCATTCAAGCATGCCTCAGGAATGGCAGCAACTCACTTTTCTTTATTAGATTGCTTGTCAATCCAGAACTATTTTTTAGCAATATCTTAGTACTTTTGCATCCTCCATAGCAGAGTTTCTCAGCCTTAGCAACTTTATGTCGGCTGAGGAATTCTGGGAGTTAAAGCCCCAGATATTAAAGTTGTCACGGTTAACTTTGTTCTACAGTATCATCATAGGTGGCATTCAGCAGGTTCTGACCAGTTCTAGAGAACCGGTAACGGAAATTTTGAATAGTTCAGAGAACCAGTATATACCACTTTGACTGCCCCCTCCCACTTTTATTCTCTGCCTCCCGAGTCCCAACTGATTGGGAGGAAATTGGGATTTTGCAGTATCCTTCTTCTGCCACACTCACAAAGCCACACCACACCCACCAAGCCATGCCCAAAGAACTGGTAGTAAACAATTTTTGAATCCCACCACTGAGTATCATGAGAGGTGACATACATGTCCCACAAAAAATGATAGATAATATTTTGTGAAATTCAGCAATATGGTTCTCTTTTCCTGGGTGTAGGGTATGAGAACTAAACAAATCTCAAAATACATATATGGATGTGTACAGCATAATCCATCTGAAGCATAGGCATTACCAATGTCTGTAAGAGGAAGATAAGCACACATCTCATGCCAGATAGACATTCCAGGCGTGCCTGTTCTCGACTCCCCCACCCCCATTTCGCTGCATGGAATTGTCAAATTAATAATTCATATGCTGATGGCTGCATGATGGGTGGAAGAATTAGTTTATCAGAATTTCCTTAGCATTCAGTTGGTAGAAAACAAGATCCAATGGTGCTGTGTTATTAGCAGCATGAAAAGCACTGCCTAGCCTATTTTCTGGTTTGTCAAGATACCATGCTCTATTAGTAATAGAAAATTAAATCATGTTGAGAACCATAAAAATATGTGAGGCTCATAAATATAACTGGGGGAATGAGTGAGGAAAATAAAACCTCTAGTTTTATATTAAAACTAGAAGAGCCGAGGTGGCACAGTGGTTAAATGCAGCACTGCAGGCTACTTCAGCTGACTGCAGTTCTGCAGTTCGGCTGTTCAAATCTCACCGGCTCAGGGTTGACTCAGCCTTCCATCCTTCTGAGGTGGGTAAAATGAGGACCCGGATTGTTGTTGGGGGCAATATGCTGATTCTGTAAACTGCTTAGAGTGGGCTGAAAGCCCTATGAAGCGGTATATAAGTCTAACTGCTATTGCTATTAATCCCCTAGTTCTAGGTCTTAGATTCTTAAAAGTAGGAGGGTGGAAATCTGCAAATTCTTTTCTAAAACTGGTTTCTCAGTTGCATAAGTTGCCAGGTTTTGAAAAAGTGATGATCAACTACATAATTTCAAACAATGATATTATTGTCTAAGCCATGCAGGATCATTTAGACCATCCAAAATTTTGGGATTTAACTACTAGAGTTTCCAGTCAGGAATAGGGATTATGGGAACTATTGTCACTGTACTGCCTAGATAGTGTCAAGCCAATTATTAAGAACAATAAAATTACAAATAAAAATTTTAAAAAATGGAAATTATTTTTCTGTAAACGTATGGGGCTTTACTATGTTACTATTCTGGTGTCAATAGAAAATCATATATGAGGAAGTTGTGTTATTGTGATAAAATCCACAAGATAAAAGTCTAAATATGACATTCTACCAATAGACAGTTCTACCAGGAAAAAATTCTTCATCCCTTCTGCAACCCTCTGAGCACCCCATCTAAATTAATCTGGAGAAGAGAGGCACTCTAGAAGTCATTTTTAAACTAAGGGGACCAGCAATCCCTTTTACCAGTCTGAAATAATGTCGTTACCCCAACAAAATAACTAACTTTATTGTTTTATACAAGCATTTCAGCAACCACACTCCCAAACTTGATTCTTGACTCACAAACAAGCAATATTACAAATTGCTCCATTATACTCAGGCTACGCCCAAATTACTCCTGGTTTAAAGAACAATTAATGTAGAACAAATTTAGAGGAGAGACAAGAAAAAGAAGGGAAAAGTGGTAGACCAAAGCCCTCTCAATAAAACATTGGATGTAATCCATATGCAATAACTGAGACTCAAACTACTTGGTGGAAGTATTTCAACATTATTGTATATGCCCCTAAATTCTGCTATTGAATATCACATACATTATCCATTTATCATTTAAGCACATACTAGCTAAAACGATGTTCTTTGAATCAGACAGAACTTGGACAAAGTGATTTGCATTTAAAATTTCTTTTTAATGAATCCAGTTGAACTGCAAGACTCCCATTCTTCTCCCAGCTCCAACATAAGAGCTCAAAAGCATGCAAATGTGAGTAAATGATGATGATGACTTTATATCACCTTTACTAATAAAGTCACCCTGAAATGTGTATCATGCAAAGGCATTCAAGATCAGATACTCCCAGATCTAGAAAACTGCTCTTTTTTTCTTTTTCTTTTTCCAAACAAGGTGTTATTAATTTTTTAATTTTTTTAAAATTTAAAAACTTCTGGAAAAGAATTGAAGTTTCCTCAAATAAATTGCGTGTACAAAAGATATACCTCACAATATACAAAATTAAGAGCAACAGTACTTGTTAATTTACTGTACTTGCTAATAGTTTGGGAAATAGCTCTAGCTTAATATAAATCTATAAGAAAATATATGATTCCCTTTAAATAGAAACACAAAAGCCATGCAGATGGTCTCCTCTCTAATAATGAGAAAAGAATTGGTGTGAGACATAAGAGGCTGGATAGCTGTGGAATCCCCAATATTTCTGAGTAAATGTGCTATACTTTGACTTTTGAAAAAAATGTCAGGACACTTTCACAAACTGTTAAAATAAAAGGTATTTGACCAGTTATAAATATTTTATTTTGTATTACAAATCAATACTGATCTGCCAGTTTTTGTTATTTCTGATTCTGGATGCTGTGGTTTCCAGACTGTTGCATTCTTTTTATATATCATCTTCACATTGGACCTGATTTATAATAGCAGATCATTATTCCTTTGTTTTCAATTTTTGTCATTTGCGATGAGTAATCGATTTTCTTCCAACATGTGTTGGCCCTGGTTGTTCAGCCAGTCCTGTAGCCCACTTGCCACTAGATAGCCAAAATTCCACCCCCTAATGCAGCCCTTGTTAACCCGGGTGACAATTGCTCCAGGGATGGTATTCACTTACCTTCCCTACCGGTTCGCAAATGTGAGCATGCTCACATGTGAAAAAAGGGCCTAAATGGGATGCCATAGAGCTGGATGTGGGTGGGTGGAGCCACCCGCAATTTCCGCTACTGGTTCGAGCGAACCGGTCCAAACCGGTAGAATACTACCTCTGAATTGCTCTGGTATAGGTTTCTGTAAGTTATGTTTCACCATATTGTTTATGGGAGAGACACTCTGTCTGGTTCCTCTGATGGGACCTGTCCAGTTTTGTTGACTCTCTGGTATAGCTCTCATCTTTGTCAGAGCTTGCAAACCCCACAATCACATCAAGGTGATGTTGGGGGGAAATTATTACTATTATAGTTGGCAACATAGTTAGCCAGATGTTTTATTTGGATTTTGCATTTTTATCTATTGAGTCCTCATTATTATCTTAAAAATACTGTACAAATGGTACTACTTAAGAGGTCCTACTTAAGAAGACAGTGACAAGACAACTAGAAGCTACCACAAAACGCAGATTTTTATCTAGAGTCTAATGAATGCAGGGAAGAGATCTGGCACATTTGTCTGATAAGGCTACGTCATAGAATAGTTGCCACGGCTGGAAGCTCTTAATGAAAACTCCTGATGTATTTTTAATCTCATGTCTTTAATTTATTTAATGACATGGCTTTCCCAAAAGAGAATAACTTGATGGGCATATGCCTATATGTGTGATCATTAGGATTGATGAAACAGAAAAGAAGAAAAATAGAACAAATTTTAGAGGGGTTTTTGTGCCCTCTAAGATTGTAGCCCCATAAAGCACTCATTATATATCACGGGGTGATCTTTTTTTCTAGACGATATATTATCTCTCTAATCCTTTATATGAAAGAGAACTGCTATAAAAATTATGATGGCAGTTGTCTTACTGCAGTTGGAAAAAATCTTTTATCCTATCTACAGAAAACATGTTTACTGGTGAGAAGACGGCTATTTTTCTTTTGAACAATGCAAAAACAGACTTCCAAACAAAAATAGCTTTGTGTACCATTGAAGAAGCATCATATCATGGGTGATGGCCTAAGCAACAACTCTAAGAATTATATAGAAAGTACAGTCAGTTCTAATAAATACATAAACCAAAAGCTGTTCTGCCTGTATCCTTTTACCCGAAACCCCTTCCTGGGACCTTCATATGTAGTCAAAGTTAGCCAGTATTATACTCAACTTCAGAAGTCTCCTTGCCATTAATATAATGTCAGATGTTCAATGCCTAAGTTCCAAACAGAGGATAATGTGGCTAAACCCCAGGGTGATTTCAATCAAAGTTCAACTGTTAGTCATTTTAAGCTTTGTTTCTGAAAGCCACACTGGAGATATAAAGAATTTAAGCACTGAGAAGACAGTCCACAAAGCAGAAAACATCCAGCATTTAGCAACCCCTCCCCTTTTATCTTTAAGCTCAGACACATTCTGACAGACTTATCTGCTACAGCCCACCTTTGGTGGAAGGCGGTATCTTTGTGATCTGGCTGCAGCAGAGGGATGGAGACATGAAGCTCCAATCAAGATATCCCTCCCAATGCCTCTTGCCTCTGAGACCTGACACTTGCACTAACTGGAACTAGCATAAAATGCAATGCTACTATTACATAAGAAGAATGGGTTTTTCCCCACCCCTGAGAGGTGATTACTTTGAATAGCTATGCATTAATCTAAAAACAGATCGCATGTAACTAGAAAAAAAAAAACAAAAAAAAAACAGCCTCTCTCATCAGACAAACCTGAGCATTTTGTCAGAGGTTTAAACATAGTTACCTATGTTTAAACCAGTTGATCATTGGTTCAAATGGAGTACACAGTAATAATCCCATAGAATTTAAAATGCCTCCTGTATTCACAGCAGAATTTCTCTCCAAACATTAAGGGATTAAAACAATATATTCAATTATCTATTTGAAATATAATTGACTCAACTTCTGCCTTAAAGCAATAGATTTTAGAATTTGGGGAAGTAAAGAAAAAAAGCTGAATTTGCCATCACGTATACCCAACAGAATATCAAATTTCACATACGTTTTAGAATGTTGATTGACATTTAATTGACAGACATATAAATTGTGTAGTTTGCTTTTAATCAATCAGTGCTATAAAACTATACACACACACACACACATATTCCTTTCTTCCTGTGCACTTTAGTAAAAAACAAACCTAGATATATTTTATTGGAATTTCTGTTTTATACACCTGTCTTTTCTTAAAATTTGTCTTTTTTTCTTTTCTTAAAAAAGGACCACTATCGCCACTATTAGCGTTTATTCAGCATTGTGAACATTGCTATTTTGCAAACTGAGAACTGCAGTATGAATTTTTCAAGCAGGGAAAACCATAGTGTAAAGGGAGGAAGGAGGAAACATGGGAAGAACATGCACAACTCCAGCTATATAAACGTTTACTTTACAAGAGAATTAGAAGGGGAGATTAAAGGACTTGTGGAAGAGGTGGATTTTGAAAAGAATAGGCTAGACGATCTCACCTGTGCCACAGTCTCAATTGTTTTTCTTTCTTCTTCCTACCCAGTTGCTCAGCCATCTTCTCCCTCTGGCCAGTCTTGATGAGGAAACTTCAACAATGTTAAGGAAGATTGGCAGAAGCCATGGCTGCTTGCTAACTCACTCCCCTCTCCTTGACTTTATCAGGAATCAAACTAAAACTTGGCTCCAGTCCATGGGCACTCAGAGGGCGATATGGACCAGCAGCAGCCTCTCATCTCTGCCGTTGGCTCCAAATAGCAGCTGAGTGGCAAAAGTGATGAGAAGTAAAAGCAGCCCCAGCCCTCAACCTAAACAAATAGAGATATAACCCCCACTCCTCCATTGCATGTTTAGACTATGTATCATCCACAGAAATATGAAACTAATCAAACACATGAAAACAATCCTACTGATTTCTGTAATATAAATGTAACCCCACCTTCCCTTCTACTTTCCCAGCACAATCCTGCAGAACAGCAGCTGCTACAGCTCTTTGCAGAAGGCCACTCAAGATCTTGGAAGCTCTCAGTCTTGGAAAGCTGGCACCTCAAAGTGGCAAACAAATAGATTGAAAAATGAAATAGCACATCAACTTCTGGAATTGGGAACTGTCTGCCAATAAATGTTAAAATCTGGGGGTGGGCTGGGCTTAGGGGTTAGGGGGCTGTGAATATTGGAATCCCTGTCCAGAGTATGGCATGGATGTCAGTTCCTGGTCATCTATTAATGTTTGATTGAATTTTAACTGAATTGTTTTATTCTCTGCTTTTGGTTCATTGTGCATCTCCTAGAATCATTACTTGAGTTGAGTGCCCATGTAAAATTTTATAAATTAATAAATGCCACCAGAATTGAGATTTCAAAAATTCAGATGATAACTAGATGGCAAGAAAGAAGGCATACATGCTGCCATCCAGTGGTCATCTGAACTTTGCGGTGCAAATGTGGTAGGTGTAGAAGTAACTATCCAGAACACTCAATATATAAATATATAAAATATAACTCTTTAAGGGAGACGGGCGGTTTAAAAATGCATTGAATCAATCAATAAAAAAGGACTTGACAGACAAGATGCTTCATGGAACCTTCAAAGGAATATAACTAGCAAATTATTGTAACGTGTAGCAATTTCTAAGGGATGGAACTGCCTTCCTATCATCTAACAGAAAACCAAAGTAGGGAGATGTATTACTGTATTGAGTTGCTTGGTATCTGTCATGGCCACGCAGCTGAGTTAAACAGAATTTTGTACATAGAATATATCTATTTTTCCTGTTTCCTTTTTATTATTATTAATACACGTCTCTAAACATTATGTTATTTTGCTACCATGTTATTTATAGAAAACACTTAATTCTTAATTTTCTGTGTATTGTTGCTTGGTATATTTTCCTCTGTGTGTTTGCATGTAAATACATGCCTGTGTTTATGTGTATGTACATGTTAGCAGAAGAAAATGTAGATGAAGAAAACAAAGTCAGTAAATTAAAACAATAAAAAAGCAAGGAAGGAATATGATGGTTGCAGCATGTTGCAGTCACAGGATGAAATTTGAGACCTTCTCAGCTGGCTTCCATTGGAGAAGCTTAATGATCATGTGATTTACTTAACAATCATGCAACTTGAGTAATGACCTTGGTGATTGTTTTAATGACCACAGTAAAAATGGTCCTAAAATAATTTCCAGTCACATGATGATTCATGTTATAGCTGCACAAAATTACGATAGAAATTCTGGTCCCAATTGTGATTGTAAGTAAAGAACTATCTGTAGACTCTCTTATGCTTTGCATAAACATGGCATGTTGTGGCTATCCTCCCTAGTTGAATTCATTTTAAGGGAGTGTTAGGAGTTTTAAGTAGTAAAATCAGTGTTTTAAATATTTGCAACCCATTTGTGGTTCTTATGGCACCCATTTTGCTCCTTCAACCCATCCCACATATTTCCAATAGAAAAAGGCCAAAGCAATTGGCTCCGTACTAAAAGATGCAAAAAGGTGATGGTATCTTCTCCAGACCCACATTTTTTACTACCCCAGCTGGTGTGATATGTGGAATGATTCTGGTTTGATAGTGTTGTAATATTTCTTAGAAATAGCTGTCAGTATCTTATCCTAGATACCGAGAGTGTCTACGTGAGAGGTTAGCGCTATCATAGATTTTGTACATCTGATGTCTTTTCTGGTTAGCATCTGAAAGCTGATGAATTCAACTCTGCATGAAAAGGTTCTACAGCTACCTCTATGATCTACATCCACTTTTCTTAAACTGGTACCTTTAGGATATGGTCTCCATCTACCAATTCAAAAGGTAACAGGCTCACTGTTATTTATGGGACCAAAGTCAGATAACTCAGAAGGTTGGGGAAGACATCAGCCTCAGAACTCCAAACAGAAGTCGCCTACATGAGCAGTACAACTTAATTCTGTCACCTGAAGTGACCCAAGGCAGTTCCGCAAGGGATCAGACCTTTTGGTTGAGAGCCTGAGCCCTTAATGTGCTCTCTGTTAGCATCACAGGCAGCTCCAGCAAATGCACAAAGTTATAACAAACAGCAAGGAAATATTATGCAAGACCACAGGAAGTCACAGGAGACAGTATTCTGGGCAGACCTGGCAAGACGTCTGTGTGAACTCCAGCTAACAACAGACTTCATTGGTGCCAAACTGAGCGGAGAACATTTCTAATGCTGCTGTGGATAAAACACCACATGTTTTTGCCAGTGGGCCGTGCTCCAGAACGCTGTGTACCTGACAAAAATCAGATATACCCAGTTCTCCCTTTTCAATCTCTCTCACTCCCAACCGAGAAGGAAGGAGAGGAAGAAAGTGCAAGTAATTCATTTAGTTTTTATAAGAATGGACAAATTCATTAGGCATCCCACTAGGTAGCAGCACTTAGCTAGATTAGGTCAACCTCAACAAATTAAGATTCATTAGGCCTCATTAGAGGTTGGATGGGAGACCAACAAGAAACCCCAGATCTACAAGCTAGAAAAGGAAATAGCAAAGCCCTTCTTCCTGTTGCCAAAAAACCCCTGCAGGGATGTATCTATGTAGTTATGAGGAGTAAAGACTGAGCCATGGGTCTTTACAAATTCGTGGCACTAATAATGTATTTGCTAATTAAGACTTCCCCCATTAATGGTGATTAATAGTTTTACAAAACAGAAAATAAATAAAACATTTTTGGCAGTTTATGCTTACCTTCAATGAACCTTTGTTTCACTGTTCTATCAAATTCTCTGTGAAAGCAAACCCATTCTTTAAACATGTTGCTTTTTATTTCTTGGCAATTGCAGCAATATTTGGGATATTTCTAGACCAGGATTGCTTGGACACATGTATTGTTCTCTAGAAACCCAGAAGTCAATACCTGGTTTCTTTTAGAAAACCACACTGAGAAGACTGCTGCCAAAACCTAGTTGCACAGAGCCACACTCTCCTTTTTAGTAATTAGTTAGACTTACAGCATTGTACTATAAACTATAGTTTATAATAACATGACTAGTTAAGTAAGTCACAGTTACAGGGTTTATATACAACACTTCATTATCGATTAGTGTTTATAACCAACTATGGCTGAATGTCAGCCATCAAACGAAGCCAAAGCCAAAGTAAACACATTTTTGGATTCTATAAATGAGGAGAACCAGCCTCTGAAGTTAGCATTTGCTCTTCAAAAGAAGCCTGAATTTGACTCAGTTGCTGTTCTTGATTATGTAAGCAGAATTCCTATATAAACTTATATTTAAAACATTTATGGAGTCCTATTGGTTCTTTCATTGTTAGGCAAAGATACACATGCTATATCAAATATATTTTAAGAGGAAGAAGTGGAAAAAACAATGTAACATTGACACAGAAGCTTTGGTTCTAGATTCATGCAAAAGAGAATACTCTATACAATTCTATGCAAGCTTAATAGGAGACACATCACAGAACTGCTTTGGTACCTGCAAGTTTCAAATGTCCGTATTTCTTAGTATCATTGCTTGTGGAAAAAAGAACCTATGATATTCATTTTTATTGCACCTCCATCTAGATATAGAATAAAATAAACTCTTAAGAATCATGAATCTGGGCAATAACATGGTTTTCTAGATGTTAATTTATTACACGTTTAAGCCCATATATCACACTTCAAAACTATGTAATGATCCAGGCTCCTGTAGCTTATTTAAACAAGCACAGAAAAAAAAGATTTCCAGTTTGGCATTAGATGAGAACTGGATTATACTCTACATTGCATTGTAAGATGCAGTGTGGGGTGTTTCTTTTTGGTATAGTGTGAAGAATGAAGCAAGTTAGTAAAGTTTCTATTCTAAACAAACTATAGTTAAAACAAAATATGGCTTAACATGATACATATGTGAATGCAACCTAAATCTTGGCCGAACATTCTTCATAGGATTCTAGTGAGAACAAAATGTTTGCTAGGGAGGAAAAATCTAAAAGAATTTGGTGGGTTGCACATAAATTATAAACTGGCTTCCAGGTGCTGCTTATAAAAACAAGCATACTTCACAGAACATATGTTTTACTTTAAGCTGAAGAAAGCACATAAATTGATAAAAACATTTGACGTGATTGATTAAAGGAGACTATATTTTCCCCCAATTTCCTAAAGATCTTTAAAGAACAGCATGACTAGTACCTGAGATTCAAACAACTGTTACGATACTGGCTTTCACTCTTTCCATTTTCAAAACAAGAAATGGAATAAGTACCTTGATAGATTTTGATTCAACAAAATCTATCAAAACAACATTCGTTAAGTGATTTCATCAACACAAAGAAGGCAAATTGCACAAAAATAAAGATATACAATTCTGTAGAACTGCTGCACTTAAGCAGAGTGCATCTCTGGCAATATCTAGTCTAGGGAAGAGACGAACCAGGGGAGACATGATAGCAGTGTCCCAATATTTGAGGGGCTGTCACAGAGGGGGGGGGGTCAAGCTATTTTCCAAAGCACCTGAAGGCCAGACAAGGAATAATGGATGGAAACTTATCAAGGAGAGATTCAACCTAAAAATAAGGAGAAATATTCTGACAGTGAGAGCAATCAACCAATGGAACAATTTACCTTCAGAAGTTGTGGGATGATCTATAGATTATAATGAATTATTATTCATTATTATCATTATCATAGTCTATAGATTTTATACATTCAACATGACATCAGTCTAGAAACATCTATAGTCACTAAAATACATCTTTCCTGTTCAAGGTCATATTCATTATTTACCAAGCCAAATAGCAACATCACTTAGACTTATATGCTGCTTCATAGTGCTTTATAGCCCTCTTTAATTGGTTGACCAAGTCAGCATATTGGCTCCAACAATCTGGATCCCCATTTTACCACCTCAGAAGGTTGGAAGGCCCAGTCACCTTGAGTCAAATCCTCCCAATGGCATTTAATCTACAAGTAGGTATTATGCAATTATAAAAATCATATTCCAAGAAGACCTAAAAGTGCCCAACAGTCAGCCCTGTATGCCTCTAGATTTCTCTATTATTGTTCCATTCCCACATTTTCCTTTATGGTTTCCCCAATCCTTCCAAAACAGCTTCCCCACTACTTTTATTTCTCTGCTTTTCTTACTCTGTCTGATCACTTCTTGGTTCAACTAATAAAACTACAATAAATGAATTAGTACAGGTGGTACTAATCCCTATTTAATTAGTTACATGGATTTAATAGGTTTTTATTTGAGTTTTCTATTATTTTATCATTGATCAGATTGTACAAATATAAGTCTTAACTTTTATGGCATGGATTACTATTTCCATAATGTATTCCTTAGTTTTCCATTCCTTTTTGTAAGTATATACTATAACAGGAAAACTCCCTTCTTTTTTGTTCCCATTCAGGCCTTATGTACAATACCTATATTTTGACATTTTTCATGGTGGCAAAGAAAGAAATACGGAATTTTTCTCACTAAAAAGAGCTTTTTACCATTTGTAAAGAGGATATAAAAAAGTAATAGGTTTTTTTAAATGTATACCCCATCCCCAATATCTTCAGACCGCTGCAAAAATTAATTAGTGGCATCAGGTGTTTATTTATATGGAGGGTAACTTAATTGTGAATGTTCAGAAAATGTATTGATGTTATCTGGGATTTTTCAAGCATCAGGCTGTAACTTTCCATGAAAAGACAAAAATGAGAATAACCAGTTTGTTATTCTAAAATTAAAAGTATGATGATTGCATACCTTGTTGTTGTCATTATGTATGGCTAACATAATCAGTGGCAAAATCAAATAAAATCCATTTCTTGTTCAACTGGTCACAAAATTACACTTTTAGAAACTGCTTCAAAATATAGCCTTCAGACTTCCTATTGACCCTGGTAACAAGTATTTGCTGAATCTTCCAAGTGCCCAAACTAAACATTCTAGAACATTTAAAATGGGTGAAGTGTTGTTAAATATAAAAAAAATATTCAGCTGGGTAGTCTTTAATGTCTACACTCACAAAAAGTGATGAGGAGCTTGTGTATCAAAATACACACAAACCATGAGTTCTGTAGAACGGGGTTCACACTTCAGAAACTGAAACCATAGTTTTAAAGTTGGCTTTCAAGCAGCAATCTTGAAATTGATATAATTGGTCATCTGGTTTGGATCCAACTTCAGGTAGACCTTGGCTTATGACCACAATTAAGCCCAAAATTTTTGCTGCTAAGTGAGATTTGTTAAGTGAATTTTGCCCCATTTATGACCTTGCTTGCCACAGTTGTTAAGTGAATCACTGCACTTGTCAAGTTAGTATTGGGATACTGCAATCCCAATGTTGTAAGTCCCTTGTTTCAGTGCCATTGTAACTTTGAAGTCACTAAATGAACTGTTGTAAACCGAGGTCCACCTGTAGCTAAGGTCCTACCTGAGGAACTTGATACATTATAGAGAAAAGAATGTACAAGGAGAAGATACAATGACAAGTAGAAGATAAAAGAGAAAGTAACAGCAATGTGGGACTCATCTGTATCCTTGATTATTTATTAAGTAATTCACAATTTGGTTGAGTTCACACAAACGTCAAACTCTACTGTACTAATGCATAAAGAGAATACATGGTTTAATATGATGTCTGAATAAGGTTTCATGTAGTTTCTTAAAATATAGTTTGGTCGAAGCATAGTTTGTATGGTTTTGTATGGTTTAATTTGTAACAAATTGCCTTCTTTTAATTATTTCTAAATAAAGCATGGAAATAATTGTCCACTTTGGAGATTATGAAAATTGGCTCCAAAACAACTCAGAATTTTAAATCATGTTTTACAGATGAAGCCCATATTCTTGCCTTGGATGTCCTATCTATGAAAGTTTCTAAGGCACTGTTTTAAGCCACTCCGTTTTAAGGCATTAGTCTTGCCCTCCATTTGCCCAGTAGTCAGCACTAGCAATCTAAGTTGCCTTGCAGGAAATCAGAAAATGGAATAGAGTAGCAATGAAAGACATTCAAACATGATCTGTCCCAAACGGTTTCCCCCCCACAACCCTCAGCAAACTAAAATTATGCCTCCTTTGCTTTCTATTTTAAAAATCTGTGTCCTTGCCAACCAACTCTGGCCATCATATTCAGAATTTTCTTTTTTTATCCACTCCAAAAATGCTGTGAATTAGGTCAAGCTAAGAGATGGAATGAGCAGAGCAAAGATCTATTGAATTAATAGTGACCAAGTGGCTCAGTCAAGACAAACATTCTGTCCACTCCTATTACAGTCTTTTCCCACAAAGTGGCTGGGAATAGCTTTTAACAACATTTTGTACTGCACTGACTGCAGCTTTCAAAGCTATTAGCATTAGTTATCTCCCCTTTACTAGTAAGCTATGACCACCTTGAACATGGTTTCTTTCCCTATTTCCCTATTGTTACCCTAGTGGACAATGTGAATGAAAACCACTGTGCTAAAATTTCAGGGTTACCTGTCCTACAAATGGTTTTGGAGCAGACCATATCACATGGCTGCCCTTTTCTCAGCTTAGAAATAGCTTGTTAGGGTTATGCTGTATTCCAGTTAATGCACAGAGTTTACTCGCTACAGGGATTTCCAAAAGACTTTTGTTTAGCAGTATTACCACACATTTCAGCATGCCAGGTCTGGAATACCTTAAGCCACACCCAGGTGAGTCATGCACTGGCTAAGTTTCATGATATACAACTAATAAAAACCTTCTGGAATTCAAACTTCTTCAAACAATACACATTAAGTCCTTAAAATCCAAGAAGAGATTAGCAATATAAATCCAATTACAGTACAATGGAGAGTCATAGTAAACATTATAAGCAGGTAAAAAGAATCATTGTCTGACTTAATTCACTTAAAAGAATGCAGTTCATATGTTTGCATAATCTACTATGGCCCTCAAATAAACAATAACATGTTAAAACAATCCCAGTCAAAATGGGGAGAGGGAGAATATTGGCATAAACCTGAGAATTTATTTGGCTTAAGTCATGGTTTGCTGAACAAGCCAAAGGTAACTGAGATCACCCACTGCATTAAGCCATAAACCACTAGGTTTAATTCACAAAATTCATTAAGCCAATGGTTGTCAAACCATGAACAGTGATTCCTCAAGGAATTGTGAGCAAGTTAGAGAATGTCAACTTTAAAAAAAAAATCCATGCTTTGCAAGCATAGTGGAAGTATGTCAAAACTCTCAAAACTTTGTTTCCCATTGTGCCTATGCAAGAGCACCATGACCATTTGTGGTACCAGTTTCAGGGGCCCTGTGATAAATAGATTAAAATTCAACAGTTCAAAGTGCTTTATTGTTTTATTTGTTATACCAAATGTAGTGGAGAGATTTCATACAAATTCATCTGTTTAGGGAGCTATAGTATTGCATATTTAAAAATTATGGCATATAACCAACCAAATGAACCATATTGCAGCTTATAGTGACATGAGAACACTTGTAAGTGACACAGATGGATTAACAGAAAGATGTTTTCTGCTGCAGACTTCCCCAACGTAATGCCCTGTGGAGAAATAAATAAGCCTTCTTTTATTCCAAGTGACCTGGATCTTGCAAAAGGCTTACAGCAATGTCACACAGTGGAACTGAACTAAGCATTACCTCTAATGCAGTGGCCCCCAACCTTTTGGGCACCAGGGACCGATTCCATGGAGATAGGTTTTTCCATGGACCAGAGGGGGGGGGGCATGGTTTCACATGCTGCATGCATCCCGCTTCATTTGTTTGCCTGGCCCAGTTTCAGGCAAGCCGCATCCCAATGCCAGGCAATGGACTGGTGGCTGAGGACCCTGCTCTAATGAAAACCTTTACCAGAAGATTCTTAATATACTATAGCCTCTAACAAGAAATAGGAAGTTTCACTAACGTAATCTGTTAGTATAGGGTTACCCAATTGGTTGGTAACCATCAAGAAACAAGAGTTGAGAAATATATCGATGTGTATGTATCCATGTTGGGCCTACTCAGAAAAAGATAGAACACGAACTGACCCTAAACATTATTAGGTGCCAGATTATTATATGTCAATCAAAGAAATGCATGGTCTGAAAAAGTAGTAAAATAATTAATATAATCTGTTCTCTTTAAGAAATATCAAATTAAAAAACCATATTGTTAAAACTGGAAAAATTTGCCTACAATGTGCTACTTCTTCAGAATGTGTATTTCTTTGATTGGCATCTAATAATCTGGCACCTAATGATGTTTAGGGTCAGTTAATGTTATCTCTTTTTCTGAGTAAGCCCAGCATGGTTGCATAGACATTAATTTATTTTTCATCATGATTCTTGATGACCAGCAACCAGGTAAGTCAAGTAGCATACTTTCTTAGTCAAAGAAAGTGACTGATTCCATTACATTCATGATCAGAGAAAGGAATAAAAGACCAGTCTTCCAGAAAAACAGCCTTTAACACTTTGTTTTGTGTCAAAAAAATATAAAAATCATATCTTAAATGGAATACAATAATGAATTTGTTGCTTCAGCTCAGGAAATGCAATACAGAACAGAAACTATTATACTACCCCGATTTCTGCAAAATTTAAACAAATTGAACTGCACAATGCAATACTACAATTATAACAATAAAGCTTTGGTAATCTGATTTGCCAAGGTATAAATATTTGTTTTCCTAGGATAATGATTTGCATACTTTTACTCTCACATAATAAAATAGTTATGTTACATTGATTTCTAAGTATATTGGGACTACAGTACAATTCCTAGAATCAACATCAGATCACAGGCTATATTAGTTGGGGATTATGGGAGTTAAATTTAGCGGTTCTTCTAGATATCTTTTTGACTGGAGATATCAGCAACTAAATCTGGAATCATCTACATGAAAAAGGTATGTTCTATCACCAAGTTACCTAATTTTCAAGCCTCCTGTCCACAGTAGTATCTTTGGAGTTGTAAACACATACTTTTCTTCACAAATTTTGGGAGTGTGTCATAACTTCACCCTGACATTTCCCTTATGTTTCCAGTATTTGGACTATTATATAAACATCTTGAGACAATTTAAGTCATTGCACCAAACAGTAAATATTGTAGTGCTTGTATTCATCAGGTTATTTTGCAGTATTTGCTATTTATGGAAGTTGATTATTTTCTTTTGCTATTATAATAAAGAAATTGGAAGGAAGAGCAATGTCTTTGATTAGTGATCTACAAATGTGGATTGTTTTTAGTTTTTTTCCATTCCCATATCGCTCACAGAAGTTCATGACGTTCATCTAAACTCTTTTATCCAAACTGCATATAGTCAGTTTAATTCATTCTTCTTATTCAAATTATCTGATAATTTTGTTTTTACATCTGAGTATTTATTGGATCTTACCACTAGATTTAGGATCTCGGAGGGAAGTAATATCGTTGTGACTTGGTGCTACAATTAGGCTCTGATATTTGTCTTACTGATGAAGCGTCGTTAACCTCCATGAATTTAGGGGGAAAAAATTACAAAAATGAGTAGCTGTGATAACACGGAAGGTCACTGAACTTTTCACTCAAGCCACCATTTGCTACATTTTGCATTTGGTAATACAAATTAACACTTGCTTCTTGTAGACAAAACAACAAGATCTACTTGGCCTTGTAAATGCTTTCGGCAACAGCAACAATAAATGTTTAATTACATTTTCAGGAGAATGCAAGGTCTCTGATTAAATGAAAAACAAAACAAAACAAAAACCAAGACCTTTCAAGAATTCAGCTTGAAATGTTCTCAGAAAACTGGAACATTGCGTTTAAAAAAGAAAACAGGAAATCTGCCCCAACAAGAAATGGACATCTGGTCATTCTAATCTGAGGCACAGCAACAGAGACAGCACTAAATATTACAAATCTCATGCGTAAATGGAATTAACTCCCATTGTGCTGGATGGGACTTACTCCTGAGTAACCCCATATAGGGTTTGAAGCTTTAATGGTTTTAATTTGCTTTCTATTTCTAGATGGTTGTAGAACAGCAAACGCTTTATTCTACCCTGATACAACTTAATCAGAAACAAAAGCCATTCTTTCAGAACCCCTGAAGATTGCAAAATTTCCACAGAGTGACACAACTACAACCCCTTCATTTTATTTATTTATTTTATCAGGCACCCCAAACTGCAAGAGACAAGGTTTCATGTGTAGATTAAAGAGTGCAGCAGTCTTGGGCCACTAACACTTATGTTTGATTTATCATTCTAACTTATTCATATAAGTACCCTGCCAATCATTTATTACTTTAACCCTAATGTAGATTTAGAAATATGTTTGATACTTGATTACTATATGAGATGTGGGTTTGTGTGTGTAAATCCTCTCTCATTCTATATCTCTATATGTAAATGTATCTTTTTCTTTTTTCAGACCTTTCTATAAAATAAATAAGCACTGTGTTTCCCCAAAAATAAGACAGGGTCTTATTTTCTTTTGATCCCCAAAATAAGCACCTGGCCTTATTTTTGGGGAGGTCTTATTATTTTCAAAGTGCAGGAAGCAGTGAGTGTGTTTTTTTCATGGCGGCGGCTGCATTGCAATATTTTCAGGGAGGGCTTATTTTTGGAGGAGGGCTTTTTTGAGTACATGTGCTCAAAAGCCCAATTGCACTTATTATCCAGGGAGGTCTTATATTTAGGGAAACAGGGTATGTATGTATGTATGTGTATGTATGTATGTATATATATGCACACACACATACACATATGTGTATGTATATATAGTATCCTATATATTTCAGTAGACATGTACTGATAATATGGGAAGTGAGGAAGGAAGGAAGGAAGGAAGGAAGGAAGGAAGGAAGGCTTATATAATGAGGAATGTCGTTTAGCTTTAGGTACTATG
Source organism: Thamnophis elegans (assembly GCF_009769535.1). Lineage (NCBI taxonomy): Eukaryota > Metazoa > Chordata > Lepidosauria > Squamata > Natricidae > Thamnophis > Thamnophis elegans. The sequence goes on along the minus strand of NC_045544.1, from coordinate 97,152,363 downwards.
ACTACATAGAGAAGTTTTATAACAATTATAAGGATCTTTGTATTACAAATAATTCAAACTCAATGGAAGAAACCCTTTGGAGATTTGGATTTTTTTAATCTACAAAAAATAGTATTTTTTAATACTAAAAAATTAAGAAATCCACGTTTTTTGTTGTTAAACTAGTGAGTTTAAGTAAGTTAAGTTGACATGATACCTATAGTGTTGGGCGTTCAATGATTAATATTCCTATTGTTTCCTTTCTTTAATATGTATTAAATTATCTAATATAGAAATCGACCTCTTTCTGTCACACACACAGTGGAAGAGAGTAGACCACCAGAAACAGTTAATCACTTTGATACATGGGATATATGTAGCATACACCATTTGAAGGCATTTTACATGTTTGTAATTTTTCAGTTATCATCACAAGGATATACAATTAACTGTTCAGTAAGAGGGAAAATATCTCAAACTTAACTAAGTACAGACATGTTCTATACAATGATCACTCTTATCCACTTGAGACAATCAGCTTAAAAATAAAAGACAGTACTTCAGCAATAAATGTTAAAATCTCAGACATGTGACTGTAAGAGGGCCTTGATTGCAGGTTGGCTGATTTCCTAACAATATCTCTGAAGCAGAACTGGTATTCAGCTGGTTCGGACCGGTTTGGGCAAACCAGTAGGGGCGACCTGTGGGTATGCCTGCCCACCCACCCCGGCTCTATGCCATCCTATTTAGCCATGTTTTCTAAGCTTGCATGCATGTGTACAAGCCGTGTTCGCGAGGATGTGCACCCGGGGTGAACCAGTGGTAAACTTACAAGAAACCCACCTCTGAAGATATCTGTATTTCTGGGCATGGAATTAGCTCTATCATTAGGCACTGCATTAGGCGACTAATTTTAGGTGTATGAAAGGGTAGGAAAGGGTAGGAAATGTTACTTCAATATAGTTTATGATTTTTCATGGACAGATAGCAAAATAATAAGGCCATGTACATAATAACTGGGACATTTATTGCTCTATATTAGTATAAAGTATTTTAAATGGTCCCTTTCTTCATTTTGCAAGTGTATCTCCATGAAACCTCACTTGCGATGCACCAACATCAAAATATTTCTCCAAACTCCAAAGTATGTAATCCATAAATTCATAAGATTATTATATTACAAAATGTATGAACATTCTTTTCCAACCATGTATAGAATTAGTATTCCATACTAATAAAAAATAAAATGATGCTGCTGATTTAAATGTATGCATATACATAAAATGCCAGATCAAAGACTCCCCATATGTTTACTTTTTTTTAATTCACACCATGAAGTGACTCTGGGTGGTTTACAATATTAAAAAGAATAAACCAATGCAAAAAAACCATGTATGTAGTAAAAATAAAATGTTATAGCTGACTTTCTATTTATAATTAAGGCAGCTTCCAATGTTTCATTTTAAATTAAAAGCTATTACCAATAAAAGTGAATTCAATATTGCAACATATGGATCTTTTTGTGTATCTTATATAACAAGGCCTCTGCAAAATATTTACACCCAAGTTCTGAAGATCATTGGCTCCTGAAAGAATTTTTAAAATATTTTTCTGTAGACATTTAATTTTATTCTTTTAATATCAACCCATGTTAAGGACTTCTCAGGTTTGTTGAGATAAATATAAAATATAAGTATGTGGAAATAAACTGAGTTTGCTTTCTGAGTAAAAAGGCATAGGACTGTAATACGTGGCTATAATTTGATACCTGTTTATGTGGTAATAATGCTTACTGAATCATTGGTGTTTTTTTTTGGTATTTTTGGTCTTTGTGTATTTTTGTAAGCTGCCAGAGTCACCATGAATCAGATGACCAAATAAAGAAATAAAATCTAAGATACATGATTCTAAGTAAATACATACTGCTCAATTATAATAGTCATATGGCAAGCAACTTTAATAATGCCTGTCTATGCAAAAGCCAAAAAGGAATATATTAATTTTAAAAATAATATAAAATATTAAAAACAACAATATATTACATTGTTATAATAGTTATAGTTAGTTATAACTAAATATTAGTTATAACAAACTATATAAAAAGACAGGATATCACAGCAGAGATCATTTGCAACTTAAATTTTGCTTACAATGTGAAATTATTGGGAAAAAAAATTGTTCCTAGTGCAGCACAAGCATATCTATCTTAATTTCAAAAAGAAAGAATATGTATCCATTTTAAACCTCTTTTTGGAATTAGTGCAGCTCAAAAGTGCTTTGTCTTGACTTATCGTATCCATCAGTAATCATCAGGGGGAAATTCCCTCTTCTCAAAAGTATTAATCATATATTTATTAGACAATGACAATATATTCATTTAGCCAACTTCCTTTCTAAAGAAGGAGCCACATCGTTTTTTAAAACTTTATTTTATGTAAAGTGCTGGTAAATACAATGAAACTGGTTCATTCCATCCCCTCATCCTCCCAGAACTTGTAAGAATAACAATCAGAACGACTAGAACTTAATGTGAGCCAGAGAATCTCAGTGTCCATTCTCTTAGGACAGTGTTTCTCAACCTTGGCAACTTGAAAATGTCTGGACTTCAACTCCCAGAATTCCCCAGCCAGCGAATGCTGGCTGGGGAATTCTGGGAGTTGAAGTCCGGACATCTTCAAGTTGCCAAGGTTGAGAACACTGTCTTAGGATATCAAGAATGACAGGCAACCGATTGACATAAATTAATTAAAACACTTTTTACTTTAAGGGGAAATATTGTTTTTCAGGACTTGGGAGATAATGTTATTACCCTCTTCACATTTAGATGGGAATAAGTACCATTAAAAGCAGCAATATTTATTTCCAGTTAAATTATAATTATGACTGACCTGCACAAACTTAACTTTGCCATTATAGTACAATCTGTCAGCAGATTTACAAAGTGCTTAGCTTTCAAGAGATCATACCCTGAATTAAAATGAAAAAAATGAAACTACACTATGATAAAATAAAAAACCCATGATGCAGCGGGTGATGTGGAGTTAGGTATGTATTCAGTTAAAATATATCAAATCCAGCTCCATTCAGTATAAATGATCTAGATTAAACAATGAACCATGGCTCATATCTACCTCTGCCATTAATGTATTATGTGTTCTCATCTATAAAATCTGGACGACAATACCTCAAACAAGTTGGAAGTATAGAAAGGGCCACCAAGAATAAGTACCTGTATCAAAAAAACAAAAAAACAAAAACTGAAACCTGAAAGTTTAATATAAAGATATTTTAATGCAGACTTTGAAAATGAAGTGGGAAGAAAAAATATACTACTCTTTAAGTCAATATTTCAAAGTGGCAGAAAATAGAATATGTTTAAAACAAACTAATACTCGGACTGTGTTTGGACAAAAAACCCATACCTTAGCTATGCTCCAGGATTGGCTCTATGTACAAATGATTCACTGATATTTTGGATAGTTTTCAGATTTACTTCTAAATCAACTATAATTCCTTATGAAACAAACTTGAGTCCAGTTTTCCAGAAATACTGGAGTGAGTTAATTTTTCTAGCTGGTTAAGAATAATCTCTCAGGACTCCCCCCCCCCACCTTATATCTACCCAAGCAGAAAACTGCCAAACAACATCATTTATTGTTGTTTTTCTGTAATGATTTTGTGCTAGTGCTTTCACCTCTTTCCTGGTACACAAAATAGGTAGATTTAAATCTTACTTAGGTAAGTCAATGTTAAAGCAGTATTTTGCTCCATAAACCAGCAACACTCAGTCACAGCTCCATTGTATGCAGAATCTGCTCCACCTCAACATCCATTATGTCATACATGAAGTCATAGCCAGTTGTGAATGGGATCAGAAGGGCAGGCAGTTACATGCAGGCCAGCCCTTCACCTTTTGGTTCCTGATTAGGGTTATCTGCTGGACTTATTGCTCCATCTCTAAAAAGAGTCAGATATAGTGGCCATGAAGTATAAACAAAACTACTTGTTGAGTTTTGAAACAGAGCAGCAATGAAATAGAAAAATGGTGTAACAGTGCACAGAAATAATGTAACAGGCTAACACAGCATAACACTGAAATGATAGGATAGTTCTCTGTTACTTTTTGAGCAAAGTATAAAAAAACAAATAAAGAAAGATTATATTTAATTTTTTAATTATCATACTGCTTGTGATTCAGTTCCTTTTCTAACTTCAACCAATTACACTTTATTCAGCTCAGACCCTGCCCATTTTTTCTGGAGTGACTTTTTCCCACCACCTAAGTTGTATGCAGAAGCCAAACCTATCTGCTGCATGCAAAAAAATCAGGACAGCCTTACTCCATGGTTAGTCAGAACAGAGGCAGGATAAAGATCAACAATGGGGTAGCAGATTTCACAGTGGCAGAACTGTCTGGTAACTGTCTGAGTTTTCAGCCAAGTCAAGTATGGATGGCACAAAACAGCTATGAGGAAAGGTCCTTACTCTGCCACCTGTTTCCTCAGCTATTCTTCCTCCTCACACAAATTAAGCCACTGTGGCTTCATGCTGTCATTTTCTGCATTGTTAATAAAACAATCAGAAGAATAGTAGCTTCTACCTTGGTGGTTTTACAGCTTCTGATTTTGAATCAGACAAACCAGGCCACCAATGGGGTGGGGGACACACTGGTTGAAGGGTGGTACTTCCTATTAATCAATTAATGGCTTGCTTAATGCATTCTCTGTGGTTTGAGGTTAACAAGGGAAAGGCAACTTTAAACCAACTCAGAACTGCTTTGGAGAGTTTGGAAATAATGTGTTGAAGGGTATCCTCACAGACAATGCTTTTTAAAGAAGAAAAGCTGTTGAAATTCCTCCTCTGCATAGTCAATATCTTGCAATGAAGATGAAGGACATAAATGGAATCTGGGAGAATGGGAGATAATCTGATGTACATGGACTTTGGGAAGGGGGTATGTTGCATAATCCTAATTGCAAACCCCTTAATTGTAACCCTTTCTGGAGGCTATGTGCTTTTACCCCAAATCCCAAATCCATCTGATTTTCAGAACTGGCTTAATTTGTTGCACCAAGAAACAAACTGTAGCATTCTGAGGCTGCTTTATGCAAGCCAGAACCTCCAGGTTGTGTTGATCATACTAGTTGAGGGTTCTGAGAGTTGTAATCCAATGAATGAAAGACACCAAGTTGGAGAAAGTTACCTTCAATGAGTGCTGTCAGACTTCAATTGGCATGAAACATCCTGTTGCCTGCTATGCAGACCCCGTGGGTGTCAGCTGATCCAAACACCAATCCACATAAAACACAAAGCAACAGGTGACAGGTTGGACCTTTACTAAACCCAACTTTCCTTGACCTCTCCTTGTCCTGCTGAACTACGTAGGTGCAATTTGGAGATACTAACAAAGATTTTTGCTCAGAGCGAGGCATTTGAAAGGCCAATGCTTTTCCAATGAACCTAGTTCAGAAACCTTTTTCGGCCAAGAAATGTATACAATATTGACCCTGAAAATTTTGAAACCACCTTTTTACTCTAGTCTAGGGCAAGTCATAACCATTGATGGCAAGCCGACTATAGATGAATAGACAAGCAAGAAAACCTACAGACATCATGTTTTTCTTCTTGTCAGGTACTGTAGCATGAAACTAGGAAATTGGGGGTGGTGTGCTGAGAAATGGATTTATGAAGGAATAGATCCTAACTTCAGTACCTTTTGAGGTCTATCTAGCTTCTCTCAGATTGGGGACCATTTAAAAACTGATGGCAATTTCTGGAATAGCAGCAGCTCCTTGTAAAAGGAGAATAAAATGATTTTGCATTCTTCTGCCATCACCAGGAATGAACCTTTCCTCCTCCAGCAGAAAAGAATACAATAAAATCATCTCTGCTTTTCCCAAGTACCGGACAAATTAAATCACTCACGTCTCAAGGGAAGGGGTGGACCAGATGCTCTTTTAGGGACCTATCCTAGACCTTGCGAGACTAGAATTAATATATCAGAATAAAGCGCTGATTGAGAACACTGGAGGCTTGCTCTTCATCTCCGGAGGGACTGTTAGATAATCGCGGTTCCCTCCTTAAAAGCGGTTTTGTTTCCAAAGGCGCGCATCCTGCCAATCTCCTTCCGCCCCGAAAATGCAAATACTTTCAGCGCGCGGTCCCCAACTGTGGATTGGAGCCTTCCCTGAATTGTCGCGGCAGGAAGGCAGGCAGGTAAGGCTGGAAGCATCTTCTACGCCTCTGCCAATCTTTGCCCAGCCACTGGACGACGGGATCCCGCACCTTGTAGGGGGCAAAGTCCCTTCTCCCCTCCCCTCGACGCCATTTATGCTTCGGACTCGGCGATTAGAATAGAATTATTTATTGGCCAAGTGTGATTGGACACACAAGGAATTGGTCTTTGGTGCCTACGCTCTCAGTGTACATAAGGAGAATAAAAATACATTCATCAAAAATAAAAAGATACAACGCTTAATGATAGTCAAGGTTACTAATAAGTTATCAAAGAAATTTGAAGCGGCGTTCAGGCACAGCCGGGACGGAGCTCCTAGAAACCCCATCGATCTCAATGGAAGACAAGCAGGAACCTCGCTTCCATTCTTTGATATCGACGAGGTTTCCGAAGCCGCCTCCCCTCACATCAAACCACGAAGCGAGAATGTTAAGATCCAGCTTTCGGTCCGTTCAGTTCTATACAGTCAACACACGCTTAACCCTCGCCTTCAAGCAAAGGCTCCTAAAACTTCCCGACTGCTTAGAGAACTACCGGAACGTTTAAAGGTTAACTAGCGAAGCGCGTATCTTTCCAATCAGGAGAGTATTTTCAATTTCGAAACCTCCGGCGCGCAAGGCAACTCCTAGCCCAAAAATATTTTAAAGGGGCCGCCTTCCCGAAGACAGAAGCCCGTTACTGCGTAAGACGGTCGTCCCGGGGACCTTGCCCTTCCAATCGGCTGCACTCCCAGAGAGCGGCTTTATTGCTCTTACGGCTGTTGTTTTTAACCTAGCAGGGCACTTTACTGGGCGGCCGAGAGAAGCTACCCTTCTGGTTCAGTTGTCCCGATGCCTCCATCCTTGCCGTCTCCTCCTCGTCCCCTCCGCTTACCTCTTTTTTTCCTTCTCAGCTGTCATCCTGGACGCCTCTGCCGCTCCCGCTGCTCTGCCCGCTTCGCTCTTTCCCCCTCTTCGTCGCTTAACCCAAACGGCAGGAGAGGAAGGCGAAGGCTCCGGTGGGCTAAGGGCAGCCCGGGCGCACGGAGATCCAGGCGGCGGGGCGGCGGGGTGGGGGGAGCTGGCTTCAGTCGGTGGGAAGGTCCCCGAAGGCCTTTGATAGGCGCTGGGCTTGGGTGGCTTCGCTGGCCCTTTGCGCCGCTTCTGCCTTCCCCGCGCTTAAGGTTCCTTGCCGCCAAAGGGGCCCCGGGCTAGGCGCTCTCTCCGCGCATTCAGACGCGGAGCAGGAGGACGAAGGTTGCTGAAGGAGCCTGCTCTCCGAACCGAGCCGTCCCTGAGCTGACCATACAGTCTCAGGACACTGCCGAGGATTGTACAGCCCGCTCAGGGAAGAAAAAAGGGGGCAGCGAGTGCCCGCCGCGACTCTTGGCCGCTTCTCCCTTTCTCGGGCTCCGTCAAATCTGAGGAAGCAGCGACGCGCTCAGGGCTCCCTTTAAAACGTCAAGCCTTGGCTGGGTGATCCGGGCGGGGGGGGGGAGGCTGCCTCAGAGTCCTGAGCCCCGGACTCCGGCTCCAGCTGGAGCGGCCGACCCGAGCTCCAATGGGCAAGCGAGGCGCTCGGCTCTAGGCCCGCCTCCTTTCCACTCCTCCTCCTCCTCCGCCTGTCCTGCAACTTTCCTGGACTTGTTGAGCGGAGGTCGACGGAGTGACTCCGAGGCGGCGGCGCGCGCTAGAGGCCGCGGACAAGCGAACCCGCGCTCGGCGATGAGGGGAAGAGCCACAGGTGGCCCCGTTTATGACAGCCCGACAGCCCAAGGCGCCGATTGACTCTCATGTATTCCAGATACAAAATTTACTCTTTATCCCGTTTTCTCTCGAGGGTGGCAGTATCCCTGTGCCCCCCCCCCCTCACTGGACTTTAACGCTGGAAGGATATTTTCCCAGTGAAGGCGAATATACGTGTCCCAGGATAATGTCGCAGGACCCAATGTGGGTCGCTCACCGGGAGTAGAGGTTTGACCTTCCGACCTTTCGGACTCGTGCTGGAGCCCATCTTCAGGGAACCTAAACCCATAGCTTTAACCTTAAACTGTCTACCTTGGATCTCACCCCATTCCTAAGAGGTCTGTCCAGGGGCATGCATAAGTGCACCAGCGTGCCTACGTCCCTGCCCTACTGTCCCCATTTATTTGTACCCATTTCATGTGCTCATGTCCATGTTTATACTTATACCTCTTATCACGTACATGTTTGACAAACTAATAAAATAATTTCTCTCAAGCCAGGCTAGCCAGAAAGAAGATCCCTGAAGATGGGCATCAGCACAAGTCTCGGAAAGCTTCGATATTTTCCTTTTATTGTTACACATTAACGTGTCTTCCTGAAAATCCAAAGCCATGGTTAGAGAGAAGTTCCCTGAGGATGAGCATCAGCACCAGTCCTAATGCTTGTGTGTTTTCTTTTTATTGTTACACATTAATGTCTCTACCTGAAAATCCAAAGCCATGTTGCCTCACTTTAATCAGACTGCTTGTAAAGGGGAGGGCTTGCCCCTTTCCTTCTCCTTGCCATCTGCTCTAGACCTAGCTAAATGAAGGTTAGGATCAAGGCCAGTAAAACACTTTTTCATGAATGAAGGTGAATAAACATATCCCAGGATAATGTTGCTCCAGTCCAAAAGTTCAGAAGACAAAATCTCTGGTATCCAGATTGGATCATGCAAAGCACTTTTTGTTGCCCCCATAGAGCCAAATTTCAACAATATATTGTAGTTGCCTAAAACCTTTCAGACCAGTGTCCTAATATTTTGATAAACAGAAAGCCAAAATCTGTACTGAAGTCCTCCATAGAAAGAATACAGTAAAACACACAACTTTCCAAAATCTCTGTACAGGTAGTCCTCATGTTACGACCACAATTGAGGCCCAACTTTCTTTTATTAAGTGAGAAATTTGTTTGAGTTTTGTTCAGTTTTGCCCCATTTTATGACCTTTCTTGCCATAGTTTGTTAGGTGAATCAGGGCAGCTGATAAGTTAGTAACCCAGTTGTTAAATGAATCTGGCTTCCCCATTCACTTTGCTTGTCAGAAGGTCGCAAAAGGGGATCACATGATCTTGGGACACAGCAACGGTCATAAATATAAACCAATTGCCAAGCATCTTAATTTTGATCACATGATCATGGGGGTGCTGGAAAGGTCATAACTGTGAAAAATTGCCATAACTCACTTTTTTTCAGTGCCATTGTAACATTGAACGGTCACTGAGTGAACTTGAAGGTTGAGGACTACATGTATTCCTGAACCTACCTAGGTATGCAACGTTAGTTCTGGCTACTTTGTATACTTTATATACCCTAAAATGGAGCAGCTAGGCCTTGTCTCCTCAGCAGGTGATAGCACCTAGCCACCCTTGGCTGATCTTACAAACTAAGCAAGATCAGCTCTGTTTGAGAGACCCTTGGGAAATCTAAGGGAACTGGATGAACAGGGAAAGGGAAAAAGAAGGCAGCAGTAGGACATTATCTTCATAACTCTTCCAGGAAAACTGCACCAAGGGTGGGTTCCTGCCAGTTCTAACCACTTCTATTCAAATCTACAGTGCCATTTAGAACCAGTTCCAGCTCCCTCCCCCCGCCTGTCCGCACATTATCAAGATGAAGAGCGACAGGAGGAATTCTGGGACAGCTTTAAGTCCACAAGTCTTAAAGCTGTCAAGTTTGAACACCCCTGGGGGTTTTCTTTCTAAAGGGTTAGGGGTGCAAGGGTCACATGATTGCCAAGCCACTCCCACTCGGTCACATGGCCAGCAAGCCACTCCCACAAAGCAGGCCAGAAGAGGTTCTAAAATTTTTTGAAACCCACCACTGAACTGCATGGATGCAGTCACCTGGGGTCAAATTTGACTTGGGGGTGTCTTTTGGGGGGAAAATTATGGATAGTTCTAGAACTTTCTGAGGGTAGGGGTATGGGGAGTAATGGTGAAATACTTCTGTCCACTCCTCCTTACGCTGTTTTTTCAGAAGTACTGCCATCAGAGTATAACAGGTAAGTAAGTGCTAACTGTGTGTATGGTCACCATATTTTCAGACTAACCTGAAAAGTGGAAAACCTGAAATAAATTCATAAAGGATAAAAAATAGTCAATTGTTTATGTTTCTAACTTTGCTCTGCAAAGGAAAATTCAAGAGTAAAACCAAGAAAAACTTTACAAAAATGCATATTTGAATAAAAATATCTAAGATCAGAACTATATTCAATTTACTTCAAAAAAGGGCAATTTTTGTATTTTTTGTGTGAATGTAAATGACTGTATTAAGTGATATTATCTGGGTGTAAAAGTTAAATGATCAAAATAAGAGATAAAAGTAAGGTTTTGGGAAATAAATACATTTAAAGGAGAGCTTTCTGAAATAAAGATCTTGGGTTTTTTTTAAAAAAATAAAATAAAGGGTGTCTAGTCACCAAATAACTGTGCAACCTGTGCTACTGTAAGGGCCAAAATATTGAATGGCATCTAAACTCATCAAAGGCTCCCTTACGATTACACTAATAATAATATTCTCATAATCATATATTTTGCAGCATGTATTTTATGATTTGGGTCATGGTTAACATGTTGGAACTGGAAACCCTTGTGGAGCTAATTGCATAACTTTAAGTTATTCTCTTTCAGCCTAACCTCTCACACAAAGTTTTTGTTATGGAGAAACACAGAGGAGAAGCAGAGCTCCTAGAGGAAAGACAGCATACAAATCTGATAAATCAATAAATAAAAGTAATAATACTATTTCTTACATATTCCATCCAGTTGCTAAGAGAAGAATGTTCAGTGGCTGCATGGCAGAACCTATTAAAACCATAGAAAAAAAGCACTGCAGAAGAAAAAAAATACAGAACATTATAGTTCCCATGCATTTCAAATAATATTTTACCTAGGAGAAGATGGGCTTCTGATTGAGATAATGTAGGCAGATCAATAAGGATGATCAGATTATTCCTTAAAATGGCTATTGTTCATTAAATTAAACTTTATATTTTAGGATAGTTGAAAAAGGTAGCTTAGATCAGGGGTGTCAAACTCAATTACTTTGATGGCCGTATCAGGGCTATGGTTGATCTCAGGAAGGCGGAGCATGTGTGGCTAACTGGATGGGTGTGGCCAACTTGACATCACTCCCCAAATTGCTGGCATGTTTTCTTTTTGCACTGGGTAAACCAGGACGGCCCCAAGGACAGATCCAACCATTTTTTGAGCAGCATGCGGTCCGCAGCCCTTGAGTTTGATAAGTGGTGGGTTGCATGCGGTACACCCCAGTACGGGCGCACTGGAACCTGCCAGGAGCAGCAGGTACTGTTCTGGTACGGTGCTCTGGAGGGCCCACTCGCCTGCCCTTTCTCCTTTCCTGTCTTTAAACCCTTTGGCGCTTCTGCGCACATGCATGGCACTTACAGCGCCTGCACGATGCCCCGCCAAGGAGCAGGAGCATCGCGGAGGCTTGCGGAGACGTTGCTGGATGGTAAGACGCATGCGCATGCGTGCACGCATACATTCATGTGGAAGACGCCCGGTCCCGTTGCAACCATACCGGTTGCAACAGGATCCAGAACCCACCACTGGTTTGATACCCTTGGCTTATAGGACATTTTAGATTGCTTGGATAGCAGGAAAGTTGCCCATCACTTTTTATCAATAAACATAAATATTTTCATTTGATAGAAAGTTTTATATTCAGAGAATAAAACTATTTCATCCATGCATCTATTATTGTTTCTTGCATTCTATTATTGTCATCCATGCATTCCATTATTGTCCCTCTATTAACAGTTTAAATATTCATACAGAAATAACCTTTTAAGAATCATTAAGTGTTTCTTCAGATATAACTTGATAGGTAAATTGTTTTAGGTGTTTTACAATGTCTTTTTGAATTTGTGTTTAGTTTTATTGTTTGGGTTTAGTTTAATTGCTTTGGGCACCAACCTTTGACAGAAAAGTAGGGTACAGATTCAAGAATCAAATGCATTTCCCATGTATTTACTTAGCAAGTAAAATCTTGTCAACTCTTATTGTACATATTATTGCCTATATTGGTTTTTGACCCATATCATCCTTTGCATCTGGTGCATCCTTTTTGCATTTAGTCTGGGAACTTTCTCCTTGTCAGAATATACCATCCCATAGGAGACCCTGCATTAATACAGGACAGTGATTTATTGATGAGAGGGTGAAATGGGAGGGGAATTTCCCTCACTCAGTCACTAAATAATGGCTCCCTGTTCCCACTATCCTTTATTGGCTTGACAGTTTCCTGGCTGGTTGAATTTATTAATCAGCCATGCTTTGCTAATGAGATTGTTCTCCTTGTTTAAGTCAGTCTTGTATTCCCATTATTCTTCCATATCTTAGGATTTCCACATTTTAGCTAGAGCTCCAGCTATGTCAAGGCATTGCATCCCTCACAGTTGAAAGGGGCACCGAGCACCTGTTGATACTATTTAATTGGAAATAAATAATATTACAGTTACCCTAAACATTGGCTTATAGCTTCCTTTTCTATCAGTAGTGTTTGTGTGCATTACTACTTCCCCTCTTCTCCCCCACTGGAACACTTGAGGTTTGTCTTGATTTATTTTCATGCAAAGCTCGCTAAATCCCTTCACCCTATTCCCATCTTCCTTCTGGTTAAGAGAATGTTGGATCCTAAATACGGGGGCCCAGGACACCTAAACATAATGTTCCTTTTTGTAAACAATGTTCCTCTTAGCGACATAAAATTATTATGAGTTCAACTCCTATGCTGAAATTTCTCTATCTTAAATAGGCCCACAAGGTAGTATTTTTTAAAAAAATCTCTAAAAATGACACTTAAAAATATACTTTATATCTCCAAAGGTCAAATACCAAGGCTAAAGAACAGATGTAATAGCAACAGTAAAACAAAATAACGCTACTGAAAATAAACAGTTTTTCCAAAATCCTAAAATAAAAAGGCCCCAATCATCTTCCCATCTAAGGGAAACAGGCCAACTTGGTGAGCCCAAATCTCCAAAAGATGGCCTAGAAGAAAGCATAGGCTCACCCCCTCCCCATTCTTCTACAGCAATATTTCATAAACTTTTTTCTTTCGGGATCCTTCTCATCTTTAAAAATTATGGAGGACCCTAAAAAAGCTTTTGTTTGTATGAATTATATTTATCAATATTTAGTATATTAAACATTGAATTGAAATTGATGCATTCATTGCCCTTCCAGTTCTCACAATTGTTTGATGAGATGTTAATGTTACATCATTTTTCCACATATATTGACAAATAATTTTAATTTTGTGAACTCCAGAGACACTTTGTCTCAATCTTAGCACTTTAAGATGTATGGACTTCAAGTCCCAGAAGTTGTCAACTATCATGCTGTGGGCTGGTAGGAGGGGGAATTCTAGGATTTGAAGTTCATATACCAACGCTCAGATGGCAGAAAATGTAGAAAAATATCTGAAATGCATTTAAGAGTATACTGGAGGAAGCTTCCTAATGGTAAAAGCTGCTTATCTCTGGACAGATGGAGGACTCCCTTCCACTGGAAATATTGAAACAGAAGCCAAATGAACTTCTCTTGGGATATTTCTAACATCCTACTCCTAGCACTGCAGAACTTGCAAGGAATTGGAGTAGATTGCCTCCAAAATATAACTCAGTGATTCTGTAGTAAAATTTCCTCTAAGTTGGTGCTTATCCCCTTTTTTCAATTAAAAGTGTTTAACCTAAATCTAACGTAAATGGATATAGAATAAATATAATTATGAACACAATCATAATTTTGAATCCATCTTTGCTTCCATTGTTTGACTTTTTTCTTCTTACTATTTTGTTGGAAAAAATAAATATGCTTTTAGAAATATTTTTTATTTATGTTTATACCACTTTATAATGCCTTGATAGAACCACACTTGGAATATTGCATCCAGTTTTGGTCATCACAATATAACAAAAGATGTTGAGACTCTAGGAAGAGTAACAAAAATGATTAAGGAACTGGAGGCTAAAACATATGAAGAATGGTTGCAGGAATTGGGTATGTCTAGATTAATGAAAAGAAGGACTATGAATGAAATGATAGCAGTGTTCCAATATTTCAGGGGTTGCTACAAAGAAGAGGGAGTCAAGCTATTCTCCAAAGCATCTGAAGGCAATGGATGGAAACTAATCAAGGAGAGAAGCAACTTAGAACTAAGGAGAAATTTTGTCACAGTTAGAACAATTAATCAGTGGAACAACTTGCTTCCAGAAGTTGTGGGTGGTCCAACACTGGAGGTTTTTAAGAAGAGGTTGGACAACCATTTGTTTAAAATTTTCTGCTTGAGCCTGGTGTTGGACTAGAATACCCCAAGATCCTTTCCAACTCTGTTATTCTATTAGCTTACTTATTTTAGATTTTTTAAAATACCACCATTATTATTTTTATAAATAAAAATGGTGAACATACCTAATATGCCTTCCTCCTCCTATTTTCCTTATAAAAAAACTCTGGGAATGAGTTGGGCTGAGAGAGAGTGAGTTAAATCCTAAAACGTATTTCTCCATATTCAATAATGGAGTTCAATGGCTTCTTGTTTTTGAAAGATGAATAGCAATATAATACCGTGAATGTTTTGTTTTAATTCTTTTTGTTTTTAAAATCTGTATGCTGTCCTTCAAAACCAGATTTTCCCAGGTGTGGCTTCATAAACTTATTAACTCATTTAAACAAAGTGTTTTCAATATGATGCGCTCAACAGCCATTTGTGAACTAATTAATTCCAACATTTGCATGATTCATACTTCCTACATCAGAAATAAGCAAATAACAAATGCTATTAATTAATATATATGTATTACCTGCTAATCATATTTTCATGAGTTTATTATTTGAATGAAAAAATTCTAAACTAAACACATAAGCTGAAAGCTAAAATTGCTGCACCAATTCTAGTTCAATGTAGTAGCAAAATTTATAACCAAATCTGTTCCTGAGCATTTAACATGGAAGTTTTAACCACTAACAAAGATTAGCCTAAATTTTATGTGATGTGTGAGTTTTGCTCTGAACCTCCCTGTAGTGCAAATCACTACATTGTATTCCTCCTGAGAGTGAGATGGGTAGTGTCTGACAATAAATTAAATAACTTAAATTTTCCTAGTACATGTTCCTCTTTCAAATCATTCTTATGTTGCACTTGGATTGATGTTGAAAGTGATGAGGAACTGATAATAAATTTAGCTGATAGTTCCTTATTAAGAGCCATGGTGGTGTAGTAGTTAGAATATAGTATTGAAGGCTAATTCTGCTTTCTGCCAGTGGTTCAGTTCTCACTGGTTGAAGGTTGGCTCAGCCTTCCATCCTTCTGAGGTCAGTAAAATGAGGAGCCTGATTGTTGGTGGCAATATGCTACCCCTGTAAACCACTTAGAGAAGGCCTGTAAAACACTGTGAAGCGATAGATAAGTCTAAGTGCTATTGCAATCATTGGTCACCAACATCTAAATTCTTAGATTCCTCATACCTGATTTGTTACAATCTGCAGAAAATCCAGATCAAAAGTGTATCTAATCCAGCCTTCTGCTTCCCACATTGGCCAAATAAATGTATCTGGAAAGCCCACAAGCAGAGCAAGAAGGTAATGTCTCCTTTCTCCTCTGGATCAGTGGCTCCTAAAACTCAGAAGCATGTTGTGTCTGCACCAGAGCAAGCATATAGCCATCAAGGCTGGTACCCACTGACAGTCTTCATCTATCTGTGATTAAAGGTTGATGCATCTTGTTTTGAGCCACTCTGAAGAACAGGAGAACAGAAATACAGATACTTTTAAGAAATGAAAAGGAGCAATTCTACATAAATAGATGAATTTTAGGCTTTGATTTAAAACTGGCTTACAGTCCTGACTTGAATGCATGCCATAAACCATAATCCTGGCTTTAGATGTTATAGTAAGTTATCTCTGACTGGATTGTTTACCAACTTACAAAGCAGGAGCCAATGTTCTTCACCAGCAGGAATTTGTGGCTTGATGCAGCCTGGATTCCTATCTTTTTTCTTATGTGCCAGTATGTCCATTGTCTTGTGGCATTTCTATTTAAATAACATAGCAGTAAATGTGTACTTTAAACAAAAGAATAAGTTATTTACTTTCCCTTCTCTAGACCTAGTTTTTACTCAGGGATGCAAATTACTCCTAATCTATCTTCATTATCGGTTATTATCAATTTAGGTCTAGATTCCAGCAATTACATTCTTTTTAAAACATCCAGCAGAACATTGGTTCCACTAATCAATAGATGCTATAAATTCATATTTGCTTATAAAATTGCAAAAAAGCCTCAAAAAATAACCAAGAGTGTATATGAAAAGAGCTGTTTCTATAGATCAAGGGGAAAGCAATCCTTCCGGAACACTTTTTAAAGAATTGACTTTCAAGAACCTCAGAAGCATAATGGTGATGCTGTGGTATGAATGGAGAGGTGGGGGACAACTTCGTTCGCCTTCTCCCTTTTTCACTGTGTTTTGTATAATATAGAAACTGCTTTCCTATACCATACAAATGTAGAGGTCAATAACAAAACTTTGAATGGAATGGAATCCTCTATAAATGTGGAACCATACTGGCTACATGATCACATTAGCCAATTTCAGTAAATAATAAACACTGTTTTAGACCAAAAAAAGATCAGAAGATAATGGGAAAAAATCCCTTTCTGACAAAGATTTATTGAAATCTGCTTGCAGTCAGCAGACAATGGTGCCCTATACCAGTGATGGCAAACTCTTTTCACCTCGGGTGCCAAAAGCATGCACGTGCATGCTATTGCACCCCTGTGCTGTGCCCCTTGTGCAGGCATGTGTGACACCCCCCCCCGCTGCCCCACCCATGCAAACACGGCTTTCTTGAAGCCTGGGGAGGACGAAATGGCCTTCCACACCCCACTGGAGGCCCTCTGGTGGCCGGAAATAGCCCATTTTCCAACTTCCAGTGGGCCTGGTAGGTCCATTTTTTGCCCTCCCCAGGCTCTGGAGGCTTCCCTGAAGGCTCCGGAGGGCGAAAAACAGCCCAACATGCAAACCGAAAGTCTGTTCCTGAACTTCTGGTTTGCACACTTGGAGTAACTTCTGGAGGGTGGAAAACGGGTGAAAATCAAGGTTGAAAATCAGCTGGTCAAGTGTGTTCATGCATGCTGGAGCTGACAGGGCAATGCCTCACATGCCCTCAGAAATGGCTACGCACGCCACCTGTGGCACGCTTTCCATAGGTTCGCCATCACGGCCCTATAACTGAGAAACAGTCTGATCTGAAAGAAGATACAATCTGATCTGATCTGTGCAGGTCCTACATAATGTAAAAAATTGCATGTACAAGCAGCATTAAACATTTTTAAATACTCTGCAGGTGGAACGAGGTATTATGCTTAAACACTCCTCTCCTCTCCCTGTGGATTAACCTATACTTTACTTTTGCATATTGAGTGGAAACTCTTCATCTAACATGCTATCTTAATATTCTGAGGACATCAGGCTGGCTACAGTTTTTTTTCCCAATCTTACATTTCTGAACATCTTTCCCAGTCCAATTTAAAGAAAAAGAGGAGACAGTGGGAGGTTGAGATGCCCAACAGGATTTAACAATTGAACAACAGATTGAGCAGACATATTCACCTGGTCCCAAACTTCTGTACTTTGAAAAAATATAGTGTGTTTCTATTTAAATATAAATTAGAATGAGAGTGTGTATGGGAGAATTAAATTGTGTTGTACACCTCCTGGAGTCATTGTGTGAGAGTTGGGTGACTATATAAATTTGTTTAACAAATATATAAATTAAAACTTTATTTCTAATGAATGTACATATGTTCTGAAAAATTCCCTTTTCCATCCATTATTTTAAAATAACATCTAAGCAGCTAAAATAACGATTTAGCCTACATATTAGGCAATCCTCTTTTCCCAAGATTTCACTTCTAACTATCTAACTAAATGAAGCAGTAATCTGTAGTATGTACTTAGAGCAGTTAATATGAACAATTCTTTAAAAACAGAGATAGTAAAAAACAGGAGACTTCTTATAGCTCAAAACAGAGAATTTGATTATAGTACCTCTTTTTACTGATCTGATGTTAAATATACTGTACTTCCTCTGCAACAATTTGCTTGTATGGTAACAGAATGGAAAGATCTTCAAATATTGGAATATTCATGTAATCAAAATACATGTATGTGCCAGGATTCTAAAATGTAGCTTTCAAACGATAGAAGAACAGAACAAGATCAAAGAACCAGGTCACTTATTTCCTAGATTAGCTAACCTTTAGTTTTTCCACTGATCTGAGTTGGATTCAAAGCTTCTTTTCTAGAATAAACACTGAACTTCACAGTCAAGAGACAAGAAAAATATTTCAGCTGGTTGAATGGAAGATGTACCGGTACATTCAGAATTCAAGTAGGCCTGATATATCAGCCACTTACTGAGCTCAAGAAGATAAACGTTTACTGAAATGACAGTTCCTAGTGTTCTAATTCCTTTGGCCGCACTTCAGAAGGAATAAAAATTGCTTGGTAAATTTGTAACTATTCCTAAATACCTGCAACTGAATCTTTTCCTGTCAGCTGGTCTCTATTCTCTGATCATTTTTCCTTCCTTAGGATACACACAACACGAAGATAAAGGCCTGGTCTCTTGAACTTTGCAAATTGTATGCATACTATTGAGAGCCACGCATATATGTAAATAAACAAAAGGGCCATGCTGGTAAACCCAATGATAGCGTACATGCTTTGCATGCAGAAGTTTCCTGGTTCAACACTTAGCTTCTTTAAATAGGTTTGAGAGTAAAATTTCTCTTCATATAGGCTCACTGGGTACAAGATTATCTATCCATCGAGATATTTAATTTGAAAATGCCTATTCCTAAAACAACAAACAAATACATTTCAAAAACTCATTCTGTGCCTTGAACAGAGAAGCATTGACCACAAAATATTCATTTCCTGATCATCTTGAGGCTAGATATGCCATGCAAATTATGTTACTTTGGCACTGCATGAAAATTATTTAGAACATATAACAGGAAGAAGATGCAGCACAGAGGCTTTTAAGTAGTACTAATAGCTGGGGACAAATGATGTCACTGCTGACATTGGGCTTGGCTGTTAAACCTTGATGATCTAGGTCAGGGGTGTCAGACTCATGTTGTCATGTCATCGTGACATGATGTATCACAACTTTTTTTTCCTTCGCTAAACCGGGCATGGAGGTGGCCAGCGTGTGTTGTATCCAGCCGTGAGTTGGCAGTTTAACAGCCCTGATCTAGGTTATAAGAAGGACTCCATTCCTGCTTCTGTTACACTTGCTGCTTTCTGTAATTACAGTTCCAAGAAACCTCTCTATAGTAGCATCCCCATTATGGAGCTTCTTCCCCAGATAGTGCTATTTATTTATTTACACGCTAACTTTTATATCCCTTCCAGGTCTAGGAATGAAGAGTGGCTAACATCCAAAGGAAACACATAAAATAACAGCAATCATCTTTACATAAACATAAGAGGAAAGAGCAAACGCACATATGAGGATTAAAAATGTTTTTCAACTCTCAATCTTTAAGTGTTTTTTTTTTTAAGCCAAGACTTTGTCGTTTTGTGAAAAGATTTATGTAGTCGAGGGAACCCTTTGATTTTAGAAGGCAGCACAATGTACCAGGAATGGTCAGCTAGTAAAAAAAGTTTTCTTCCAGGTCCACTCATCCTGATCTGTGGAAGACAGGGAATTCAGAGCATCCTCTCCTGGATTGGTTGAATGGGATAGCTAGAATCCCTCTGGAGAAGACAGTCCCAGAGGGACTTTGGTTCTAAGCCTTGTAGTCTATTTTATATTCATTAGATAGAGTACACATCACAACTCATATTTGAGCAATATTAGACAGTTGAGAGTAACTGCCATTTTAATTCCCACAATGCATCTGATGTAATGACACTAGGAAGAATTTATTACAAGGTAAAATGGAAGTCCAAAGCTTCTCAGTACTATCACCCTGCTTGCTATTTTTGTCAGAAGTTGTTTCTGGACCTGGATAGCTCAGAGAAGGAGTCCCACAGAATATGGGGACATTCTACAAACCAGGATTTGGCTCGGATAGTAACACTATAGTTGGAGAGGAATAGAGAGACAATTAGGATTGTTTCAACTATTGAGGCAAGCAATGTCCAAAGCAAGCTCTTTCTCAGCTGGTTCTGTTTGTTCTTGGCATCATGTTCCACCAGTGGGATAATCTTATTTTTCTACTGAATTATTAGGTTATGAGTCACAGCTGTAAACTCACCTTTTTGTGTACTGTTGACAAACAAAACAAAGAGGCAAGGAGAACTGACCACACTTCAGGAATATTTACAAGTTTCAACATGGATTCTACCATTTTTGGTTGGTTTACTAATAAAAAATGAGCAAAACTAGATAATTTCAAATGTCTTCCCTATCTCTAAAGAACTAATTATTTAGAACATCACTTTTAAAGTGACCAGAATTATTTAAAATTAAGTCATTCACAGCTTTGGAAATCTCATTTAAACTTTTCCTCAAGCTGCCTGGTAGTTACTATGTCAGATTCTTACATAATCACATTACTGACATAGCTCCAAATTTAACAACAAATGTGAAAGGTCATGCGACTTATGACCTTGTGATATAGGATAACAAGGTAAAGAAGAATGTGACTTTTAAGACATGCAGAAGTGGTGCTTTAGGTGTAATTTTTTAAGAAAAATATTTTTAAAATTAGATGTTGCTACTGGTTCCAGTACAAAACAGTGATAGGATCATATTTCCCGAAGAATGTTATTGTAACGTTCAATTGAATAGATAAATCATTGAATTAAAATTTGGTGACATATATCATCACATAAAAATGAAGTTGTGTAGAATATCTGAGGGTATTAGATTGGGGAAAGCTGATCTCGGGCTATGTTGGGCTAAAATCAGCAAAAAACATAATCAATCATAGCCAAATGACTGCAGGATTCTGCAAACAGCTGAAAATGCAGGACTTTTGCCAAGCAACCAAAATGAGATCACCTGACAGGGTGACCTTTGGATTTTGAATCCGGGTCATATGTATTTCTGGGGAGGTCTCTTGTAGCGTAAAATGGTTGCTAAGCAATCAGTTGTAATCAAAGACTAGCTATAGTTATTCCAGTATAATCCCAATACCAAATTTTAATTAGCTGTGTAATGGTTTCATTCTGAATTCAGTGAATATTTTACACTGTTTCTAGAGATTCACCTGCCTACAGAGCAAGGTGATGTATGAAACCTCCAGAAGTGGTATTCAGCCAGTTCTGACAGGTTCTGGAGAACTGGTAGTAGAAATTTTGAGTAGTTTGGTGAACTGGCAAATAGGAAAGCAACATGCTGAAATTCAGAAGACCTTCAGTTTGAACCATTTAGCAGTCACATGATTGTTCTTTAAGAGGCAAATTTACCTTTTCAAGGTGGAGAAAGTCTACAGGTTACCTCAGGGTAACAGAGCAACATCTTTCACATAAATAGACCGAGCCCATCCTGAAAAAATCAAAAGATACAAAGTATGCTATATTTTTGCTGCATTCTGAAGTTTTCTTTTCCCTGTGTTTGTAGTTAGTTAGTTATTTAGTTAGTTCATGGTAAACAAGTAAACTCATCTTCCATCTCAGCTATTATATTGGATAGATATTCATTTTTTGGTGTTTGGCTTGGTTCTAAACCAAACAACTTAGCAATCATTTGAAGTTATAACAAACTTCCCCAGGGCTTCTTCTGATCTGTATTTGAAATTTTGACAGCCTTCCCCTCCCCCCATGGTCACATGATCACATTTTGGGCATTCAGCAACCAGCCTGCATTTAATGCTGTTTGCAACATCCTTTGGTCACTCGACGGTGATTTATGATAACTTTTTTTTTTGCCAGAAAACAGTGTTTACTTCCAGTTGCCAGCAAATAATACCCATTGCAGACCAATGGAATTGCATAATGAATGCCATGTTCACTTAACGACAAGAGTGGTCACCAAATCAGGCATGGTCACATGAAATGCTTAACAACTGGCATGACATGTTCATAATTCTGGGCTCAGTTCATAAGTCAATTGAAATTATGAACCACAACTTGTCAGTAAAAAGCTCTTATTAAAGATCAAGAATGTAGCAAAAAAATTCTTGAGTTATTGTTCCTCATATTTTTACCTGGTTAAACTCAGGTTAGCTGTGTTTTCTTTAAGCAAAGCAATGGGATGGATTGGGATAGTTTTCACCGAGTAAATGAGCATAAAATATGACCAAGTAATCTGTTTAAATAACTATGTTTGTGCTAAACCCAGCTCTTAAACATACTGTAAAGTAATCATGATATCCAGGGAATTCTGGATTTATAATCCAATATACTTGGAGGCAGCAGTTTGAGAAAGTCTTCTGTATCTTAAACTAGGGCATACAAAACCTTTGCCAGACCAGTTCTCGAATACAGTTCATCTGCCTGGAATCAACACTGTATATTAGACATTAATATGAGTGGGTCCAGAGGTACTTCACGAGAAGAGTATTCCACTCCTCTACTCACAATAGAATTCCCTATGCCACCAGGCTTGAAATTTTGGGTTTGGACAATCTGGAAGTGCACGGCCTAAGATACGATTTAAGCATGGTACACAAAATTGTCTGTTATGACATATTACCTGTCAATGACTTCTTCAGCTTCAACCTCAATAATACATAAGCAAGCAATCGATACAAATTCAAAGTAAACCATTCCAAACTCGACTGCAGAAAATACGACTTCAGCAATAGAGTGGTCAATGCCTGCAATGCTCTACCTGACTCCATTGTTACAACCTCTAACCCTCACAGCTTCAACCTTAAATTGTCTACCATGGACCTCATCCCATTCCTAAGAGGTCCGTAAAGGGGGCGCGCATAAGCACACCAGGGTGCCTACCATCCCTGTCCTACTGTCCCCATTTATTTGTATTCATTTCTTTTGTTCATGCCCATGTTTATATTTACACCTGCTATCTTGTACATGTTTGACACACTAATAAATACAAATACAAATACAAAATGTTTTTCCTACCCAACACTAATCCTCTGAGTTGGGAAGACCTTTTCTTTAGCTTTATGCAAAGATAGAGTTTAATGTAACTGTTTGCCTGTCCCAAAGGGTGAAATCCTGGAAGCAACCTCACCTCTTATTTCAAGAGACAAGGATATGCATCTTAGCAATCCATTTGTTGATTCACTTCTGAGAGGAAAACATGTTGGGTTGGCCTTGGGCCATCCTTGTCAGGAGTAGCTGAGGAGGTATGAACAATGCTGTTTGTTAAGCTGAGTTATATTACTAAAAAGGCTTTATGCGCTGAACCTCTAAGCAAGCAAGTTGGAATGGGAGCAAATATTATTTTTGAGTGATATGCTCAACAAAAACAATACAAATTAGATGTCACTAATTACAATTGGCATTGTTATCACATCAAGGATGAGAAGTCACATGGTGAAACAGGTCTAGGCTTCAGTTTGTTACCATTTTTCCAGAAAGTGAAAAATTTGTTCACTATTTTTTTGGCTGATCCATTCGAATCTTGGCTGCAAAACACTTTAATTAACGTAATCTTTAAAGCCTCTGGGTCTTGCAAGGACTTTACTAAAAATGATGAAATAAAACATGCTAGAACCTGCATTAAACTCCAAAACAATGTTAACTCATAAATGTCCCTCAAACAATGTCAATCTAAATAGAATATTACTGACTTTTATTGATGAACAGATTAGGCAACAGGACTAACTACGGCAGAATTGTGTGTGTGTGTGTGTGTGTGTGTATGTGTGTGTGTGTTTGTGTGTCTGTATACCTGCATACACATGAATGTAAGGATTTAGGTTAACTTGTCACATTCATTGGAATTTCGGCACCTAAAATACCTAACATAACTAAATGCCCTTAAACAAATATAAAGGATCAAAATATGTTTGCTCTTTCTCTTCCCAAATCACTTGTTTTCAACAAGGACTATCACACTTAAAACTGGATAATAGTGACTACTATATGGAAAAGCTGGAGAGGCAAAACTTTAGCGAATTAAACTATCTCTAGCAATAGGCAGCTTCTGACATTTTCTTGAAACTCACCATGACAAAGACTTTATTAAAAATGATTTTTAGTCTTTAAAAATCCAAAAGCTCATAGCAGATGTCTGTAGGTCAGACTGGACTTTAGATCACCAAAATTAAACTCTTAGGCTCATTTTCCCAGAGCAAAATAAACATTCAGGCTGCTCTTCATCTCAATTAGAAGTTTCTGAAATTGATACTCCCTTCAAATAAGAAGTTACTTTCTACCCATTCTTTTTCTGTTTACCAGTTGTTAGTTGCAAAAGCATGTCTGATCCATCGCGACCCCATGAACAACATTCCTCCAGGCATTCCTGTCATCTACCATCCTCTGGAGTCCATTTAAGCTCACGCCTACTACGTCGGTGACTCCACCCAGGCATCTCATTCTCTGTTGTCTCCTTCTTCTTTTGCCCTCAATCTTTCCCAGCATTAGGCTCTTCTCCAGTGAGTCCTTCCTTCTCATTAGGTGGTAAAAGTATGGCCACAAAGTTTTGTTTACCTAAAGAACCACAAAGTTTCTTTTCTGAAACAATATAACAATTTTCCTGTAATCTCAGCCAATGGGTATCTTGAATGAAAGAAGATAAGAAGAGCCTCCAGACATCTGTCAAGTCAACATAGCTAGAGAAAATGGCACTAGGTGCCTTTTCATTCACTGTTGGCAGAACAATGAAATCTACAATTGTGCAATTTGGATTTTAAAGCTTAGCACACCTATCTATTCTACTAAATACGGTTTTGTCAGGAATTTTAGTAAGCAAATGGTAATGGTAGTACACTGGAAAATTTACAGTATTTTAGTCCACAAGTTAGGGAAAAACAATTCTTACCGTGTGTTATATGAAACATATTGTGAGAGAGAATGTCTATATGCTTTAAGCAAAGGGTTTTCCCTATTTTGTAGCCCTGCAATAATTACATTTTTGTGTAATTAAAATTTACATATTGTATACTGTATATTCCTCGATACCGGCCCTATCATATAGCCAGGTGTTTTAATGCATCACCAGTAATGTTTATGTATATGATACATGAGCCAGAGTGCTTCCTCTGCTTACCCACATTTCAAAATCAGTATTGTATTTGAGTTGCCACACTACTATTTGTAGTTTAACAATTCATTGAGTGAGTGTACTACCAAGGTTTGAATAAGGTTTTACAGTGAAAAAATTGCAAAACACCTAGAAGATAACCACACCAATCAGTTTTACATTGATGTGTTGCATTGCATTGCAGAGTTCCTTAACCTTTCCGGCTTTGTGGGCCAGGGAGAGGGAGAAGGGAGAGAGTGATGGGCAAATGCGCAGACATGTGCAGCTCCCTTTGCATAAGCAGTGGGATCACGTACTGCTGCTCGCGCAAAAGGAGCATGCATACATACTTTTGGCTGCTCTTCGTGCAACAGGGGATGCACAAGTGTGCTCGTGCACCACTTCCACAGTCAAATTCTGAACGGCTCAAGGCCTGGTAATGGGCTGCATCTGGGGGATTGTGGATCTGTATCTATATCTGTATCTGTATCTGTAGCTGTAGCTGTAGCTGTAGCTGTATTGTAATATTGTATTGCATTGTATTTGTATTGTATTTGTATCGTATTGTATTGCATTGCATTGCATTTGTATTGTATTTGTATTTGTATTGTATTGTATTGTATTGTATTTGTATTTGTATTTGCATTTGCATTTGCATTTGTATTTGTATTTGTATTGTATTGTATTGCATTGCATTGTATCTGTATTTGTATTGTATTTGTATTTTATTGTATTTTATTGTATTTGTATTGTATTGTATTTGTATTGTATTGTATTGTATTGAATTTGTATTGTATTGCATTGTATTTATATTTGTATTTGTATTTGTATTTGTATTGTATTTGTATTTGTATTTGTATTTGTATTTGTATTTGTATATGTATTTGTATTTGTATTTGTATTGTGTTGTATTGTATTTGTATTGTATTTGTGTTGCATTGTATTTGTATTTGCATTGGATTGTATTTGTATTTGTATTTGTATTGTATTTGTATTTGTATTTTATTGTATTATATTGCATTGTATTTGTATTGTATTTGTATTGTATTGTATTGTATTTGTATTGTATTGTATTGCATTGTATTTGTATTTGTATTGTATTTGTATTGTATTTGTATTGAATTTGTGTTGCATTGTATTTGTATTTGTATTGCATTGTATTTGTATTTGCATTTGTATTTGTATTTGTATTGTATTGTACTTATATTTGTATTGTATTGTATTTCCTCAACAGTTTATTTAGAGACCATTTGAAGTTACAGGAGCACTGAAAAAAATGAGTTATGATAGTTGTTCATATTTACAGCCATTTCACATCCCTATGGTCACATAATCAAAATACAGATGCTTGGCAACTGACTTGTATTTATGACCAGTGCAGTGTCCTGGGGTCATGTGATCCCCTTTTGTGACCTTCTGACCAGAAAAATCAATGGAGAAGCCAGATTCACTTAACAACCATGTTACTAACTTACCAACTGCAGTGATTCACAACTACTATGGCAAGAAATGTCAAAATTCATTTAACAATTGTCTCATTTAGCAACAGAAATGTTGGGCTCATTTGTGGTCATAAGTTGAGGACTGCTTGTATTGAATTGTATTAATGCATGGTTCATCTGACTCTGGGTGATTTACAACATGTGCCAATTAAAATAGAATGTTACAGAGATTATACACCACAAACAACTAGAAAAAGGATACCATGTTTTCCCGAAAATAAGATATATTTTCTTTTTACACCACCCCCCGGAAATAA
This sequence comes from Thamnophis elegans, assembly GCF_009769535.1. Taxonomy (NCBI): domain Eukaryota; kingdom Metazoa; phylum Chordata; class Lepidosauria; order Squamata; family Natricidae; genus Thamnophis; species Thamnophis elegans. The sequence continues at coordinate 97,125,266 of NC_045544.1, read as the reverse complement.
ATTATTTTTGAGGCGGTCTAATTGTATTGTATTGTATTGATACTCAAAAGCCCAATTATGCTTTTTACCCAGGAAGGTCTTATTTTCCGGTTAGAAACAGGGGAGATCCATGCCATCAAAACAAATATCCCACAAGGAGTTCACCAACCTCTAGAGCCCATGGCCCAGGGCAACTTTTAATGGCTGGTTTAAATAAGGTCACGGTGGGGGCAGTATGACTTGGAGGGGGGAATATTGTTCTGGGGGAACATATGACTCTTCCCCATATTATAGAATGAGTGGGAACTGCAGAAGAAGGCAGTTCCTTAAATTAGGGGTCTCCAACCTTGACAACTTTAAGTCTGGTGGACTTCAACTTCAACTGGGGAATTCTGGAAGTTGAAGTCCTCCAGGCTTAAAGTTGCCAAAGTTGGAGACCCCTGCCTTAAATAACCAGTTCCAATGATGCAAGCAGTTCTGAGTGCTACCAGTTGAAAAGCACAATTCTGTCTTTTCCTTGTGTGCATGTGTTTGTGTGTGTATGTGTATTCTTATATATATATATATAATATGTGTGTGTGTGTGTGTGTGTGTGTGTATGTATGTGTGTATGTATGTATGTACAGTATGTATGAATATATGTATATGTTTGATGGAGAGAAAAGAGGCACAACTAGTCCTGGAGATTACAAATATTATACAAATGATATTCAATTTCCATAACATTTTTTGATTAAGGCAAAGTAAAGGCATGATAGATGACTTATCTCAAAATACCACAAGTCTGTTTATTTATTAGATTCATGCACCATTTTTATTCAAATGTAGTAGGAGAAACAGCACTTCCTTCTTCTGTTTTTTTCTACCTATCAGATTGCTTGAGTTGAGTGAAAACGACTGGCAGAAAATCAGCCAGTGCTTAGCTGACGATCCAGGCACAACACTTTTAATTGCTGTGCTATACTTGTTGATATTTTTACAGATTTTATTTCCTCTTGCCCTAAACTAACATCTAAAAATGTTGAATTAAAACATACTATTGAAATTGTAATTTTCTCCCTGACATAAATAGCAATATTTAGAATGGAATGCTCTAGGAAAGGGGATGAATTTTAACAGGTACAAAGAATCAAGGTTAACTTACTTTGTATAAATGCCAATGAGGGAAAAGAGAAACATGATTAACAATCACATACTTAACATTCTATAATTCCATTTTCCAATGTCGTGAAACCATCATGAGTTACTACATATACAAATAACTTGCTTTCTGGGGGAAGACATAAAAGACTTGCATTTCTGGAAAACTAAAAAGTTTATTATGCCATATGATTTCTCAGATGACTCTAATGCAGTGATTCTTAACCTTGGCCACTTTCAGATATGTGGACTTCAACTTCCAGGCTGGCTAAGGCATGCTGAGGAATTCTGGGAGTTAAAGTTCACACATCTGAAAGTGGGCAAGATTGAGATTTCAGTAGGTAGGACAGTAGCATGTCCCATAATGAGAACATTACAGGTAGCAGGGGCAAGTTTAAACATGTTTTCCCTTTGCTTTGTTTTTGGAAGCTCTGTCTGTCTCTGTGTGTGTGTGTGTAAAATAATTAATGACATGTTTATTTATTCTGAAATATTGTGCACCAGTTTTATTTCTAAAAATGAAATATAGTAAAATATTTCCCATCTGTGTTTGGTACTTTGCCATTGAATTTCGGTCACATAAATATTTATTTAAATTTAGATTTCTAAGGCCACCCAACTCAATCAACAGTGGTTTTCATCTAACCAAGATTCAAGATACCTTACAGCAATTAGAAATGCAAATTAAATTTTTAGAATTGAAAAATCAGCACAAGACAGTAAAAATCAAGACAAATTTAAAATCAATATCATGAAAATCAAAACTGAATTTGATTAACAATTTGAAGTTTGATGAAAGGTGGGATTTTCCCAATTTCCTAACTATTGGGAAAATAGGGGCCAATATACCTCCTTGGGCCGTGGCCTTCAGAATAATGTTCTCCCTGTTGATCCTGATCTTGTCTATCTTTAGAAAGATATTTAAAATATGTTTTTTCTCCTCAGGCTTTGGGTCTGAGAGTGGTATGACTTGTTGGATGCCCCCCCCCCAGTACTTTATGTGTTTGCATGTTTGCATGTTGTTCTGGATTATTGTTCTCTTATGCAGTTTTTATTAGCTTGTAATTATTATTGGTTAATATCTCTGATTCATGTCTTGATGAGAAGGCTAAATGAATAATCCTATAAACAAATAAATAAATTCAATACTCTGAAGAAAGCCCTCCCCTATCTTCAAAGTAGATGAGCTTTTGTCAGGGTTTCTCCAATTGATCTTGGGGAAAGAGGCTGGACTATTAAAAGCAGATACAAAAATGGCTTATAGGTCATGAATTATTCATGCTTGGTCTAATGGAGGAATAAGCTTTCTCCTACAACCTACAGTATTTGACTGGAAGAAGGAACACCCAGTAATGAGAAAAATGGCCATGGGATTCCATACATGGAGCAAAATGTATTGATCTAGCTATTTACTTTCCTCTTTTATCAGTAGGAATGAGAACATTATTTCATTTTCTGTTTAATAACATCTATTCCTATTTTCCAAAGTAATTTTTTAAAGTTTTGTCATTCACATTTCATTTTGTTGCTCCTTTTGCATCCTTTCTTTAATCATTCTATTCCACCATTTCTTTGATATTAGTGTAACTCTTGTTCTGCAGCAAGTTGCCAGACCTATTCTCGAATACAGCTCGTCTGTCTGGAATCCGCACTATATATTGGACATTAATACGATCAAGCAGGTGCAGAGGTATTTCATGAGAAGAGTACTCCACTCCTCTGCTCTCAATAGAATCCCTTATGCCACCAGGCTCGAAATTTTGGGCTTGGACAATCTGGAACTGCATCACCTATGGTCGGACCTAAGCATAGTACACAAAATGCCCTACATCTTAACGACTACTTCAGCTTCTACCACAATAATACATGGACAAACAATTGATACAAACTCAAGGTAAACTGCTCCAAACTTGATTGCAGAAAATACAACAGCAACAGAGTAGTCAATGCCTGGAATGCTCTACCTGACTCCACTGTTACATCCTCAAACCCTCACAGCTTCAACCATAAACTGTGTACCTAAGAGGTCCGTAAAAGGGGTCTGCATAAGCGCACCAGAGTGCCTACCATGCCTGTACTACTGTCCCCATTTATTGTTTTAATTTCCTTTGTTCATTTCCATGTTCATACTTATACCTGCTATTTTGTACATGTTTGACAAACTAATAAATAATAATAAATAATAAAAGTTGTCCCACAGCCAGTTGACTGCAGTGAGTTGGCCAGGGTGAGTTAGCTGTGATAAATGATGTCATTTACTTATGGAATGGCTGTGCAAATTCTTTAACATGTATGTGAAGATAATTGGAAAAATGCTGCTGCTATTCCCCTACATAAAATTCTAGGTAATAGGAATGAGGCTAGAAGCTGTGGTGGTACAGTGGTTAGAATGCAGTATTGCAGGCTACTTCTGCTGACTATCAGGAGTTTGATCCTTGACCTGTTCAAGGTTTACTCAGCCTTCTGTCCTTCTGAAGTCTGTAAAATGAGGACCCAGATTGATAGGGGCAATATGCTGACATTGTAAACTGCTTAGAGACGGCTGTAAAGCACCGTGAAGCAGTATATAAGCCTGCTATTCGTGTGAACAAGAATGGTGTACAACAGAATTCTGATTTAATGGGTATGAGAGAGGAAAATTAGCAAAATTTCAGAACCACAGAATTACTTTATGCTGGATTTGGAATAGGCAGAGAAGACTTTTGCTGCTCAATAGGACACTGAGGAATATATGAATGTGAGAAATGGAAAATCAACATATTTGTTGATTGTCACACACTTTCTCATCTTTGGCTCTTATAATAAAGTCAATAGGTTTGAACTATGAAATGTTTTGTATGAATATGGAGTTGAAACTTAGTTGCTGAATACAATAAGAACAGTATTTGATGAAATAAATCATGCATGCTTAGGGAATGGTTCAGTACTGAGTTGGTAATTAACAAGACTGTGTAATGAGCCCTATTGTGTAATGTAGACAAATATATAAGGAATGATTATGATGACCCTTGAGATGTTATTCACAGGAATGTGCTCTTATATACAGATAATGTTATTGGCTGGAATCCAAGTAAGAATCACGAGAATAGGATATTTAGGATGTGATCAAGAAAGAACTGGTATTGAATGAATGTGGATTGAAAATAAAAATGAGCAATCAAAGGAATGGAGTGTATTGAGGTAATTTGATCATGGAGGATGGATGAATGAAAAATGAATTTCCACACAAATATATAAAGAAAGATCGAAAGGGTTACGATGAAGGAGGAGACTGGGGAAGTTGTACTGGGCAGAGTTGATGAGATCTTCAAAAAGAGAATTATAAAATGATGCAGGAGCAAGTAGAAAAATGGAAAAATAAAAAACGAGGAATCAAAATTGACACATTCATGCATTATTTTTGCAAGATACCTCTACTTTCAGAGGAAAGTAACCTATGTGTTATTGTGAGTAGTTTTGACTCCCCCCTCCTGCTGTAGGGATCTCTTTTGTGACCTTCATGGAAAATGCTGACCAAATGGCACAAAGACCAAAGAGATATAGAATGATCAACTTAGGTTACCAAACCAAGGCAAAGAGGTGTTAAAAATGGGTAAGGCGGAGAGTTTATCAACTGGCCACAAATAACTAGCTTTCAAAAGGTGTCCTATCAGCCAGCTATATCAGCAAACAATTACAGATAGTAAACATCTACATGAGTTGGCAGCAAACATTGCAAATATCTATTTTCTGATGTTAGGCTTGTTACCCTTTGCTAAGTTGGGTTTTGTTGGTCTGCATAGTCATGTGCAGATCACACTTTAGGGTACTATGTGCCATAGGATGATACAATGACTCTACTTAGGCCTATTAAGGAAATATGCAAACCTAAAATGCAAACCTTAAGGACAAAGAAAATGTAAACTCTAGATATTAGGATTTGAACATGAGAAATATATAGAATAGATAGTCTTGTGGATTTGGGATTTTCCCCCTCATGTTCAAAATATAATTTCAAAAAGCAAATATAAGAAAAAAGGAAAGCACAGCAGTGTACATCAAAAGCCTAGTACAATGTATTAATTATTACATCTCTTCCTCCTTTTCTTCCTCCTTCTTTAGTATTTAAGTGTGCCTTTCTGTTTTGGGATGATTGCTCAACTCAGGAGAGGTACTGCCAATAGAAGAGGAGGAAAGGCCATTTTGGTTAATGTCAGCCTCACATATAGTCTCCCACAGTATAAAAAATTACTGCAAAAGATTGACTAGGACTACAATAATTAAATAGAAGGGCTCCAAAGAGAAATGAGAATTACTTTTTCTGCTCTATTATTAAAGTCTGTTCCACTATTAACATTACTTTTTTATTGACAGAAGATAAAATACTAAATTCAACCTTTAGTCATCGTCATCATCATCAAATCATTTTTATGTTATATATTTAAGGCACCACAAAAATGATTTGATGGAACACAAGAATCACATAGTATCATGTAACTATAATTAGGAAAGAGCAGAAGAAAATGGCACATTGGACCATTTCGCAAAATAAGAAATGACATTATTTATTTTGGGAATAAATAAATATCCCAAATATCCCTATCTATATATCTGAATCTGTATCTTGATGTCTCATTCAACTTTGAAGTCCCTATCCATTTAGAGTTTGATATTCAGAAATGTGTTTTACAAGGAAGTCAGCATGGCATACTCGTCCCTGTTTTTGCTTATTTGTTTGTTATATAGCTCCCACTTAATTTTTCAAGGAGGACTTTGGCAATGGACTAATTCTTTGCACTCACTGTTGCATGAATTGAAAATATTTCAACTGTATTTATTTTTTTCCTTGAATTATGAATTTTGTTTCATATCATTGCTTATTGGTTTAGTTGCTGCTAACTTGAAGATCAGAGCAAATATAATTATACAAATTTAATAGGTGTTCAGATATTCATTTTTGTTCCCTGAATTCATAGACATTTTGTGTATCTTTACGAAATATTTCTAGCTAATGAGTGCTGTGTTATGTAAAACAACTGAAATCACCTTTAGCTAGTTTTCTAAGCCAAGGCCTTCAATTGATTTTCATTTATTTTGCTAAGCAAATAGTTGTGATTGTGATTCATCAGGATGCAATCATAAACTCCCAACTCACTATCGAGATGGACTAGCAATGAGGAAGATTGCCATGTGGCTGATAGAGAAAAGCTTAGCAGGATATCTGTTGCATTGTTCCCTTTCCGCTCCACCTGTGGAGAAGCCTGTGGGCAGGATTTGATTGGCTAGCTCCTGATGGTAGTTATCATAAGGTTAAAAATAAGGGTAAAGGGAAAGAGTAGGACACATAGATAGAGCCACTATGGTCCTGCCCCTCTTTTGCAACAATGTTGATGCATCAGGTCAGTGTTTTCGCTGCTGAGTTCCCTCCAGGTATTATTGAGACAAAAACCCATTAGCCAGAAATGCAGAGTACTTCATCTTTGTTTTCATTCTTTCCACAGTGCACATTTTTTATGGCAAGGGAGAAAAAGCCAAATCAGTTTGTGTTTATGTGTGTAGGGGACTATGTATACTGTAAACATGAAAATCATTTTTGGTTGCAACTAAGGAGGACAGAGAGGTGATGGTAAAGTATGACATCTTGATGCCTAGCAAGGTGCAGGCAGTGGTGAAATTTAAATTTTTTACTACTGGTTCTGTGGGTGTGGCTTGGTGGGCATGGCAGGGGAAGGATACTGCAAAATTCCCATTCCCTCCCCACTCCTGGAGGAAGGATATTGCAAAATCTCCATTCCCACCCCACTCTGGGACAAGCCAGAGGTGGTATTTGTGGTTCTGTGAACTACTCAAAATGTCCTCTACCGGTTCTCCAGAACCTGTCAGAACCTGCTGAATTTCACCACTGGTGCAGGGAAACCCTTGAAGCTGAACCAAGGCAAGGAAATCTCCCACACGGCAGATCCACAGGAAACATGACAGATCTTTATTTGAAATTTCTTCTAAATAGAATCTGAATTGAATTTCCAAGCTCAACAGAAGCCCCACGACAAGGGGAAAAGGGGTAACACTGATCTTTCTAGTCACTTAATGAATGGCTGTGAATGGCTTAATGAGACACAACCACTTTTCTCATTGCTTCAGCTCCATCTGCCATCCATTCGTCCAACAAATTATACATAAGACAATGTGGTGCTTCAAAGAAGAAGAAAAATAGCCATTTCCACAAAAGTGCACACCGAGTTCCAAAGAATTTTAGAACAAGAGATCTGCAACAGGATAACAGTTATGCCAATGGAGCAAGTTCACTTTGAGCTCAGGGATCAATTTGGAGGACACCTTTCACTAATCTTATCCATAATGATAAGACGGTGTGATTGCCCTCTGCTCTGCATAAGTCAACATCTTGAATCTGGTGACTCTGCTTTAAATTTTAGTATTCAGTGTCATATGCTAAACAAATTAAATACATTTAGTATTCAGTTTTATTGAATGTTATGGAAACTGCCATACCTGCGGGAGAAAAAAACACTATCTCCTGTATGGACACGTGCTGGTTTGAGGAGAAGTATTGACTAATCTTCCAGTGGTAGCACCTGGTTGTGAAAGTCGGAGATTGAGACAGTGCAAGAGAAAGAAGCTAGATGCCTTTGAATTACATATCTGGAGACTGTTACTAAGAGTAAAATGGACTTCAAGACGAACAAATCTATCATTCTTGGAAGAAGTAAACACTATCAGCCCTCTCGATCAGCAAGAAGTAATTCTCATTTTTTTAGCCATATGATGCAGATGGATGATGCACTGTTATAAGGACAATGCAAGTAGTCTTCAACTTAGAACCATTCGTTTGGCAACAGAAGTTACAATGGTACTGAAAATAGTGACATATGACCAGTCCTTATATTTACAACTGCCACACCCTCCTTGTGACCATGTGAACAAAATTTGGTGCTTGGCAACCAGCATTTATTTATTGCATTTTTATAAAGTAGTATAAAATACGACATACAAAAGCAAATAAGAGGACAGTGAAGGGGAAGGGAAAAGGGGAAAGATAAGTGATGAAGGGTAGGGAAAGAAAAAGAAAAAGCAACATTGACTTCCGACTCTATCTGTTACAGTAGAATAAGGCATTGACAACAAAGCACAACTTTTTCTTTTATCATAATGGTATGAACCGGTCATTTCTACAAAAGTCTTATCAGTCAATCTGTGAAACCAAAATCAAAGCTTCATTCTTTTCCACATCAAGCACAAAGTTCAGAAGCAGTTTCCATGTAGAAACAAAAGTATTTATGTTCTTTTCTTTGAGCAGAGTAGTCAATTTTGCCATTTCAGCCATTTTCTCATTTTTAGCCATATGATGCAGATGGATGATGCACTGTTATAAGGACAATGTAAGTAGTCTTCAACCATTTGTTTAGCAACAGAAGTTACGATGGTATTGAAAATGGTGACATATGACCAGTCCTTATACTTACAACCCTCACAACCTCCTTGTGGTTATATGATCAAAATTTGGGTGCTTGGGAACCAGCATGACAGTTGCAGCATCCAAGGTTCATATGATAACCATTTGCGACCTTCCCAGCTGGCTTCTCACAAGAAAAGTCAATGGGGGAAAATGCTTAACAATCATGTGAGTCATTTAACAACTGGGGTGATTCACTTAACCATGGCAAAAAAATAGGGCCCCATTTAACAACCACGCTGGGACTTCCAATCTCAATTAGGGTCATAAGTTGAAGACTGCTTATACCAGTAGTGGGTTGCCAATTTTTTTATTACTGGTTCAGGCGTGCTCCAGTGCACACAGAACATTTCTGCACATTTGCAGAAGCGTCTGGGCAGGTGGGCGGAGTCTTCCGCTGCTGCTACTAATGGTTCGCCCAATCTGGGCCAAACTGGGAGCAATCCACCTCTGACTTGTATTTGGCAAGATTGAGGTAAGAAAAAGAGAGGACAAATAGTGGGTAATTTCAATGGACAGGATCAGAACATCACTGGAATGTCTTTTTTTTTTTTAAAACCCTTCACTAGGGATAGGTTGAAATGTCAGGTGTTTGCCCATATAATTGCCAAAGGAAGGGCCTCACGCAATGGAACGATATCTGTATTATACAATCCAACCTGTCTTTTAAGTGATGAAACCTCATGCCAGACAGAACCAGATAAAACAACAATATTAAATGGGCATTTCAGTTCTGAATTTCATTACTCAATAAGATTCTTCCTAAAATATGTAAGACATTTTACTGTATGTGAAGAATACCAGAACCAGAATAATTTGAAGGGCTTTTAAAACAAATCAAAGTCCCTTTCTTAGCACTCTTCAACATGTCATCTGAAAGACACTACAGTCTTGGCCTAACTTGAAACAATCCAGACACAGAGATGCAGCACTAATTCATGATAGGTGTGACACATAGGAATGAGAAACACCAGGCATATCATAAGCTTACTCCCTTCACATGTGGAGTTTGTCTCTTATATTTGATGCGCAATCTGGAAGTGTTTTAAACTCTATTGAATCCAACACATTTCAGCGTGTGAATTAAGCACAAAGCTCAAAATTCACCAGCAGAATTCAAAATAAGGAGTATAATATTTAATTTTATCATGATATCGGCATTGCAATTCCTCCAGACCTGTTTTTTAATGTCCTCCAGTTTGTGACTCATTTGAATTTTTTGATAAAGGTAGAAGAGAGTAATACTGTTAGATTCACATAATAATCTTTGACTAGTGATGCTGTCAAGAGTCGATTTGGGGAAATAAGTTCCCAATGGCAGCAGCTGAAATATAAAGCAGTAAAGGAATGAATGCACATTGTTATCGATAACCTTCATCTCCTACTTCACAAAGACCATTACAGTAATCTATTCCCAAACTTCCTCCACTATCTTTTAATAAAAGAAATAGGTTTAAGATATGATTAACAAATCAGCCAGGATTTTTTTGTGGATGGGCTCTATCTCAACCAGAAGTATTAATTGTGCAGATTTTATTTAGGAATAGCTTTATTCCTTGCTGATGCCAAGACTTAATTCTAGACATTTTACCTGTGCGTATGAAAACATACATAGCTTCGTCTGGAGGAGCTACATTAATTTGATGGGATTTATTTTGTTTATTTTTAATGTTATCTTATTTTTACTGTCTTTATTATTTTTACAAATAAGTCAAGGCAGTGAACATACCCAATACTCCTTCCTTCTCATAATTTCCCCACAACTCGTGTGAGGTGAATTAGACTGACAAAAAATGATTGACTCAAATTCACCCAGATAGCTTTCATGTCTAAGAGCAGACTAGAATTCACAGTTTCCTGTTTCTAGATTGGTGCCTTAACCACTAGTCCGGACTCTCAAAATAAGGTGCTTTACAGGTATTTTCAGTCTATAGCACTTATTAAGGCTGAGATTCACATATCTCTTTGCAAATGTTCTCTGGATCTGGAAAAAAACCACAAATGATATTCATTATTTTAAACTCGCCTGAATATCAAGGATTCCTAGACATTGCCTTGTTTTTGCCTTCACTCTTGGATTTTGCAAGTCCAAAGTTTAGGCTACTGACGTCACTGCTGGCAAACACAGCTTCAGAATGCACTAGCTGGTTTAAAGGGATTAGGAAAAAGACATTCAAAGTTAATGCATCTCTATCTTTGGTTGTGTTCTTCCTAAGAGTAACACAAAGCCCTTGAGCAAAGTCCAGAATGCTGAAATGGTATATAAAACCTGGGATCTGCAGGAATTTGAGGGATGCAGATTCCATTGAAGTTAAGTCTTTGAATCTATGACATTTCTTCTACAAAGGTAAGCACTGGTGGAGGAAGAAAATACAATATCATTAAATATATTACCTTCAAGCACCTACTTTGGACCACCACCTTGTAGGATAGAAACTTCCTATATTCAAAGTTTGTTCTTTCCTAGTAAGGGATAATTGACAAAAGATCCCACACATCATCTTTCCCCACACATACACCTGAAATTTACAGTAGTCTGAAATTTTATTCTGCAGCCTTAGGAATTCCCCCATTTCACTACAATCTCTTTATCCTATGTGTGTAAGCCCAGGCTTTAGTGATAAATAGTATAATAGCTTAAGACTTCTGGAGACAGACGCTTGAGTGTCTTACTGTCCAGTATGTTTATTTAGCACATTGTTGGTATTAAAAACAATTAAAACATCCCCTTAATTTTCCTCTGGGGAACTCATTCTGATTAGTGACACATTGCCATTCTCTTTCTCCAAGATGGAATAATTCTTTTAAAAGCGTCACATCCAGCATATTCTGGATGTAAACAAAATGCAAAGCACCTTTCCCTCACTTACAGACCATCCTTGTATCCTATAGTTGGCAGTTTGTTATTAAGGCAGTGAAATTTAGTAGGATTTGAAGAGCACCAAGTTATGGAAATCAGTCGAGGCACAATTTGGGAATGAAGCTTACAGGATTGATTTTTGGAGCATCACTGCAAATCTATTTTAAATTATTTGGTGGATACGTCTTTGCTTCTAATTCAAAGCACATTAATAACAAACCAAAGAATCACGTTGATGTACTGTTTTTAGCCATTCCATTCATACAGGTATTGGCCAATGTCAGGCTGAAACTTTTCCCCCAGTTCAAATTTCTCCAACTGGGTACCTCCAGCTATGCAACAACTTCCAGAATTGTTGTGCTGGCTGGGAATTCTGAAAATGGACAACTTGTCAGGCCTGTTGTAAATTTGCCATATTTGGAGGCCACTATCTTGGAAAGATCATTGAGTCTGGACTAAAAGAGAATGGCTGTTGGCCTTTTGGGATAATATTTGCACGAGGTACGAATGCTGTTAGGTTGGCCACAGGCTCACAGAAATAGTGAAGAAAAATAAAGCAGAGGATAGGAACCTGCGGATCCTGTCAAACTTGTCAATGTTGTTAGGGGACATACAGGTCTGACCACCTAACAAATATTTGAAAAATGTAATTGAAGGCTTTGCTTAGATGCCTGAAGCCTTTCTTTCTTTCTTTCTTTCTTTCTTCTTTCTTTCTTTCTTTCTTTCTTTCTTTCTTCTTCTTTCTTTCTTTCTTTCTTTTCTTTCTTTCTTTCTTTCGTCCTAATTCTCTCTCTTTCTCTCTCCACACAATATATACATATGTGTGGCTAATATGCCTATAAAAATCTTCATGAAACATCTATAAAATGAAAGAAGAGGAAGAAGAGAAAGAAAAGAGGAGAAAACAAACTCCCAGCAGTCTGAATGCCTGATAAGAAGAAAAACTGTCAAGCCAGCCTCCCTCAGCAACCAAGAAAGAAACCACTTAACTCCATTTTGCAGAATTAAGAGTACTTTTACTGGTTATGAAAAGATAGCAGCTAAGCAGAGCAACATCTGAGGCAAAAGTGCGCGTAATCATATATATCAATATGTGACCGAACCCCCTCCCCTTGGTAACCCCAACCCATAGTCCAATCCGAAATTACCTCAGATGTCATGTGAGTCCCATCTTCAAAAAGCATCATCAGGTTGGTATGCAGGACAGTTGGCCTTGGTGGGCCCATCTACTATCTCCAGCATGCGCAGTAGATGGTGAGAACAAAACTCCCTTTACACAATCTCTCCTGTACTTAAAACTTCCCTTCCCAAATACCAGGCCTCCCTCTCCCTGTTTCAATGGCAGCTGAAAGCAAGTAGCGAAACAGAGGCTGACAAAAACAGTTTCAAATAAAAGTGGAATATGCTAACTTAAATTCAGAAGTGCCCCATTTGAAATAACTATACTTTAAACAAAACTACCCGTGACATACTATTTATTGCGCCCTGAGAATTTATGTCAGAATACTAAACATTGATGGAGAATTTCAATGTACTGTTTGTACTCTCTTCTTGTTTTCTTAAAACCCGATTGGAGAATTCTTGGAAATAGGGTGCCTTAAAATAGAAAACTATATTTTGTAAAGTGAAATGGCCAGGCTGTGTTTGCATGTAATAGTCAACCACAAATTAGCTAACCATATTTTAGTCTAGCACGTGATTCATTTATATTTCGGAGTATAATGCAAACCCAGAAAATTGGGTGGAGCAGGCATTGTTTAGTTAATCATGGGCAAACATGTCATGAAAATATAGCCACACTCACTTCATGCCACTGCTTGTGAGAAAGGTTCTAAACCAGTATGGTCTCTGTTGCAGTATTTTTCTATTTGCAGGTAATTAAAAGGTGTATTGCTAAGATTCAAAATAATAAAGCCTACTTTTTCCCTCCGATGTCTATCCCCTCACTTTAGATAGACAAATCCTGTTTTCTATATTAAGGAAAATACTGAAATGTAACTTCTCCCCTTTGCATAAAAGTCAGCATGACTACGGTGCCTCTCTGCACAAGGACTTAATGTTCTAGTCTTGGGGCTTCCCTTTGTGGCTCAGGCAGGCAGGCAACCGTTTTTAGAGGGCAAATATAGATAGCATTGCCATTTATTATCTCCCCTGTCAAAGAGACTTCATGATGCACTTTTTCTGTTCTGCTTCTGAAATTCACTTCTCTATGTCATGTCACCTCATAGACTCTTGGTTTGTTTTTGTTTTTTTGAATAATGTGCTTCTGTTGGTTTCAGGGTAATCTCAAAAGTTATTTGGCTCTTCTATAGAATCAGAAACACCCCTTGAACCAGAGGTGGGTTTCAAATCCTGGCACTACCGGTTCTCTTGGGCTCATGCACAGAAGCGTCCGGGTGGGTGGGCGGAGCCTCCTGATGCCACCACTACTGGTTCGGCCGATCCGGGAGCCACCCACCTCTGCCTTGAACTGAGCTAATACTTCCATCCTCTCTTTAGGAATGTACCATTTTACCAGTCGCTTGAGAGAGAACCTTGGAATTCAGTAGTCATGTGAATTATATCAATATATTGAGCTTGAAATTGCTAAACTGGTTGTCAATATTCTTCTGGGTCAAATCCAAAGTATCAGATATTTTAAAGTCTTTTATATTGTGATACATTAGCCTAGTGTTTCTCGACGTGGCAACTTTAAGAAGTATGGACTCTAACTCCCAGAATTCCCTAGCTAGCATACATTAGGTAATATCTTGCTGGAATTTAATCAGTCTATCCAGTTCAGTCATCAAGAGGGGTCTTGTGCTGAGTTACCCCTAAGAATTAGGAGGGACTGTAAGCAGGTGTCAGTTCTCAGTGATGTAAGCCATTCTATGGCACATTCTCTCATTACAAGTATGAACCATCCTTTTCTTATTAGCATTTTGTAAACTAGCCAATGTAATTTGGTTTTGGAAGAATAGTTCAGTTCTTAGGCTAATTAAGGTATTGAACACTATGAGATTTTTAAAATAATAATAATAAATAATAATAATAATAATAATAATAACTCCGCCGTTGCCGGTCCCAAGCCGGATGAGAAAGGAGGAAGGTTGGGATCAGGTTGGCATCTGGTCCCGTAAAAAAAACCCCGCCAACCCATACAATATGGTGAAAAAAACGAATAAGAATTCCATACCGCATCGGTCGTCGCGCGGGTTAACAAGGGCCGCGGCGGATGTTGGGGTCCCTGGACATCCGTCGACAAGTGGGCTACAAGTGGACCAGCCAACAAAACGACAAAAATATAGTGCAGATGAAAACCGTGCCATAATGGCCTGTTACTACAACTCAGAGCCAGAAAAAAGAGGATATTTAAAGCGAATGTATGAATTATGGAAACAACAATATCCAGATTCAAATGTTAGTGAACAACGACTAGCAGATCAAAGGCGATTTATTATACGGAATAAAGTGTTTAGTGAAGTTGAACATGAGGAAATTCAGGCAAATTGCAAAACCCCAAAAACAATATCACAAGCGGAAATAACTGATATTCAAGACACAACTAAAGACACTATAGTAGAACTCCCAGAAGAAGCTCTCAGGGAGGAAATAACATCACCACCACTAGAACCAGTTATCACTGAACCAACTGATGAACTAACTCAAAAACAAAAAGAATTGAAGGATAAGATCATGGAGCATTTTCTGCTTAATGAGGAAAGGCAACGTTTACCATCACTAAAAAACTGTGCCTAAGAAAATTTTGGCCCCTATCATGAAAATGGTTAATGCAGTGTTTTCAACAATTGAACCGGGATCCATCTTGGAAACAAACCAGTTAATGTACAGCACAGCTGTAATAGTCACTAACGAACTAGGCATTAAAATTAAAGTACCTAGTCACACAACAGAAAAAGCATCAAAGCCAAAGTGGAAAAATCCGTCTAGAACAAAAAATCAAAAAATTAAGGGCAGATGCTAGTAACTTAAAGAACATGCATGAGCAACGGCTTAAAAACAACAAAATCATAGATCGGCTAATCAGAAGATATAGATTGGATACAAGAAACATCAATGAAGCTGTAGAGATTGTAAAACAGCAGATAACAGCAACAGCTAGAAAAATTGAAAGATATGAGGCACGAATCATCCAATATAAACAAAATCAGCAATTTCGATCAGACCAACGGCGTTTTTATCAAAGTCTTAATGTGAATGGTGACACCAAAAGTGAAAAAACCAGAAAGGCAGGCCACAGTTGAATTCTGGAAAGAATTGTGGGAAAATGCAAAGGACTACAACAAGGAAGCAAAGTGGATACATGACTTTGAGAAAAGCATTGGCAACAAACAAATGCAAGTATTAGAAATAACAACTGAGATGATCAAAAATCGAGTTAAAAAGGTAAAGAATTGGACATCACCTGGAAAGGACCAATTACATGGTTTCTGGCTCAAATATCTGACCAGTTTACATGCAATATTGGCCAGGCAACTGAATGAAATTTTACAAAAGGGCCAATTGATGAATGGTTGACAACTGGAAAAACATACTTGATTCAGAAAGATCCAACTAAAGGAACAACACCTGAAAACTATAGACCAATAACATGCTTACCAACAACCTTCAAATTACTCACAGGCATTATTGCAGATAACATGATGGATTATTTGGAAACAAACAACATCTTGCCAGTAGAGCAAAAAGGCAACAAAAGAAGGAGCAGGGGCACAAAAGATCAGCTTCTAATTGATAAAATGATATTAGAAAATTGTAAGAACAGAAAAACGAACTTGAATATGGTCTGGATTGATTACAAAAGGCATTTGACTCACTGCCACATAGTTGGATCATAAAATGCTTAGAAACAACTGGCATTAGCAAAAATATTACATCCTTTACTGAAAAGGCAATGAAACAATGGAGAACTGAGTTGGCAGTAGGGAATGAGAGCTACGGAATGGTTAATATCAAGCGAGGAATTTTCCAGGGTGATTCACTTTCACCTCTTCTCTTCATCATCGCAATGATCCCACTATCAGTAATCTTAAAAAAAATGAAATTAGGCTACCAAACAGCCAAAAAAGCTGAAAAAATTTCGCATTTACTATATATGGATGATTTGAAACTCTATGGAAAGTCAGAAATAGAAATCCAATCATTGACAAACACAGTCCGAGTATTCAGCACCGATATTTCAATGCAGTTTGGCATGGAAAAATGCGCCACTGTATCCATAAAAAGGGGCAAAATCACTGCATCTGAGGGAATTGAAATGCCCAATGGCCAACTAATTAAATGCAAAGAAAATGAAGCCTACAAATACTTAGGCATTCTGCAGTTGGATAACATCAAGCATGGAGAAGTAAAAACTATTGTCAGGCGAGAGTACACCAACAGAGTTAGGAAAATTTTGAAATCTAAATTGAATGGTGGAAATACAATCAAGGCCATAAATACCTGGGCAATACCAGTTATAAGATACACAGCTGGCATAGTTAACTGGACACAAGCTGATTTGGACCTTTTGGACCGAAAAACCAGGAAACTAATGACAATACACTACAGTTTACATCCACGTGGTGATACTGATAGACTATATCTGCCCCGAAAATCAGGTGGCAGAGGATTATTACAAGTGAAGCAAACAGTTGAAGAAGAAAAACATGCACTGGCTGATTATTAAAAGACACTCAAGAACATCTATTAATCAAAGTAAAGAACAAAAATCTACTGAAGGCCCAACAGACAAAACAAGAATACAGAAAAGATGTGATAAAATCAAGAATGGAGAGTTGGCAGAACAAGCACTGCATGGTCAATTTCTGGAAAAATAAAAGATAAAGTGGACAGTGAACAAACTTGGTTATGGTTAAAACAGGTACATTAAAGAAAGAAACATAGTCACTAATCCTGGCTGCGCAAGAACAAGCTTTCCGCACAAATGCCATTAAGGCCAAAATCGAAAAATCCTCTGATGATGCCAAATGCAGACTTTGCAAAGAAGCTGACGAAACTGTTGATCACATACTCAGCTGCTGTAAAAAAATCACGCAGACTGATTATAAATTGCGGCACAATTCAGTAGCACAAATGATCCTTGGAATTTGTGCAAAAATTATAATATTAAAACAGCAACAAACTGGTGGGAACATCAGCCTGAAAGAGTCACAGAAAATCAGATGGTCAAGATCTTGTGGGATTTCCGTATACAAACCGACAAAATACTGGCGCATAATACACCAGACATCACACTGGTTGAGAAAATAGAGTCACAATCATAGACATCGCAATACCAGGTGATAGCAGGGTCGCCGAGAAGGAACATGAAAAAATCGCAAGATACCAGGACTTAAAAATCGAAATTCAACGACTATGGCACAAACCAGCAGTGGTAATTCCAGTGGTAATTGGCACACTGGGTGCTATTCCAAAAGCACTGGAATTACATTTAAAACAGTTAAAAATTGACAAAATCACCATCAGTCAAATGCAAAAAGCCGCACTGCTTGGATCTGCACGCATATTACGAAAATACGTTACGACGTCCTAGGCCCCTGGGTGGGGCCCGACTAGTAACCAATGCCAAATCCGGCGAAACAACTGGCCGCTGTGATACAATTGTATAATAATAATAATAATAATAATAATAATAATAATAATAATAGGGTTTTTAATAGAAATGATTTGCTGTACTCTCACCCTGATTAACTGGGGTAAGCTATAGATATTGAAAATAATAAACGCACCCTTTCCCCAATTTGCAACCTTATCCCACTGTCCCTGTTCAGTTACCTGCTGCGTTGTACCTAAGTTGCAGTAGAAGCTTTTAAAGATACCTGTTTGCTGCAGAGAGAGGGATCAAGGGGGCAGAGAAGGTATGTTGTGGCCCGCAAGTGGCCAGCAGAGATTCGGACAGTGAGGACGTTGAGGAGGAACATGGGCCAGTCTTGGAGTCTGGGGAAGGCTCTGATGAGGACTCTGTGTCAGAGGGAGAGAGGGGGCCAGAGCTGTATGGCAGTTATCAGCCGCCTTCAGAGTCAGACATCATTGAGGCAGATGAACAGTGGGAGCCTGTTCCCAGTGTGAGCATTTGCAGAGTTACCAGATGAAGGAAACAGCTAAAGCAAAGTAGAGTGGAGTTTGCAGGAGACAATTAGTTCAAGACTCCTTGCTAAGTTTTGCAGATATTGGCCTGTCAGCTCTCCAAGCCAGATAAGGTCTGTGACTGTAAATACGCTGGGACAAGGAGTTTGCTTCATAATCTTGGGAAACCTAGGTCAGAACAAGGTAGTGAATAGAAGGTCTGCTGCTTGCAAGCAATCTGGGGACTGATAGCTCCTCACTCACAGATAAGTGTGTCTAAATCGTCAAAGATTTAGTACCTCCTTATGTAATGAGAGAGTGCATCATAATCGTTATTTGCTGGCATTCTCTGTTGTTCAGAGATTGAAATATTATGTGGGATTATATATAGATGGGAGGAACTATATTTGTGTTACAGAACAACAGTGCCAGTTACAGACTTTAAAAGACAACTCAAAAGTTTAGGTAGGAGGAGCTAAACTTCTTTCTTTGAAGGGTTACCGAACCCTAGAAATGGTGTTATTATTTTATGTATAAAGAATTAGAAAATGGAAAGTGAATCATTAGACATCCAAGATGGGTTAAGGAAGGACATCAGATTTCATTTGTTGTACCACTCAGTGTAGAAGAGAGGACATTACTTTCTATAAGATGGCTCAGAGTCAAACCACAGATTTCATGAGGATGTTTTACCTTCCTTCCTTTCCCCCATACTCATTCCTGTCACACAAGTTATTATTCGAGACTGCAAACAAACTTCTTAAAGAGGCTGCTTCCTGAAACTGTGAAGAGGCCTAGAAGTGGTTGTTGACTAGATGCACCAACAGTTTGGTTCTGTATGAAGCAATCACTTATATTGTACTGAGTAATAAGGGGCATTTCCATAGGACACTATTTCTAGTCCCAAACCCTCTCACCATTTTAGAGTCATGTGTAATTTTTTCCACACAACACATTTCAAAATACAGAAGGTTCTATGAGTAGATCAGAGGTGGATTCCTACCAGTTCGGACCAGTTTGGCTGAACTGGTAGTGATTTTGGTGGCCTGGGTCACTGGAACTGGCAGTGACCCAGGCCTGCCATGCTCCTGAACTGGTTTTCCTAGGGGGGCGCCATCTTGTTTTTTGGTTTGCGCCTGCGCAGAACAATTGTAATTGCACAAATTAAACTTTTCCCATTTTTAACATTTTGCGCATGCACAGACCTATTTTTGTGTGAATGTGCACACACATAGATTGTGCGCACTGAACTGTCAGTAATGCCAGTGGCAACCCACCTCTGGAGTAGATCATGAGCAGTTAGGACAAAAGGATGCAAAACATAGCTATTTTTGAAACAGTGCCCTGCTTCTTGTTGCTGCAGATTCTGCAGCAACAAAAACATCCCCTCATCCCACTGAATATGGAAATAAATCATTAATCGCTCCACCATCACATTTCCAGAATATACTGTGTGAATTGCGTTTGGCTGCTTGTAAAGAAACAAAAACAAAATGCATCACTTGCTGTAAAGAAAAAAACTATAAGACACCAAGTCACCATTTTCCCAGTGCGTTTGTAAGCCTATTGCTAGGCGGGATGGTGAAAGAATAGCATACAGGCAAGTTTATGTAACTAAGTACTTTTCCCAGCAGTTGGAACCACTGTTGCATGTTACTGCAATGTCTGAAATGATGATGAGGGAAGAACATATGAAAAAGTGAAGATCCATAATTCTTATGATTGCAAGGGTGAAAGGTTGCCTGTAGAAAGGAGAGGGGAAAAGTTAGGGAGAGAGAAACAACTGTGTGGAATAAAAAAAAAACGCACCCTCATCCCCACAAACCACAATAGGGAAAGAAGAAAAAACAAAAACACCCCCCCCAATCTACAAATTACTAAAATAAAAATCTGACTTGCAAGCAAGTAAGGAAGAGAAGGCAGAAATAAAAAGCTTTTGTCAAACCAAATCTTCTGTGAACATTAGGCATGATTTGAATTGCAGCAGGTAACAGTATACAGCAGACCTTATCTTATAAGTTAAAAACAGGTTGGGTTTTGGTAGTCCTTGAATAGAAGACTGGCTATTGAACAGTAGGAAATACCAGGGCCAAAGGTTAGACTAGGAAGTAAAAAATACACCAGAAGAGGGTACAGGGACAAAATACTTTGTATTATTGCCAGTGAAATGGTAGAATACATTCATGAATTCAATATGAATTAAATTTGCCGGCGACTCTACTTTATACAGATAAAAAAGGCAGCTGTTGCAAAGGGATGTCTATAAAGCCAACAAGCTATTTTAACCACTTAAGAACTTGTGAATAGGATGCTGCTGTTCCCAGGGAAATAGGAAGCAGAGTGAAACAAGGAAACGATGGAAAAATGGGCTTTGCAGAATGCCAATACTAAAGTTATTTTCTTCTTTCCTCTTTTGATATACTGCAGCTGAGCTAGAAATGAAATAGCTCAGCCTCTGAACATAGATTGCAATGCGTGGGGCAGTGCAAAGATTCCCCACATGCAAATTTCTAGAAATTTTTTTCTAGATTCAATCTGTCATAAAAAAAACAGTAAGACTCAGTAACAGCTGCTGATGGTTGTTCTCTTCTAGGAGGCAAACTGGGCAGAGGCTAGAAGTCATTCTTTTTCCATGGTGGTGGTGTTAATTCGGAATAAAACCTTGCCTGCTAATATTTTAGGAAATTATTCAAACGGAACTAATTTTGGAGGACATTCTCTTGCTTTGATGCATAGTGTCACTTCTATTTTATATTGTGTTTCATGCTTTTGTTGGGTTTTGAGCAGTGTGCTACTAGATGTTTTCACTGTTGTCACATTGTCTACCTCAGTGGTAGTCAACCTTTTTCTACTTACCGCCCACTAATGGATCTTTCTTGATGGAAAAAATTCCTTACCGCCCATCAGTTTTGCGCAAGTGCGGAACATGAGCATATTTCTTTTTTTCAGACATGGGTTCTAAATTTGTTTCACAATTTAACAACTACTTTACTCTTACATTTGATCTGCACTCCACACAGTGCTTTTTTTCCCTCCTCTTTTCCCTTTTATTACAAACACCTAAACCAATGCTGTATTAGGTGCCATTTTTATTAAGTGTCACCATCAAAACAAAATTCCTTTTCCTGCCTTTTTCTTCTTTACCTTTCTTATAGTATTTCACTATATCAAGGATCTCTTTTTCCCTTTTTTATTTTCTCCTTCTTCTTTCTTACTTATTTTTTTCTTTTATTTTATAAGATAACAAAACTTAATTTATGAGCCAGACTAAACACTGCTTACTCTCCTCCTTTATTTATCCCCTTTTCTCTATTTTTTCCTTTTTGTTAATTTTTTTATCTTTTCCTTTTATCTCCTTTTTTTACCTTCCTTAGGGCAATGTACAAAAGTAGGCTGAGCTAGTTAGCCCCTTATTATTATTAGCCAACAACAAATTCTCTCCTGCCTATAACTTTTCTTTCTCCTATTTTGCAACTGCTCTGCTCCGCTTTATTTATAAGATAACAAACTTATCTGCCTGTCCCTGCTATCAGTTTCCACTCCCCCCTTCCTCTTCCCACGTGTTGCTTGTTTGCGTGCATGCGCACATTGGTTTATTGATGTGTGCACTCGCGCTTGTCCACTCACTCAAAAGGAGGTTTTAACCTCCAAAGTCCCTACTGCACCTGGAACCCCAAAACGCCCATTAATGGGCAGTGGGCAGTGGGAACCAGGTTGACAACCCATGGTCTACCTGCTTGATTGTGGTGGGGTAAAGCAAATAACCATTGTGGTGGCGCAATGCTTAGAATGCAGTATTGCAGGCTACTTCTGTTGACTGATGGCTGCCTGGAGTTCGGCAGTTTGATTCTCATCCAATTGACTCAGTCATCCATCTGAGGTTGGTAAAATGAGGACCCAGATTGTTGGGGGCAATATGCTGACCCTGTAAAACCACTTAGAGAGGGCTGTAAAGCACTGTGAAGCGGCATATAAGTCTAAGTGCTATTGCTATTGTTCTTTGCCACATCACTTGGCACCAGTTTTCACCGACATGAAAATGGAAGGATAAAGTGAAAAGGCAGCTAGAATCCTGACCATCCTGATCATTTCCCCCAATATCATATCTCCTCTGGTTTGCTATGGATCCTTTTGTAATAATTGGGGGGGGGAGCTTCCTTTTCACATTGAATGGGAACTATGGTCAGATAAATGGATCGCAGCACAAATACGAACCATTTAATGAATGAGAATGAATAGCAAAAAGAGCCCTTTACCAAGTATGAGAAAGTCAATTTGATCCAGGTGAGTCATGGTTGCTT
Source organism: Thamnophis elegans (assembly GCF_009769535.1). Lineage (NCBI taxonomy): Eukaryota > Metazoa > Chordata > Lepidosauria > Squamata > Natricidae > Thamnophis > Thamnophis elegans. Next base: position 97,102,468 of record NC_045544.1, on the reverse strand, counting down.
CTGCTCTGCAGGTCTTGACAGACTGTTATCAGTGAAGAACACGCTATTACCCAAACATTATCAATTCCTTCATCTCAGGAGCTCATTTTGTGGAGACTGCAGAAGAGTCAGACAGTTGCATAAGCCACCTTAACTGCTAGGACATATCAAAGGTTTAATTTAACCCAGCTGAAATATGGGGAGAGATTTTCAAGGCTGATTGACAGGGCAGAATGTTGCCCTTTATCAACAGTGCACACAAAGGCCTTTGGACCTCACCCCACCTAGAGCCTGTTTGGTTGGAAAAATTAAATAGGATCTGTCCTCAGGGTGACAGGTGAGGAGTTCCAAAAACTGCCTGATAGTGAATGATGGGCCTAATTGGAATAGTACATCAGCAGTAACAGACAAGACAGGATACAGATCGGTAGACACTGAATACAGGAGAGCAGAAAATATCCATGTATTTCAGTCCAAATCCAACATTCAACATTAATAATGTTTTCTTGTTTTCTTCATGTGCTATTATGGGGAAAAATCTTCCCAATAAATATCTGTGGTAGCCAAAATCACAGGTTTAGATTCTTTGAGAATTAAAATACTTTCATTAGAGGGTGATAGTGAACCTTTTTGTCACTGAATGCCCAAACCGAAATGTGTGTGCATGTGCAGACGCCAGAGCACCAGAAACCTGAAGACTAGCTGGCTGGTGCACATACGTGTGCCAGCCAGCTGGTCTTCAGGTTTTTTTGGCACTTGCATGTGCTGGCCAGCTGGTCTTTGCATGTGCTGGAGCACCGGAAATCTGAAGACCAGCTGTCTGGTGCACACTGCCTGTTTTTGGGCGGTTCCTGGTTGGGTTTCCTTGGCCATTTTCAAGCTGTTTTCAGGCTGTTTTCTCATGCTTTGGTGCCCGAAAACCAGCTGGTGACAGCACGCAAGCCCATAGAGAGGGCTCTGTGGCCATAGGTTTTTCCATCATGGCACTAGGCCATTCTCTACAACTGTAATCACAAATGCTTCATTGCAACATTTTAATGTTTCTTTCTTTGTCAACCTCACAATATTTTATGTCTGTAAAAAGCATTAGGAAAATGTTGAGCTATAGGCCCTGTACCTTTGTATGTATACAATATGACCCACTCTTTCACAACAGTCTTGTGGAGAAGTTCAAGAAGCTTTGACTGCCATATTACAAATACCTTTCTTCAGGGTACTGTTTGGTTTACAAATATATCTTTAACAATAAATTGCTTTTCTTAATATGTTGTTTACACTGCTTACACAATTCTAACTAGAAATAACTGGCATTTCATTGCATGAAGCAGTCCTATACTTGCTCGGGACTTAAACGAGTTATGGTGTTATGTCAACCTTACCAGGGCTACCAGACAGGAAGGTACAGCCAGATAAACTAATTCTGCTTTATTGTAAAGCTGCATTAACAGAATCTTCCAAGTCTGAAAATATAATTTTGCCGTGTCATCTTTACAACCCCATAACTTAGGGAGGGTTCCTCCCAAGTCTCTTGCTATGCAGCTGTGGGCTATATTCCCTCTTATCTGACCATTCCCTAAGCAGCAACTCTTCCCTGGTCTCCCAAGGTCATTCCCACATACCGTTACAGTTATAGGATCCACTGACCTCAAGGCAATTAAAAGTGGCATAGCTGATTTATGAGATAGGGGATATGTGGTGGAAATGTGCCTGATCAGCTGTATGCAAATTGCATATTTCAAGTCCATACTAGATTAAATAAGGTCTAGTTTTTCCATGCAGCCGAATCTCTTTGATTTCTAGAACAAGTAAGATAATTTATCTGTGCATTTGAATGAGTTTTTAATTGGAATAATGTAGATCATTGAAAAAGCAAATGACTGTATCTCAGTGGAAGAATCTATGTTTTTGTGTAGAAGTCCCAGGTCCAGTCTCCAACATCTCCTAAAATCCTAGATAGCTGCTGCCTCTTTGAATCTCCATGTTGTTGGCGAGTATTGACTATATCAATGTTTCCCAACTTAGATAGTTTTAAGATGTGTCGACTTCAACTTCCAGAATTCATAGCAATGGTCATGCTGTCTGGAGAATTTTTGGAATTAAAGTCCATGCATCTTAAAGTTGCCCAGATTGGGAAATCATGAGCTAGATGAGTAAGTTATCTAAGCATAAGGCAACTTCCTACTTTCCTTAGTGTTGTGAATGAAACAACTCATCAAAATTCGTAATTATTATTACCTACAGATTTAAAGACATGGTGGAAAAGAGAGGAAAATAATAGGACACTCGCTTTGTTAGAGCAAGGGATCAAGGCTTGGTGAGGGTGCACATGCTTTGCATATTAAAAGCATGGACTTCAATCCTCGGCATGTTCAATAAAAAGGAAAAAGCCAGGAACAGAAATAAATAGTGGAGAAGCAAGAATAGTGTCGAGAACCTGGATAATTGCTGCTAGGAAGAGTAACCGATTGAACTAAATAATCAGATAATCTGATACAAGGGTATTTTCTTTGTTGATGTAAAGATTCTTTGTGTTGATATCTCTGTACTTCAAATGGGAATGGGAAATTTTCATAGCCCTGGAAAGAACCCACCAGTGCTGGGAAATTGGTATTTTTCTGCATTTTCTGCATAAGAATAAAGACAAAAATGGGATAAGCAGCAGAACTAGTTAATCCTGAAATAATGATATGGGAATATTCCTCCAGGGAAACTAAGTTGCAACTGCAGGGATATACTCCAGAAGTTAATAAAACTTAAACTGTCCAAAGCTTCCCAAGAACATTTAGTACAAAGGACATCAGTGTCAGAGGGCAGCCAATATACAATTTAGACTAGAGCAGTGGTTCCCAAACTTGGCAACTTTAAGACTTGTGGACTTCAACTCCCAGAATTCTCCAGCCAGCTCTGCTCTAGTCTAAATAAAGAAAGCTTAAAGTTGCCAAGTTTGGGAACCACTGGACTAGAGCAACATACAGAAAAAGGAGAAAGAACGTTAAAGAGAGGAGGCAATAAAGGATTCCCCCCCACCCCCCCTAAGTAACTGGACCTAACTTAAAATGCCTTAACGTTTTTTTTAAAAAAAGTGATAACTCAATAACTTAGGCATCAATTTCCTTCTCTCTTCATTTTAAGAATAAGCTTCACTGATCACAAACTAGTTGGAAGTCATACATCACATTTTCCAAATTTTCCAATACATGATGGAAAATATGGTCGTTCAGTTTTGGTGCAGTTTGATTTACGTGATTCTACAGCCAACCAGAGACAAAAGTCCAATGTAGGACTAATATCATTCTCTTGGCCCAAGAGAGAATTCAGATCTATCGATGTGTTGATGCCTTGCAACATGAGATTGCTGTCTGGAGACGTAAGATTGTTATGCGATAAGCATAACAATGTTATGCGATAAGGATAACAATGCCTTGAAGGATGGCTGCAGCTTTCTTCAAATAGGACTTGGCAAATTATTTCTGCCAATGCTATGTGCAATTGATTTATTCTAATTCCCTTTTCCAGACCTTCATGTTTATTTTGGAAAATCCTGAATCTGGAGGTTCGTCATATGTTCTCCAAGATTTTTGAACATCAGCTTTGGCCATCTTTCATTATCATGTAGCGCCATAGAAGAGCACTGAATTTTCAGGGGAAATGTTCAACTAACACAGGCTATCTAAAATATATCCTATATTTATTTTCTATAGAGAGGCCACTGTATGGAAGAGATTCTTCAAACTTTTTTAAAAATCACGTCTCAAAAATAGTATACCTAGTTGGGAAGTCAGTTAAAAATCTCCTTATTGTTTGTTTTGCTAATACTGCACTGCATTTATCAGGTGTGATGCAAAATAGCAGGCTAATCCAGCAGAACAGGAAAAACTCTAAATTGCATAATAGGATACCCCAGCTGGTAGATACCAGTCATCTTTAGCTTTCCTAGAGATGTACTGCTGTCTCCTAATTGTACAGTTCTGCAAACTAGGTACAACAACAAAGATATCAAAGGAAATGAAGTTGGGAAAGCAGACTTGTGCCCAGTTTATAGACAAATGAAGGACAATCTGCATAGTGAAGTATGCTATACTGGGACCTTTCCTATATCACAGAATCCTGAAAACTTGCCTAGCCATTATACAGGAATAATGTTCTGGGCACCAAAGACAGGAAATTGCCATCTACATTTCCATAATGCATTGGAAGTATGATTAGAAGTTATAGTGACAGCTTTGAGAACATGGAGATTCAGAAAGACAGCAGCTGTCCAGGATTTTAGGAGAGGTTGGAGACTGGACCTGGGACTTTTACATAAAAACATATATTCTTCCACTGAGCCATCATCATTTGCTTTTTAAATTATCTACATCATTCCAATTAAAAACTCATTTAAATGCACAGATAAATTATCTTACTTGTTCTAGAGATCCAAAAGATTTGGTTGCATGGGAAAAGATAGACCTTTGAGGAACATCATTCTGACGCTCATCAGAGATTTTTATGGGTTGAAAAGTAAGTGGCAGGCTTGTCAAAATGATGTCCCAACACCTTTGGATAGAACCAAACAGGTATCAATGGTGGATTTGCAGAGAGAAACCAGCTGTCCAAAAAGTATAAGCTGATAGTTTATTAAAATCTTTCACAGCACAGTACAAGTAGTTATGGGACTGATTTTCTGGAACCATGTTCGGAATGAGGTGGTTTACTTTTTATTATTTAGTTAAAATGTGTGATACATTTTTTGCAAATAAAATTGAGCTGATGTAATGATTTGGGGAAAAACCATACACTGAATATTATTTTTACAATTATAATTATTCATATGTTCATAAAAAGAACTGTGCAAACCATTCAGAAGGATTTCACAACCAAATGATAGTTCTTGCAAAGTCTCTGCACTTCTCCCCTTTTTCTGATTTGAGTAAACTGATCATTGCTATGAACTTATATTTAGATTTTCAAACCAAATAAGAGCTATTTAGGACACAAATCGTTCCTGATTAAACAAACGTGCTGCTGGCCCCCGAAATTTACTATTCACAAATATTTGACCAAAACAGAACAGCCAACTGATGGGAGAAACAGAAACTGATACGGAAATATTTTAGCATACCAAGCCCATGTTAATGTGCTATCTTTTAAAAGAATCCCATAGTCAGATATGAGTTTTCCAATTATACTGTGACAATATTCAAGAAACAGGAGCCAAAAATCTATCTTGTGGGTTCCTATGCTAGTTACATTAACACTTTGTAGCATATAACTGATTACTACACATACTTTTTAATTTTTCAATTGTTGTAGCATAGGGCTGTCAAACTCAGGGCCCAAGGGCCAATGAGTCACGCTCACACCCAGTTTAGCGAAGGGGAAAAGTCATGATATGTCACATGGCACTGCCATGACAACACAAGTTTGACACCCCTGTTGTAGCACGTTATCTAGGTTCAGGATACCCCAGTGACTATTGGGAGTTGAAAACTTCATCAGAGAACCTGCCTTCAAAGTTTAAGCAAATAGTTGGCAACAACTCTGCTTTTCCGCATTAACTGTGGAAATCCCCTTTCCCCATACATATATACACATACACATATACATACACATACACACACATACACAGATACATACAAACATACACATATATACATACACACACATGTATGTATGTATGTATGTATGTACAGTATATGCATATAGATGGCTTACCCAGTCAGTGATTTTGTGTGTGTATGTGTGTGTGTGTATATAATATATGTGTGTATATATATATATATATATATGTGTGTTAATATATATATATATATATATATTATATATATATATATATATATATATATATATATAATATGTTTTTTTATTTGTTCTGATAACAGTAACAGTAAAAATATTGGGTTTCTGTCGTGATGGACTCTTGTGACGAGCCGATAGACAGATGATGGAAGCAGTTAGCTTCCTCCCATAATTGGGGCTTACCAGGGGTTGTAAAAATCTAATAGATACCTTTCACCCTGGCTTCGCTGATAATGGATAAAAGCCTGTGGCCTAATGGCCAAGATGTCTGCCTAGTATGTAATATAGCCCAGGTTCAAATCCCAGTAAGGGTATGGCTAGCTGATGAGAGCTAAATAGCTTGAAATAGATCTATACTAGTCTCCCTTTATTTATTTATCAGCACAAATAAAACACACACACACACAACACACACCAACACACACACCACACATATTATATATATATATATATATAATATATATATATATTGCATTTGTGTTCAGTCGCTTTGATTTGTGGGCATCAGTGGAGTAACTGGGAACAGCCTTTGAAGCAACCATGCAAGCTCTGCAAAGACATGGCTACTTTAAAGCTTTCAGCTCATGTTACACACTTCATGTCCTCCCCTTTTGAATGCTTCATGTTGCCCTATGGCATTGCAGAACACCAATCCAAACAAAGTAAGCCAGTGATCCATATTCCAAATCATCTGAGATGCCTTGGATTTACTTTAGGCTTATTGTGGCTTCCAACATACACAGACACTTCTAGGATTTATCCACTGATTTGGTATACTGATATCCAGAAAAAGAATCAGCAGAGCAAGTTATGAACTTAACTCAATCAATCAAAACTATAGTGTAGATCTTACTTTTCCCATCTTTGTCTCAATCTAGGCTTGCTGGAGATAGATTTCCATCTTCATTATGAGCTTTCCAGGTGCTCCTTTTAGACCCTTTTAATGTTTCTTTGTCTATTTTTTCCTCATATCATTGGGATGTTGATGTCAAATAGAGCCACATTTTACAGTGAAGAATGGAATCTTTTCATACCAATGAGGAACAAGCCCAACATAACAACAAACCCTCTTTTGCCCTGGTTACTATCTCTTAAGCAATAGCATCAGCCTTCCTGTCAAAGGATGCTAATCTTTTAAAATACTAACATGTTTTCCCTCCTGTCTTACTTCAAATGTGTCCTCTTCTTTAAAGAGTTCATTATAGATAATTCTCAGCCAATCACTGAATCTGTCTTTTTTTCTTGAAGATAGATAGTCTCAGGAATGGAAAAGAGAAGATGTAGGCACTTTCTCTTTCTAGAGACACACTCAGTTACTGATGTTGGATCTCCTAACCTATCTTCATTTCAGGCCCATTTAGGCAGCCTCCAAGACGCCTTCTGCTCACAACATTCCAGCCTGCATTCCTTGGGGAACGGAAGAAACTATCTCTGAGGTTCAAAAGCCTTGAGGGGAATGTCATGCAGGCTTGGATTGGCTTTTTAGGCTCTTTTAACTAGGGATGTTTAGATTGGTCTAATGCCAATTTACTAAATGTCTCAGGTTTTAGATATTATTCCTCTTGGTTGATAATTAGAACAACTTGTTTTTGTTCTCATATATGTTGCCTTCTCAAATACTCAGTTTTGCAACTTTCTCCCAGATGTGCTTTAAAACTTCCACCTTTTTGTGAGGAATAATAATCAAATTTGGCTTCTGTTAAAGGAAATGAGCAAAAGGAATATATTACTGTAGATGTGATCATGTAACTTTCCAAGAGCCATCCAGGTTACTTACTCTAGAACTCAGATCCAAAACGGGACAGATTCCCTTGTTTCATGATGCTGAATTAGGTTCGTTTGCTGAGATTAAAGGCATTAGCAGCCTCTCTAGGTAGACACTAACTGTGTTACAAACTTAGCAGTTGTTAAGTCTAATGAAAACAGATGCTCTGAAGATGCACTGTATATTGTTTTTTATCCAGAGGATTTTATTTTCATTGAACATTACTACATAACCCATTAAAATTTGAGTTAGGAGAAATAAAACAAATACCATAAGTCATGTCTCTATCTTTTAGAAGTTAGCTTCTGGAAGGTGGAACGTACAGGGAGTTGTTGTTTGAAGATTTTTTATTAACATTTTTATTTGATTATAGAATAAAATACAAAGATAAAATACAAAAATAGAAAGACACCATGGGGAGAAAAGGAGGAAAGAAAAATGAGGGGCGAGGAGAGGAAGAGCAAAAAAAAAAAAAGCGTTGACTTCCAACCTTCTCTGCTGCAGTAGAATGAAGCCTCAACATTGAACCTCAACTTTTTACTTTAGTTTTAGTTTAGTTTAGTTTTATTGATCTTGCATGCCGCCCACTCCCGAAGGACTGGGTGGCTTACAATAAAACAAGGGAAGGGAATAATACACAAAACAACATATTAAAATACACAACAGTCACAATTTCCGAGGGGCTGGATATTTCGAAAGCCCCCTGGCCTGCTGGAGCAGCCAGGACTTAACGGCTTTGCGGAAGGCCGGGAGGGTAGTAAGGGTCCGGATCTCCACGGGGTGATCATTCCAGAGGGCTGGAGCTGCAACAGAGAAGGCTCTCCCCGACATTGGCTGGCAGATGGGATCTGGAGAAGACCTAACCTGTGGATCTAATCGGTCTATGGGAGGTATATTCCAAAACAATATAAACAAGCCATTTCTATAACTACAAATCAATCTTTGTAGTTGTTTGAAGTTTTGAAGCACTTGTTACTAAGTCAGTTTTAGGTTTTATATTTATTTATTGGATTTCTTAGGATTGCCCAACTCCATGAAGACTAAGAGTTGCTTACAGTCCCAGGACGCTTCAGGGAAGCCTTTAAGGCCCAAAACCGGCCACAGGGGGAGATGTCTTGCATGCCTGCGCACATGTACAGGGAGCAGGGCACCGTGTGTGTGTGTGTGTGTGTGTGTGTGTGTGTGTATGTGTGTGTAACCACACATTGCATTATGGGTGTAGGCACGCTTTCGGCATGCAAGGACAAAAAGGTTAGCCATCACTGCTATATAACCTACTGAAAGTTTCATGGCAGGAACTTTAGAATTTACCTACTTCAGATAAACCTCTAGTCTAGAGGTTGGACCTGGGTTGAAGTAGGCTTCATTCTTTGCTTCTGCATTTGCAGCCCCCATTCAAAGGAATTGCCAATTCAGGATGTAAAACATATAATTCTAGATTAGCAGTTAAAAGGGGTTTGCTTGAGAGAGTGTATATATGTGAGTGTCTTACTGGCGCTGTTTCTCCTGTAAGTGTTTGTAGGTTTAGATATTTAATTTGCTTGAAGTTATTTTTTACTTCAGGGGGATGAATTCTGGCTTCATAATTTTTTTTATAAACTGATATGGTTACTTTGACAGGAAGCATGTAAGATATAAAAATAGGAAAAATAAGGATTTGATTGCTTCTTTTTTGCAGGAGGAAACTCTATAATTTACCCTGATTTTTATATGTGGTTTCTTGTTCTCTTAATAAGATCTGTGCATCTTGCCTTCTCATGAACAATAAACTTGGTTTTATTGGGAAATCATTTGGTTGGTTCTTTCATTTCCTTCCTTCCCTATGATGTCTTAGGCTTGGCTTTACCTACTAGATCAGTGGTTCCCAAACTTGGCAACTTTAAGACTTGTGGACTTCAACTCCCAGAATTCTCCAGTCAGCTCTGCAGATGGCTGGAGAATTCTGGGAGTTGAAGTCCACAAGTCTTAAAGTTGCCAAGTTTGGGAACCACTATACTAGATGAAGAAGGCCTGGTCAAAGAATCATGGGATAATCAGTGACATATTGAGGAGTATTGGTTGGGACTCCAAATTCTGGTTTTATTGGGGGTTTTCTGGTTTTTATGAGCCACCCAGAGCGATGGTGCCATGTGAACAGAAATATAATTCAACATACAAATACATAAATAAAATTGCTTAGGAATAATAGAGTGCCTTTCAAGAGGCACAGAGAGATAGAAATTTCCATTACCATAACATTTTAATTATTTTTTAAGGCAAATAAGCTGCCTGGTTATGTTGCATGTCAGTCATGTAAACTCCGAAGGTATCCTCAGTGTAAACCTGGATTTCATTTAGGGATGCTCAGAGTTGGGAGTCATGATTAGTATACTGTAGCTTGTCATTTTTGTTGACATGCTGGTTGTTGTTCCTGCTGTTGCAAATTCTTTGAAGATGTGGCTTTAAAAACATGATCTCAAGCAATTTGTAATCCTTTGGAGGGCAGGTGCAGCTTTTCCAGCTTCCACATGTATACTCAAATGTAAAATCTGGGCTTGGAGGATTTTTTAAATTCAGAATTTGATTTTCAGTCTAGCTCCAAAGAGCACTGCTTTTATTCCAGCCAGGACAGCAGGATATTCAGCATCCTGGGAAGAGAACTGATCAGCAGTCAGGGCAGCTACAGGCAGCTTCCCAACTATTTATATCAAGTCTCTCCCTCCTCCATAGAAAGATCTCTTTTGAAAGCAGTTCAAAGATTCATTTGGTTTTTCGTCACTGGGCATCTGTGACAGAACATGATGGCTGAATCAGGAGCTTGTTTCCAAGGTCTTCCAGAGCTGGGGCACAAAAGCTGATAGCTTCCTATATTGTGCTGGAAGTTGTCTTTCAAAGCCAAGGAAGAGGCATAGGATGGCCTTTAGTCTCTCAATCAATGACTCCCTTTTCAATATCCACATGGTACATTCCAGAAGGACAGACTATGAAGTGCAACCCTGTAATCGCTTGGATAGTCAGATGCTTTAGGAAATCTGCTTCCTTTAATTTCCTCATTGCTTTTGCCACGTATGAAAGAAATGACGAAAGAATGACAGCTTTCTCTTGGGCTTTTTTCCCCCTTCAGTGGGTCCTGCCACCTTAAAAAAATAGTACAGGCAGTGTATAGTATGTATTCATAAATGCAAGAAGCAGAGTTTCTTGATAGAGATAGATAGATAGATAGATAGATAGATAGATAGATAGATAGATAGATAGATAGATAGATATGAGCCAAGGTGGCGCAGTGGTTAAATGCAGCACTGCAGGCTACTGCTAGATCAGCAGGTCAGCGGTTCAAATCTCACCGGCTCAGGGTTGACTCAGCCTTCCATCCTTCCGAGGTGGGTAAAATGAGGACCCAGATTGTTGGGGGCAATATGCTGACTCTCTGTAAACCGCTTAGAGAGGCCTGAAAGGCCTATGAAGCGGTATATAAGTCTACTGCTATTGCTATAGATAGATAGATAGATAGATAGATAGATAGATAGATAGATAGATAGATAGATAGATATAAATAGATAGAGAGATGGATGGATGGATGCTAGGATAGATGATGGATAGAGGGAAGGAGGGAGGGAGAGGGAGAGGGAGAGGGAGGGAGAGAGAGAGAGAAGCTAGGCAGAATCAGGTCTGACCAGGAATATCAGAACAGCAGCCTGAATTAGGAATTTGTTGGGGGGGGGAGGTGGGGTAAATCTCAGAAGGCAGCAACAACAAACTAAATCTGCATTGCATTAATGATTTGAAAGAGACTTTGCTTCTCTAAAAAACTTGAATCGTTTTCTGTAGATGTTCATTCTCAATAGTAGAAACACCTTATAGTTACACCTGGAATCTGCTTTGTGACATGGCAACAAGCTTTCATCACCTCCCTCAATTTGGCACATTATCTGAGCATCAGCTTTCTTGCAAAGCATGTCTCCTTATTAATTTACAATAGGGCCTCTCTTTGGCTTTGCCAGTTTGAATAAACTGGAGAAAGTCAACAAGTATGTAGTATGTATGTATGTAGTATGTATGTATGTATGTATGTATACATACAAACACTGCAAATTGATTTTTTCAACTGTAATTCCAGCCTTTAGGTTTGTTAATGGTTTATTGGACAGGAAGTTCCAGAAAAACATGGTTTACATTTAAATGTATATGTAGATTGCTTAAAAGAATTTCACTAGGAATGGAGTCATGTCATGCTCTGAAAAATGAAGAGGTTCCACCTTTCTAGACATAAACAGAAAATGATCACACACTTTATGTACCCTGCTGGCTGGCAATTAGAACATGCTTATATGAGAAAATGGAAGAAATATTTTGTTACTTTGACTTTAATAGTAAACAATGAACAATTTTGAATTTGTCCATCTACCTATCAGGAATTGATACCAGAATGGGTGAATACTGCAAATACAAATTCTTACTTCTGGAAACTTACCTGCTGATTTTTCTCCACTTATATGTATTTATATCCTTCATTCAATTCATTCTTTCAAGCCTACCTTATTCTTTGATACAATAATTTTAGAGCTACACTCCTTAGCATATCATTCAGTCAATCTAATACTCATGGCTAAGAGTTTATATTGTCAGCCAACAAAATAACTTTATCTACATAGGCATTCATATCCCTAACCAATACAGTCTACCATTATCATAAGTATTCTCTTATCATTTATCCATAAATAAATGTAATAGTGAGGGAGACATCCTCATTTTCTCTTACTTCCTGTTCAGTGTTGAAATATTTATTAAATATTCCATTTACTCCAGTGCATGCTTTATTTCCATCATATACTATTCACATTCAGCACCAAAACTGCAGTTCCACATTAGTGAAAAAGTCTGTAAATCAAGCTTATTCGTGTTTCATACGCTTTGTTTAAATAGACAAGTGTATAATATGCTTTCTCACACTCCTGCAGTCTTTAGTGACCAGCAGAAGAGCAACATTCTGTTTTGCACAACCCCCTGCCTGACATAAAGCTGTATTGCAGCCCCCAAAGTTTTCCACTTTTATCTTCCCCCAAATGGAATTTTGCCAAACATCTTCCCAGGTGAATTTGACTAACTAGCCTCCCTGTAGTTTTTAAATTCACTCTTACTACTACTCTGTTTGCATACAGAAACAATTATAGCACTTTTCCAATGATCAGGCACAGCTGCAATCTTCACATTAAAGAAATTGGGCAGACGCTCCATAAATAAACTATATTCATATTTCTATGTTTCTCAAGTTATACCATCTGCCTTTTCTAATAACAGCTGCATACATAAACATTCTTATTTATTGATTCCTTTCACATCATGTTAAAGCTACCAACCTGGTTTTTGTTATCTGTCTCTTTCACTTCCCGGTTCATCAGGCAGTTTCACTTTGTCTGTCTTGTCTAATATCTACTTCAGCAGCATATGTGTAAGGATATCAAATTATTTGTCCCCTACAACATGCACAAACCTCTATCACTTCTGCTAAAGGCTAAAAACAAACAGTTCAAGTAAACATTACCTGAGATCAGTGGTGGGTTCCTACCGGTTCGGCCCAGTTCAGCCGAACTGATAGTGGTATGCCGGCCTGGGTTGCAGAACTGGCAGCGACCCAGACTGGCCACGCCCCTGAATTGGTTCCTGGTTGCTGCCCTCACTATCTTTTTTGGAATTCTGTGCATGCGCAGAACAATTTCCATTGAACTATGCATGTGCGCATGGTGTGCATCAAGCTCGCGCAAGCACACAAAGCATGTGCACAAGTGAACCGGCAGTAATGCTGGCTAGAACCCACTCCTGCTTAAGATCCAAACTAGCACCATAACCAGGAGTCAGATTGAAAATTTTTAGCAACTGGTTCTCTGCCCGGTTGCTAGTGGGGCCTGGCCATGGGGGCGTGGCCTAGTCAGCTTCCTGTACCATGATGTGGGTGGGGTGCAGGCTTTCCTCGAGCCTCTGGGAAGGTGAAAATGGCCTCCCTTAGGCTCCGGAGGCCAGAAATGGAACCGTTTCCGGACTTCTGGTACTTCCATAGGACCGTTTTTTCATCCCCCTGGAGCCTCTGCACAGGCCCTATAGTTACCTGGCATGATGAACGGGCCATATGGAGACTTCTGAGAGGGGCAGGATGGGGTGGAAGCGGTCAGCCGGTTCTTGTAACTACCGGTTCGCCAAACCAGATTAAAATTAACATCCAGTTGCCTGAACCTGTCTAAACTGGCTGAATCTCACCCCTGCATAACTCCTTTTGGTGTGTTCAGGAATTAGATTTTACAGGTAGTCCTTGACTTCTATTCTTTTATTGAGTGTTCAAATTACAACAACACTGAAAAAGTGATTATGATTGTTCCTCAGACTCATGACCATTGTTACATTCTCAAAGTCACAGGATCAAAATTCAGGTGTTTGGCAACTGTCATGTAGTCACAATAGTTGCAGCATCCGGGGCTCAGGAGACCATCATTTATGACCTTCCCAACTGGCTTCCGCCAAGCATAGTCAATGGGAAAGTTGACAATGGTGCAATTCATTTAACAACCATGGCAAAAAACACTGTAAAATTGGGTATGCCCCACTTAACAATTGCCTGTCTCTAGATTGCCTCAGGCAATTTTTGTGTGTTTAAGTGGAAGCTAGATAGTATCTATTTATTCATTAATGATAATTCAGCAGAATAGAATAGACTCAGTGGTCTAAATCCAATCCAATCCAATCCAATTCAATACAATCCAATCCCATCCCTGTGATTCCTCCAGTTCAATTTCAGCGTTTTGTCCTTTTAAAAGCTCTCAAGACAGCAGGCTTCCCAGTTGTGAGGCAAGAAGGTAAACTTTGTCCTTGTGATACATCTCAAGGTCCCCCATCTTCTACTTCCAGCTTCTGGTTATTAAGGAGAGAATTTATGGCTAGGCTTAGCTTTTTCTTGAATATGGTAGATTTTTACGGACAATGCCTGGAATCTTTTTTACAAGCAAGAATCAGGGGGTCAGGTAGGCACAAGAGGAATTATACTACTATAGTTGTTCTCCTGTCTATTTTGAATCACCATTTAGCTATAATCTCCACTGCTTTCAGGATCACTTTATGGGGTGAGCACACAGTATGCGTGTGAAATAAATTATTCAACCTATGGCTGTTCCAATTTTACACAAATAAAACAATTCCAGAATGTGACAAAATTCAAACCATATTAATTAATTAAAGCATATTAAGATCCTTTAATTATCAATTAAAAGCTGGTTGGTGAGCATTAAGCTTCTGAAAAGTAGGGCTGAGAAGAGGCCGATACTCAACTTTCAATCAATGATGTCAGGACCTTTCCAGGACAGGTTAAGCTACATTAGCATTTGAGTATGCCATCAGCAAATTCTAGACTACAGTCTATGATGGAAACTTGGAGGGAAAAAAATTATCTGGAACAAATTTTATATAGCATTGGATGTGACCATATAGACACCAAGAATCAGGTTCATCTCAGAAGAAATTTTTATCTTTAATATCTAAAAAGTAACTTCCATTTTAATGGGTTATTTATTTGTTGTATAGCATATCATACATGCACTTGTAATCTATATTAACTTTTCATATAGTTTAATAAAACACAATAAATACAAATGTTAAAAAGAGATATGTTCAAATAGCAATATCTAGGCTTTCTAACCATTAGAACATACTATAGCATTGTTTATATGGGGAAAAAATCAGAAAACTGGATTGATATATGACCTCAGCTTACAACCAGTCACTATGTGAACTTTAATGGGTATTGACTATGCACTTGGAAATATATTTTAAACACGTGCAGATGAAAACTGTACATTTCTAAACTGTGAATTAGCCAATTCAGAAATATGCAGATTTATACCACACATGCTAAGGATGCTGGCAGCTACAAGATGATCCTCACATCCTCCATACTAATAAAAGTCAACTTCATGTTTTTGTTCAGCCTTGTCACCATTTGCAAATACATCTCAGGGATACTGAGAAATGAGAAAAGAAATTAATATAGCAACTAGAGGATGAAGAAGGGGTGATAGGGAAGAAAAAAAAGTATAGCAGTAAGATACTTCCAAGCATTGTACTGCCGAGAGGAAATTGAAGAGGAGGATATTAACAGATATCTTCAGAGGAGGAATCTTCCAACCCTACTGGAAACAACAAAAGAAACATTAAATGAGAAAATAACGAGGCTAGAATTAAAAAGGGCAATCCAAAAACAAAAAAATACCAAAACCCCGGGCCCAGATAGAATTCCAGCATAATTTTATAAAGAATTGCAAAAATAATTAGAGAACATATTATTAGAAATGTATAATGAAGTATTAGAACAAGCTAAGACACCAAAATCCTGGATGGAGCCACTAATAACACTAATTCCCAAAGACAACGCTGAAAAACAAAAAATCAAAAATTATAGGCCAATCTCGCTGTTTAAATGCTGATTATAAAATATTTATTTCAATAATGGCAGAAAGAAATTAACATATATATTAAACAGATCATACACCCACACCAAAATGGATTTTTACCCAACAGGACACATAAAAAACAATATACGAACAATAATGGACATATTAGAATACTTCGAGATACATCCAGGAAAACAAGCAGCATTGCTATTTACTGATGCACAAAAAGCATTGATAACCTGAAGCCTACAGATATCACTAATTGGCATAATCTCAACAATCAAATGAATATACTACCCAAATTACTCTATCTTTTTCAAACAATACCAATTAATTAGAGAATTTTTTCCCCGAACAACCTAAACAAAATGGTATCCAAATTTATCTGGTCAGGGAAAAAAACCCATATTAAATACAAACTTCTACAAATAGTAGAAAAAAAGGGGGCTTTGGTCTCCAGATTGGGAGCTTTTATTATCAGGCGGCAGCCTAACATGGCTAAAAAACTGGACCAACTAAAAAATAAAAGAATCTTTATGCTAGAAGGACACGCTCTCCAATTAGGCTGACACGGGCTTCCTCTGAGAGGAAAGAATAAATCTCATTCCCATTTCAGAGACATATAGTAAGAGATGCCCTGCTTAGGGTCTGGGAAAAATAAAAAAAAATCAATACCAGAAAATCCCAATCTGGTTATATACCATGGAGGCAATGACATATCCAAATACTATAGACCTCAGTAAAATGGTAAGATATGCAGAGCTCTTGGATGAAAAAAGGAGAACTAAATCAGTAGAAGATCTGAAACACAAGGACTAAATATGGAATGGTGGCCCTACCTACAAATTAAACAAGATTTAAAAAAAGATTGGAACAATACAGAATATACGAGAAACAATGGAATTAGATAAACCGTAGGAACGGGAGGAAAAATGATCACTAGATTATATAATTTTCTTTTAAAATATAAAATGGAGGAAGAGACGTAAAGGAGGACAATGATTATCTGGGGAAGAAATTTTGGGCATTAATATAGAGTTAGAAAAATGGGATAAATTATGGGAAAGAAATTATAAATTTACTACGGGCAGTAGCTTACAAAGAAAATATCTATAAAATGTTTATAGATGGCATTTGCCTCCAGCGAAATTGGCTAAAATGTACCCAAATTTATCCCCCCAAATATTGGAGATGCAGCCACAAGCTGGAACATTCTATCACATGTGGTGGACGTGCCCCATCACAAGGAAGTACTGGTGCAAAATCCGGAAATGGTTAGAAGAAATTACTGAGAGAAAAATAGAACTCAAACCAGAAGCATTCTTATTAGGACTACCAGACCAAAAAATGGACAACTAATCTCAATACATAATCATGCACATACTCACTGCAGCCAGGATGCCTTCGCACAAAACTGGAAAAAAACCAATACACCCTCAAATGAAACTACAATCAGAAAAATTACTCAACTGCGCAGAAATGGATAAAATGACAATAGAACTAAAAGAAAGAGAAGAATCGGACTTCTATAAAGTATGGAATAAAATGTACAAGTTGCTAGAAATCAGAAACCAAAACAGAAAATAGAGAATACAAATATATGGAGATACAAATAATGAATATTATTATAAGTGTTAATATTATGTTTGTTACATTATAGGACAAGGTTATAATAATAGGAAAGCAATGCAGAAGGGAGAATTATAAAAGCTAAGCAGGAAAGCCGATATAGAAAGCTGTAAAATTACTGTATTTTGATGTATGTTCTGTGTTATGTTTTGTCTTATTTTATTTTTTTTCTTGTGTCTTCCTTATTGTTTTTAAAGATTAAAACATTCAATAAAATTATTTTTTAAAAAAAACATCTTAGGGAGACCGCAGAACCCCTGAGAGATAAGTCCTGTAGCGGAGAATTCTGGGAGTTGAAGTCCACAGTCTTAAAGTGCCAAGTTGGGAACCACTGCCTTAAGCAGTCACATCAGAATTCCACTTCTGCAACTGACATGGCAAGTTCCCTTCCATCGTTAACTAATGTCTGTGGAAGAAAGCTAAAATCACATGTTTCCTTCTTTCTATCTGCAAGGCTCCCTGCTCTCTTATCACTGTTCTTCCAATATCTATAACACCCATTGCTGCACAAGTTTAAAACCAAATACAGTTTCTACTCAGCAACTCATGATTTAAAAGATAGGACATGAAAGGCAAAAAGATAGTCAAAGATCTCCTGCCCACAAAGCTAAGATAGCTTATTGCTTTGTGCAAGAACATAGCAATATACTTCAAGGCTTTTAAAGAGGGCAATGGCTGGGATTGGTAAGATTAAGATGCTGGCAGTCTCTGCAGTTTTAAAACAGATAAGCCGAGGAGTGAGTTGGCAGGATTTAATGTCAAACGATTGGTGGGCTTCTTGAAGATAATCTGATTTCTGTAGGGAGAATTAACAGGCAGCCTTTTACTCCACCCCAAATCCTCTCCTGGAGAGCTTTATAACTGAATGAGCTCACTTGCTTGACTTGCCTATTGTCTTGCTCTGTGAACATCCATATGACAGAATGAAATTTAGTAGACTTGGAAACGCTGGGTCTAGAAGTCATGAGGACTTCTCACTAAATCTACATAAATATGCCAGTAATGTTTTGACCTAGGCTTCCCAAAGAGCACGATGGCAGAGACCTGGTCCCGACAAACCCCTTTTATTAAACGAATGTGATTCCTCTCATTCAGCAAGCCTGGTAAAGTCTTTCAAAGGAATATTTTATGACTACAGACTTTATCTATCTTGGAAAGCTGCCATGTAATATTTTCCAAATGAGGTGCTGTGCAAGGAAAACTGGACACAGAATCTCTGAGATTAACGGACAGATCTAATGACTTGAACGACGAATTGTTTCCTGCAAAAGCCCACTCCCCCTTTCGCTCCTCTTTTATTTCCTATGGGAGGGGCCAATCACCTTCTACCTGTGTGTATACTCCCAAGTCTACTCTGATTTCTGAGTTGTTCTTTTCTTCTGGCAGCTTTGCGCATGCACACACTGGGAACGGCTCTAGCTGTTCCTCTGCCTCCCTGCTGACTAGCTCCATAGGCACCTGATCACTGCCAGATGCCCTCGACCCCTTCTCTGCCTCTGACTAGGGCCCTCGCCGAAGCCTTCCGAAGCCTCCAGGACTGGCCCATGCTCTTCCCAAACCTTCTCACTGTCCGACTCTGCTGCCAGCTCTGCTGGCGCTAGCGGGCACAACAAATAAGGTTATGCTTCTTTTCACACCACTTTCTTCAGTAATATGTTTTCATTATTTATAAGGTACGAGTTGCCACCTTATTTAGGGATAAAAGTAACTGATCTGGGACATTAAGGAGATGATGGTTGGAGGCAACATGCTATAGAACAGTTTCTTAACTTTGGCATCTTTAAGATGTGTGGGACTCAATTCCAGAATTCCACTATCTTTGCAATCTAAAGGTGGCAAGGTTTAAAAACACTCCCTAGGGGTGCATTTCGGCTATTTTCTTACATATTAAATTAATGCATGAAGTTATCAGTATTCCCATCTTGCCTCCTCACAAAAAAATTAACTATAGAAAAGCATTTTTGTAATGAATGAAGGCCAATATATAGTAGATGTCCCAGGATAATGTTGCAGGATCCAATTTGAGTCGGTCCCCAGGACCAGAGGTAAAGAGTCTGGCTTGCTAAAAAGCCACATCAATAAATGATCCGTCGCAACTGGTACACTGCGACGGGGATGGGCATTCACCATGCGCACACGTGCTGCACACACATGCGCGCCCACCACCCTGTGCAGCTCCAGCTGCTCGGCGGAGCATCGCGCAGGTGCCATATACTGTGTGCGCATGTGCAAATGGCCCGGTTGGGTCAAATACAGATAAGGAACGCAGGTGGGTGGGTGAGCCCTCCAAAGCACTGTACCGGAACGGTGCCTGCTGCTCCCAGAAGGCACCGGTTATACCTGTACTGGGGCGTACTGGCTGGAACCCACCATTGGTTGGTGCACATCCAGGAAAACAAATAGTGAGAAGGACTATAGATTTTTTCCATCTTTCTTTTTTCTTAAAATTTCTGAATGTTTTCTGGTTAAAGTAGGACACGTTCCACCTTGATCAATAACCAAAGGTATCTTGGATGATTATATATACATCCTAAAATTTTGGCTGAGCCTATCCAGCAGTACAGTTACCCTGGTTTTAAACCAGGTTAGAAGGAAATAATTAGTATTTGGATGGAGCAGTGATAAAACATTCCAGAGGCGGGGTTTTTTTAGGACCCTGAAGTTTAAAAATAGCAAGGAAGAAGGCACTGGGAAACCACTTTTCTATTGTTGCCAAATCAATGGGATGGATCTATCCATGTGACGACCAGGACCTAAGCTTTATTTGAAGTTTTTTAAAAATCTTTTATAGGAGTAGGATTTCTGTGTCAGGAAGTTGTAATGGGGGCTCTTAAAGAGTTATGTTCTCATGAATATTCCCCATTATCTCATTCATGCTTAAGAAAGTCTTCATTCTCAATGAAACCACTTATGAAAACTGCAAAACATTTTTAACATCATAGTATTTATTAGCTCTGAAACAATACACATTCACATACTTGAGAATACAGTACATTTGGCACAGTAATAATGGCTACAGTGAAATAACCCTAATGAATGGCAAGAGATTTAAATTACAACTGTAGAAAAAGTCTGTACAAAGAAAATCTCACAATGAAGAAAAAGCAAAACAAAACCCAAAACAAAGCAAAAATACTACCTGGTCTATAACACTTGGTAAATTTCATATTTTTCCTCAGAACTATTCTCCACAAAATTTCAAATAAGGGTTTTGGTTGTTTTTTTTAAGCCTTTCTAGAGAGACAGCATTAGTTTTTCTCATAGAGGGAGAGGGCAATATTATCCCCATGGACAGTGACTTCAAAAAAACAAAGCAAGAAAAAAAATAGTCTGTTGTGATTTCTTTCCATTTTTCCATTTGGCATTTCACACCCTTTTTTATGCATCCTTCTCCTATCACTCCAGAAGGATAGGGGGGAAACTTTTAAAAAAGAAAAAAAACTTTTTAATAACCTGCTAATTTTTTGAAAGTTTGAGAAAAATGAGGAAACTGCTAAATGGAATGGTTCAGGAACAGAATTCACCTATACGCTGATGGCAGCAAGAGGTTCTTGCATACAACCAATTGCTTTGGTTCTGTTGGCTTTCAGTCCAGCTGGTGTCATGTATCCTCTTTGGTGGCCTCGCATGCTGATAGATTCACCCATTTCCATTAAAAAAAATCTGGACATTATCCCAGACAATTCAATATACATTAGGTTCAGGTATCATGATGCAGCCCGAGATATATCTGTTAGCCACATACCTGCCATGGGCAAATCCATCAAAGTTTAATTGCATGGGTTTCTGTTGCATGATCACGGTGGAATTCAGGATTATAGCTGAAATAGCTTTGCATGCAAAAACATTATTTTTTTTCCTAATCAGCATCCTAAAGAGAGACTTATAGGAAACTGCATAAATCCAGTGGTAGTCAACCTGGTCCCTACCGCCCACTAGTGGGCGTTCCAGCTTTCATGGTGGGCGATAGCGATTTTGTCGATACTGAAGCACTTTCCTTTTTTAAAAATTTATTGACTTTTAAAAAATGTCATAGCATTATTTTTAAAATTCATTAGGTTTTCATAAAATCATCATTACTGTGGAACCATGTGGGCGGTCAGAAAATTTTACTACTAAAGAGATACAAATTGGGCGGTAGGTATAAAAAGGTTGACTACCCCTGGCATAAATGTTGTCAGAAATGTGCATTCCAGGAAAGGGGAGTCATATACTCCTCAATTTTGCTTACAGAAGCTTTGTGGAATACACATTTTATTCTCTTATACAGAAACACCAATCTCCGTTTTGTATAAAGACCCTTGCATGCCATGCAAACAAGACTGCGCTGGACAATCATCTGCAAGCTTAGCCAACCTACAAACAGTTTTGGGAGGCCTTTTGCAATTTCCAAAGTTTTCATTCACCTATGGAAAACACTGCTTGGCTTGTTCATTCTTGCACTGGATGTTCAAAGTTAATTTCCTAAGAAAAATATACAGAACAGGTATGAACTCCAAAAACTAAAGTGGCATGTTTACACTCTTTCCCTCTAAATGAAACTACAATGAGATGATACATCTTTGGATATTTCTGTGCTTTCG
This sequence comes from Thamnophis elegans, assembly GCF_009769535.1. Lineage (NCBI taxonomy): Eukaryota > Metazoa > Chordata > Lepidosauria > Squamata > Natricidae > Thamnophis > Thamnophis elegans. Next base: position 97,080,320 of record NC_045544.1, on the reverse strand, counting down.
CTCTAGAAGCCAGAGGGTGAGGAGATGGATTTCTTCCCCCTGCCCGCAACCCCTTAGTTTTTATTAAAATAAAATAAATTATTTAACAATGTTTGATACTTTATTACTTTGGTAAGCCAGGACAACACATGACTTTGTGTAGCATATTTAATATTCTGAAATCCTCATATGAATACATACATATATGTATATATATATATATATATTATATATAATAATATAATTACACCTGAGTTTAAAAAAAAAACACAACATAAGGGAAATTAATGTCTTTGTCACCAAAAGTGGCTCTGAACAGCCGTACATAAAAACTGATGTAACCCGTCTCTTTAAAAAGATGACTTGCACCACCTTTTCAAGCTGCTTTTGAGGCCTGGAAATCGTTCCATGTGGCTTTGTGCGACATTATGGAAAGTTACAGGCCACATGGAAAAAGTCCACAACAGATGCCTTTTCTGGAAATTGGGGCATAGTGTTTTTATGTTATGAATTGTATGCCCTGAGGCAATCCTGCTTTGGTTGGTGGGTAACCCGGGGACTCATCTAAAGGCACCAGTCTGCAACAATTTGACCAATTTTATCCACATATGAAGTAGTTCAGTCTAGCTCTTTGTGATTACCACATGACATTTTATAGGACAGACTATCTTTGCTCAAATTGCTGACAAAGTATTTTTAAGAGGAGCCTCCGCAGCTGGCTCCTGTAGCTGGCCAGGGATACCCAGTTCAGACGCTATTCCTATCTACTAGCATGGAAGGTCACTTTGATAGCAAGGAGGTTCTACATTCTCTTTGTGCCCACAATTTTCTTCTCACAGAGATCACATGAGATGGGACATGGGTCTGAAAGATGTGCTTTGGTCAATAGTGGTCCCTTCTCCCCGTCTCCCTGCTTCTCTACCATTCCATATACAGTTTAAGAGAACTTTACAGGAGAATCAGTACAGCTTAATATAGATTTACATCTGTCCTATAACGAAAAAAGAGAGGGGAATTCATCTTTGACAGTAACTGGAACCAATTACACAAACAGAGTATTGCCACTGGACATAATCATAATTATCTTTCATAGGATAATTTTAATAATATGCCTGAACATTGCAGCAGTTGATACCTCTATATTTATGAGTCCCACAGGCCTTGCAATAAACATCTATATACAAATCTCACTTGTACAGAGAGAGAAGGGGAGGGGGAGGGAGAGAGGGAGAGAAAAGAAAGGAAAAGTGGGAAAACGCTTTATGACTCTGTCTTCCCATATCCAAAAGTCAGCCTCCATAGGCCAATATACTTTATGCATAGACAATACGCTTTATTAATATTTTTTCCAGAGAAAAAGGTCATACCATAATTAGGAATGGTCAAATGACAAGTGTTAAATGACTAAGAAGTGTTTAGAAGAAATCACAACCAATTCAAACATTTTATGTAAATTTTATAATAAAATGTCTATGGGGCTTCACTTTGGTAACCCTGTATGTAAGTGTGCGTGTATGTTGTGTGTGTGTTTATGAAAAATCCAAGTGCAACAAATAAAAAGGATTCCCTTAAACTGTTCATCAGATATATATATCTATATATATATATATATATATATATATATATATATATATATATATATATATATATATATATATGATGTGAATGATACATATACAAGCACGCATGTCCACGCTCACATATACAAAAATGCAGTATTCCCAGAAATATGAGTAAATAACACTATCAGCATATCTACAAGCGGTAACTTCACATTTCTTGCTTAATGTATTTTCCACATGAGTTACAGTTTGTCATGGTTACACAAGGAATCCATTTTACAACCTTCAACAATGTCAGTTTTTTGAATCTGGATCTTAGTCTCTCCCTCCTTTTTCATTTCATTGAATGGCTTTGCTTTGCTTTGTGGTTTTCCTATTGACCACAGTTATCACATCAGTTCTTTCAAAGCTTTTCACAACCAAACAGTAGTACTACTGGGCTGACCCACAGTACAGTAGTATGGCGTTCCAGGATCTCCATCTCCAGCCCTCTGCTGTTGCCCAGGACCCCTTTACACAGAGGTCCCCGGAATACGACGGAGGTAACTGGAGGTGAGCATTCAGCAAAGAGAAAGGGAGGACAAAGACTATGTACAATGAAGGATGGGTCATCCCATTTTTGTGGGTAAAAGCCTGCAAAAGTAACACACTGCTATTGAAGTTAAAATTAAATAAGCAAAGCAGGTCATCATTTAGGTTCAATACATAAAAAAGAGGCTCCCCATCCCCCTTAAGTCCCCTTCACACCTGTCAATGCACCAATGACATAAACAATTTAGGCACATGCTTTTAAACAGTTTTAGTATGGAAGGATTATCATGAATATGGCAAAGCAGCTGTAAGAACTGTAGAAAACCTATGCTGCTTTATTAAAGCTAGTATAGGCTTTTGGAGAATTTGTCCATTCTTAGCCCTTTAAACACCTGTCTTTGTAGCATTTGTGTTAGTGATTTTTTAATTAAAAAATTAGTTATAATTTTCTAAATAAAAACTTTTAAAAAGTCATGTATTCTTTAAAATATAGCTTTTTTCTGAAGTTTTCCATAGCATTTATTAATTTTAATCACAATGCTTTCAGTCAGAGTATTTGCTTTTCAAGACCCAGCCTTGCAACAATGCTCCTTAAAATATATATGTTGGGGGGTGGGGGGAGGAAGTGTTAAAATCATTTTTTCCCGTTCACTGCTGTATCACAGCATGGCTTGGTATGTTTTAGCAAGCTGCTCTACTATAAGTATGGATGAGACCCATAGAAAAGGGAAGGGTAGGATTCCTTCCTGTCAGTTACTTGCATTTCTAGAAAAAAAGTTTAAAGAAACAGATTTCAAGAGATCAATCTGAGTTTACTACACTATGTTTTCAAGAGTGTTTGCTTAATAATAAGTTCCATTGTGTTGAGGTTTAGTTGTGGGTTAAAGTGCAACAGTCAGCCTCAGAATCATAATATGGAAGTCCTGCATAGCATACAATGGCTTTTTCATCTGATGACATTCTCTCCATCGAATTAAGAGGAAACGATGCCCCAGCAATTGACTGTCTTATTCCTGGGCAGCTATCAATTCACACGCTTAAAGCAGCCCTTGTCCCACTAAGACCTGGTTCTGACTAGGACAGTGCAACACCAAGAAGCAGTTAGAGACAGAGTTGGCATCCAGTGTGTCCATCACTAGCATTTTCTCTGCAACTTTCTTGTTTTCTCTGCGTCTGATGCATCTTTACCCTGAAAGAAGTCCATATATCATGGCAACTTCTGATTGCATGTGGAAAGCTGCCTTTTCTTTTGATCTGATTGTGAAAAAGATTAGGGCGGATTATGTAGGTTTGTTCACATCTTTGAATTCTGAGAATTATCAACACTGCTGCCCTCTGTTGCTTCTAATCACAATGAGGGTTTTTAAATCAACCAAGGCAGTGTATTTTTTAAAAAATCTGAGTTCTGAAAAATGTAGTGTATCAACAGGTTTCAGTTACCTCTTCATTTAACCCTCCGAGGTTAAATGGATGTAAACTATTTTCAGCTGCTTTTGTGGATTTCAGCCTCTACACAGTTTATTAAACTATTATGTGTACTAGAACTACGTGGGTTTCTAGCATCTCTTTCGCCACCAGGTAAAGAGCAAGCAGTGTGGCAACAATGCCTTGGGACAGCAATTAATGAAGGCATACCTGGTATTATAACTGGAGCATCAATTAGTAGCCATATTGAGCAAGATAAGATCTCAGCTCTCATATATTTAAAATGCTTGCCTTTCAAAGGTAAATGCTTCATTAAATTTATTTTGAATATTGGAAACCTGGCATCTCCATTCTATGCACATGAATTGGAAAGAAATGGTTCTATAAATTACTTGCATTGATTAGCCCAAATGTGTAAAAACATTTAACCGACGTGTGGAGCCAGACTTAATTAAAGCAGGCCTAATAAGGAACTGAATTTAAATTAACCGAAGCAAGATGAAATCTGAATTATTTCAGTGAATCTAAATCTAAGGACAAGAATATGGGAGTTTGTTCTCCATCAGACTTATCTTCTAAGGACATAGTTTTTTCGATAGTAGCAACATTAAGATGTGTAGATTTCAACTCCCAGCATTCCAACATAGGGAATTCTGGGAGTTGAAGTCCACACATTTTAAAGATGCTGAGGTCGAAAAACACATTCTAAGACACACAACATAACTTTTGAGAAGATCACATTTGACAGAGTAGAGCATATTTCTCTTGCCTGACACTATGCAAAACTTCAGTTTCCTAAGGTTGCATTCTATGGAAAGAGTTGCCTGTTGAGGAATGAAGTTCACTGCCAACCTATCCATTTGAATGTTAAGGATGTAAACTCAACTATTCCTGTTGACAATTTATTGAAATCAATGGCAAAGGGTTTTACATTTATCTCTCATGCTTCATAAGGCCCCCCTAGCAATCATTGCAGAATGCAATGAGCTGATTCCAAGCTCAGTAAATCTTATGGCTGATTTATAGATTCATATCTGAGTTGAAAATAAGTCATAATGAAGTATTTCTCTCTGTCCATAATCATATAACAAATATACTATCCATCTAGCACAATGTGATGAGATACCTATTTATGGTAACTTGGAAAAAAGTTATATTCCTCCCCCCCACATACTCTAGACCATAATTTCAAGCCTTAAAAGATGAAGCTAAAATTCCTAGTGATTTTTAAATATTAAAAATGGCTGAACAAATTACTTTTGACAGTGCCTGATGATTTTAAAAAGGCAAAGCCTTCCTGAAATTAAAAGAAAGTCTGAGTAGAAAGAGACACAGCAGCAAAAAACAACAACAGCAATGTGTTACCTTTACAATTTCTAATACAAATATTTTGCATTGCTCTGTAAAACAGCTAATATGAGTGCCTCCAGATCAAAGAAATATAACAATAAATAGACAGTAGAAAGTAATGGGTTTAGGCTCATGATCAGAGAAGCAGTTCTTGATGATGTAGCTGGAGGATTTTTCAGAACACAACTTGCAGCATCTGTGATCTGGTGGTTCCAATTTAGGGGTGGGGGAAATATCTTATGGCAGCAGCTCTTCTCCAAAATATGAGAAGCCTTTAAATTCTTCTTGGTTGATTTGCTTTATAATTGTCTCATCCACTTGTGTTAATATTGGGTCTTCTCGTGTAAAGTCTTGATCAAAGTTATTTACATCCCTTTTGGTTTTCTGAGAAACAAAAGCAAAAGATGAAGAATGAGTGGTGTTCTTGGACCAATAACCATCTTTAAAAGAAAAGCAGTAATTTGTCTTCTAAAGCAGGGGTTGGGAACCATGGCCCTTTTAGGACTTGGGAACTTCAACACCAGTGGTGGGTTTCAACATTTTTTAGAACCTCTTCTGTGGGTGTGGCCTGCTTTGTGGGAGTGGCTTGCTGGCCATGTGACCGTGTGGGAGTGGCTTGCCAGCCATGTGACTGGGTGGGAGTAGCTTGCCAGTCATGTGACTGGGGGACCATGGCCAACTTGTAAAATGTGGTGAAACTCACTTAACAATGCTCTTGCTTAGCAGCCAAAATGTTGGCTCAGAAACTCTGGCATTTGGAGCACACAAATCTTAAAACTTTCAAGTTATAAGACCCTTGCAATCCTAATCCTTTAGAAAAAAAATCCCCAGGGGTGTTCAAACTTGACAGCTTTAAGACTTGTGGACTTCAACTCCCAGAATTCTTCCTCTTGCTCTTCAACTTGATGATGTGTAGATGGGCGGGGGGGGGGGGAGGGAGCTGGAACCGGTTCTAAATGGCACTGTAGATTGTGAAACCTATTCTATAGAAGAGGTTAGAACTGGCAGAAACCCACCCCTGTTCAACACCCTGAATTCCTGAGAAAGTCCTAAAAGGGCCATGGTTTCCCACCCCTGTTCTAAAGGAAAGTGGTTCCATTTCATACACAAAGGTTTCTCCCTTCCCCCTCCCTCTCCCTCTCTCACATACACACCATACAGGAGAAGATGAGAAAAGAAGGTGGCCAAATCAGGATGCAGAAGCAAAGAATGATACTGGATAATTAGCCATTAGCCTTTAATTGAGAAGATGGAAGCAAAATGTTGGTATTTATAACTTAAATCATACCACACCGCAATAATTTGGATAAATGAATGATGGATTCAAACATAATTTGTCCGGAAATAGCATAATGGTTTGATTACAAATATAGGGAAGCATACAATCCCTTTTACTGATGATGAATATGACATAAAGTAAGCAAAATCTCACAAATTCGCAGCTTTTGCATCTTTAGGATCTAGCAGTGATTGTTTTTCACATACAGAACTTTTACAACTGAGCTGTGGAAGATCCACCATCTACAGTCCTGATATGCCGAGTGCCAATTCTGATCACGATGGCAGCTATTATGAACATATCAGTAAAATTGGCATACAATCAGTGATTGTACCTATTTAGCATACTTACTACAATACAGGTACTCTAAATTCACTAATAAACTAACCATCAATGAAGTGCTTCCTGTTCCAGATTTGTTCTTCCACGGAAGAAACTTACCTCTTGAAACATCTTTAGTTCACTGGTTTCCAAAATATGTTTTCAGAAAATGACACAAGCTCCCAATGTGCTCTTCACAATGTTTATTTTAACTTGGCAGAGATTCAAAATATTTACATACAAGAGCCATGATGGCTCAGTGATTAGAAGGCAGCATTGCAAGCTAACTCTGCCCACAGCCAGAAGCTTGGGAGTTTGAACCTTGGTTCAAGGTTGACTCAGCCTTCCATCCTTCCGAGGTCAGTAAAATGAGCAATTTTACTTGGGAACAATATGCTGACATTTGTAAACCACTTAGAGAATGCAATAAAGCATTATGAAGCGGTATGGAAGCATATGCAAAAGCCTAGTTGTAACATAAAAGGAAAAGGAATATATATCCAGTTTTCCAAATATCTCTTTCTCACTCCAGTCCCTTTGCTATACCTTAAAAAGCTAGCTATGAAACCACAGCTCAATCATTAATTTACCTGGTCTTGATAACAGATAAATGTTTTACTCATATTTAGGCAAATGCACCTCCTTCTCTTTGTTTATGAAGGCAAGCCATGGATTGTTTTCCGAAGCAGGTATGAATTTTTGAAAGGGCCTAAGAAGTTATGGCTGGATCATTATAGTCCTTGACTTATGACCACAACTGAGCCCAAAATCTCTGTTGCTATGCAAGGCAGTTATTTAAGTGAGTTTTGCTCCATTTTATGAGCTTGCCACAGCTTGTCAGGTGATCACAAAAGATGATAACATGACCCTGGAACATTGCAACATCATAAATACATGCAAATTTCCAAGCATCTGAATTTTGATCATGTGATCATGGGGATGCTGCAATGATTGTAAGTGCAACAACCTGTCGTAAGTCACTTTTTTTCAGTGTTGTTGTAACTTTGAATGGTTACTAAAAGAATAGTTCCAACTCAAGGACTACTTCTATATAATGTTCACCTTTTGTACACCACTAATCTCAAATGGTTTTCTACAATTACTGAAATAAAAAAGACATCATTTGATTAAAGTCTCCCAAGCAAGAAGAAATCAGAGTGTTTTCATTATAATTCAATAGAGAATTAAGCACAGAAATGTAATTACTAAAATTGGAGTGTGTAATGTTTCCAAGCAAATTCTTCTCACAGAAACTTTCTTGCAACTATTAGCATTGTATATCCCACAATTTGTAGAGAAATGAATGAATTTGCATGGACTTTGGAAGCATATACAAAACATGCATTGCCTCAGAAATCTTTGTACATGATAGCCTTCTTCAAAATGATGCTTTCCAAATGTTTTAAAATACATTTTCTTATCTGACAACTATGGGTAGGCTAAAATAGGGAAGGTACTATTACAGTATTTATGTATACAATGTATATCTCTTTTTATTGTTGAAAACAATAAAAACTATTACACGATAGACTACTTTAGAACAATATATAAAGCAGACTGTCAGTTTTTAAACTGGTTTTCTGCACTTTTCATTGGATGGTTGTCTTGCTGATATGATCATACATCTCGGTTGGGATGCTTTCTGCCAGCCAAACTACGATTAAAAGCAGCTGAACAAGCCAAATCTCTTGGCAGCAATACTGCAAAGTCAGTAAGTCCTCAAATATAGACATATTCCTTAGGTTGGCAACTTCCTATTGCTGTTGAAGGACCTGTCAAAGGAGGATCATTGCCTCTGAAAAGAAATCTGAAAAAAATCAGTGTTCTTCTGCTTTCAGCACTGAATTAGAGGATTTTATTACCCTACTGCAAATTTCTATTTTCCCCTGTGTTCTTCTAGTCTTTTTAAAAACCAGCTGAATGCACCATTTTCATAACTTTGAGGAAAACTGTAGTGCCAGAAGGTTAAATAAGACCATGCTGTTCAAGTTCACAATTACAAGACGAATTTGTGATGCATTCAATACAATCTTGTCTTTTCATATTCCTTGCTCTATCCCATATTTGTAGTTAATTGTCCTTCGGAGCAACCAATCAACTACAGCAAAGTCTTTTTTTCCTATTGTGTTTCAAATGTTTTACATCTATTGTATTTTTTATAGCTATAGTGCAACTGATCTGTTAATCTGTTAATGCATAAAGCAAAAAAGCTAAAAACTGAGGGCGTGCATAAGCCTACCGTCCCTGTCCTACTGTCCCCACTTATTCATATGCATTTTCTATATTTATAATATTTATTTATTTATACTTTATAGTTTATTATTTATTTATTTATACTTATATCTGTTATCTTATACATGCTTGATAAAATAGAATAAAATAAATAAGTAAATAAATAATTTCAATCTATACCTCAACACATGTTTTACTCAAGTTTGCACCTTCTTGTTTTAGATTAATCCTCCCTTGAAAATGTTCTACTTCTTTCTTATTAAAGTGCCCCCAGCCTCTGTCTCCCCCTTCCGAGTTCAGAACACAGACAGAAGGTCCCACCTAGCTTTTGGTTTCAATAGAATAGCCCTTGAATCCATTGGATATCTGGATTTGCTTTGAGCTGTGTCTACCAAAAAGCTGCAGTAATGATGTCCTCTTTCTGAAACAGCCTATAACGGTACCTCAGTCGAGAAACTTTTCTTTTTAACCATGTGTTAAACAGAGTAAGTAATTCTGGACTTGAGAACTAAAGATTTATAGGAAGCAAGAAATCAAGATGAGATTAATGATACATTCAAGGTGAGACAGGAAGTTATGAGGAAATCTAAAGCCAAGAGTTAAGAGAAAAGAGAAGAAAAAGAAAAACGTTGTATAAAAAAGAGCTGTACAAGTAACCAACATGAAAATCTCACTTAATTGGATTTAGAATATTTCCAGTAAATTAAGTAACATAAAGTAAAAAAAAAACATTTTGCTGAAACTGACCCATTTATTCACTGCTCATAATGGTTATTTTAAAACACTGTCAGTGACATTATTCATAAAATTTTGCAAGATCAGACAAAATAGCACTATTATGAACTACAAGGCTTAGATACATAATAATATACAAGCATATACAGAACCGATTTTGTTCTTTCTTTGGCAAAAGGAAGGAAATAACTCAAATACTATGAAGTGAGAAACTAAACATGGAGACAATGTAGAGTGGATAAATGGGAAAGGTTAAAAAGTCCTCAATGGAACTGCAGCTACATGGAGGGAAGTATGCAGTGGAGTACCCCAAGGCTCTGTTTTAGACTCAGTACTCTTCAACATCTTCATCAATGATGTGGATGAGGGAATAAATGGGGAACTCATCAAATTTGCAGATGACACCAAGCTGGCAGGAATAGCCAACACTCCAGAAGACAGGCTTAAGATACAGAAGGATCTTGACAAACGTGAACATTGGGCACTATCTAATAAAATGAAATTCGATGGTGAAAAGAGTAAGGTTCTACATTTAGGCAAGAAAAACGAAATATACAGGTATAATATAGGTGGTACCTTCTTCAATAGTAGTAACTGTGAAAGGGATCTTGGAGTCCTAGTGGACAACCATTTAAATATGAGCCAGCAGTGTGCAGCAGCTGCCAAAAAAGCCAGCACAGTTCTAGGCTACATAAACAGAGGGATAGAATCAAGATCATGTGAAGTGTTAATACCACTTTATAATGGCTTGGTAAGGCCACACTTGGAATACTGCATTCAGTTTTGGTCACCACAATGTAGAAGAGATGTGGAGACTGTAGAAAGAGTGCAGAGAAGAGCAACAAAGATGATTAGGGGACTGGAGACTAAAACATATGAAGAATGGTTGCAGGAATTGGGTATGTCTAGTTTAACGAAAAGAAGCACTAGGGGAGACTTGACAGCAGTGTTCCAATATCTCAGGGGTTGCCACAAAGAAGAGGGAGTCAAACTATTCTCTAAGGCACCTGAGGGTAGAACAAGAAGCAATGGGTGGAAACTAATCAAGGAGAGAAGCATCTTAGAACTGAGGAGAAATTTCCTGACAGAACAATTAATCAGTGGAACAGCTTGCCTCCAGAAATTGTGAATGTTCCAACACTGCAAGTCTTTAAGAAGATGTTGGATAGCCATTTGTCTGAAACGGTATAAGGTTTCCTGCCTAGGCAGGGGGTTGGACTAGAAAACTTCCAAGGTCCCTTCCAACTCTGCTATTGTATTGTATTGTAAGTATTTCTGCTGAATTGGCATACATAACCATCCTTCATAAAGTGATATTCTAAGGAAAAAAATGGGGCAGTTAAAAGCAAATGGGCTAATAATTCTTTCTCTATATGAAATGTGCAAGAAATTAATTCTGGAGCTAACTTGATTCCTTGCCATTTATAATATTGTATTTTACAGAAGTATATTTAGAATAGCAATGTCCATTTTTTTCTCCAAGGAGTTCAAGGCAACATAGGTAGTATAATAGCAGTCATGCTTCTCAAGTTCATTTGCTGATTCAGGTAGAGAATCAAAATCAAAATTAAAACAAGGATCCACTGTTTTCTTTTTTGAGCTGAACTCAACTCTTCGTAACTTCAAGGACATATTGTTATAAGTCTTCCCTGCAACAAAATTGAGATGATTGCTCTTCTTGGATAGCATGGTTTTTTTTTTTAAAACTTCCCTAACCTACAGCCAAGGAATCTTCTAGTAGTCTCTCCTGTGGATACTAACCACATTGCCCCTTCTTAATATTTCAACAATAACCAAGATTGACTAGATGCTGCCACCTAGCTGGGCATGTCCCTGATTATTGTAAAATATGTGTAACCCAAATGTTACATTTCCTAGACCCATATTAGCTTTGAAGAAATTAGTTCTTCATGTAAGCTGCATTGAGGAAATGTATGATATATATCTAACATATACATAAATACAGAATTGTGAATGATTCTACCATTTGGGATTCATTGTTGGTTTTCTTCTTCTCCAGGGAAAGCATAAGGCATAAGGCAGCGTTAATAGGAGATGATGGAAGCCAATCTCTCAAGCTGATCTCTGAAGAAGTAATGCTCACTTCTGATAAATTAACCCGAATATCTCTTGCTGCCTCCCCCTTATGAGAATATGAGTGTTTTGTAGGAGGAGGAGAGGAGAATGATTTTCTCTGAGATGAGGAAAAAAAATAAAACTGAATTCAGATCTAGAATATTTTGAGTTTGTAATTGACAAGTGTGCTGTGGTTCTTCTCTTGATCAAGCAGAATTTAAGCAGATAATACTCATCACCTTTCCATTCTTAATATGTGAAAGGGAGTGGACTGGAGGATACATTTCTTTATTCTCAGTTATTACAATTCCCCTCTGCTCTGCCATCCCTACTGGATTCTATGAGGAGGAAGTATCTGATTTGAATTTATGGCACATGGACTAGGATAATCAACAGCAGCAGATCTTGTTCTAGTTCTGTGAATGATGTCCCAGTCATGTATGTCACACTTTTATGCGAGACTGAGATAAGTAAGATATTACATATAAATGCCAGTGCATCAGAATAAGAGTATTGGATAAGACAGCCTCATTTTCATTCACATATATTTAGGCTGTCAGTATCTCAGTCTTTTCCTGTTCTTTGATTTTACCCTCTTTTAATTTTGCATGGAGTAGTGAAAAGAGCAGAATCAATGCATAATTAAAGTAACTGAACAATAGTACAAAATCTGGAATCTGAAAAGAAAAAAAGAAAACACTGCTGGACCCAGAAGTGTCACCAAACGAGGCTATTTCACATATACAGTTGAAGATCTATAATACTGGGGAACTATCTCTTACTGTACAGTAGTTTACTGTAGAACTGCAATCATGAAAGGAATGGCACACAAAAAATATGAATGACAAACAAGTCATGAGAAACAACAAGAAACAATAGCAATCCATAAATAAGGTGATGAAAAATGTTCTAGCAAAACCTGGAGACATTAAAATAAATCAACTTTGGGATATTTTGCATCTCTCACCCCTCCCGCTGCCTACACCCTTGGACAAATTTAATATAATGCAGCTTCCATGCCTTGTATAACTCAGTCACTCATAACTTGGTCACCTCCCACTTGGAGGACTGTAATGTGGTCCACATGATGAGTACATGGAAACTGCAACTGGTCCATGCAGTGGTGTAGGCAGTTTTTGGAGTTTCTTGCTACACTCATATGATGTTGCTGCTTTGCAAGATGCTCTGGCTTCCAGTAAGTTCCTGAGTGCAATTTAATGTGCTGTTGTCATCTATACAGATCTAGATGGCACTGGGCCTGGCTAGATTTAGCCAAATTCAGCTCCCTGTCATTTTGTTGGAGGCTGGAATTGAATTTTCTTGGTGGCAGTGCCTGCCCATGAACAGGATCCTCTCAGAGAACTGGATGGTCCGGACTCTTTTGGCCTTCCTCAGGCATCTGGACCAGGAAGTTGGATGAGCTCTGTATTGAAGTGGGTTTTTTTTTAATTGGGATGCATGGTTTGTCTCAAGTATCATGAGCTGTTTGTAACTGTTAGTTTTATTCTTTGCACACTGCCCACAATCACTGGAGTGAGATGGGTTGTCATATATATTATATTCATAGTACATACATACATACATACATACATACGTACATACATACATGACAGGCTTTGGATCTATATGATCAAAATGATATATATATATATATATATATATATATATATATATATATATATATATATATATATATATATATATATATATCTCACTATCACCAATCAAACTTAGTACTGTAAGCATTGCAAGCAAGGGAATTAGAAGCTCTGGATGGCTTCACTTTTATACAAGATATTAATGTACTTATGCTTGAGACATGAACAACATAACACTCTGAAAAGACCCTGTGGTCCCCAGTATTAAATAACAATCACCTCAAAGGCAGTTTTTTTAAACTGCCCAAACCCGTTAGATTGCTTAATTTTCCAGTGCCTGAATTTGTGAGGTTTTGGAATAATGATAGCTGAGACCAGTAAAAGTTACTGGCTCCTTTTGACATGGAAATAACTACTCATGAAATTCAGTGGAAAGGCTTCTGAGAAAGTTCTTTAGGAGTAGGTTTCCTCACCTATAGTACTAATACATCTTCCCTTTTTTCTTGCATTTAATGTAATTATCTTTATAACACAATTATTAAATACTGTCTCTGTATTTCCATTCACGTAAACCTTTTTTCCCCCTCTCAGGGAATTTCTGATTCCCACAGAGTGATTTCTGGACAAATATAGTAGTAGTAAATAAATAAATAAAAAGTAAATACTGTAAATAAATACTATAGAAATACAAACCAAAGGCATGGCACCATGCCAAAGAACAGAATCCTGGTTCCATAATCTTTCCAGCAAATATTGCTAGGCAGTTACGTAAAGACGTAAGTTAAAATGGAAGAAACCTGAACTCTAAAACCTAGCCAGTTGAAAGATAGGTATTTTTGTAAAAAAAATCTTTTAAGTAGGTTTCATTCTAACAGCTTCTAGTGATCCTCCTTCCCTGCCTTCATGAAATTAAAAAGAACAAGTATTATTCTGTTTCCCCACTATCAAATCATAAATAATGTCTCTATAGCTGTTTGGTTTCTTATGTTTTCTACACATCAAACAAATCTTAAAGGTAAAGGTAACAGTTATCTTGCACATATGAGCTAATCGTTCCCGACTTTAGGGAGTGGTGCTCATCTCCGTTTCAAAGCCGAAGAGCCAGCGCTGTCAGAAGATCTCTCCATGGTCATGTGGCCAGCATGACTAAATGCTGAATGCCCATGGAACACCTTCCCACCAAAGTGGTCCCTATTTTTCTACTTGCATTTTTATGTGCTTTCAAACTGCTAGGTTGGCAGAAGCTGGGATTTGTGCTCACTCCCGTTACGCAGCGCTAGGGATTCAAATCACTGAACTGCTGACCTTTCTGATTGAAAAGTCCAGTGTCTTAGTCACTGAGCCATTGCGTCCCTAAACAAATGTTAATGAAAATAGTATAAAGAAACATTTCCTCTTGGTTTTTTCCTGGAGGGATGTCACAATCATTGCTTAAGGAGGGGTCTGTTCCTAAGAAAAATCTGGAAATATTGTCCATTGAATAACTATTCCAAAAAAATTGGCAGACAATTTGAAATGTCATTTGTAATTAAAGTTGCCTGGAAAGAGTTTATTGCTCTTTTTTCTCTTCATTTGAGCAGCAACCTGCAGTGTGGAACACATACTCATTCATATGGTCTCTGGGTGTGATTTAAATCTCTGACAGCTCAGGGGTTGCTAAGCACATAGGGAATGGAGAAGGCTGCCTATTGGATATGTTTTTGAGGACAACATAGAACTCATGTTGGAGACTGAGGGAACAATGGGTTTATTCCTTTTCTTGGGCCTATAATGACAATGATAGGAGTGAACAGAGCAATTATGTTTATTCAAATGTAAGACAGGAACTATTTATCCACATAAGGCATTTTTGTTCTATTTATGGATCATAAATTGGCAGGGAATTTTTAGGGGTATGAGATGTTTCTGAGATGAGATGTCTCTTTTAGGGGTATGAGATGTTTCTGTGAGAAGTTTAAGGGAAGATTTGAAGTGCAAAGTACTACTATATGTATCACTGTAATATAACTTAAGACATACTAAATGTATAGTTAATGGAAATATTATTAAAGGTAGATACAGTGATGTATTCTTATATCTAAGAATATTAATCATAATTATGTTTCAAATATGTTGAACAAAAAATATTTTCAGAAGAGAATCAGTCTTTCTATGCTCTAGGTTTTGGCTTGAGTTCCTCATCTGGTCACATCAGCCATGCCCATCAATGTAAGAAACATGAAAGGAAGGCTTCTTCTTAGGATAGGCACATTTTGTGGCTTCTCTGTCTTGGATGGACTTAGCAAACTAACAGCAATCAATGCAGCAGAATTAACTGCAGAAGAACTTACATCTGTCTGTCTGTCTGTCTATTTCTATCTATCTATCTATCTATCTATCTATCTATCTATCTATCATCTATCTATCTATCTATCTATCTATCTATCTATCTATCTATCTATCTATCTATCTATCTATCTATCTATCTATCTATCTATCTAACTATCTATGATTTATTTTCCAGAATCTTGACCTGTCACACAGTTTGAAACTTATTGTTTTTATTAGCTACTAAAACATTACAAGATACAAACTACATGTTAAAAATTCTAGTACTTCTTTCAATTCAAACACAATTGTAATTTTTGGTCTAATCATGAGAAGAAATTTCAGTGCATAGAGAAAGAGGGGAAAGTGGGGAATCAATGAAATAGTGTTTTACGATGAAGCATGGATCAACTCTACCTCCCATCCCCAACTGATTGAGCAAACTACATTTCATGCGAAGGCATGCAAGACAGCTCCCCACTTTGCATCTCCCTTCATCTAAATGCCAATTGCCATGCATCAAATGACTTAATGGAAATATATCATGAGACTGAAAGAAAACCTCAGGTTTGTATGTTAGCCCTAAAAAGAGACCTACCTGGATATTTTCCCCACACTGTAGGCCTTACCTTAAAGAGGGACATTCACACTGAAGCAAACTTGAAAAGAGAGAATATTCACACAAAAATAAATTTATTTGGCCAGTAATCTTGGGGTTCCCATGACTATTACTAATGCATTATTAAAAGTGACAGTCTTCAAAAATGTTTTTTTCTTGCTTCAAATAAATTTAAAAGTCATAATCTCATGCTTACAACAGGGACCAATAAGACGTTGTATATACAATGTTATGACTTCAAAGTAACTGAACAGAAAAAAAAAACCCTCTATTTAAAATGCACACATATTTTGGCACACTAGTTGTAAAAGCTCTAAAAAAATGAAAACAAATTCTTCAAATTTCCATAGGCACATTTGATTTTAAAATGTTGCCTCCAGAAAGAAAGTCCCTCTTTAAGAATTCCAGCCACTGCCATCGTCAGTGTGCAACTTGGCATTTGCCACAGCATTGTGAAAGCAAACAAACACTGATATTTCTGCAACTGACATATCTCAAGCTAAAGGACTTCCAATTCCTGACGCATTTATCCAATTAGGTTGCAAAAGCAAAATGTTTCACTGTGGCAAACTCCCAACCTGGTTTCTGATCATCCATTTCTCTTCCATCCAGGACTTCTACCCTCAACAGTCAGGGAGTGCTTGGTAGAGTCTGAGCATGCTCACAATTATTTGACCTGAGATTTTGCATATTCCTCGACATATAAAAAGGTGGTGTATTTTCCTTCACCGGAAGAAAGCATTTGTTTGCGGGCTGATAGCATTTATAATGAACATGGGCTGGCTCTTCCATTTTTCTTTTAAAGGAATAAATACATATAAATGGCAAGAGCACTTAAGACTTACATACCACTTCATAGCACTTTATAGCCCTTTCTAAGCTGTTTAGAGTTAGTGCACTGCCCCCAACAATCTGGGTCCTCATTTTACTGACATCAGAAAGACGGCAGGCAGAATCAACTTTCAGTCTCGTGAGATTAGAACTGTCAAACTGCAGGCAGCTGGCAGTCAGCAGACGTAGCCTGCAGAACTGCTGTACCACCACAGCTCTTTAAATTTAATCTAAATGGAAATAAATGCTATAGGGAAAATCTAACACATCACTGGTGTTATTGGAATATGGATTTAAACCAGTGGTGGGTTTCCAATTTTTTTTTACTATCGGTTCGCTCGCACACGCGTGTGCGTGCTTGACATCTGGGCAGGTGGGTGGAGCCTCCTGCCTCCACCACTACCAGTTTGCCCGATCTGGCCGAACCGGAAGCAACCCACCTCTGATTACAATAATGTTTGCGACCAAACGTGAATGAAACATATATATATATATGTATAATAGTATAGATTTCAATTATTACAGACTAGGGTTGTGCAAATGCTTCAAAAGAGGAGGGTTTTGTTCCCCAGCAAAGTGACTGCATATGGAAAAGCATAACTTTTCCAACCTTTCAATGCTAAAATAAAATATATGAGAAGGACATTTAATAACCCCCAAAGTATCAATAGATGATAGTACTATTTATATTATCTTAGATATGATTTATTTTGTAAAGTTGATAAGCTGCTCTAATTAAAGCTGACTCTTGAGCGTCTTGAATAGGCTGCATGAGTCTCAAGCAGAAATTAAGCATTGGTTTACCAAGGAAATTGATATTCTTACAATTTGTTGCCTCACTAGGACTTGCAAAGGAAAGAGGCTGTCAAGCATTTAGCACAGCCTTTTTTCCCCAGGTATTTCATTATCACAACCTTCAAGATTCTTACGAATCACGTAAAAATAATTGCGTCAAGGCACACATTAGTACAAATCCTGAACTGGATTATTTGTGATGTGAATTCAACCAGTAGACCACAAATACTTGGTCAAACAGGAAAACCAGTCAAGTGAGTTATTTACAGAAGCACATTGGGAACACCAAGCACATTCAACACTTTGTAGAAATACAAAGTCTCCTATTTGGAAGGGGGGGAAAAAATCCCTGACCATCTTTCCTCAATAATCTGAAAAAAAGAGGGGAAGTCTTAGAGGATACTATGAAAAAATGTCTTTAAAATCTTTCTCTTTTGAAATAAGTAAGAAAAAAGAAGGGAAACTTTTATTCTGATATAGCAAGAAGTACATATATTTTTATACAAGATCACTTGCAGAATGAGGAAATAATAATCATGCACACAATGCAGGTTAATCTTCCTTCTTGTAATTTTCCTGATAAAATGGATTACACGTCCACCATTTCAAGCTAGCATGAGGAAAGTGATGGCAATTGTAGTGGAGTAGGGTGAAGAAGCAATTTAGGAAGAACAACTGCAGACATAACCAGCACTTAAAGGATTTCCATACTGGGGATAAGAGATACCAGCTTGAAACTCTGAGAGTTGTAGTCCAAAACTACAGGTGGAGTGGAAGGCTACAAGTTGTGTTCTCTTCTGGCAGCATCTGAGGTAATTTGGGTAGCTTTACATTGAACTTCTGCATCTGCAAAACTGAAGGTGCCATCCCCTATAAACATTTCACTATGTTAGTGGGTTACAACATTTTGCTCAAAAGGACTTCCTTCTGATCAGAAATTTAGAGGATTGTGCTCAAATCAAGCCATGGTTTTGTGGCAGCAATTCTATGCAGGATCATTTGGGAGTAAATTCTAGTAACACTTGCTTTTCCCTTTCAAATGGCACAGATAGGGTTGCTCTGAATATTCATTGGCTTACAGTAAGTCTGATTAAGAAGTGTTCTCCTCAGGTCTTATTTCAAATTTCAAATGATCTATATGACAAAGAGTTCAGTGGAATTCTTTTCTTGAGTTTTCTGACAAACTCAAACAGCCTTCTTGTCCTTCTTTGTTGCATTTAAGCAAACGATCTTAAGAGCTTGTCTCCCTGTTCTCTGAAGAGTTTACTCATGATTGTAACTTCAAGGACCAGTTGTAGGTCCCTTCATTCAATGCTGCTGTAACTTCAAACTGTCACTGAATGAATATGAATGAATGAACACACACACACACACACACACACACACTCACACATACACACAGGTAGTCCTTAACTTATGACTATTCATTTATTGAAAGTTATGATGGCCTTGGAGAATGTGATTTATAACATGTACTTGCACTTTTGACTGTTGCAATGGCAAAAAAACCCCACATTGGCAAATCTGGATTTGTTTAACAACCATGTGATTTGCTTAACATCTACGAATGGCCATGAACACTTAATGACCATAATAAAAACCATCCTAAATTCATGTCTGATTCAATTTGCAATGACTTACAATGGAAATTCTCAATTCAATTGAGGTCATGAGTTGAGGTCTAACTTGTATATTCTTCCTAGCATTTTCCTGGCAATTGCAGGAACCACTTTTTTTTGGGGGGGGGGATCAACCAAGTTATCCAAAGAGATACATAAAATGTTGGGGTTTGATGAGGTTTGCTGAAAAAGCAATAATGGAAAGGGGTTAGGAATAATCATATTTACAAGTGATGTACACAAAATTAAAGCAAACTAGATATCCTTAATCAAATTATGTAGAATTGTTCTTATATACAGTGTAAAAAATAATGCTCTGGCTATATTTCCAGGCAGGAGATTTATTTATTTATTTATTTATTTATTTATTTATTTATTTATTTATTTATTTATTTATTATTGAATTTATATCGCTGCCTATTCACACATGGTGACTCAAGGCGGCTTACAGAATATAAAACCTCATTTAAAACAATGAAAATAATAAAAATAATTAATTAAATTAACATAATATAATAAAATCACTCTCCACCCTCTGTTCTGGTGACAGCAAATATGAGCCATTTAATGGGCTCCATCCCGCTCTGGGTTTCCCAGGCCCACTAGCAGAACCAGGTCTTCAGTGCCTTCCGGAAGAATGTTAGAGTAGGGGGCATTCTAATCTCTGGGGGAATGATGTTCCAGAGAGAGGGAGCCACCACAGAGAAGGCCCTTCTTCTGGGTCCCCACCAGGTGTATCAGGAGATTAATTTGGAATGTCGGATTTGGTAGAAGAAAGGTAACTTCTTTGTGTTCTGGGCAATATTCTTCTGTGATTTTATGCCATAAGTAAACATGTTAATCTAACATAACCCAATTAATATCTCAAACAGCAGTAGCAGATTAGAAGGCAATAATTAGAGTAATAGATCCCTGAACAGCCTCCAGCAAAGTCTTGGATTTCATAAAAGCTGATTACTATTTTTACAAAGAAATCTAGTATGGGTTTTTAAAAATTCATTTTTCAGTCCAATACCCCAGTAATGAATGCAGATCCATCTGTATTCACTCTCCTGTATTTCAGCCTTAACACTGAGCACATATCATTGGCCTATGAATTACCTCCCTTTCCCTTCATTATTCTCCTTGACATCCCAAGTATCTAGACTTCAGCCTAGAGAAGTATCCCTAAGTCATGGAGATGTTTAGTGGAAGCTCCAGCTAACTACACACTTATGGTATATGCTGAGAGTAAAAACATAATGGAAGCATTTAATTGCCTACAAAAAATGTACACTTTATTTCAGCTATTAGCTGGAGAAGCAACAAAAGTATAAACAGAAGCACAACACTTGCTTCTGTGTTTATCCACTTCTTCCCTCTTTTCTTGCAAGTCTGAAATCAGTGCTCTACTTGACTATTATTAATTTGGCCAAGAATGAGAAAATGTGAAGTAGAAATAATAAAATAATGCACACATAAAAGCCAGCAAGTAGCATATTTCATCCTCAGAGGAAAAGAGGGTAACAATACGAGGAAATGCAAGTTTTTTTAAAACTCTATGTTCAATTTTTCTCAGTCTGGAGAAAAAAGAAAGCTTTAAGTACTCCCACATTTAAATGGTATTAATAGATTGGCTTAAAATTAAATAGCTTCAATTTATTTATTTATTAAGAAATTTTATGACTACTCAATTCACTCTTGGTGATTCTGGATGGCTTACAATAAAACTCCAATACAAAACCCAATAACTCCCTATCCCCAATGTTCAAAACACATACAAATAACAGACAATAGACAGCTAGAACTGAGTGAGAATAATTCAAATTGTGACAAGGGAACAGAAATGAGCCCCCACTTGAATATGAAGGTTATAAACTCTCATCATTCAAGATTTCATGACTGTTTATCTGTCAATGAGAACTCTTTCAGATGTGCATAGATTGTTAGGAAAATGATATTGGACATTTGTTGATGAACACTGGAAAATATATTCTTTTGAATAACTAAAATATATTTTGTCAGTACTATATATTAACAATATTAGGATCTTGAATAAGAAAAGAGACCATAAACTGGATTTCATTACAGCACCTGCCAAGTCTCCAGTGAATCAGGACTAAGGAAAAAAAACAGTAAGGTGATTAAAAAAAATTAACCCACATTTATTGCTTTGTAAATAACTCAAGGTGTTGAACATACTAATACTTCCTCCACCTCCTGTTTTCCCCAAAACAAAAAAATTATATGCAGTGAGTTAGGCTGAAAGAGAGAATGACCGGCCTAAAGTCACCCAGTCTGCTTTCAGCCTAAGGTAGGACTGGAACTTGCAGCCTCCTGGTTTCCAGGCCAGTGCCTTAATTACTACACCAAACTGAATGTCTTGAGTTTTCACAGAATTAGAATTTATTTATTTAGAAAATGTATATGTCTGCCCAGTCACTAACAATGACTCTGGATGGCTTACAAAAAATAAAAACCCAATATACAACAAAAAATGAACCACATACAACAGTAAGAATTCAGAGTTACTAGCAATGTTACGTAACAATCTCAGTCAATTTGAAACAAGAGTTTAGCATCTAGCAATGTATGATAATGTATGACAGTCGTAAATATGATTCCCAATTGATGCAGGTATTGATATTTTACATGAAGGGATACATATCCAACATGAGTTTTGGATACTGAGGATACTTTCACATATTTAGATTAATATGTGAAGCATGATTATCTTAGCTGTGTTTTCAGTAACAATAAAGTGGCGCAAGAAAACATGGTGACTTATCATTCCATAACACAAAGTTAATGGTTTTAGATATAAAGGTTATCAAATGATAATAGCAATATTATCTGTGATTTACTTTCAAAAACCGGATAGCATAAGCACTTGATCATTCCACATTCAGTGTTTCATTAACAAGTATGACACACAATTCTAAGGAAAACAATTAATTCACTTTCTTTGGTCTAACAAAAAAATTGACCACGTTATCAGTTCTATTGCACTTCTGCAACCTTACTATCATAAAGGTGATCAACCAGTTTTTATGTTACTCAAGTTCTCTTGCACAACTCAGATCAATACTTACAATCCGAGGTTTGAAGGGTGGCTTAATTTTCCTTTGTTCTAGAAGAACCCAGTCAATTTCTTTGAAGAATGGATGCTGTTTAATGGCATCTTCACCGTTCTGAGATGCTACACAGCCCAGGCGTTTGTTTGGGTTTTTTGTCATGAACTGCAGGGAAAACAAATAACCAACTTCAGTTACATAGTGGAAAAATTGTATAAGGTGGGAAGATACAGCAAGACAAGCTCTGGGAAAAGCAGAAACATCCTGCAAAATATTCTATTTGCATTAGTCTTTCTGATGCCTTTCCTAATTCAGTAAAGTTTTGAGCTGTCTGTTATTATTCTATAACTGCAGCAGTCTTTATTTCAAAACATTATATAGTAATAAACCACAGCAATGCTTAAATCAGATTAATATGTACTTAAATCAATGTTATGTTTTACTGTGCTTTTTTATTGCATTCATATTTACATACAGGGCAGTAAAATTTTAATATATCAATGAGTCAGAAAAAAAGAGTGTGTTTGGTTAGTATAATAGTGTAGACTATGATCCAAATGCTGTACAATTTTCGAAGACAGGAATTGGCAGATTCACTAAATATTTTTTTCAAAGCTGAATGTCACCATTTTACTACTCTTTATTAATGGAAACATAGAGAGCATATTGTTTGATCACTGAGAATGCAAACAATTGACAGATCTATAGCAAAGGAATAGACAAAGGTTGAACAGGCCCATCCAAATAAAACAAGCAACCTCTGGTATTTTCTTTTAATTGGGATTGTGAAATCCAAGCTGAGCTACTCACAAAGGAGCATACTATACCATCTAAAACTGGGGCAGAAACACATCTGTGTATATCTGTGTGTAACAAATGGTATAGATAAAATTGATGGTTCAAGAAGACGAGTATGAAGACTCAAACCAGAAACCACAGTAGAACCCCAAAAAATATTAACATGTAAAGGGAAAAAAGAACAGACCAATGGCCACAAATACATTTTAATCAACACAAAATGTGTTCGACCTAAACAGGATTGAAATGAAAAAGCTGCTATGCTAATAACATTAACAGTAGAGAAGCAGGATTGAAGAGCAGAATCCTTAGAGCAGTGTTGGCTAACCTTTTTGTCGTTGCATGCTGAAAGCACTTGTGGTGTGAGACAGTGTGTGTACTCGCACCCATAAGGCAATGAGCGCGCACATACGTGGTGGAGCTGACCTGGGGCGACAGCTCATGTGCCCGCAGAGAGGCTCTGCATGCAACCTGTGGCATGCGTGCCATAGATTCACCATCATAGCCTTAGAGAAATGAACCCTAACTACAGGCTTGGTTAGCATTCATCCTCCTCCTTGAAATAAAGAAATAAAAAAATCATGGAACAACCAGGACAATGGAATGATTATTTTTTAATGTGTGATATGGCTGATAGAACATACTATACTTACATCTAGCACTTCTTATAGGGACAGAGATAAAGCAAAATTCACATGTGTCATAGGAATATAAAGTGCCGGAGCATGGATGAAATACCTATTCAGAGTTTTATTCTTAGTGTATTGTGCTTTTTAAAAATTAAAATGTCTAACAGATTGATCCACTAACTATAATGTTTATTAAAGATTGAAATCCCTATCTGTTTCTATGTAATCTGGCAAATAATTATTTACAGATAAAAAATATCTTCAAGAAAAAGATGTTATAACTAAATAGCCGCTGCACAAGAGCAGCACCTCTCTGCTATTCATTACATCAGATACATATTTTTCATGTTTTTGTATGAGCATAAAAAAAATATGATAATGCTTTAAAAATGGCACTAAAGTTAAGATTCCTTAAGGCAATGGCCTCCTTTGTTCAGGCTTTACTCAAGCCAGGGAAAAGTTGGGCTGCTTTAATCAGTGAGAAAGAGATACTGTGCTTTGCAGAATCATGTTCAAAGACCCTACTGAAAATTAGCAAGATTGAAAAAATCTGGAAAGCAACTACAATTAATATAGACCAGGCCTGTTAAACTGATGGCACGCGGGCCAGATATGTCATGCGCATGCTACGTCCACCCCGGCTCCACAAAGGCAAAAAAAGTCACGATATGTCACGATCCAGCCCGTGACATGACTGAGTTTGACACCCGTGATATAGAGCATATTGTTGAGGGATCTAGAACAGGATGCTTTAAAGAGTTCCATAAGGCTTAGGAAGGACAATTTCTTATTTGAAGTATTCAGTGATAACAGCAAAAATCTCAAAACATTTTTTCATTATCACAATGATTACCAACTCATTATATACGCCACAAGTATATGAACTGGTGTGGGCACTTTTTGGGAGGGGAAGACTGAACATTTTTTTAAAGAAGAGAGGAGCTAAGGTTATCGGTGCAATAACATTGCTGGATAAAATTCTCAGTCTTTCTTCTCACTTCTGAAAGGTTTTTTTGTTTCCCTCCTACTCTCTAAATAAGTTAAACCAATCCAGGCTTTAATACTCTTAATTTTTTTTAAAAAAAAAACTTCCTCTCTGTACTTGATGGGAAATTACACTAATGTTTGGTTGTTTGCCAGCAAATTTCAGTGGTACAATCTTAGTGGTCTCTGAATAGTGCAAGAAAGGTGATAGGGTAGCTTATGCATCTCGCTTGCCAAGACCTCTCATAAAACCTGTAATACAGATTTCCTTTAATCAGAAAAGAAGACAACCGAATCTACGTTTTTTGGAATGCAAAGCATATTTTCCATTGTGAAACTGCTCTTTATTTCTCATTTTGTCTTATTTTCAAGAGAAATAATATTAAGCTTTAAAAAAAGTAAAAGGGTTTTTGGATTCCACAGTCATAAGGTGTGTAAACATTCTAAAAATTAAGAGTGGTGTCTTTCATAAAACTTCAGAAATTAATAGAATCTCCATTGTCCCAGCACTGAAGATCAGTTCAGAGAAATTAAACCTCAGATTTCCCACTGTTGTTCCTGCCACCCTCCCCAAGTTTCAAAATATCTTCAGTTTTGGACTCTGGATATTTTTTGTTTGGAAATTGTAAATAAACTGCAATATAATAGTGCAATAAAATAAATAAAATTGTGTAGAACCCCAAAATCATTCTGCCAAAGCTATACAAAATACTTTTAAAAATCTTTAACAGGATTCCAATTTAAAGTGTCTGAAGAACAAAGCCCTCATCTAACAGTACAATGTAAGGAAACAAAGCGTTCCAAAGCTAATCCCTTGTTAATATTCGGCAGTCAAGTACATAGACGCCCCTCCATTTCCTCTGTTTTTCCTGCTCTTCGGCTAATTCATATTGCTAAAGAACAAGATGAACAACCCAAGTTTCAAACATTAATCTAAGCCTGAAACTCACCCCAGATAAGTTTTCTTTCTGTTGTTGTAAGATGCTGTTTGTATGGTAGGTAGGAAAAGCCATCACATTATTTCTTTTCAGAGTAAAAAATCCGATAACAATCTATATGTTTTAAAATGACTTTATGGAGAAGCCTTCTTAGGTAAAGGTTCCCCTCACACATATGTGCTAGTTGTTCCTGACTCTAGGGGCTGGTGCTCATTTCTGTTTCAAAGCCAAAGAGCCAGCGCTGTCCAAAGACGTCTCGGTGGTCATGTGGCCAGCATGTCTAAATGCCAAAGGTACACAGAATGCTGTTGCCTTCCCACCAAAGGTGGTCCCTATTTTTCTACTTGCATTTTTACATCCTTTAAACTGCTAGGTTGGCAGAAGTTGGGACAAGTAATGGGAGCTCACTCCATTACGCAGTGCTAGGGATTCAAAACACTGAACTACCGACCTTTCTGAGTGACAAACTCAGAGTCTTAGCCACTGAGCCACCCTTCAAGCCTTCTTATCGCTTCCATAAATGATAGAGGAGACTTTCCTCTATCAATAGATCTCCATGCCATTGAGAATCCCCAGAGTGTTGTCTTCCAGAGACCTTCTATAGTTAGCAGAAGGTTCAACATTCTAGGAATTCACTATCTGCATATGGAGGACAGCATGAGGATGGTGAAACAAGCATGCTCATCCCTTTCTCCTCAAGGTGTCAGTGAAATTCACTGAGAAGGGCTCATTTCAAAATTTAAGTAACTATGAGGGCTAATCTTATCTATCATGCAATTAAAGAAACTAAAGCTGTTTCAAATTCTATTCCACATAGTCTTCATCTCCCAATAAGTTCCTCCAAGATTCTCTAGGCTGATTGTACAGCATACTTCTACTGGAATTTACTGGGGAGACCAGCTAATTTGCACGAAATATCTCTATGGCAATGCTTGGATTGTCTGACTTTTGGTGGGTTCTAAATAGGAACTTTCCTGGCTTTATGTTCAAGTAAAAACATCAGGTTTGCAATGGGTTTTTATTTTTTAAATAATAAACATAACTGGACTTGGACTATCAGGGTACCAACATTCAAAGTCTAAACTCTGAGGAAACTGATATGGTTACATTCCCATCCTCAGTCTGAGCTCCCATTCCACATAAAGCCATTTTTAGCTGCTTTGGGAAGAATTGCCCCTTATAATTTATTTTTCCAAAACAGTTCTCACTAGCTTGCTGATCTTTCCTTCTTGTGCAAAGTCAGAGTTGTTTTGGCAATGTAAGGAACAGCATGAGGACAGCTAAATATACAAATATGGCTGTTATGATATTTTGTTTTGAGCAAAGTAGTGTTACCTATTTCAAGGAATTAACTGGGAATTAACTTTTGGTTAGGAACTGATCCATTGAACATAATTTCCTTGTAGAACCGACTCATCTTAAAATAAAGATATGAAATGTATTGAAACTAACCTCACCCTTATTTTGCCATCATTTTTCATTTTTCAAGATGAGGAATGGTCTGCGAACACTAACCAATAAATTCTAATTGATATTTGCCCAGAAGCTGTGGGGGTCAGAAACATAGGATCATCTCCCAGAGAAATCTTTTAAGTTAGCATGGTGACGGATCAGAATGTCATTTTGTTAAGTATCTTTTGGATTGAAGCCCATCTGTGTGGGACTTGCATCCTCAATTGCATAATTCTATCTCTATTTTAGCCAATCATACAATCTGAGTATTCAACTTGACAAGGCACTTCAGTTTGCTTGGGTTTTTGGTTCTTCCTGAAACATGATTCTCAAGTGCAGGCATGTATACAGATATGCAGATACAAAGAACACAAACATTTTGCCTCTTTCCCACAATAGGCTTAATTCATCCCAGACCCCTGTATACTGACAATGGCACTCTGAACTGTAGTTGAACTCCCAGTGGTGGCTGTTTCTCAAGAGTTCTAGGAAAACTTAAATTTAAAGAGAAAAATAGATAATCTTACAGCTTTCAAAATGCTGACAGCTTCTTTGCTAAGCCATACTGGATATAGCACATCATCATGTAGGATAGACTCAAAGAGGTCATCTTCATTATCAGCTTCAAAGGGCGGTTGTCCAGCCATCATTTCATACATGAGAACCCCCAGTGCCCACCAATCTACAGAAGGACCATATTCTAATTCCTGGAGGATCTGTTAGGAGAAATCAAGAAAAAGAAAGAGAGAAATTAATGGATAAAAATGCACATGAACAATTTATTTTGCCTACTTTTGAAAAAGAAAGAATTCATAGAAAAACCACAAAGATGATTAGGGGTCTGGAGGTTAAACTATATTATGGTTGTGGGAACTAGGTATGCCTAGTCTAGTGACGAGAAGGACTAGGAGTGACATGATAGTAGTCTTTCAATACTTGAGGGGCTGTCCTAGAGAAGAGGGGGTGAATCTATTTCCAAAGCACCTGAGAGCAGGTTAAGAAGTAAGAAGGTGGACGATGTTAAAGAGGGAACTAACCAATAATTAAAAAGAAATTTCCTGACAATCAAAACAACTAATCAGTGGAACTGCTTGCTTCCAGAAGTTATAGGTGTTTTATTACTGGAGGTTTTCAAGAAAAGATTAAACAACCATTTTCCTGGAATGGTATAGGGTCATGCTTAACCAGGGGTTTGGATTAAAAGACCTCCAAAGTCCCTTCCAACTCTGTTTTTCTATGATTATATGGAATTATTTTTTAAAACCAGTTTCAATGAAACACACTTGGACTTTAAATTAAAATCTATACATTCTTTGAAAAAGTTTCAGTGTGTCACAATTTCTGCCCATTGTTTATCAGTAAGAACGCTATTCTACCCATCCAGTATAAGACACTAAACCTAGTGTCTATCAATGAAGCTGAATGAAAGTAGATTTACATGAGAAAAGAAAATGCAGTTCTTCACTTAGGATACTGTTAACTTACAGAAGTTCCTATCAGGTGATATGATTAAATCTGATGATGGACATCACTTAATTGTACTGCAAAGAAAGCTAGCAAATGCATGTGAAAAAAACATTGAAAAGTCACTGATTCTTATGGATCTTCAGAGGGAGACGCCTGCTGTTAAACTCCTATCATGGTTGTAAACTTTACTGTTGTTGGCTGTAATATGAAAAAAATACTAGAAGAAATAGGCCTTCATTGTGCTCCAACAGAGTTTTTCCTGGTTTTCCTCTGTTTTATGTGTTTCATGGAATTGTTTTCTGAATGGTACTGGAAAATTTGTATGGCAAGCACACATTAATCCTAATTTTTACCAAATTTGTATTGTGATGTACTATAGTCATCAGCATACTCAATCCTAAATAGTATTACATAGAAAGTATTTCATTTGAGTTTTTCATGGAGGGATAAGTAAATTAGCATCATAAAAATAGAGTTCTATACACTTCAATGCATACTATTATACCTCTGGAGCTATGTAGTCTGGTGTTCCACAAAAGGTAGTAGTTGTTACTCCATTCAAGATTCCTTCCTTGCACATTCCAAAGTCAGCCAGTTTGCAATGACCTTCTGCATCCAAAAGAATATTGTCCAGTTTCAGGTCCCTTGAATAAGAAACAATCAAGAAGTTCTTAGCAATAAATAAAAAGGGTGTACGTGAATATATTCCCTGTGAAGAGAAATAGGTACCTTTTCCATATTCTAATAGAGAGATACAAGTGTTAAATAGAGAACATGGAGTACTCTCAAACTATATCCTACTTCATAGTATTTTAAGATATCCTCCCAAGGAAAAGTGTGATTTTTCTACCTCTTCTGCAAACAAAGTGTATTTTTCTCTAATTTGCCTGGGTATTTATTTGTAGGTGGAAAATGTCCCAACAAAACGTAATTTGTAATGTTGGATTTTCCCTGTTACCAGAGGGAGCTCCCTTGTGGGGTACTGTGAATCCATTACAATGGTAACTCCACTGCGCTGAGCCATTTTACAGCAATACAGTAGAAGTCATTTGAAGGCACAATAGGTTGTATTGTAACAGAACACACACCCTGAGAGGTGTCTTACCCCCAAAGTATTTGTTTCTAGAGAGTAAGTCATCTGTATACCAAATTTGTATGAAATTGCTCGAGGCATTATAGAGTTATGCTGGAACACACACACACACAGAGCTAGTTTTATATATATATATATATATATATATATATATATATATATATATATATATATATATATATATATATATATATATATGCAGAAGTCACATAAATATTTGATATGATCATCTATACCATGTCTATGGCTTTATGCAATGAGCAATTGCAGATCCTATAAAAGCTAACTGCTAAGGGAAATATAGTTTCATTATTATTTAAAACTTTTCTTTTTGGGTTAGAAAATCAACAGTTGATGTCCTGGGAAAGTTGAAATCAAATAACAAAATTGCCTATGAAAAAAAGGAACCTACTTATCACTATTATAATCCCATAATGTGCACACACAAACACACATAACACAGACACACAAACTAATTTCATCAGAAAATTGAGGGTTTTTAAAACACTTTGGAGTCAGAATTTTATGAGCTAAAAGCTTCATGAAATCTGCTCAAAGGACCATCCAGATATTCTATTAACTACAAAAATATAGCACACTTTTATCAAATTGTGTGTTTCAAGGAGACCCCAAGAAAACAGCTACTAACACAGTTGCTACATAGTATAAAGTTAAACGGATTTCTGTAAATTTGAATGTATAGTTTCTATTTGTGTACAGTTCTTTACATAATTTAAATAAAATAGTGAATGCGGCAGATACCAAATTATGAATA
This sequence comes from Thamnophis elegans, assembly GCF_009769535.1. NCBI lineage: Eukaryota > Metazoa > Chordata > Lepidosauria > Squamata > Natricidae > Thamnophis > Thamnophis elegans. The sequence continues at coordinate 97,049,872 of NC_045544.1, read as the reverse complement.
ATCTTTCAGTACTTCATAAAACCTCCAAACATTTCCTGTAGCACAATGAGAATTTTTCTATTCTTGCTTATCATTGTTTCTCCCCCTCTTCCTTGCAAAATTCTTCTAGCTCAGAAATATTCTTAGGTCTCCTTGCATCCATTGAATATTTGAGGTCTCAGTGACATTGAAATCTGGGGCCATGAAGGCTATTCCAAAACATTTTTTTTCCTTTCCTGCAACTATTTTAAGGTTGAAATAGTTTTTAGTTTTAGTTTCTTCACTGGATTAGGACATTAACTTCAAGGATAAGGTGATATTCTTCCCTTCCCTCACATAATATTTTCTCTGCCACTGGCTGCCATTCACCCCCAAAATATAGTAGAAACATCTTCATGCTTGACAATTAGCAAGATACTCTTTTTAAAAATTTCACCTTTCTCTCTCTCAATGTTTCTTGTGTAGTTGTGATCAAACAGTTCAAATTTTGTTTCATCTGCCCAAAATACTTTGCCAAAAATCTTTCAATTTGATCAGTTTTCATTTGCATATCATTTCCCTTAATTTGGTTGCTGTATACTAGGGGTGTCATACTCGATTTCATTGAGGGCCGCATCAGGGTTGTGTTTGATCTCAGGGGCCCAGGATGGATGGCCCAGCTCGACATCACTTGTGTTGGGGGTACCTATGATGGCCCAAGTGCTTTCCCAGAGAAAATGGGCTCCCAAGCTCCATTTTCAGCTGTGATGGCCTTCTGCAACCCTCAGGAAAGCCGCCTGCAGCCCTCCCAAGCTCTGTTTTCGCTGGCAGAGGCATTGTGGGTCAGTCCTTTACTGTTTCTTGGGCAGCCCCATGGGCCAGATCTAAGCACCCATGGGCTGGATCTGAGCACCCTGTGGGCCGGTCTGGCCCCCAGGTCTCGCGTTTGACACACCTGCTGTATACTGATGACAAATACCAGCCTTTAAATCTGTATCCACAAAAGCGCATAAAGCTGGTAGCTTAGAAGAAAGTAAAAGATTTTTCAAACATTTTAAACTTGGAAATCAAAAGAGATAGGTTAAAAAAGCAAAAGCAAATTCTGTTCAGTGAATAATTTCAAGTGATAATAAACAATAGTGAAAATACCAAATATTTATCAATCGCTTGAAGTGGTTGAGGCAACTTTTATGTAGGTGCTATAATGTTTCTATTTTTCTTCTCTCTGTATTCTATAGAATACATTCTCTAATATGTTTTTAATAGTCTATTTCTCCATTGAAGTTTTAGTGGGTTTAAATAAGGATAAGGTGAATTTATCCAATGATAACTTTATCTTTGAAAAGCATCTTGCTGTTTTATTAGCTAAAAAGGTATCTGACCATAAGCTGTCCTGCAGTAATTATAAAGCAAATAAAATAAAAGAAATGAATAGAGGCAGTGAGGTGTAAGTTAATTAATTTTGCAAGAAAAACAAAAAACCCTTAATCCTTTGCTGTAAAACAGCTTATTTTTTATTTGAAGAATGGCACATGCTATGGAACAATGAGATAGAATGCTTAAAATGTAAGATTAGACAGGTCTTCAGAGACCATATCTATTTATAGACATTATTGCTGAGTTTACATTCAACCCAGTTGTAAAGTTTAATTTAACTTATCAGATATACCACTGCTGGTCCAGTGCTAATTCGGGTATTTTGAATCTTGTAAATAAAACAAATACAAGTGTTGAAAAATAACATACCTACTAACTGGGTTTCATGAGCAAAATTATCTCAGGTCACACAGTGGTGGGATTCAAAAACAGCTGAATCCCACCCCTGCCAACACATTTTGAAAGCATTCAATTAGTGGAGGTGGCATTACATAAACCAGAGTGTCCAGGAATTTTGAACTAGGCTGATTCTACTCTAATTTTTAATGAAAAAATAATGAAAACAAAGCATACAAACTTTCCCAGGTTTCATGCTGATATTCTGTTACATGGAAGCATACTAGCACCTTGTGGGGTACTATATAGTAGTGGTCAATGTATCAAATAGAATCTATTCAACATGACCTTCTGAAACTGCCTTTGAGGAAATGCAGCCAAATATTATTTGGTTTCTTTTCAGAAGGATGAACCAGTAGAATACTATTGGTTAAGAACTAAGAAATCCAGCCAAACTTAACAGAATTACATTCTCCTGTTCCCAGCACAGATCTATCAAAGTGATTAAAACTGACTCCTTCATATTAACTGGATGCAAATCAAGACTGAAATGAATCAGGATTCCTCTTGATTAATGATCAGTTATCAAGACAAACTCCTAACACTCTAAACAGGCTCCTTGCTAAAGACTTCATCAGGGTTCTTCAGAAAAAAAAGGTAAAGAAATTAGACAGAAATAGATAGATGATAGATAGGCAGAGAGACAGACAAATAAATATATAACAAAGTGAATCACTTTGAAGTTAAGGGAGAACCTTGACTCATTACTAAAGCACAGGCTGCATTGGATGGATCTTGACTTTGAAAGTACCCTTTACTTCATATGGAGATGTGAAAGCATTCCAGACCTCCTTTTATCAAATGAATTTAACTGAGTTTGTATTGTAAAATTTTAAAACATTTCTAATAAAGAATGCCAATTTTTAAATAAGATTACATATGGAGGTCAATCTGAAAATTCATGAAAGAGAAGGCATTTAAGATATCTTTTTTTGCATGAAATAGATACTTTTTGCCCAAGTGCCCCATTCTCCTAGGACAGTGTTTCTCAACCTTGGCAACTTGAAGATGTCTGGACTTCAACTCCCAGAATTCCCTAGCCAGCGAATGCTGGGAATTGAAGTCCGGACATCTTCAATTTGCCAAGGTTGAGAAACACTGTCCTATGAAAATACAGTTAGAAACAAAAAATCTTGTTATAGTGAAACACTACAGGTAGTCTTTTACTTACAACAGTTCATTTAGTGACTGTTCACAATTACAAAAAAGTTTTTCACAGTTACAACCTTTGCAAAATCCCATGATCATGTGATCAAAATTCAGATGCTTGGCAAGTGGTTCATACTTATGACCGTTGCAGTGTTCCAGGGTCATGTGATCACATTTTTACAACCTTCCGACAAGCCAAGTCAATGGGGAAGCCAGATTCACTTAACAACTGGGTTACTAACTTATCAACTGCAGCAGAGGTGGGTTGCTGCCAGTTCGGCTGGGATCAGTATTAGTGATGGCGGGAGGTTCCACCCACCTACCTGGACGCTTCTGCACATGCACAGAAGCATTATGTGCACATACATGAGTGCGCATGGGAGCATGCCCGAATCTGTAGTAAAAAATTGGCAACCCACATCTGAACTGCAGTGATTCACTTAACAACTGTGAAAAGAAAGATATCAGACCTGGAAGCCATCTTTTACATCCTTGTAAAATGGGACCTAACTCACTTAACAAATATCTCACTTAACAGCACAAATGTTGGGCTCAGTTGTGGTCATACGTCGAGGACTACCTTTATTATGTTACTATTCTTTCCTTGTCTTTGGACCAGGTTGCATGTTGGTAAAAACCCAAACTCACAAAGTAGTGACGGATTAAGTTACCAAAGGATATTGTTCCCATCATACTATCCCAGGCTAAAAAAGGAAGAAAAATCTCTCAGCTGTGCTCTCCAGAGTATCCTCAAAAGGAAGAAACAGTTAGTTCAACAGTATTTCCTCCCCCAACAAATTTCTGTACTGAAGGAGGGACTTAAAGAGATTTTTTTTTTGCAATGAAAAGTCTTCACATGGGTAAATAGAGGTGACTGTTATGTAAGAACTGTTATTTGTATTATTTATAGAACAACATATCAACTATGTTGTACCATAATGAATTGTTGACATAAGTACTACTGGGATGAAGCTTTTAATTTCCAGTAGTAAAGTTCAGACTACTTTGCTTTGTCTATGTGCATATTTTTGATAAAATGAAATCTGTGTTTTCAGAGGCACGTTATACTAAACGAGTTCTTAGTATTTCCAATAAGGCTGCTTGTTTTTCTATCTAATAGATCTCTAATATAAAAATGTTTTTCATACAGAAGTAATTTTTGGGAGGGGCAAATGACTGACTGAGTATGTCACTCAGACAGAATTGCATCAATTCCTTCTGATAAATTCTTTGCTTAGGGCCTGGTCTTGTTATATGATCTAAGTTTGATCTGACGACTACTAATAAAGTGGCCGACATTCTCTGTGCTCTCAGTTTGGCCACCTGTTCATTGGACCTGGTTACCTCCTGATTACGAAAGCAATCAGGGAGTTGATATGGTTGGATTAATACTATGATGCTGGCCTCTTTGAGAGACAGAGTGGTACCTTCCCCCTTGAAGGAGACAGCGTTGTAGCCTCTCTTGGACCCAACATTCTTTGTTTACTACAATCACATCTCCAATCTTCCCATTTTAGGGAATGTTGTCAAGAAGGCTGTCTGTCTGTAGTTGGTGAAAACTCTGGAAGAAGTGGATTATCTAGACCCCTTAAGAATATTTAGGTTGATCAAGGGAGGAGCCGAAGTTGCGACGACACGACGTGCAATCTCAATGCTCTGAGATCGCAATTGACACTTTTGCCTCTGGGTGGTCCAAATGGACCTAAACCGTCCCATAGAGATGGTGAACAGGAAGAATACATCTTGCTGATCACAGGGACATCGCAAAGTCTCTGATTGATCCAAGAGAAGCTCTTCAAGCTGGTGACAAAAAATCCAGCCAAATGGCTGATGAAGTCGGGGCGGCTCCAAAACGGAAGGATATGGAAAGAGAAAAACATGAATTTTTACTGTTTTAAAAGTGACTGCCTATAAAAAAAACTTAAAATTCATTTAAATTGGAGAACAGAAAAAATAAGCGGCGGAATTAAATTTGGACTGGTTTTGAACAGTGGGTTATCTTACTTTTTAAATGCTATTTTTATGGATGGAATTTATGCAAGCCTTTTAAAAGAACGGATTAAATTTCCTTCTATTTTTTTTTCTTTGACTATTCTCTGTAATCTATGGACTAAAACTCTCCTCTTTCATTACTGTGGGTGTTTTTCTAACTCATTTAAGAATTGGACCTTTTTTTAACTTGAAATACGAAAAGATACAAAAAGAAACAAAGAAATGGTAACATTGTAACATTGTAACGCTGCTACTCAGAGGCTAGAGGTTTGTGTATTGGAAATGAAATACTTTTTTCACTGATTATCCTGGCTTGGCACTTCAAGGATTCACAGCTTGTTTATAGAGAGTGATAAGAAGAAGAAGAAAAGCACACATGTTCCTTTGAAGCAGATTTTTAACCAGAGAAAGGTGAAATGTTATTGTGATGCTTAATTCTGCTAAAACCTTCTAAGCTAGAATAGCAGTATTTGTCAGGTGGAAATCATGGCGCAATTTCAACACCAGAAAGAAGTTTTAAATCTGCAAAAGATATTCTCAGAAATACAGAAATTATCACATACAAGTGAGAGGATAGAGAAGAAGTTGGATTACTTAGTGCATCTAACAGTAAAATATGATGGAGAAGTTGAAGATGTTCATCAAATGGAAAAAGTGGCGGTTAAAATCGAAAAAACCGAAGAGGAAAATGAATATAAAGAAATTAAAATTGCTGATATTTATGGTGATTGGTTTGTTTCTGAAAATGGAAAGAGTGGAATACTGAAAGAGGAATTAAATGGAGGGGAAACCTACCCCAGATTGGAAGATACAAAAGAGGAAAAAATATAAGAATTTATGGATTTAAAGAGAGAAATCTTATTAGTAATAGTTTTGATAACACCACCGACAATCAAAAATAAGCTGATTAAGGAAACAGAAGAAGGGCATCAAAATTACATGAGAGATCTTATAAGCAAAGAATTGCTAAGAGGAATCCATACAAAGTTAATTAAGGAGATGATTAGAGGACTGATGCCACAAACGGCAGAAGATATGACACTGTTTTGTTACTGGAAAGATACAGGTTGATAGATAGAAAAGTATAATTTAAAACTAGCTAAACTTAGCAAAATTTAGTGATAATAGATATAATTAAATAAATAATTGATAATGATAATAAAGTATACAATGCGTAGTGTTATGATAAGTAATAACTGGATATGAATATTGAATGGTACCCATGAAAGGAAGATTAGAAACCCTTTTGGATTATATATAAAGGTTAATAATAATAAAAAAGAATTAAGTTAGATTCAGTTAAGTCTTGATTACTAGGGATAATGATAATAACACACACACACACACACACACACACACACTATAAGGAAATGAGATGTAAATTGTAAACAGTGATTTGGAAAGAAGGATAGAAAACTTTGTTATTAAATATTATGGATGTTTAGCTAGAACAGGACATAGGATTTAGTGTCATTGGAGGATTTTAGAAATAGTAAATGAAATGCCAGTATGTGGTTATGTATTAAACCTTGGTATATTTTATGATTCGACGTTTAAACAACTATAGTCAAATGAAAATGGAGGTATGATGATAGTAACATGTATAAATATATCTGAGTTAAAATACTTGAGTTAATATGAATTATGCTTGATGACTGTGGAAGAGATGCATGAAAGTCTTTTGTAACCAACTGATACACTTTCTACAGTATATAAAAAAGGAAGATTTTATGTGTTGTGTTTGTTTTGATAATTAAAAATAAAAAAACTTTATAAAAAAAGAATATTTAGGTTGCTTTCATTCTTGTCAGGAAAAGGCACTTCAATTTTTGCAGAAAAAAACCACAATCCCTATAGTCATTCCTTCTGGGTCCTTGTGAGGAAAAAAAAGAACAGTTCTAGGTTGTTCTGACCTCACTTGTGCTGCTGCCTGAACTATTAGTTTTGGTTTCTTAAGAAAGAGAAAACATTTATAACCCTCTTCTCTATCACAGCGATGATGGGTATGTTTATTCCAAAGGGAAGATCTCGCAACTAGTCCTCTATTCACCTAATCACTGCTAGTGGATTACCAATAAAGTGTCTGGATTTAAAGCCAATACAAGTCTTTAACTGTAGAAGATTAAAATTGGTCCAAAGTATCTGGATGAAATGGGTATAGCAGAGTAAATATTTAAATTCCTGATGATAAAAAAAATATCAATGTAGAAATACTATTTTAGTTCAAAATTTTAAAGGGCAACTACTAGGTATGGTGAAGAAATGCAATTGCTTCTTCTGTTCTCTTGATACCAAACTACTCCACAAGCTGTCTTCATTATTCTCCAGAGAAGCCTTAGAGGGCAGCTCTGTGTATATAGAACAAAATAAGACCTATGTGCTTCTGTCCCTTTCTGTATATAAAAGCATATATTTTTGAGCTCAGCCAGGGAATACAGGCTCATTTTTAGTTTCTTGTTAAGTAAATATAACAACTAAATAAACTAAAATAATTGACGTTTAAACAGAAGATAAATACTGCTTCCCAACTTCCTCTTCGTAGAATTAGTGTTATCAGGCAGAAAGCACTGGTCCCCTTCCTACAAGCTCTACAGGAAAACGACTGCCCTCTCAGGAATGTAAACTTGGCATGCTTCTTGGTTGCCTTCTTTGGTTTCTCCTTTTCCCTTTTAACAAAAGGCCCACCCTATTCTTCCCATGTTAATGTCAAGGTTCTGTTTACATGATGATCTGTTTACATGATGCAGATGGCTATTAAGGAAGGAAGAGCTCTTAGGATGGCACAAATGCCATCTCCAATAGCCTTTCCAATTGGAGGTACAAGGAGAAGATAATTAGGAATGAGCCAAATTTTTGGAACTTAGAAGAATCTTCTTCAAGTGTCACCCCAACCAGAAACTCACTGGGCTAATTCAGATGGAGTTGCAGAGCCTTGTTCTGTTGACCCTGACCTCCGGGGATGTGCGCATCAATTTATTTTCTTTCTTCTGTTGAAGAACTACAGTTGGCATCAATAGATGTCAGGGTCTATATTCATGGAAAATCGTCAAGGTTTATGTTTTCTTGTTTACCTATCCTCAAGAACTGGACTATGGTGACTGCAACTTGAAAAATAGTTGCCATTTGTATACCCTACAATATGCTAAGTGTGACTTCATCCACATTAAACATTTTGTGTGTGTGTCAGCTATTATTTCAGGGATAACAGTAGCACAAAAAACTTTGGGAGAAAGGGCCAAATTTGCTGTAGTTATGTTCTTTCAAAAATAATAATAATAATATCTGCTGATGTGCTTGGAATTCAAGGAAATGAAACAATGGCTTCCTTCTTTGCTATTTGTTGTGGGCCCTTCTCACAGTCATCCACAGTCATCTGTTTGAACTATTGTAATGCATTCTACATTGGACTGCCCTTGAAGAGTATCCGAAAGCTTCAGTTGGCTCAAAATGCACATGGTTTTGTGTCAGTCCAAAGAGAATGTCATCTCTTTTGAAGGAGTTACACTTGTTGCTGATTTGCTTCCAGATGTTGACTATAACCTTTAAAATGCTACATGGTTTGAGGGCAGTTTACTTGATGGGCCACATCTCCCCAATTATATCTACTGGTAATTTCTCACTTTAATGGACATCATTCAGCTTAAACAGATATTCTTCCTCCTGTAAAGTTCATTAAAATCAGAGGCTTTATTGTTATAAAGGGTAATACAATACTGAAGTTCTCAACTAGTTCTTTTTTGGGGGCCAATCCCCTGGTTTTTCATCATATGAGGAAAAAGGCATGAAGACACAAACCACTCTTGGTTTCTTTCCATTGGAGAAGAAAATGTTCACGGAAATTCCCATATTGCATGACACTGATCTTTCTTTCAGCAGGAGAATGCAATCTTTGGCACTCCAGATGTCACTGAACTACAACTATTAGTAACAGCAGAAACCAGCAATCTCTGCATTTACACAGGCAATGCAGAGAAGAGGAGCTATCTATCTGCTTCTTAAAATCGCTTTTAATTATAGACATGGGAATTTTGAAAGTTAGGAGCAGACCCTATTTATCAGCAACTTTGTTAAAAGCAACCATCTTCTTTCTGAACAACAGCACTAAATCAAAAATAAGTCACCACATTGTGACACATTCAAGACTATTTTTTAAAAAAAATATTTGACTGTAAATATTTTTTGTTTAGAACACAATACAAGATATAGGCAGTAATAGCACTCCCACTTTCTCTTTACTGATTGGTTTCATGTCTCTGGGATTCCATGACTTCATCCTTGTTCTATTTATTTTCAGCTCAGCTATGTTATATGTCACACTGCTAAGAAACTAGTTTGTGCCTTGAAATACTGTGGTCCATCAGGCATAGCAGTTGTTTCCATTTGAGGAAATCTTAGTTTTATATCACTGCCTAGTTCTTTGGCTACAACCATGGTGGCGAATCTTTCAAAGGGAATGGTGGCTTGGCAGCTTTTCAGCCCTGCCTCCTCATATGATCTATTGAGACATTTTTGTGGTCATACATATGAACACAGAAGAAGTGAGTGTGTGTGCTTCATGTGTAGGTAATTTATTGTAGTCCCCTTTTATATGATGTGGAGTTAAGAGGGAATGTTGCTGTAAGAGTTTGGGCAATTTGAGAGAAAGTAAGCACTTTTGCTTTTTGTTCTCAGCATATTTAAGTATGTAGTGTAAACATAAATACATATTGTCTCCAAGTTGTTTCAGAGGGTTTGGGGAAATGGAAGTACCAACAGCATAGAAATCAAAATGTCCAAAGTAAGTACAGAATCAGAACATTTCTAGAATTTTTTATGTACCAGGGTAAGATTTTTTTCATTTTTTAATAAAGTTTTTTATTTTTTTCATTTTCATAACAAATAACCACATGTATACTATTATATAACCAACATTATATTATATTGTTAAATGTTTACATCAGTTCGTCTTACCATCAACTCCCAAAAATGATTATTGGCTCTTCTGCTTTCCATACACCGTATTTGTACCCTATCAATCACTTTCTTCTCCTTTTCTCCTCCTCCCTACCTCCTTTCTTCCCTCTGTCATCCTTCTCTTCTCTAGTTCCCCTTCCTCTCTCCTTCTCCTCTCTCCCCTTTGCACTCCTTATTTCTCTCCTCCTCTTTCCCCCCACTGCCCTATCTCCTATCCCTCTCTTCTTCCCTTACTTTTCTCCTCTACTTCAAAATCTTCATCTCATTTACTTGGTGTATTTCAGATTTTTTTTCTCAAAAGTACTGAGGGGTGAAAAGGGGAAATGAAATTTTAACATCCTTATTAAAATTTCTCTCTTCCCATATTTCTCTTTCTCTGGAATATAGTGTGCATTATCTGTGACTTGTTTTGCTCTTAAAATATTGTAGTAAGTTTTAACTTGCTCATCTCTCTTTCAGAGGAATAAATGGACTGCTGTCCATGCCACTAAATTCCCAGTAAACTGAGGTTCAGACTGGCAGGATCTGGATAGGAAAACAACCAATTCTTAATACACTATCCTGTCCAGTATATATTCCTATGTGCTTCAAAACATGTATTATTTTTCTGCTTCATTTTTACTGGTAATTGGCAATGCTATATCAGCAGCAACCTCCCCTGTGAATAGTGCTTTGTGACTGCCCTCTTCAAGTACTTCATGAAAGAGAAGTGATCCCACAGCCAACTTCCCTTACTGCAGTTTCTTCTCTACATGCCTGCCAAATTTTATCTGAAGTCATGAAAAACTGCCAGTTTCTTTTCTCTGTTTTTGTTTTAAAGGGAAAAGAAGGAGAGGAAGAGTGAAACGACAAGATAAAGGCCTTAATAACATAGAGAGATAGTAGGTGAAAATGTATTAAGAAGTTCCTTGTTTCTAATAATAAATATTTATCTCTAAGTGTATTCTTCATGGCATAACGAAAAGTTAGCATTTCAGATTTGTTATTGTTCCACCAGATGCCAATCAGGGGCTGCAGGCAACAAATTCAAGTTGTCTCCAAAGAGGTTCTTCCTGTTAACAGCTGAGCCTTCACCCTCACCATCAAGACTTCATGTACAAAGCCTCATCAAATGATTATCCCATCTCAGACTGGAGACAATTAAGACAAACAAACCCAGGAAGTGGCAGGGAGTTCCGAAATGAAAGGAAATCCATGGCAGAAGAAGAAAACTGAAGAGATTGCCCTGATCTGCAACCAAAGTCAACGATGGATCACAGTGTGCCAAGTTTTTAAAATAAGCGTTGCTTGTTTTATAATACAAAACTGGCACCCACAGCTGGCAAGGCCTGCAGAGACGATTCAAATGCTAACATTCAGAATGATAAACAGTCTTCTCCCCACCTCAAAAAGAGTAAGAAAAAAAAAGTTCTGTGTTAGCAGGCAGAAACTAACAGCCAGTGCGGTTGCTAAGAGACTCTGGAGTTTAGCCAACACCAATGAAACAAACAGCTTTAATAATTCTTTTTTTTTTCAACCTCTGAAAGAAAAGTACCTGTAGATGACGCCATGTTGATGTAGGAACATGAGTGCCGATGTGACTTCTGCTGCATAGAAGCGGGAGCGAGGCTCGTCAAATTTGCGTGAACGTTGAATCTGAAACATTAGGTCTCCTCCATTGACATATTCCATGACGAAAAATAGGCGGTCCTAAAATTCACAAAAAATAGAGCCATTTCGTTGTTTTTTCCCCGGGTTTCACAAAGATGCTACTGTACATTCATGACGCATCAGAAAATTAGATCTCTACCCAAAAATGGAGGAAACAGCCAACTACAGCTATCTGAACAAGTGGAGCAAATGCTTCTAAATTGAACTATGGTTACTTCAGCTAATGCAGAATGGCTTAAAAAAATCATAGTTTTGTTTTTCAAATGAATACTTTTATTTTTTATTTTTAAAAGAAAAATATAATAGAAGCATGAAAATCTTTTGCTTAAGTGCAGCATTTCCTTCCATCACGGCAAACCAATTTATGTGATATTCTACTTCACATTTTATTTTAATTATAGCTTTTAGCATTATGAAATAACTCAAAGCCTCATTTTGACTGTGCCAATAAAATTTTGAATAGGAAGAAAATATAAAAGAAAAGAAAAAGACTGTTCTTAGACAATTCTGTGTCAATGGATGGCACTGAATATTATAAAGTCACAGTCTGTCATTTGACAAAGATATTTCCCTGGTTCTCTAAAGCAGAGATGGGCAAGTGGTGCCTTTTGTGGCTTATGAACCACAGGTTATCAGCTTAAACTAGAATCAGCCAAACTTAATTATGGTTGAGCTTGAGATGTATATCCTGTGATAAATTAATCACTGCTAAAAGGTAAAGGTTCCCTCGCACAAATGTGCTAATCGTTCCCAACTCTAGAGGGCAGTGCTCATCCCTGTTTCCAAGCTGAAGAGACAGTGCTGTCCAAAGACGTCTCCATATTCATGTGGCTGGCATGACTAAATGCCAAAGGCGCACGGAACGCTGTTACCTTTCCACCAAAGGTGGTCCCTATTTTTCTACTTGCATTTTTACATGCCTTTGAACTGCTACATTGGCAGAAGCTAGGATGAGTAATGGGAATTCACTCTGTAATGTGACACTAGGGATTGAGCCACTGAACTGCCGACTTTTCTGGTTGACAAGCTCCGTGTCTTAGCCACTGAGCCACTGCTAGTTCTGTATTATTCAGAAGTCAATAGGAGATAATAGAATAATTGGAAAAGGACAAAAAAGGGAAACTGTTGCAAGAAGAATAAATAAAGTCTAGGTCAAATTCCTATATTTTACAAAGACAAATGGAGTATATTTGATTCAGAAAACTGTTCGAGACAATGCATTCACACATTACAATTTTATGTATATAAATAGAACAAGTATTATTTGGAATTGGGAGGGCACAACAAATTTGAATAAGGTAAATATTAGGAATGTGGAATCTGGACTCCCACAGATGTTGCTAAATCACATCTGCCAGTAACTCCAACCAAGCTGCCCAATGGCTGGAGATACTAGTTCAGGATCATCTAAAGCAGTGTTTTTCAACCACTGTGCCGCGGCACACTAGTGTGCCGTGACATAGTGTAAGGTGTGCCATGGGAAAATTACTTTATATATAGTCAATATAGGCACAGAGTTAAATTTTTTTAACATTTTCTAATGGTGGTGTGCCTCGTGATTTTTTTCATGAAAAAAGTGTGCCTTTGCACAAAAAAGGTTGAAAAACACTGATCTAAAGGACATTGATTCCTTATTCTATATTAGATCTAATGCATAAAAAAGCAATTGTCTGCTGTACCATGACAGAAATTTTCACCTACTGATATTTCTACAACTGCAGTTTTTCACTTAATTTTAGTTCAGTTTTCACAGACATTTTCAGTGCTTGTTTGTTATTGAATAATAAGATTAGGATGTTCAAAGTATACAATTATTTTAAAAGCTTGTTTGCTTTGACTTTTTGTAACATCTCTCCAAGTCCTATTAAGAAGCATTCAGTGTTCTTTATGGTTTCTCTCTGGTTGGTGGCATGCAGAGGTGGGTTCCTGCCAGTACTAACCTCTTCTATAGAAAAGGTTCCACAAATCTACAGTGCCATTTAGAACCGGTTCCAGCTCCCTTCCCCCACCCATTCGCACATCATCAAGATGAAGAGCAAGAGGAAGAATTCTGGGAGTTGAAATCCACAAGTCTTAAAGCTGTCAAGTTTGAACACCCCTGTTTTTTTCTAAAGGTTAGGGGTGCAAAGGTCTTGTAACTTGACAGCTTTAAGTCTTGTGTGCTTCAAATGCCAGGGTTCCTAAGACAACATGACTGGAGGAGGAATTCTGGGAGTTGAAGTCCACAAGTGTTAAAGCTGTCAAGTTTGAACACCCCTGGGTTTTTTTCTAAAGGGTTAGGGGTGCAAGGGTCTTGTAACTTGACAGCTTTAAGACTTATGTGCTTCAAATGCCAGAGTTTCTGAGCCAACATTTTGGTTGCTAAGCAAGAGCATTATTAAGTGAGTTTCACCACATTTTACACGTTGGCCACGCCCACCCAGTCACATGACTGCAAGCCACTCCCACCCAGTCACATGACCAGCAGGCCCCTCCCACAAAGCAGGCCACACCTACAGAAGAGGTTCTAAAAAATTTTGAAACCTACCACAGGTGGCATGCAAATAGCTTATTATGCCCTGTTTATGCAACATAATGATAACACAAGTCAGCACTGAGCTAAAACAGAACCAATAGAGACCGGATTGTGGTAAGAATATTGAGCTTTATCCTGGTCAACTCAAGACCAATAAATTTGCCAAGAAGAAAGGCCTAGCTTAGTGTCAGTTATGAAGGCGCTCAATATCTCTTCAAAGTCAAAACACAAAGTCAAAACACTGAAGAGTCAGAGGGATAACTATATAGGGAAATAGTTTGAGTTTTAGAGACTCAATCTTGCAGGTTTTTTTTACTTCAGGATGTAAGATGGAATTGTTCTGTTTTTCACATATCTCCTCCCCCCCCCAGTTTTTTCTTCTCAAAGGGTCCCTTCTCTCTATGCTCTTTTACATTCATTTACTAGTTTCCAACTAATCTAAACAAAATCTTATTCTTGAATTTATCAGAAGCAAGTTGGTTCCTCCATCTCTAAGCTCTTTTTGCTTGTCTTACTTTCTTGATTCCATATGCCACACATCAGATTTGAATAATGTATTACCCTCATGCTGAATGCAGTCAACTTCACATTTAGTAAGATTTACTTCTTTCTATCTGCTGAGGACTGCCAAAATAAAAGTAACTGACAGGCTGCTATCCTTATGACAGCTTCAGGTGAGGTTTGTCTAACAATTTATGTATTTTTTAATTGCAGCTTATATTCTATTTTACCATTCCTAAAGTTGATTTCTTATGAAAAGCTAAATTCTTTTCTTATTTACTTAAGAGCCGAGGTGGCGTAGTGGTTAAATGCAGCACTGCAGGCTACTGCTAGATCAGCAGTTCAGCGGTTCAAATCTCACCGGCTCAGGGTTGACTCAGCCTTCCATCCGTCCGAGGTGGGTAAAATGAGGACCCGGATTGTTGGGGGCAATATGCTGACTCTCTGTAAACCGCTTAGAGAGGGCTGAAAGCCCTATGAAGCGGTATATAAGTCTACTGCTATTGCTATTGCTATTATTTATGTTTGGAGGAAAAATTAACTCTTGCAATTAAAAAATAAAGAGATGTATGCCTGTGGGAAGTTATCATCCAGCCCTCTCCCAGAAAAATGAAATATCCTAGGAAATATTGAAAAGGCAGAATATTTCTCTGGATATGAAAAGAAAGAAACATGTTTTAAAAGACAGAATAGTTGCCTGTAGCTTCCTGCCCATTCCCACTGTTAATGGGCCATTAAGGCCAAGCTAGTCCATTTTACATAATAAAGACTTCTCCACTGCAGCTCCAGGGGGAAGGGATTAAGGAATTTTACTCAACTGACCACATGGCATCTGAGAACTCAACCAAATCTGGATTTAAAATACAGCCTAGAGAGTAGCCCCTGCATGGCCCCATAGGAGTCTGACAACCAATCAGAATATATTTCTTACACAGGAACAGGAAACAGAGAGGTGGGACTAAACAGGTTATAAAAAGCCTAGCAAGCCCTTCCTTCAGCCCTTCTCTTCTTCTCCACCAACATTGAAGCATGTGATCAACTTTTCTGTTCAGGGCTCAAGCCATGTGGCCCTGTCCAACAATAAACCATCTTTCCAAGCAGCCTCCATGTCTCCAGTGTCTTTTACTCCACTTGGAGCCGAACCCAGAAGGACATTTCTTTCATCATGCCTTTAAAAACTTTTTAGACACATTTGTTTTCTTTACATGGAACATATCCTCGGGAAACAAAAAAAATATATGTAAATTTCCCAGGACTGTTTTGGGTGTATGGTTCTGGGCAAAACATGCTACTTAATACCTATCTCATGAAGAGTTCATAAGGAAACACACACATCAATGCCAATAATGCTATATAATATAATTTATAATATATAAATGACTGTGAAACAGACATTGTTAATTGTGCAAGCAAACAGGAACAGAAAGGACTGAATAGAAGAAGGAAATTGAATCACAACTATGTCGGCCTTCAACCAGCATGAAACGAGGTATTTAAAACACCACACTATTCCCTCCTCCCAATGCACAATTCTGAACACAATCTTTTGGTATTATCGTAAGCTATAGAAACTTTTAATAAAGAAATAAACATGGAACTGACATTCCCTATTTTTGCAAGCCTAGACTTTTGGAGCTTACAGTTGTTGGAGTTTACGCACATGTATTTTAGTGTACAAATTCCAAATTGAAGAATGGTCTAAGTGGGTGATTCCTCTCTCCTACCCCACTTAAACATTCTTAATATTGTGCAATTATTGGCACAGGGATGCTCTTTGTGATCCTTGATTGTGCTTTGCCTTAAAAAGGATTGCTAAACTTCTCAACTCACTATATAGTCCTTTACTTCTTAAATGCACCGAACTGTCCAGCAGAAGAAAGAAATGATGGTTTTAGTGTTTAGCTCCACCCTTTTATTAGCCCTTTGACAGACTTAATCAAAGGGAGATTTGTGAGTATTCCTACTGTGAGATAGAACAAACCTATTTATGGCAGGATAAATCACTGTATGCATATCTTCAGGAGCAGCTGAGCTACTAAATCTTACCCTGGGAGAATTAACATTTCTCCCACTGTTTCTTTGAATTGTGCCAGAACTAAACATGCATTGCTCCAATGGTTATTGTGGTAGGGCATTTAAGTATTCTATGAAGAGTAGTGTTTATGAGTGCATTACCCTCTTCTGTACATCTCAATCATTGGGTCTCCTTTGAACCCCAACTTCATCTTCACATCCATGAGAAAGTGTTGAGTACATTATCTTTGTTACCAGAACTACCCAAATGTAAACCATGAAGAACAACTTTGGGAACTCCTCATGAGAACTTGTGAGTGATGACCACAGCTTCCTGTAAGGAGAAATAAATCCTCAAACCACTTGTTGTGTGTATCTAAAAATGACCACTGAGCATTTAATGTTTACATACAAAAAGATAGTATCAGTGGGGAAATGAAACTTCATGTAAATGCCGGACAAAAGGTAATGTCTTTGATGTATTGTGTTCGGCCTGAGAAAATCTGCATAAAGAACTTTCCCTCTCATTGGGTTCTAGAAGAAATCAATTCATCTTTTCTTTGGCTTGTTTGATTTTCACTTTTCAATGTAATGATTACAAATGGACAAAGATGCTAAAGTAGCAGGCCAAAATATGAATTGAGAAAAGCCAAGATGGACAATCTTCCCTTGCTTTCAGTTCAACCCTAAACATTAGGCAGCCTGTCAGGTAGCCAAAGATAGCGTAATTGGCAGAAATATCACAAAGCAGAAACAAACCACGCAATACATTTTCCATTTTCAAATCTCAGACATGTGTCCGTGCTATGTGTCAGGCAAGCAAGGGGTGTCAAGGCTGGTCCAAAATTTCAGGAGCTACACTTGTACACGATTCAAACACCCAAATCAGGAAAAGCATCGCATACACACCCCTCAATCACTAGAATCCACAACTGATAAGACTTATCAGTATTTTCCAAGTGGTATTTTTCTTTCTATATATTTCTCATATAAATGGGTGTGAAGATTTTTTTTCTCCCAATTCCAAGAAGTCTTTAAACTTGGGTTTGCTTTGTCAATAGATCCTTTTTTCTTCCTTCTTGGAAACCTAATAAGTTACATTTCTCCTCCAAATGCTGAAATTGTTCAAGAAATGTTTTAAATTGTTCATGAAATATAAGTATGTCTGAAGTCTGAATAATGTGAGCTCCTGGCAAACAGAGTCCACACACTGTCTATCTAACCTGATTCCAAACTAAAGCTGTGCTGAATTATGACCCTTCTCTGTGGAAATGGGGAAAACATTCAGCGACTTTTAAGAGTGGATCAATTCTAAGAATTTCAGCTGTTACTTCAAATGATTTGTTAAATACCGAGGGAAACCATCATTTCTTCAAAACATATCCTGGGAGCAATGCTAATGTATAACCTGTTCCATTGATATGCTCTATCCTTGGAAAGCCACCCGGCTCTTCAGGATAGCCAAACGGAAGGGGAGAGGAGGAAGGGAGGGAGAGGAGAAGAGAAAATCACGAATCCTTAATATCTTTGGGAAATTGAAATTGCTTAGATTGAGGCAACAGGCCTGGCTTAGAAGCTTTCCTGTTCTGTTCTAGGTAAAATCCTATTGGTTCTTTGCATCTCCTGATCCACGAGTGGATGACTGAAATACTGTCCTCTCACCAGTTGTGCTGATAATGCTGCCATATAGCAGGCAGCACCACAGATGCCCAAATCCTTGCCCTAGCATACAATGGCTATGATCTGTCTTATAGGAAATAACATAGACTGTTTCTCTAACTATAGAAAGTCCAGTTTGCACAAGAATCCAAAAATCACTATTGAAATACGACAAGCTCCTGTGTACATATTGTATATTTGACTTTAAGAAACTTCATTCAAAATTAGAAAATTATGGCATCCTTTATCAACTGACATAAAAATTATGTCAGTTGATAAAGAATGCCATATGCAATTCTGTAATTCTAATTTAAGGAAGAGCTTAAACAGAATATTTAATGTTTTTGAAAATTATGGAAATTGTTTTGTAGTCTATTAATAAATCAACTGTTTATTTAGGCTCTGCATAGTCTCATGATAAAGCACAACTTTCTGAATAGTTAAAGTGCTGCACTGTTTTTGACAGGTACATGTGGCTGTTTTGGAATATTCATTTTTTTCTTTGCCAGCTGAATGCTTAAATGTATATATTTAATCCACATTTCTAGAATGCTGCTTGACTGGTTTCTACAGAATTCTGGAAGAACAAAATGGAGACAAATCACTGTAAATGACAACTGTAATCTATATGTGTAAGGTGTACACAGTGGAAGCAGCAACTCTGTACATCCTCTTGATTCCTATGAAATCAGGTTTTGGTTGCCATTGAGGCTGACCCAGAGGTGGTATTCAGCAGGTTCTGACCAGTTCTGGAGAATCGGTAGCGGAAATTTTGAGTTGTTCAGAGAACTGGTAAATACCACTCCTGACTGGCCCACATCCCATCTATTCTCTCTCTCCCAAGTCTCAGCTGATTGGGAGGAAATGAGGTTTTTGCAGTATCCTTCCCCTGGAATGGGGAGGGAATGGAGATTTTATAAATCCTTCCCCTGCCATGCCCACCAAGCCACGCCCACCAAGCCACGCCCACAGAACCGGTAGTAAAAAAAATGTGAATCCCACCCCTGGGCTTACCCATACTATAACTTTGGTTTGGCATGGCAAAGATTTAGGGGAAGTGAAGTATCTCCTCCTTAGTTGCTCTTATGTGACTACTCCCAGAGGTGTGAAAATTTGAAGGGCAAGGCTAAAGTTTTCTGTTGGCCTTTGGACAGTGTGCTGTGCAGCCAAAAAGAAGTAAGGTTAGAAAAAAAACTACCTGGCACCAAAACTAACATTACATTTATATTTGATTTAATTCAAGGTGAATTAAAACAACATTAAATTAAGTACAGAAAATATGATAATGTCTACCTTCTGACACATCAATAACTGTAAATGACTGGCATTAACCTAACATTAAATTAAGTACAGTCAAAATGATAATATCTATATTCTGACACATCAATAACTGTAAATGACTGGCAAATTTTAGGGACTCCCACCCAAGGCTTCAGGGACCTGCAAGCGGGCTTTCACCCTTTTGAACTATCCAGAAAACCCAGAGTTCTTTTCTTATTTCTTTGTTGGTCTTCTCTGTACTATTTCTAGAGTCTCAACATACTTTTTACATTGTGGTGACCAAAGGTGGAAGCAGCATTCCAAGTGTGGTCTTACCAAGGAACTATAAAGTGGTATGTCGATACTGATTAGCAAGAATCCTGATTAACTACATTGCATGGAAATACTTTATATCCTTCATCAGGTTTGTTTACCTTAAGAAGTTCAAATGCGTCACACTCAGAAGGCCTCACAAGGGAGAGAACAGAATCTTACATGTACCTGTGTGTAATAGAACCGTAGCAGCTTATAAGAAGAAGACAATCTAACTCCAGAAGGAAAAGACTGAATGAAGAGATTTTGGGTAGAAAGGTGGGTTCTGCAACTCCTTCTCCTTATTGTTTCTCTAATCCAAATCTCCATTTAGTGCCTGTTTCTCCTTAATGATAAGGAAGGCTGCCCCATTTCTATAACACACTCATGTAATACAAGCTTTGTATACAAGCTTCCAGAGCATTGCTATCAAAAGCAGAACTCGTCTCCATCCCCCTTCTATGACTATGTGAAGTGGTTCAGCAGTTCCCATGTACTTATGTGCAAAGGTCAGCCAGTGACAACAGTAGGCTCAGCTTCACAACACAGCAAGAGACATATAAAAGGACTGTGAGCATCTTGAATGGAAAATTTCAAAAAGAGTCCTGCCGGGTCACAAACTTTGGCCTAACTCTAAGCAGTGGATTATTTTCATGATTTATATGAACACAGTGTTCTGAATAACTTAAAATTCATTAAATTTCCATAAAGGCAGATTTTCCTTAATGACCAGATACATTCTGCTGGGACAAAAAGTTTGTCTTAAAAAAATTGCTGGAATGTACAATGGCTGAAACCATACATGACTTACTACAGAATATTAATAGCATAATGGGTCGGCAGCTGAGGTCTCATTGATTTCCTATTCACGAATTAAGAATGGTGTCACTATTACCATACTTCCATGCTGGATCTGTTGTATTTTTAGACAGTTATTGGTTAGAGTTTCTTTGGGAAAATAATATAATTCAAAACAATGAAATGAAACTTCATTGCATTTTTCTACTATAGAGCTTTTGTGGCCTTTGTTGTTTATATTTATTTTTTTAAAGTACTCATTGTTTCAGGATGGATCTATAAGTTAGAATGCTATGGTATACTTAACCAAGCTTTGTGGAATAAAGCCATTTAGTAAGTTTCAAGATAAAATCATTTACCAAGGGACCTGTAAGATGGAAGCAAGGCAAGATAGAAAAATATACTCTTCAAAATTTACGCCCTTTGGGATTTTAAGGTTGTTTTCAACTAAAAAAATATATAATGTGCCATTCAATAAAAACAAAAATATATAGTTCACAGTGATATATTTTACAGGAAAGTGCATACAAAAAGTAAATGTTGATGGAAAGAAAGCATACAAAATGTGTGACTTGATATATAAAATACATATGTTAAGAGCAATGTAAGAAATGCAATTTTAATGCAAAGGTTAAAAAAAAATTCAGACTAACGCAAGCTGAGCCTATATTCTAAATGCTGGTCATTTAAATATTTAAAAATAGTTTTTCTTATTGTTTTGCATCATGCCATCCTGTGCCTGGAACTGAAAAACCTAAAACTGAAAAGTGAATTCACATTTTTAAACAAGCCAATAACAAAAGTCTGCAGCCCATATAACATTTTCCAGGACATTGCATTTGATGCCATCTTTCCTTGTTCCATCTGTTCCATTCTCTTATCTAGATACTGAGCTGTCTATAACCAATTTAATAAGCTCAATATACTATAGGAAGTTAGCATCCACTCCTCTCCTATAAAAATGAAAAATTTTATGAAATATTAAAAGGGCAGAATATTCCACCTAAAATGGAGGCAGAAACTCACCCTCCCCCTTTGTCAATGGGCCATTAAGGCCTGAATCAGTCTATTCTATATAACAAAGATCTACCTCCTTCAGGCAGAGCCATAATAAGAATCCCAAAGCCCTTTCATTACATCATCACCCAGCAACATCAACCAAGCTTGGGACTCAAAAGATAGACAGCCTACAAAGTTAGCTAAGACCCATGCCCCCCGGGAATCTGACCACTACTCAGAATACATTTCGTACACAGGAACAGGAAACTCCAAGGTAGGACCCAAGAGGGGGTATAAAACTCAGACTCTCTCACCATCTCTGCCTTTTTCTTTAAGATCTTCAAGGCATGTGATCCTCTTCCCCCCCCCAGGACCTCAAACCATGTGGTCCTGTCCACCATCAACAAAACATGTTTCCAAGCACCTTCCATGAATCCGGTGTCTTCCCCCCCCCCTTTTGAACTGAACCCAGGTGGACAATTCTTCCAACAACAACTAAATGACTTTTGCAGGGAAAGATGATTCCAAAGAAGCATAGTTGTAATTTCTGAAGCTTGTTGAGGTTTCTGCCCTCTGCTGTGTGTAGATGGTGTCTTTCTAACTCCACAAAGGCTACCACTTGGAAAACTGAACTGCAATTCCTACACCTAATGAGAGACTACTTGCCAACTTTTGATTAAGAGACAAAATTAGATTCATGGGGAAACTAATCTACCTTTCCCTACCCCCAACAACTTTTTTTTGACGTTTGTATGTGTGTGTGATTTTTTAAAACTTGGCTTTAGCATAATCTTCTGGACACAGAAGGAGCTAATTGCTTTCATTCCAAAAAGCTTATAAGTGCTGATTAGGATCAAATAATATAAAAACCATTATGTTCCAGTTCACTAAATAACTGAACTAAGAGGGCCCTTTAAGATGGACTTAATAAAGTAAGATTTACAATCTAAATAACTTCATAATACTCAGACTCATTCTCCAAACCGGAAGTCTACTTCAAGCTCAATATAGTTCATATTTTATGTCATGGAAGTTATTTTTTTCTCTTCATCGTCTACAGTAGATAGGAAAAAAATAAACTTCAAATCAATTCACACAACCTCAAATGCCTCTTAGACAACCAGTTCCGCTCTCTCATCAGGTAGGCTTTTAAAAAGTCTAGCCAAAGAAAACATGTCCCTATGTCTATGCTGAGCGAGAATAAAACAATAAAAAATTATTTCAGCTGTTGCAGCTCAGGAAGGAAAACAAAAACATTACACAGGAGCAAAAAGAAAAAAAAAACATATTCCTGGCTTTCAAACTCCTTGTTTTCTTTTGTAAATGATTGTCCAGCTCTTAATATAGGAACCAGGCCAAAGTTAAAAGTATGCCTTTAGAAAGAACAAAACAAATAAAACCAACAAAATAAACACAACAGACCAAGTTTGGTTTTGAATCTAAATCCAGTCTGCGATGCTCTGGATCTTTAGGTCAGCCAAATATGTTACATGTAACATGCATTAATTGGCACCTTTACCTCCTGTGCTCCTCCACAGGAGTCCAATGAGATATTCCTGCTTTCTTCCCATATATTCTGTTCCCCCACCCCATTCCTAGTATTCATTTCTTTTCCAATTGATACACAATTAAAAAAAAGAATTACATCTAAACCATCAGCTTTTGTATTTGCAAGAACATGTGTGAATCTTTCTTCAACTATAAAGATTTTCCCCAAAGAAATGTTGAAGCTCAATATTACTCAAACATAGACAGATTGGACTGAATATTTATTTATTTTCAAGCAGGAAAATGTGCTTCTTCCAAATAGTTCATCCACATAGAATAAAGATAGGATGATTCTAAGGAATAATTTTATCCCCAATGAAAAAGCAATTGAAAGGCATCTTTTTATTAAATTCTAAAGTCTACCACTCAACTGCAATGATTGCAACTGACATGAAAATCAACTAAAAGAACTTGCAAGCCAATCTCTCTGCGAAAGACTCAAGTACCAGATTGTGAATGGGAAAAGATGATTGCCGTTATAGTCTAATGCTGCCCATCACACTGTATTGAACTTGCATGTTTCTAGTAGCACCAGATTAAACATTGTGGGAAACAGAGTTTTACTCTCAGGATTCTTTCTAGATCAGCTGACTCTCTGGTTTTATTCAGAAAAGAAGCACAATTCCTACACTCTCTTCTTTCAAATTAATGGATCACTATAAAATATTTAGAAAATTAGCTCACATGAGTTTGGGAAGACGTATGAGATAAAACATTAGAGGTGTTACAAAAATGATGAATCATAATGCCTAGAATTTTGGGAGGTGGGAGGAGAAGATGAAGAGGATGTTAAAAGAAAAAAAAGAATTAAAGCCAATATTCAGACACAACGTTCATTTTCAAGTTTAAAAGGCATTGCTGTAAATATCTAGGGAAACATTACAAAGGCGGCGCCAATGTAGGAAAGCACAGTTAACCTTGACCAGAAGGAAAGGGCGAATTTCAACAATAAGCATTTTCCTTTTTCTAAACAGCTGGTTTCTTGAACTTCACTTAAGCAGAGGAAATACTGTAAGGTTGTAACATGCTGTTACAAAGACTTTTGTTAATCCTCCTTCCCCACTTTTTAAAATGTGGCTAAAACAGAGGATGATGGTAAAAAGATGTATATATTCTCACAAAACATCATTTGTAAATATGCATGCTTTATACATTTTTAAAGATGGTAAGGCAGTATTTTAAAAAAAATCTGTACTGCAATGATCAGCAAGGAATTTTACCAATCTTCAAAACAAATACTTCAAAATACGCCATCCTCAGACTTTTCAGAAAGAGTTAAAAGTCACATTAACAAACATATGGTCCAAACTAAAGAAACATGTGTGTGTTTGTCCATGTATGTCTGTACTATTCTATTTTGTTTCATCAGTATGTTTCATCACACAACAATATCTTTCATCTTCCTTAGTAAACTCCTACTCAAGATGAGGGACGTCTTCAGCGTCAAAAATATCACAATACCCTTAAAAAGCAGAGATGTGATCACACCATCATGGCTACCATATTAACTTTTTCTTAACCACCACGCTGCATTTGGATGATTGGAAATTATCAACCACCATTGACATTCATATAAGGAAATAAGTGAGCTTTCTTGGGAAAAGTAGCAGAGAATGTCAAAGTGCCACTCTTAACAAAAACAATCCAGATACGTATTTCTTGGGGAAAAAGGAGAACTTTGGCCAAATACTGTGATGTTTACTTTGAATGACTGTCCACCTGCTGTTTGCTAAACAAGTGGCAAGGGAAAACTGGGTGTGTTGGGTGATTGCATACCAGCCACTATGCCTTTTGTTCAAAAGTGAAATCTGATGTGAGCCATTAAAAGGAATTTTTAAAAAGACCACAAGAGTTTTTAAAAGGAAAACTTCACTTGTTTTTTGATGATGTACAGGTGAAACTCAAAAAATTAGAATATCGTGCAAAAGTTCATTTATTTCAGTAATGCAACTTAAAAGGTGAAACTAATATATGAGATAAGACTCATTACATGCAAAGGAAGATAGTTCAAGCTGTGATTTGTCATAATTGTTATGATTATGGCGTACAGCTCATGAAAACCCCAAATCCACCATCTCAGAAAATTAGAATATTACATGCAATCAATAAAACAAGGACTGTACATAGAACAATATCAGTAATTACTGCCTCAATTGACATGGCATGGAAGCTATCAGCCTGTGGCACTGCTGAGGTATTATGGAAGACCAGGATGCTTCAATAGCAGACTTCAGCCCTTCTGTGTTGACCCTGGTCTTAATGAAGCACAGTGGTCCAAAGTCCTGTTGCTCAGTGGTCCAAAGTCCTCTTTTCTGATGAGAGCAACTTTTGCATCTCATTTGGAAACCAAGGACCCGGAGTATGGAGGAAGAATGGAGAGGCCAATCAAGCACAATAATCCCACGGTCATTGAACCATTTTTGGTGCTTTCGGCAAAAGTTGCTCTCATCAGAAAAGAGGACTTTGGACCACTGAGCAACAGAACTTTGGACCACTGTGCTTCATTAAGAAAAGGGTCAACGCAGCTGTCTACCAGGAGATTTTGGAGCACTTAATGCTTCCTTCCGCAGACGAGCTTCATGGGAATGCTGATTTCTTTTTCCAGCTGCCCACACTGCCAAAAGCACCAAAACCTGGTTCAATGACTGTGGGATTACTGTGATTGATTGGCCACCAAACTCGTCTGACCTGAACCCCATATAGAATCTATGGGGCATTGCCAAGAGAAAGATGAGAGACATGAGACCGAACAATGCAGAAGAGCTGAAGGCCGCTATTGAAACATCCTGGTCTTCCATAACACCTCAGCAGTGCCACAGGCTGATAGCTTCCATGCCACACTGCATTGAGGCAGTAATTGCTGCAAAAGGGGCCCAAACCAAGTACTGAGTACATATGCATGCTTATACTTTTCAGAGGTCCGATACTGTTCTATGTACAATCCTTGTTTTATTGATTGCATGTAATATTCTAAATTTCTGAGATGGTGGATTTGGGGTTTTCATGAGCTATATGTCATAATCATCACAATTATGACAAATCACAGCTTGAACTATCTTGCTTTGCATGTAATGAGTCTTATCTCATATATTAGTTTCACCTTTTAAGTTGCATTACTGAAATAAATGCACTTTTGCACGATATTCTAATTTTTCGAATTTCACCTGTAGATCCTGTAACTCTGCTGGCAACTGAATAGGATCTTAGTTCTCACACAAAACTTGTTGATGAGGAAAATAAAGGATATCTAAGTGCAGTTCAAACATCCATGCGTGACTGTGAATTATGTTGACTGATGGTTTCACGTGGCATAAGTGCAAACCTCAGATATTTTAGAAAAGGCCAACCTATTCATTCATGTACTGTAGACCTGCAGCAGATTGTCTGCCACAAACATGTGAAACAATCATGGCAGAATCCCTTCATAAGAACTCTACTCTCCCCTCCCCTCTATTTCATTTCTGGTGTATTTGGGTATTAATTGTCTCCCCAGGTGAAAAAGAAGCTAAGTTGCCCCAGACCTCTGGAATCTGAATGGCTAGAAAATTTCCCATTCTTCAGCAGGAACTCAACTTTGGGAGGGGGAAATAATAATGGGGAAAAAACACAACAGAGAAAGCACTTAGAAAATAAGATGAACAAGTTACAGAAGTGTTAGATCTACATGCCAAAACTAGTAACCACTCAGCAGTTAAACACATACACACAACACACATGCACACAGTAGTAGGAGAGAAAATGACCTCCACAACTGACTAAAGCATCACTGAAAAGTGACAAAACATTCCTGATGTTCTGCCTATCCCTTATTCATGAAAATTTTACCATGCTGGCTCAAGTTGTCTTAGAGTTTTTGGAATTAGCACCTACATCACCAGGCCCAGTTAGTAAATCTGTTTCTATGTGCCATTCTGAGGAGCTGCAGCCAAGAAATGTTAGAGAAAAATGAAACTTCTAGTAGCCATTCTCAGTTTGAACCCCATCTCTCTGTTTCTCATTGAAAAAAAGATCAGTAACTTTATAGAATAATACTCATCCTGAAGAGTTACTGATTGCAATTCAAAAATATATTGCCTAGTTTAAGTCCAATACAGTGTTTAACAATAATCTTAAACTACTTAATAAATGTCAAATCCAATCCTTTCTATGAAAATAAATATAAATTTTATATTTAAAAATATGAGCCTGGTGAAATATACACTTCTAAGAATTCTGAACTATTGTTTACAAAAGTACAAATGAAATGTAGATATTGGGAGATATAAGCATGAAATTACATGCACAAAAGTAGATACATATTTTGTATGTTCAGGTAAGTGTAGGACCTATTTCAAACAGAAATCCATCTAGTTCATTTATCCCATACAAGGATAATGGGAATAGCCCTTCTGAATTGGGACTAGACAAGATGCTTTGTGGGAATGCCCCAGGACTATGGAACAGTTTATTTCCAGATATTCATTTTTTAAATATTATTTTTGGATGAACAGCTTATCTCTGGGTGGGCTACTACGGGTTTGCCTGGATTTGGGAGAACCCATAGCTAGCATTATGGGCAGTTCAGAGAACCTCCAAATCCCACCCCTGGCTGGTCCTGCCCACCCTGCCCCTCCCAGGATTCTCCACGCAGCCCGTTTTAGATGCAAGGTAAGTGCAGGGACCATGTGGAGAGTGGAAAATGGGCCTCCTGGAAGTTCTGGAAGACTGGAAATGGACCCGTGAGGAGGCAGTATTTGCCCTCCCAGAAGCTCAAGGGAAGCCTCTGGAGCCTGGGGAAGGTGAAAATGCTCCCCCACCATGGTGCAGGAGGCCGACTACACCACACCCACCATAGCCACCTTTATTCAACAACTGGGCAGAGAACCCGTTGCTGAAATTTTTGAAGCCCACACCTGCAGATTTACCATATTTTTGAAAAGCAGTTAAGACTACTTTTCACTGACCAAAAGCTAGGGAAACTGGTTTCTGTATATTCATTGGGGAGGGGGGAGTTTTTGAATTTTCAAGCACTTCTTTCAGCTTTTTGTAAACCACCAAGAATTCTTCTGAGGTGGGCAGTATACAAATACCACAAATAAACAACAAACTAATCTCCAAACCCTGGAAAGCAATACTTTTAACAATAACATTCAGGGATTTCTGTTCATATTTAAAGAAAGAACCAAGTTAATTTCTACCTGCTGCCAAATTCTACCAAACAATTGCAGAAAGGGAAAAACAAACACTGGTTGTGCAAACTTATTCATCATGCTGTCTGACTCCAGGTCAATGGTGGAAATTTCTGTTTATTTTACTGAAGTATATTGATGTTTCTGGAAATGGGATATCTATGACTTCCCTCTGGACACATTATTATGTTACCTATTTGAAGGTCATTGGATTAAGAACTTTTTATACACTCATACAAATCAAGTAGGATAAAACATGGCCTCAAAGGAGTTGTTTTGACTATCATTTAGAAAGGAAGCTTCAAACAACTGATGTTAAACTTTCTAAAAACTATTGTCATCCTCATAATAATAAGTTCCTCGGCTGCCAAATGTAAGTAATACTGAACAATCTATTTCACATGTTTATTGGAATATAAGTACATTTATAATATATTTTGAATCAGGTATTGTTTTAATTGAAATTATCTTCTTTGTTAAAGAAAAAGGTCATATTCAGATAAATTTGGAGAAGACAGGAATATTAATGGCTACTACTCTTATTAATTATATACCACTTGGAAGCAATTATTTTCCCTTATAGACTATTTGTGAATTTCCTGTCTCAGTTTGACTATTATGCAACATGGGGTGATAGATTAGATGGATATTTGATCTGATCAACAGGGCCGTTTCTTATAGGCACAAAGAATCCTATGAAAAAAAAAGTGTTATTTCTTCCAGGGAAATCTACCTACCTCTAATTAAAATAAAAAGAAGATTGACACTATTAAATAGTCTCACAACTTACTTATATTAAATAGTTATAAAATTGCAGCTAGCCTTGCCTGATAATTATTAAATGGTTGGAAGAAAAATGTTTCACAGCACTTGGAAGATGATTGACCAGAAAGAAAGCTGAATAATAATAATATGTAGATTGACAAGCACTATTTATCTATTTTTTGCAAGACTCTAAGAGGGAATCATGATTGTTTTGTCCATAGAAATTAAAATCCTATTTTATTATTACTAAAATCAGTATATAGTCTCTCCGCAAGGAAAATATGTACAAAAGACCATTCTCCTGAGAATGTAGGATTCCTCATCTTCTTCAAGTCAATTTATTGATTTCCGAACCCTACTTAGACATAAGCAGCAAATGTAAAATTATTTATTTATATTAAAAAAAAAATAAACCTGAACTGCATGACCCGAATTCTCCATTTACCTTGAGCAAGGGAAGAAGGAAGCAGGAGCGAGACAGGACATCCTCGCAAATGGCAGAATATGCATGCACAACATGGTAGGTGTAGCATTTTTTTCATGGAAGAACACTGAGCATTTTACTAGATTAAAAATCATGGTTATTATTTTTCTCCTGTTGCTGCCTGTCTCTAGGATATAGAGTAATAAGCCATCATGAACAGGAGGACAGGATATTTATGAATATCAGCTGACAAAATCTGTTTTTTATACTCTACCTTTAAAAAATTGCTATGAATGCAGCTGGCTGCTTTCAACTTAAACCTTTCTTTGCTATTAGTCTCTTACACAAGTCCATCAAGTAATCAGAAGAAGATTTGAAAACCCTATAACAGAGGACCAATCGTATGAAAGTGATGCTGCCCTTAGGTTATTTCCACCAGAATTTGGTTGGACTCTTTGATTGGAATGTGGGACAAAACAGTACGGATATAACACAACTTTGTTCATTTTGCGAACCAACTAATTTCCCCCTTCTAGAGTGTGGTCAACTTCTGGAAGGCAAAAGTCTTGAATGTTGAGAGTTTCTAGCTACCTCATTGCAAAGCATGACTTGCTACCTAATGAAAAGGAAAATGGAGCAGAATTTGGAGTTATTTGTGAGTCTTTTTAAAATCTACATTGTCGTCCTAAATGGGAGTTATGCAGGCAAAGGAAAACAAAGTATAAGAGATTAGATTACTCACATGGTTGAGTTCACAAATCAGCCTTAAGGATAAATGAATTACACCATGTTTTTTTAAAAAAATTATATACTACAAGGATGGGAATTAATCTTCTTGGGCACATCACCAAGAACAATTCTTTTTCAGTTTTTCTCACAGATTGATCATTTCAAATATTTATAAAAGTCAGAGGTTTCACCTAATGAAAAAATCCAAGGATCACTTCCTCAACAAAAGCTCAAGAGCTATTGTCTAGTTTAGACATTTCATGCTAGCATTAGTTGTCTATAATTCACCAAATTTAGGAACGGGAACTAAGTACATATGACTAAACCTAAAAATTAATAGTGTTATTTATATTCCTGTGTGGATTGCAGGAATACATCACCTGCCTACAACTGCAAAATTAGCATTTACAATTAGATAACAAGATAGGGCTAATTATTTTGGCAGGAAGACCAATTTCAAGCCTACACTTTTCTCTTAAAAGTTCATCCAGCCCATTCATGATTGGTGTCATATCTCCTTGAGGCTTCTTCACTGATGTAGCTGTTTTTACATACAATATTCCCTATAAGCAATCTCTCAACAGACTGGCAGCACAACTTTAGAGTATGCTGTCCAATTGCTGCTGAACAACATTTAGGTTTTTTATTCCATGAACCGAAAGATATGTGCAAAGTACCAGATCTATTACCTTCTCCACTCAACATCAACTTCCCTGCAGATAACTGATATTGCCTTAAATGCACAATCACATTTACAGTATCAGCTGAGGTTGTGGGTCACATAGAATAAATCTTTATAATTAATTAATATTACTATTAATTATAAAGATTAATTAATAGTAACCATTAACCCTCCATATAACTCCTTTATTATTTTTAAAATTAAACCCCATTAGTTCTTCAATGATTGGTTAAAAAAATCTTATGGAATTAATTTTTGGATAGGAAAAAATGTGATATATTTGTTTTTGCCCTTTAAATTGGAGCTAATATTGTACATACAGTACATAATAATTTGTGTTCTGTCAATTTAAACTCTTGTTTTGAGTTTTTTCTGTAAGTTCCTTTGGAAAAAGTAGTTTGAAAGACAGAATGGAAATTTCTCAGACATTTAGAAACATACAGACATGCATATCTCTTGACTATCAAAGGCAGAGAAGAAATGTTATAATAAATATATTCTTGTAGTGTGAAACTATTAGTTTCTGGAACTCACTTCTGCATCCTTCTTGCAATGGTTCTCTTTCCCAGTCCCTACCAACAGCTATCAGGGATAGGATTGAGACTATTTCCATACAAAGCATGCAAGTAAGTAAAGTTCTACCAAAGTTCTGCTACCTCCATCTATGAAAGAGAAAGTAGTCTCTAAATAGCAATACCAATAACACTTATATACTGATCCATAGTGCTTTACACTACATAGTGCTTTTTGAGTAGATTACAGTGTCAACATATTGCCCCCAGCAATCTGGGTCCTCATTTTACTGAACCTGGAAGGATGGAAGGCTGAGTCAACCTGAAATGCTGTTATTTTAAAACAGCATTTCAAAGCCAGTAGGACTTGGCATATGCAAATCCAGAATAGAATAATCCCTTCTTCTGGAAGATAAAACAATGTTTCTGTCCTTTCCAACATGAATATTGTTAAATGAGTGGACTAATTCCCAGAATTCCAAGTCAGAAAGCCATTGGTAGGAATTTTGGAATTTGGTCCAGAGAAACAGAGCGGTAAGTCCAGGATGGAGAAGACTGCTCTAAGTCCTCAGCTACTGAATATTTTCAATTAATAGGCACACAGTCAATGAATGCACAGACAGAAGGCAAAGGGGAAGTAATTAACCTGAAGCTTGACAAAATGAAAATATTTGACAAACTGCCTAAAACTATACAATGCATTAATGTTAAATTCCACATTCAGAGGAAGAAGCTCCAGAGTTTAGCCATAACAAAAATACAGCATTTCTGAAAATTTTGAAAGCAGTCTCCAGCAAACAAAAATTCACACACATACACATGATCCTTTTTTCTGACCACTACAGATTTAAATACTATACATGTGGTTGCCACTATCTTCTTTGGGCTTTAAAATGTGATGGAGAACTGATGTCCATATTTAAAGTTGACAAAAGAACACAAGTCCATGAATATTCAGTCCTCCCTTTAGAAAATATAAGTTGATGCTCCCTAGAGAAAGAAAGGGGTTTTTCCTTGCATTTGACAATCACACTGTATTTCCTAATCCTTTTGAAGAACAATTATAATAAGCGGATACTTTAAATACAATACAGTACAATACATAAAACCTATTACTCTGTATTTACACATCATTTAGGGAAGTGGGTGGCAATACAGTATATGGATACTTTTCAATGTTTCTTTTTATATAAAATTTTAAAATAAAATGTTAGTATTTTCTAATTGTTTCAAATGCTTTTTAATGCAGCAACAACAGAAGAGAATCTCCTGTTTTCCATCTGTACTTTTGCTACCCTTGGTGCAATATCTGTTTATTTGTTGAGATATTTTTGCATGGCTGAATGGTCCAAAGCTCCTAATATTTCCCATAACATGTTGGTATATAGTTGTCTGAACAGGATATTCAAGCTATATCCTTGAAGTGACTCTGTGTAAGCAATTAATATTTGTAAGCAATTAATACAAAAATGCAAATGTGCTTGCCAGCATTAGTACCACCAGTGAGAAAATTAACATTTCATATGCACACAGCTAAAGGAATCAAGATTTCTAGAATTGTCAAAACAGAGATTATTCTTACACTAAAAACTCCATTTAAATCAGAATGAGATATTTTTAAAAAAACCATCCAGACTGATTTGTTATTAGGATTCATATATTAAAGTGTGATCAATCATATGAAGGGCACATCTCAACGACTATATTAGGAAAATATTTTCTAATTTTTGATTAGTGGATAAAGACTCAGGATTTGGCCATGCTAGGTCTCAGGGCCTCTGTACAAGCACCATTACAGTATTATTTTTACAAATTCATTTTTAATGTTTTCAAAACTTAGACATGTTTCATCTGACTTTAAAATTAACTGATAGCTCTAATTTATCTGCTGGTTCTGTACCAAATACATCTGACCACTGAAATTCATGTAATTATTTTTGAGATTGGTATTAATCATATATCATACTCAGTCAGGGGTATCCACCCTTGGCAACTTTAAGACTTGTGGACTTCAACTCCCAAAATTCCGTAGCCAACTATACTAGCTGGAGAATTCTGGAAGTTGAAGTTCACAAGTCTTAAATTTCCCAAGGTTGCACACCCTTGTGCTAGGTCATCATATTGCTTTGTTTGTTAAGAGGTATAATTGAAATTCAGAAAACATACTTGGGTTTCTTAAATAGAGCTACATATTGTATGTATAATAATCATGTGAATCATACCAACAACTTCCTCAGAAAGACACAAAAGCTTTGCAACCTATCTCACCAGTAGCAAAGAAGCCAGTACTATTACTTATGTCATGCATATTTGAGTCATCTTTGGATGGATTCCACCTTATAAGAAATAACACAAGCTGTATTATAATCTATATTAACATTATAATATACTTATACAGAGTTAAAGAAACTCTGGTGGCAATAATATTCTATTATGAACACAATCAAAAGTTCTCCAGTCTTCGTTGTCATGTATCAGCCATTATTTAGTTATAGCCTAAAATTGTTTTCCTAAAACTTTTTAGGGATTTTCTTAAAAACAACAACAACAAAAAACACTAACAGGTATTTATGAGCTTAAATAGAAATATCCCAAAGAAATTCATTATATTATAGTGATACTTGGCAATCCTAAATGATCCTCACTGTGGTACAGAACATGAAATAGAGCCTTGACAAGGGTCTTACATGACGCATGGCAGAATTATCAGACAATGTAAATGCACTTTAAGTGGATTACATCCATATAACAAAATCTTCACAACAGGTTTAGCTGCCTAGCAACCTACACAATAGATAGTTGGATAAAACGGATTACAAGCCATTGATTAGCCCCAGACAAATATACATCCGACCAGCCAGTCAAGTTAATTTTCACTCTAAATCACAAATGACACATCTTGGCCCTCTGGCCAATAATTACAAGAGAATCTTAGACTGCTGTCTGTACAGATTGGTGACTGGAAAGTTGTTATAGCATAGTTTGTCAATGAGATCTGAATATAACTGCAACTCCAGAGACGTTTTTCCTAGGAGAAAATAATCCATCTCATAATGAGATGAACACGCTCATTTGGGATTAACGTAATTTGAAGTGCTATGAGGTGTCTACATGGTATCCATTTTATCCTACATTTATTAACATTGCCACTTTTGAGAAACTGTTTTGGCCCTACCGTCTTGCCACTGTCCATCAGTCTCTCTTCATGGAAAAGAATCAACACCTATTTTTTGTCAGAACTTTTTCTACATACAGTTTTTGTATACAGTTTGCTGTGTTTTATATATTTGTAAATTGTCCAAGAATCTATCTACTAAATATACATTTTTCTGCGTAGGTAAATTATACAAAAATTGTTTAGAAAATGGAATTGGTGTGTATGATACTCCCCCATATAAGTTATTCTAATGTAAATTTGCAAGGTGTAAATTGCTCTTTTAAAAAATCTAGTATAACTTTCAGAAATATTCTGTGCCTCATAAACAAATGAATATACTTTTTTCGATTCTGTAGAGTCCTTGATGCTTTCTGAGCTTGGTTGTTTTCTTGCAGACATTTCATTATCTGATTCTGTTTATATATAAACAATAAAACAGTAAACCACATCCTAATCAAGGAATTACTGAGAAGAAAACATCACTCCCATCAACACTGACAAGGCAAGCCACTGAATATAAACAGAGCAAATTCCACTCCCTTTTAGAATTGAAGATGTTACCTAGTCGGGTAATGAAATGTCTGCAAGAAAACAAGCAAGCTCAGACAACATCGGAGATCATATTGTTCAAACCTGAATTACAAATATTCTCTTTTCAGGTCAATGTTATGAATAGATTTTGTGGCAGAATTCATATGTGTGGATTATTTAGTTTCTTGGTTACAAACCAGGATTTAAAATTTTTCCAGAATGCCCAATAAATTATTTTGACATTTTTGTTAGAAAGTCTGTGACACTCACTGACTTTCGTGGAAAAAAGTAATTTTGAACAAAGTTTTCCAAATATTCTGTTTGAGGTATTTAGATGATGCTCATTCTCTTCCAAATTCTCCAAGATGGACATATCTCTGGAGCCAGTGACAAAAGAATATTTGCTGACGATACCACTTACAAAGAAACAACAAATAGAAAATTAAATACACTTTTTGTTACAATTGCTGTGGTGAACCCACTGTCCCTTTTTCTGTTCCTCATGGACAAGACTGAGAATTTTGAAAAGCTCTGGAAAACACATTGCCCTGACATAGAGAATTTTGACCTGGCAAATTGGTTTATTGGACTGAGAATGAGAGCTGTGCTCATTAAGAAATTATTTGTAAAATAAGCAAATGTTAACATTCCTGTTGAAAGATACAATAAATATTAGGGGTGGGGCAATAATGGAGCTTGTCACTCTTCCAGAATGAATGGCGTAATTGAAGTGCTGATGGTCACTCAGCCTTTGGAGAAGGAGAGAGAAATGCTAATGTAAATATGATATCCCTAATAGGGATTCAAATATGCTTATGAGAAGTTCCCTTGGCACTCACTAAACCCCCAGCCTATTTCATTTTTTTCTTAGATTACTTTGACTTGAATAAAGTGTCATATGCTAGAACCATCTGTTTCTCCAGGAATCTCCTTCCAGTTTAATATAGGCCTCATAGGAATGTTTAGGACAGGGGTAGGGAACTATGGCCCCTTTATGAATTGTGGACTTCAACTTCCAGAATTCCTGAGCCAGTATGGATTCCTCACCCCTGGTTTTTCAAATAATGAAAATGCCCCTGTGGTTTGATCAAAAATGTGCTCTCCTGGCTAGAAAAAATGCAGAGACGACGTACAATTGGATTATAATCTCCTTGTGCTTAAAAACAAACAAACAAACAAAAAAAAAACTAGGCAGAATGAATTTTTTTCAGTTTAACCACCATGCAGCAGTCATTTTCTTGGAGAACTCAGGACATGCTCCCAATAGGTCAAATATGCCCCCAGGCTCCAAATGTATAAGGTAAAGGTAAAGGTTCCCCTCACACATATGTGCTAGTCATTCCTGACCCTAGGGGGCGGTGCTCATATCCATTTCAAAGCCAAAGAATCAGCACTGTTCGAAGACGTCTCCTTGGTCATGTAGCCAGCATGACTAAATGCTGAAGGCACACGAAACACTATTACCTTTCCACCAAAGGTGGTCCCTATTTTTCTACTTGCATTTTTAATGTGCTTTCGGACTGCTAGGTTGGCAGAAGCTGGGACAAGTAATGGGAGCTCACTGCGTTATGCGGCGTTAAGGATTCGAACCGCCGAACTGCTGACCTTTCTGATCGACAAGTTCAGCATCTTAGCCACTGAGCTAAATGTATCTCAATGTATCCAAATGGATACTGATGCAGAAAAACATTTCTCCTAATAGTTTATAGTTGCCATCTTTCTTTCCTACCAAAATTCCAGAAGTTAAGTCAGCTTGGACACTGAGAAAAACATTAATGTACATTCCAATGCAACTTTTGTTATTTCACCCACAATACAATAAAAGGACCAAGTGCACTGTGAATACATAAAAATGATAGCTGGAAGCTATGGTACCTGGTAGAAGAAAACCAAAAATGTTTTGACAACCTATTATTTTGTTTGTTTCTTTTAGTGTGTGTGTGTGTGTGTGTGTGTGTGTGTGTGTGTGTCCTGGGTACTCTGAGCTTGGTTGTTTTCTTGTAGACATTTCATTAACCAAACCAAGTAACATCATCACTTTGTTTTAATTAGAGAGTGTTTAAAGGAAGCTTCTGCACTAATCCTTGAAATTTTGGTCTATTGCTTTTGCCTAGAATGCCAGATACCAATGTTGGTATTGACCCCTATTTTTATTTTTTATGACTAATTTTATTTTTAAAAAAATTACAATAGTACCAATAAAAAAACTAATACAAACTTTAAAAAAGAGTAAAAGGAAACATGGAGGGTACAGAAAAGAAAAGGAGGAAAAATAAAAAGTAAAGGAAAAGAAAATATAAAAAGAAATGACTTTCCCCTTAATCACAACATATAAATAATTTTAGTAATGTCTCCTAAAATACAGCAAATGATCTGTTCTTGCCATATCCCATCTCTTAATGTATAAACAAATCCTTAAAGCCTCGTCATTTCAGTCCCGGTGTCAGCAGAAGTCCTTTAAAGGTACCAGAGACAACAACAGCTTTTTGTGGAACTGTCTTCAACCTGCCATTTTTGCTCTGCAAGAGCATTTTTATTAGCTACTGTTAGTGCATCGTGGACATATTAAGGCCCCTAACCCATCTCCCACTTCTGGGACTTCCTTCTAATCTCACGGCTGAAATCAGCACCACTGTTGTCTATAATTCTGAACAGAAAAAAAACAACACCCTACAGTCTGGAACCTGCAGCTAGATTAATATTGTTAAAGGAAATGCACTATGAAATGTTATTAAAAATATAAGGGAATAAAAACAATTCCATTCTTCAGTTTAAAAAAAGGTGGCCGGTCTCCTTAGCATTATTAGCCTGAGACCTTCTAAACCAACTCTACCCCTGGTTTTTATTGTGTATTATAATAGTTAGGACTGTGATTTGGAACGCTTCCAATTCAAACCGGACCACCAATCATTCTTTCACTAGACAATCAAAGCAGAGGTGGCAGTCAGCAGGTTCTGACCTGTTCTGGAGAACCGGTAGCGGATAGTTTATGTAGTTCGGAGAACCGCTAAATACCACCTCTGACTGGCCCCACCCCCATCTTTTCTCTGCCTCCCAAGTTCCAGCTGATCTGGAAGAAATGGGGATTTTGCATTAACTTTCCCCTGGAGTGGGGTGGGAATGGAGATTTTATAGTATCCTTCCCCTGCCCTGCCCATCAAGCTACGCCCATCAAGCTATGCCACGCCCACCAAGCCATGGCCACAGAACCAGTAGTAAAAATTTTTGAATCCCACCACTGAACCAAACCACAATATTCCAAAACTGTAGATATTGTAGAATATTGATCTGCCTTACAAGACTGTAGTTCATATATGTGAAGTATTAGAAAGACTCATGCAGCTACATAAACTACTAAGTATTATACTTTTCTGAGGAATATTATTGCACCTACTACAAATGAGATATGCAGATTTCAAAATCTGAAAGGCAGATTTCGAACATTCTGATTAAGGAATTCTTTCCACAATAAAGAAACTTCACTATGCTTGGCACAGCGCTCAATTCCATACATGTTCCTGTGACATTCTTTTGCCTGCAGTTAAAAAAAAAGCATTTCACACCAAAAATTTAGAAGGAAATCTAAAATGAAGGACATAACAGAAATCCAGAAATTGCAGCTATTTTCCAGGCATTGACACTTGGGAATTAGATAAAAATCAATTTAACTGTTTATATTACTATTATTATTTTAATCTGGAAACTTTTAAAACCTATTCTAATGAATCTTTATAGAAATAAAATGTGTAAATTCACATTTGTATTCCCACATCTTTATCAAACCTCTTAATACTCTTTTCTCCAAATTTGCCCAGCCCTAAAATGATAGCGGGCAATTCATGGTCTCCCGCTAATCTGCCCAAGCACATCCAAAATATAGCAAAATGTTATGGCAACAAGTTTGATTTTTTTAAAAAAGCCATTTTATCAAACACATAACCAGTCATAAAAACCTACAACACATTGTAAAATTAGAGGTGGGGGGAGAACTAAATAATTTCAATCCCACCCACTTGGTGGACACAATCCTGTTGTGGCCCTCTGTGTCAAAATGTTGTTTTTTAAAGGCAGGACTTCAGCCAGGTTTAAAAGTATCACATTTTTTTCAAATACAAGAGTTTTCAGATCCTTAATATTAGACCCATGTCACCTGAAATTTCCTAGAAGCAGAACTCTCAAATTTACACTCAAGATAAAGCAGGTTGGAATGCTTGCATTTCGATTGCACCAGGGCTTTAAACTGACAGTTTGCCTGCCCATATCATAAAAATCGCAAACTTTGTTTATTCTGAGAATTTAGAAGTTTAATTTGCTTACAATGCCATACTTATCAATATTTCTATGAAGTTATATAACAATTTAAAAAGGAGAAACAGAATAGAACTGTCAAAAAATTCTCGTTTTTACATCTTTAGTGCCACCTTCTGGCATTTCAGATGCAATACAATATATTTATTTTGATATTAAAATCTGTTAGAAGTTCATTTTTAAAGGAGTTTACAGTACAGAATTAGGTGGTAGATTGTGGAATCACTGAAATGGTTTTATAAATATGGTTTAGAAAATGAGTTTTTAATATCTATGTGGAGGAAAACCCAACAAAGAAAATAAGTTGTACTTAAATTTCAAAAAACAGACAAATGAAAGCAACTTTAGCAAAAAAAAAAAAAAAAAACAATTTTGGAGAACCTTAGGCATCAACCCCACCTGGGAACAGATGAATTGGTCCTCCACCAGTCCATATTGCCATCAAATGTGAGACAGACACTCAAGATTCAGGCAAGATACACGAAACCTACCATTCGGTTCCATTGCAATTCTCCGTTTAAAATGAGAATGCAACTTTGCGTTTAATTATGTATTTCAAAGATATCATTTAAAATATTTTCATTTCATAACTTATCTTTCCAGACATCTAACCCAGCTCTTCCTAACATATTTTGACAACTGCAAATGTTAAGGCATAATTAAATTATTAATACAATACAATACAATACAATACAATACAATACAATACAATACAATAATCATCTTTGTTGCTCTTCTCTGCACTCTTTCTAGAGTCTCCACATCTTTTCTACATTGTGGCGACCAAAACTGAATGTAGTATTCCAAGTGTGGCCTTACCAAGTCATTATAAAGTGGTATTAACACTTCATGTGATCTTGATTCTATTCTTCTGTTTATGTAGCCTAGAACTGTGTTGGCTTTTTTGGCAGCTGCTGCACACTGCTAGCTCATATTTAAATGGTTGCCGACTAGGACTCCAAGATCCTTCTCACAGTTACTACTATTGAGCAAGATAGCACCTATATTATACCTGTGCATTTTGTTTTTCTTGCCTAAATGTAGAACCTTACTCTTCTCACCATTGAATTTCATTCTATTAGATAGTGCCCAGTGTTTAAGTTTGTCAAGATCCTTCTGTATCTTAAGTCTACCTTCTGGAGTGTTGGCTATTCCTGCCAGCTTGGTGTCATCTGCAAATTTGATGAGTTCCCCATTTATTCCCTCATCCAAATCATTGATGAAGATGTTGACGAGTATTGGGCCTAAAACAGAGCCTTGGGATACTCCACTGCATATTTCCCTCCATGTAGGTGCAGTTCCATTGAGGAATACATGTTGAGTGCAGTTGGTCAGCCAGTTATGAATCCATCTGGTGGTGATGCTGTCCAACCCACATTCTTCTACTTTATCTAGTAGTAGGTTATGGTCTACCTTATCAAATACCTTACTGTGTGACCATCCAGGCGGCAAGTATCATCCAGTTCACAGGAGACTTTAAATCCCTTGACAGATCAGTAGTTAGGTATGGGATAGATTGAGATAGCTTACCTTGGTCTGGAAGCAGCAGTAGAGCTGTGTTAAATACGGATGCTTTCGTGCTAATGCCAGAATCCGTTTTTCTGTCATTGTACAGTCCACATCATCATCTTGAAGAATGACATCTTTCTTTAAGACTTTCACAGCATATACTTCATCTTTACCTTTGAGTTCCGCTAGCATGACCTAGGATCAAGGACAACATCTCATTTATAAAATACACTGCATACTTGTTACACTAATAACAACTGGGGCAAAATGAACCATCACAAGCACCTTGAAGCAAAATATTTTGAAAAGGCCCTATGTACAGTACAACATCTCTCTGCTTGTCCAAATACAGACACATCTGTACATATCCCTTAACAGTTCAAGATATAGTTTGAACTCAGTATAAAAAGGTAAGCAGTGTCATCTCCAATGTAAAAATCAGCTTTTCATGAAAGATAGAGCCAAATTCAGTACTCATCATAAAGTTTAGTATCCGTGTGAACAAGTAGATCCATTTATTCTCAGGATAACTTTATAATTGAAGATATGCAGAAATTCTTGTGTTTGATGAACTATGAAGAAAGTTTTGCACATGTTCCAACAACTTATGTACAGCTTCTATAGATGAGAGTATATTTGTAATCAACTGCAATATGCCCATTCATACACTTAGAGTAGATTTCTATTGCTATTAATGCATAATTCTTGAATAACTAAATAAGAGTACTCCACAAGCCTAATTTTGAGCAACTGTAAGGGGAAATGACATCTGTCTACCTACCTACCTGTCTGTCTCTATCTGTCTATCTCTTTAGTGGCTACTTCTTATAAGCCAGCAGGGAAAGGATATAGGGGTACGCGTATAAATATTTGTAATTCAGGATCTCTGGCACTAATTAAAAAGCCAAGGATAGACACAATGATTCTACTTTGAACCTGACTGATAAATTTCTGGTTTCAGTTCCATTAGATGTCCCTACCCAAGTAAATCAAGGCTTATAAGATTTTGCAAGTAAACCAGATAGCAACCCCGCTCTACCAAGTCTTACAAACTGTAGCCACAACTTTAGGCCCTTTGTCAACATGGTTCAACATTCACTTTCCCTCTACTATAACAAGTCTTTCTGCTTCTGGCTACATGGTCCTTATCCACTTGTTCATGAACTAATGCTAGAATGAATAGAGCATGATGTGAATTTCCTCCTCAGTAAATTTCAGTCAAATAGTTTGCATATTTTTTGCACCACAAAACTCAGTCTCTGAATGCAATTTTAACTGGAATAATCAAACTAGGTATTAGCTAGATAAACTGAATAGACCATTGTAGAGTTTTGCAAAGTCATTGTGTGATGATTTCACAAATAGTCCAGTAGTTGATCTAAGTCCCACAGCTCACATCAACACAAAGCAATTGCAAATAAATGTATTGAACATGCATAAATAGTGTTCTTTAATTAATTAAGTATTTAAAATATATCACAATTTAGTAACAAATGAGATCACAAAAGACATTGAAAGGCATATAAATTAGCCTTTACATTTATACTTCACAATACAGATGATGATGTCATCAGAACCAATGTAC
Source organism: Thamnophis elegans (assembly GCF_009769535.1). Taxonomy (NCBI): domain Eukaryota; kingdom Metazoa; phylum Chordata; class Lepidosauria; order Squamata; family Natricidae; genus Thamnophis; species Thamnophis elegans. The sequence goes on along the minus strand of NC_045544.1, from coordinate 97,007,422 downwards.
ATTCAATATGGACATAGTTTTTGCTGCAGATGAGAGCCAGGTTCAAGATTTAGCAAAATTATACACCTACCAAGAGCCTACGGATTAGAACAGTCTATAATCAAGTGATTCCTCTTTACCATAGCAACTTGCTTATTCACTCAGGCATGATAGCTAGTGGTATGAAGGGACATTGTAGTGAGAGGGGGTGGGCGAGGGGGGGGGAGGGAGGTGGGAGGGAAAGAGAGAGAGAAAACAGTGGATTGGAAAAAGCTGCTTGGTCTAGTACTGCAACCATAGCTTTATATCTGGACAATGCTGCATCCATGTTTTTTACATATATACATTATATATACATCCATATATAATTTTACCCTAAAGAACATTGCAGCATTGTCCAGATATACCAATGATTGCAGTACAGTACTAGAACAAGCCGCTTTCTCCAATCCACTGTTTTCTGTTTGACTAGAAATACCATACTTCCTAAACAGCAGTTGCAGGGAAGCCTCCAAGTTGCAGATAGAAACATATAAAGGAAGTGAACCTGGGGAATGTTCAAAGAATGTACCCTCACACAAGAGAGGGAATCATGGCAAAGTTGGATCTCTTTATTTTTAATAACACAGGTCTTCTTGAGTAAATATATTGGCCCCAATGATGATATTTGGCATATGTCTATGACCTTTAGAATTGTAGATATCTCTGATTACCTTGCAAAGAGCTGAAGAAGCCAACAATGGCTCTATAATTATAGAAAATGAGATTTGTCATTATTTTTTTCACTATTTTGTAACCACTTTATTGGGTTTAGTGATTGGAGCCAGAACAAATGCAGTCTAATATCTACATGCCATGTTAAGTGTGCATAGCTGGCAAACAGAAAATATAAGCACAAAATTATTTGATTTGCAGGATCAGAAAAAGCAAAACAGGAAACATCTACACAGTGAAGAAATGTCAATCACCTGACAGAACACTTTTTACAGTCAGACTCCTTGACAAACATAATTTAGCACTTCAATAAGTAGATATGTATTCAACTCACAGTATAATATTGACATTAAAAAAATCAGACTTTGAAATGAGAAATATTTCTGCCACAGGACTTGTAGAAATTCACAGTTATACACTCTTGCTATAGTTCTTTTCTGTACATATATTGCAACATATTCTTTTATAAGAACAATAAAGCACCAGATTGTCATGTGTAAAGGACATGTGACCAGAATGTAGAGCCTGGTCTTCTGCAACTACAACTACAACATCAACTTTTTGTCAAATTACTCTCCTGAAGATATATTGGCTTATGATTTTATGTAAGGTCAGAAATTCTGGAATGTCTTCATGCCTAGAAGGCATCCGTTGAAAAAGAGTTGCCAATATTATCCATTGATTCAAACTAGCTCACAAGGCAGCAGCATCTGAAGGAGACTGAAGTCAAGATGATCTCACAAGAATCCATTGTACCTACCAGCTTAGATCTGACACCACTTAATGGGTCAGCAAGTTTATCTGTGCCCAAAGTATATTTGCACTGTATAGGTGGGATGGGAACATTTAACAAGCAGTGTCATAAAGGACTAGAGAAACCAAAGTCAAATTGCAATTTATTTGTAAGATTCATACAATGGCAGAGATAATTCTCCTGGTGAGGAAGACTACATGACTTTACAAATGACTCCTGAAGGTACTTCCCGATCCCAAAATCATGGAAACAAATATCACCAGTTGCAGGCTGAGATACAGAATGCTATGAATTTCCTACAATCTTTCAGGCATGCATTTAGCATTTCTTGCCATCCTATTGGATTTTTCCTTCCTTCCATTCATTTTTTTCTTTTCTATTTTTAAAAGTATTTATATTTAAATCTCTAGATTAATGGGCAATATACTTTAAGGGCAAAAAGAAAAAATAAGGAAAAAATAATGCAGGAATAAAAAACCAAAACATAATTTAAAGCTAATGAAGTATAGCAATGAATGAGCTGCCTAAGACTTGTGGAATAAAATGGATTTAACTGATTTTAGAATGTCAGCAAAGTTGAGGCCGCGTGTACCTCTGGGAGGAGAAGGTTCTGAAGGATGTGGACCACCACAAAGTTTGTCTTATCCTCATTTAATGTATTTCACTGGAGAATTTGGGAGGGGGGGGGTTAACAGCCTTTCTCTAAATGAACAAACTGGACAAGCCAATCCAATAATGATAACATGATGCAGTATATATTTTGAGAGAATTGGGGGCCGGGGGGGTTCTGTTAAGATACAGCCTGTTGTGCCTTAAAATGACTTCTACTGTACTGCCTTAGAATGGATTCTACTGTACAGAGCTGTGTTGTTGCCATGGTAACAGCTTCACAGTACTCCACAAGGGGGCTCCCTCTGGTAAGGGGGAAAATCCAACATTAGAAATTGCGGTGACGTTCATAGAAGGAGAGTTGGGATAAATAAATACCTGTGCAGTGCAGGTTTATTAGCTAGTAATTTATCTAATTTAGTTTGGTCTCCTGCTCACTGCTTTTTATAAAGTCTTTTTATGTGGCTCTTTCTTAATATGCTATTCTAATACTGCTTTTGGCAAAACAAAAGTTGTATACCTTGGCCATAATTTCATGTGACAAAGAATGTATTTCTATAGGCACCATAAATGTAATGGTAAATGAGAAAGACGTAGAGAGGCAGGATGAAGAGATGCTGCCTGAAAAACAGAGACCCCATAGCCTACAGCAGGATGATAGATGAAGAAAGAGGCTAAGAAGGGACCCTTCCAATCTTCTCAAGCTGTAAAGGAGATGGTAGGATATCTCTAGCTTGAGACTTGCAATATTCTGTTAATGTACTCTTACAGTTAAGTAAGATTAGATCATCTGTTCATGTTTCCTGTTTAGTCTACCTGAGAAGCCTGTAATATTTTCAGCTTAGGAATTATGATAAGGCAAGTGACCAAAAAAGAATCAAGTAGCATTTGGAGGCTGCTCACCTTTCCAAAGCTGCCTTTTCCTAATACTTTGATGAAGTTGAATTCCTCCAGGCCCATTCGCTTTGTCTGAGCTTTGACATCACTATTTTCCCCATTCTCCCCCGGTGTATTAAGTTGGCTATCAGTTGAGCTTGTTGCTGCTCCCCTATGTTCTTCTCCCCGATTGTCAAATGATAACGCTTTCCTGATGTTATTTTCAAGCTCTTTGATTTCTGTGTGAAGACAAAAAAAAAAAGTATTGACCCGCAAAATATTTTGCAAAAACCTCTGCAGGATTTAATATTAATTTTGGAGACAGATGAATTATATCAGGTGCTTTTGGAGTCATAAAGAATGAGAGGTTATGGTTCCCAATTTTACTTTCCTGACTGAATTTAAACTGGTCTAGGGGCAGAAAACAAAGGAATCTTGTGGGAAAATGTATGCCTTAAGCAGAGAGCAGCCTATCAGATTTTGGCTCTGCTCCAGAATTCCTTTGGGAGGTTCAGAGCCCTTAAAGCAGTGGTTCCCAAACTTGGCAACTTTAAGACTTGTGGACTTCAACTTCCAGAATTCTCCAGCCAGCAGAGCTCTTAAAGTCTTAAAGTTGCCAAGTTTGGGAACCACTGCCTTAAAGGGTTCCCTGACATAGCACACTGGAGCATTGTGACATAGAATTAGGTTGTTTTGTCATTTTAAGGCAGCAGTGATAAACTGAGGCTCCAGGGCTACCTGTACCTCTAAAATGTCTTCTGACTATTATTGTTGACAACTGGTGGTGTAATTTTCTGCCATTTTGAAATTTAATTGCAAATAAACTCTAAACGCATCATAAAAAAGAAGAATTCGTTGTGTGACAACTATTTGTCTCTTGACCCCACTCATTGTGGACACACAAAAGACATTGCCAACCATGGCGTTTTCTTGTTTGGGATTATTAATTATTAGATCCCAATAATTGATGCTTTAATTATTGGGGTGTTTTAAAAAACAGTTACAGTGTTGGGTCCAGACAAGATTTTAAGGCTTTGGGGAATCTCATCAGCATGGGAGCTATACAACACTTACATCATTCCAGGCGCTGCTACAAGAAAAGTATGCTTCCTGGATCCCCCCAAAAATGACACTGCTTAATTGAGGGGATATGAAATATGCCCACTCTGCCAGATCATAGTGGGCAGGCAGAAATCACAGAAGACAAATAGTCCTGAAAATAGCTAGACACTATACCAGATAGGGCTTCACAGGTGATAACCAGGACCTTGAATTACACCCGGCAGCACAATGGGGATCGTATAGCTCAAGAAGAAGAGATCAGTGTGCTGAGACAAGGCAATCACTGCTTGCACACTATGTTCTGGACCAATTGAAGCTTTCAGGGGAGGATGGGGGGTCTTCAAGAACACCCCATGTATTCTGCACTGCAACAGCCACACTGTGAAGTGACAAGGGCATGTGTGACTATCTGAAAGCTAACTGATTCAAATTATGATATTGTTTAGAGGTTGAATGTTCTGTTAAATTAGAACTGGTGGAACCACATTTTAAATGACATAGGTTAGTCAAAATGTTAAGGTAAGTGCAGTTTATTTATTAGGAGAAAATATATGTTGATGAACCTTGATCACATGGGGAAGTTGGCGCTGACTTTGATCTGTCATCTTCTCCTGGTGAGGATCCAGGAACTGGCGGTTGAGATTCTGCACCTGGAACAAGCTAAGAATAATCCAACAAAAGAGACACTTAATCACAGTGATGTGCTTTTCTGACATGGCATTTATGAGACACTAAAGATGTAACTTCACATAACAATGTTTTTCTGCAAAAGGAGAAAGGCAACTGAAAATACATTTTACCTTTAATCAAAGTTTAAATCTGGAGTTTCTTTAAATCGTATCGAGCCTTTAAAACCCTTTAAAAGTCTTTTTAAAATGCTCCAACACTGCAAGTTTTCAAGAAGAGATTGGACAACCATTTGCCTGAAATGGCATAGGGTTTCCTGCCTAAGCAGGGGGTGGACTAGAAGGCCTCCAAGGTCCCTTCCTATTCTATATTCTATTCTTTTCTATTCTATTCTCTTTTCTACTCTACTCTACTCTATTCTATTCTATTCTCTTTTCTACTCTACTCTACTTTACTCTATTCTAAGTTTGTGAAATAAGATTCTAATAAAATCTTCATGGATTTAATCCATTGTAATATGCTTCTAGAAAAATATTGATGACATATGAAAATGTGCAAGACTAAAAGCTGAGTGGGTTTTAGATTATATTCACCAAAGCCTAAGGATGCTTGATTTTAACAATTTTTGTAGGCACATGAGCCAAAAGAACGATACAGTTTCATGCTAAGATTTAAACATATACAGCTTCATCAGAAATCATTGCTGAGCCCAAAGTACCCAACAGCAATGCAAGACTACCTCTAACCACTAAGAAATCTGTGCTGGTTTCTTGTATGGAGGCTCTCTGTATCTAAGATATCGAGATCCACTTGGAAATGCTCAGTGTTCCATATACAAAAGATGTGAGAATTATGAAGATCAATAAATATATTTTTCTGTCTCAGTGGGTGACTCCCCCTTCATGGAGGACTGGTTAGCAGCAATCGTGAGTTTATTCTGTAAGGCTAAAGAGAATTCTTCCACAGGACTTTTCAATTATGATGTTGTGTTGCTATGATTGGTTGGCACCATCTATGGTTATAATTTTTCTGTTTTTATTATTTTATGCCAGTGATGGCGAACCTTTTTTGGCTCCCGTGCCAAAAGCGGGGGGAGCGCAGGGGGATTGTGCGTGGGCATGCCACACCTATAATGCTATGCACGTGACACCCATAATCCATGTGCACATGATCAGCCCCCCCCCCTCCCCCGCATTTGGCACAATTATTTTTGTCCTTCAAAGGTTCCAGAGGCTTTCTTGGATGCTGGGGAGGGCAAAAACAGCCTCCCCTGCCCCCCACACTCCGAGGCCTCAGGAGCTTCCATTCAGGCTCTGGAGGGTGAAAAACAGACCTACAGATAAATTGGAAGTCCCAGTTTGCTCATAGGGCCAGTTTTTGCCCTCCGGAGCCTTCAGGGAAGCCTCCTGAAGGCTCTGGGGCGAAAAACGGCCTCAAAAGAAGGTTGAAGTCAGCTGGCCAGCACGTGCATGTGCTCTGGTCAGCTGACAGGGCAACGCTTCATGTGCCCAAGGAAATGGCTCCGCGGGCCACCTGTGGCACTTGTGCCATAGGTTTGCCATCACAGTTCTATGCTGTTCTTTGATCCACCATTTTATTTCTATGACTGTTTTGTTTCTTGTTGGAAGTGACTGTGAGTTGCTCTGTGTTTGCTAGTATTAAGTTAATTAAATAAATTTATATAGGACAGGCCGACAATATTCTGTGAAAAAGCAGCACATGCTATTTCTGCTTCACTATTGAAGTCAGTAAAGCAACTGCAGAAAGCAATGTTTAGACACCTACCTGGGAGAAAGCCATACTGTCCACAATAGGATTTACATATTAGTGTACACAAATTGTATGGACCATGTATGTATCGCTGGGTATAATTATTGCATTCTCCGTATGTACAGTATACTTTCTAACTGATGTGTGTTTGTGTAGAAGGTTTTGCAAATATCTACTGAATTGTTTCAGAAGAATGTTATTTCACTATGTTTCCATTTGACATCATTGTAATAGCATAGAGGGCAGAGTTTTTCAACTAGATAAGAATATTTACATTTAAGAGTATTTACATTCATGTGTGTTCCCAGAAAAGGACTTCAAAGCAGTGGCTGTGATGTTTATGTGGCTTCCTGACAAGAAATGTTCTTTCTAACAATTGAAAAAAGAATACAACCATCTGTGATTTCATTGCTACTAAGGTCACATCAGTCTAAGGGACAAATTGCTAATAATTGTCCCTTAATAAGTTTCATATGCATGATGCAACTTCAGGTTTTGATTATAATTTAATTAATTACAGAAGGCAGCAGAAATTAGGGGACTGGAAATTTATATCTTTTCTTCCAGAATGCAGAGCCCTTCTCACTCAAAAGTCAGATCCCTAATGATCTGATTTATGATAGCCATAATTTCATTTCTATTGGATTACTACTTCGTGGTCTGGAATCTTGTAAGGAAAATTGTTCTCAGCTAGCAAGAGAAGAGAACCGTGCCTTCCCATTCCAGTTATGCTGCAAACATCCACCCTTAATATTTTTTCATCAGAAGTAAGGGGCTTTTTAAGTCTGATGTCACGTACATTTCCAGAGTAGCATCTAATTTATCCTTTAGCCCCATTAGTCTTCCATCTCTTCAAAGATAACAAAAAGTTAATCTGATATTGTAATTCTAAAGCGGGGTATTTACCTGGGCCATGTAATTTAACAGAAAGGAAAAATAAATGTGTGGACAGTAATTCATCTTCTTTAATTAAAATAGCTAAAAGTATTTATTCTAATCTACAACATGCCACTCAAAAGGCTAAACTGAAACAAGTTATATATCCTGGTTGATGGTAAGGAAGTTGTACGAGAAATGCAAATTCATGGATTTCAAGCACAATGTCAAGCTTTCTTATTCATAGGTAACATGTTTTAGTTACTATGTCAAGAAAAAAGTTAGATTTCCTACCCAAAATGCAACAGTCTAAATCTAATTTGTTTCGGTGATAATTATTTAAGCAAGAAACAATTATACTGTGTATCCCCGAAAATAAGATAGGGTCTTATTTTCTTTTTACCCACAAAATATGGCTTCGGCCTTATTATGAGGGGAGGGTTTATTGTTTTGGGGTTGCCGGGTGGCTGCTCTCTTGTGAGCGGGCTCCCAAAGAGCTGGACACAGCCTCATGGGCGAATGGTTGTGTTACGCTGTCGCAGAAGCACAACACAACAGCCATGAAGTGACCACGTTCACGAGCAGCCACCCAGCAAACCCCCTTTCCAGCCAGGCACAGCCTTTCCAGCCGGGCACAGCCGAGGCCGTTATGGACTGGATGAGGGCTAACAAGCTTGTACTCAACCTGGAGAAGACCGAGTGGCTGTTGTGTTTTCCTCCCAATAATTCGATCAGTGTTCCATCGCTCAGGCTGGGGGGTCAAATTTTATACCCCTCAGAGAGGGTTCGCAACTTGGGAGTCCTCCTGGATCCACAGCTGACTTTCGACCATCATCTGACGGCTGTGACCAGGGGGGCATTTGCCCAGGTTCGCCTGGTACGCCAGTTGCGACCCTACCTGAATCGGGAGGCCCTCACAACAGTCACCCGGGCCCTTGTGACCTCTAGGCTGGAATACTGCAATGTGCTCTACATGGGGCTGCCCTTGAAGAGCATCCGGCGAGTTCAGCTAGTCCAGAACGCGGCCGCGCGAGTGATTGTGGGTGCACCTCGGTTCGCCCACATAACACCTATCCTCCGCGAGCTGTGCTGGCTACCTGTTGATCTCCGGGTGCGCTTCAAGGTGCTACTTGTCACTCATAAAGCCCTCCATGGTAGTGGATCTGCGTACTTGAGAGACCACCTCCTGCCAATCACCTCCCTGCGACCAATTAGATCTCATAGATTAGGCCTCCTCCGAGTTCCATCTGCCAGTCAGTGTCGACTGGCAACTACACGGAGGAGAGCCTTTTCAGTAGTAGCTCCGACCCTTTGGAACGATCTCCCCGTGGAGATTCGTACCCTCACCACCGTCCAGACCTTCCGCACAGCCCTTAAGACCTGGCTAGCCCGTCAGGCCTGGGGATAAAGATAATCTGTCCCCACCCGAATGATGAACGAATGTTGTTTACTATTTTACTTTTATGTACTGTTTTGTGTTTATTGTCTATACCCTCCCTTCCCCATTTTATGTAAGCCGCCCTGAGTCCCCTTAGGGAAAAGGGCGGCCTATAAATTCTAATAAAATCAAATAAAAAAAATCATTTACTGACCTAGGGGTATCGCCAAGTCACGTGAGCGCCTGCTTGCCGCCACCCAGCTCCCGTGGCTTGGCGCCTTCAAAATGTCAGTGAAAGGCGCTCTGCACAGTTGGAGGGGGTTGCGCGAGTGGCTGTTCTGCTCCCACTCATGCGTCTCCCAGCCTCACAATGCCCTGGCCCAGCTCTCCCCACAGAGGCAGAGTACCTTCGCTGCTGCCACCACCACATGGCTTTTTCGGCAGCTTCCAAATTGAGTCTTCCAGCAGTGGCCCCTCTGGGCTTACGCTCTATGGTTGTATGCTCGGCTGGCAGCTGGCCCACAACCATAGAGCGTATGTCCAGAGCAGCCACTGCTAGAAGACTTGGTTTGGAAGCCGCTGAAAAAGCGATGCGGCGGTGGTGGCAGCGGAGGTACTCTGTCTCTGTGGGGAGAGCTGGGCCAGGGCATCGTGAGGCTGGGAGGCACACGAGCGGGAGTGGAACAGCCACTCGTGCAACCTCCCTCTCCAGCCATGCAGAGCACCTTTCACTGGCATTTCAAAGGCACTAAGCCACGGGAGCTGGGCGGCGGCAAACAGGCGCTCACATGGTTTGGTGATACCCCTAGGTCAGTGAATGACACTATGCCCAGCTGGAAAGGGAGTTTGCCGGGTGGCTGCTCATGAGCATGATCATTTCATGGCTGTTGAGTTGTGCTGCTATGACAGTGCAACACAGCCATTCGCCAATGAGGCTGTTCCCAGCTCTTTGGGAGCCCGCTCTCAAGAGAGCAGTTGCCCAGCAACCCCCCTCTTCAGCTGGGCACAGCGCTGCTCACCAACCTAGCAGTATCCCAAAGGCACCAAGCAATGCAATCACCTTTGCCTCTCTCCTGGTTCCCGTGGCTTGGCACCTTTGGGATACCGCTAGGTTGGTGAGCAGTGTTCTGTCTGGCTGGAGGTGGGGGGTTGTCCAGGGGGATTATTTGTGGGGGAGGGCTTATAATTTTGCCCACCAGAAAAATGTGGCATGGCCTTATTATCAGGACATGTTGTATTTTCGAGGAAACACGGTAGTACATGTTATAAGTTAGGCAGGTTTAGCTGTAGCAAAAGTCATCTGCAAATTAGGAACTCAGCAATGATTAAAAACACTCTTGTCCAACTTTTTATTGTCCAGATACATTATAGACAGATTATAGCTCTGTAATTTAGACATCACCAAGTTAAGGAAGGTTATTTTAAATACTTATCTTGACTTACGACAGCATGATCTACCATTCCACTTTATTGGCTGCTATTTTGTACAGGAAGGGAGTAAGCCAACATTTTCAGTACCAGAATAAATATTTGGCATGGGTGAAATATTTCCAGGTCATTGCTAGTTTTGCACATTTTATCCAGACAACACAGAATCATTGTACCGTCGTGCTTTTTACATTAATTTGCACATTCCTCTCCATAAATGTCTTCTAAATGCATATTTTAATGTATTTAAATTGCTAAAGAAGGAATTTGGAAAGAGGAGGAAATCTTTTCAGTAATTTGTTGTTGTGAAGTCTGATAGATAGCTGAAGTGCAATCTGCCCGTTGGTTTGTGAGGGCCATCATTAGGTTATTTTGTTTAGGAAGTGACAAATACATTCCTTGAGGATCCTTAAAGGAACCAGAACATATAGTTATGTTCTTAAATCCAAACTAAAATAAAAGGACACAAGATGTCTCCCATGCTTCACAGTGCAGAACCATTATTAGTTCATATTTTAAACTGTTTCCTTGGTTACCTTCTTCCTCCTTTGTCCGCTATTAGTGATCTTATCTGGAGTAACGCCAAGATCTGCAAGTACTTTAGCTATGCCTCTAGCATCTACTCCACAGTTGGGTGCTACATTTGTTTCACAGCGTCTATGTACATTCATCTTGCAAACTGTAATGTAAACCAAACAGAAGGGAGGGGGGCAAGAAAGATCCAGGTTAAATAAGATTAAGCTGTCCTGACATATTACTATCTATTATTTATCCGTATTATTCATAAAATCCCTTTTACAGTCCCTGTAGCGAGAATCTGATTTAATACACTAAACAGATTGGTAACAGTTCAGATAAGTTTTATTCTATAAAGAACTGGCTTGCAGAATCGAACTAAAGAGTAACTCAGGGGTGAACAATACTCTCCTCATTCATAGAGATTACTCCAGATTATTGGGTGGGATTTGGGTGAGATCCCAGTCCAATTCATCAGTACAATTTTGGAGCCATTTGCAAACCCCCAAATAAAGAAAATAAGCTCAATAATTTACTTCCTTACAAAACAACTTTTCCCAACTCACCAAAAATGGAAAAGAAACTTGGGAAATTTTTGATCTTGCATGACATTATGGTTGCTTAGAAAAACCAGAAAATGGAGTTGGGCGGGGGGCAGAAAATAAGCATTGATGCTGATAGAAAAAGTTCTTTAATCTACCCAAATTCTAACTGCAATCTTATGTACAACAGCAATCAAATAAATACACTGTAGGGACTTGTTCCTTGTCTCTCCTTCAAATGTTTGGCTACAAAGATTCCATAGCAGTCTTTGTGGAAAATAAAATCAACACATCCATTGTGGTACAAAAATAAGGAAGATCATGAAGACCCAGATTGCATTGTCAGTCATGAAATTCATAAGCTGACTCCGAACTGATGATTACTCTTCAGTACAACTTAGCCCATAGGACTTTTGTGAGGAGGGAAACGCATGGGCTCCTGAAGGAAATGTGGGAGACAAATGCAATGAACAAGGAAAAGAATAAAGCAAAAACAAGCAATCTTCTTTGTAAGATTTTAGAGTGAATTATATATAGCTAAAATCAATACAAGCACTTTGACATTTTGACAACTCAAGGAGCTCACAGTGTTGTGTTAAACAGGAACAGTATTTTTGTTGCCATTTTAGTTCAATTTTTTTTTAAAAAAAAACTTTGGTACATATTCCTGATTCTCTACCTTCATTCCCAGAAGCTTTTACTTATCTATTTGGCCCTCCCTTTCTCTGGGATTTCATTTTATCCTCTTTTGGGCACAGCGTGCTTTCATTTAATGTTACCTCTTTGATCATCATATCTCAGTCACTCCTCCAAGATCTCACTGAAGTCCCTTCTTTCAAGTTCCTCTTACTTTATTTTTCCTCCATCTCTATACCACAGCTACTTCTGAACCCCATTTCCTGCTTCCCAGTTGTCTCCCTTTGCACATAACCCTCTCATTCCCTAATCACCCCACAGTATTCTTTTTGCTATTTCTGCACCACAACAGCTTTTTGAATCTATGTTTTTTTCCTTCATTTCTTTATTTGGCTCAGTTTAATTTCCCTTACATTATCTCTGTGTTTCCTCTGTAGATATCCACTTGTTCTCTTTACCTTCTAACCACAAAGCTTTTACTCCCTTAGTGGAAAATAACTGACAGGTCGGCCATGAATGTAACTAGCTCCAATAAATAGGGCTAACTGGCAGCAATTTTTCCAATTACATCCAGTTATATCAGTTACCATGGTCATAATTCACAAGAATTTCCCACATCATCCTGCCTGTTTGCAGAAGAAACTGCAATCAACCCTTGATCCTTGTAAATGCAGACCCAAATTAAGACTAAAAAGGAATAATATATATGCTTCACATAAATATATTGATTTCAAATGTACATGTGGAAGCATCAAATAATTGGTGAGAGATTGTTTAATATCCAACCTCTTTTTGGGGGGGGGGATTTATTGTCATCATAGCAGTGCTGGATTACACTTGTGTTTTCTTGTGGAGGAAATTAAAATAGCATATGCAGATTTTGCAGAAATGAAACAAAAAGGTAAGGAAATTTGCGGGAGAAAATTCCTCTGCGCCAAACTGATGCAGAGATTGCTAAAAAATCTGGTGGAGAAAATATAATTTGAATACCATTAGGTCCATCTTACAATCCTATCCTTTCCTGTTTTGTTATCATTATGTCTGGAGTGATGCCACACAATGAAAGAATATTTATTGCAAAGCTGAGATTTCTATTTGCTCTTTTACCCAAAGAAGAAGGTCCTTGTGCTTTCAAAACAGCATCCTTTCAGAATGCCCCTTGAATTATTCAGAAATAAAAATACTCACATGATTGATCTCTGTTTTATCTGGGTTTTCACTGAGAAAAAGAGACCAAGCTTACTCTGAATACAGCCCAATATTGCATTTTCTTAAAACATGCAAATTACTGAGGAAAAGTAGAAAGATTTGAAAAGGCCAGTATGAAAAATGACAGTAGTGGCTGGCCATCCTTATTTCCCCTGGTCTTTCTCTTTGAAATATTTTAGATACTTTCTGTTCTGTTTGCAGTTAGAAATGAATAAGTAAAGGGAATATTCGAAGTACTAAGCTTTTTCCCCTCACATGTGCTAAAGTTTAAACTGCAAGATAAAGAACACCCATTATGAAAATGAGATGGCAAAATAGAGAATGCTGACCACTAAAAATGTGGTTTTACTTTGGAAAGTTGAAGTGTACAGCATTTCTCTGTACTCTAACATAAATCTAATGCTGGCAGAGATATTTGGTACAGGTTTTCAAAGGAAAGTTATTTATTGCTTTCACTTTCTAATTTTCCAATGCAAACAAAAATCCTTACAAAAATGTGTATTTGTAAAGAATGCGTATAATTCACATTTTCATGCCTGATTCTGTGGTGAAATGTATGCATACATACTAATGCCATAATAAAACAAAACAGGTTCATGAATCTATAGAAATATTAAATTTGTGCAAAGATCTGTGGTAAAACTATGCTGTTAAATATCTAATATTGGCTCCCTTCCCATCGTCCCCCCCAAAAAAAAAAACCCATTAATGTCAGCATTTAATAATCAGAATTTTTTAAAGCTTTGGAATATAACCTTTTGTTCTCTTCACTATGGATTTATATTCCAAAGGAAAGACAGCAAAATGAAAAGAATCAAATTTGGGATATTTAGATTTAAGTTCTATGTTTACCATGCATTCATTATTTCATTTCCATCTCTCTATTTCTCCTGTGTTATTCCTAATAAAATTTGAGAGAGATCTTGCAGATAGAATGAGTTTTTAGCAAGTGTGCTAGTTCACATCAGATGACCTCTTACCTCCAAAGTAAGAGTGCGAATTATGCTTATTTTACATCAGTTGCAACTAGTGAAAAAGAACAGACAGGAGAGTAGATTAAATGTGCATAGCAAATATATGGTTGTGTATTCAGACCAATGATGGGTTCTGAATCCCGTTGCAACCGGTACAGTGCAATGGAGCCGGGTGCCCACCACTCTCCTGTCTGTTCTTTTTCACCAGTTACAACTGATGTAAATTGAGCATAATTTGCTCCAGCTGCTCGGCAGAGCATTGGCAGGCGCCATGTGTTCCGTGTGCATGCGCAAATGCCCCAATTGGCTCAAATAGCAGTAAGGAGAGCAGACGGCCAGGTGGGCCCTCGGGAGCACCATACCAGAATGGTACCTGGTGCTCCAAGCAGGCACCGGTATGCCCATACCGGGGCGTATCGGTTGTATCCCACCACTGATTCAGACTCAAGTATTATGTTAGAGAAAATAGTAAATTCTTGGATATACCCTTTGCCTTCATTATGTGAACAGGGGTGAGTTCCTGCAGACACTACTTTCGGTTCACTCATGTGTGCATTGCGCACACTTGCGCAGTGCAATTAAAATTGTTCTGCGCATGCGCAGAACCAAAATACAAGAGAACTGGCTTGGAGGCATGGCAGGTTTGGGTCGCTGCTGGTTCACCAAACCACTACCAGTTCAGCCGAACCTGTCCAAACCAGTAGGATCCACCACTGTATGTGATCCTAATTGTCCCACACTGCAATTTTTCCCCTCCATATTGATTCACTATCAAATAATGCCATTAACTTAGGGAGTTTTATATTTTTGCATGTCACTTTCTGAATCTGGCCAGATTGTCTGCCATGTGCTTGCAATTTATACTGCTCATACCAACAAAAGTTCCCAATGACAATGAAATGTTTTATTGTAACATACAACAAATGGATAGAAAAGCAATTGGGACTTAATCAACCACACAGACTGAGAGTTAAATGTGAAAAACATTTCAGTCTGGGCAAAACTTTCTCTGAACTGAAGGCCAGAACTTTATATATCAAATTATTCTATTAACTGGATATTACATAATTTTCTGAGAACTCTGTTTTAGCTGTCACATGCAAATTAGTGCATTACTGTGCAATTACACGTAGAAATATAACTTATCTATAACAACTGGATCTATAGAGCTTGATCTTAAAAACTTGCTCAAGGCTACTGACTTGAGCAGTGCAAGTACATTTAACTCCTACTTTTTAGGTTGCAGTTTACATACTTTACTTGTAAGAGCTTAATTACTTTATTTATATAATAGTATTGTACCAACCAAAGGAGAGTCATCTAAGACCAATTTTGTTTCTATTTAAGGTCCCACAGATGCTTTTTCAAAAGGCAACTGGACTTTGGGACAACCATGACCTGGATGACTGAGAATCTCCATAGACATTTCAGTTTAATGTACATCAAGGTAGACATGAATGGGACTAAGCTATAACATTAATAGCAAAATCCTGCATTTAAATAGAAAACGTATCTTACCTTTGCATTGTAAACCTTGTCTCAGAAGACCCCAAAGCAATGAACCACAGTGGTCACAGAAGGTGGGCACTTTGTAATTGTGAATGCTAAACTTGTGAGGCATGTTAACACTGAAACGCTGAGAACCCACCTGGAAGATAAAAAGTGCAAGAGGACCAAAGTTAGCATGCTACTGTTTAATCCAGTGTAGCTGATTGGTGAATTTTGGGAGATGAAATCCACCCATTTTAGAGTTGCCAAAGTTAAAAAAACATTGAATTAATCTCAACTCCTAGAAAAATTAAGTTGCTACCCTCCCAGGTTTTTTTAAAAAAAAGCTTCCTATCACACTTAAAGATATACAGTATTACTGTATCAATTCAGAAATTCCAGAAAACTGGAATCCAAGAATGAAATCAATACAGGAAATCACAAGGGTATGCTGGCATAATATGTAGCATTAGATACTACTGTAGGCCACTAACTGGCATAAAATATCTTTTATTGAAAACACAGCATGTTGCCTTGCAAGGTAAGGGGGGCATTGAAAATGAGGTGAGAACAATGTCCCTTTGAAAATTGAAATGCAACAGAAGAGGGATCTGAACAGGTGAACCTTTTAGCAAGAAGCCCATGAATGTACAGTATCTTATTACACTCTGAGAGTTGAAATTAGCCTTCCCCAAATTAGTTGTCCTCAAGAAATATTGAACTAAAACTTACATTATAACTTTCACAAAGCAAATTGCAGTCAGTCCACCTTTATAGCCTGGGAGGATGGTTCAGAACCTATGTTATATATTTCAATGTTTTTAAAGCAATAATTATTGCTTCCATTGAAATGTTTCATTCTCCCCATGCAGATATAATTAGAATGAGGCAAACAAATCAGAAACCAAACAAATCCCATCAATCCTGTAACTATATACTGTATATACTCAAGTATAAGCCTAGTTTTTCAGCCCACGTTTTGGGCTGAAAAAAGCCGCCTCGGCTTATACTCGAGTCAGTGAAAAATTTGCCCGAAATGGAGGAGAAAAAGGGGCGGGGCCATGCCGCTGGGTGACACTCGTGAATGGCCCAGTGCCCCTGTGAGTTTCCCCTCCCTCTGTGTCAGTTTGCCGCGCAGCGCGCACCGCACCATCCCCCCTCCTCACGTTCTAATGTAATGCAGGGCTGTCTTACGATTCCCCTTCCTCCCCCTCCTGCCGCTCTGCAACGATGTCCCACCTCCTCCTTGTTATGGCAAGCAGCCACATAGCGATGTCCCACCTCCTCTGGTACAGTGATCCAATGATAGGAATCACTGTGCCGTGTGTCATAGGAGGCGGGACATCGCTCCCGCGGCTGCACGGGACATCATCATCACAGCGGGACATCAGCATCATGAGGTGAGTGAAGTATTTCATTGAATACACCGCTAGTTTACTGTTTTTCTTTGAAATAAATATTCAAAAACATTATTGGTATCTATTTTTATTTTTGAAATTTACCGGTAGCTGCTGCATTTCCCACCCTAGGCTTATACTCGAGTCAATAACTTTTCCAGTTTTTTGTGGTAAAATTGGGTGCCTCGGCTTATATTCGGGTCGGCCTATACTCGAATTTAATGTCGGCCTATATTGCAAATAAAAAAATACAAATATAACAAAGGCAACAGTAAAAATATTGGGTTTCTGTCGTGATGGACTCTTGTGACGAGCCGAAGGACAGATGATGGAAGCAGTTAGCTTCCTCCCATAATTGGGGCTTACCAGGGGTTGTAAAAAAATCTAATATATATATATATATATATATATATATATATATATATATATATATATATATATATATATATATATATATATATATATATATATATATTTACAGGATTGATGGGATTTGTTTATTTGATATATAATATTTTTACATATATATATATATGTGTGTGTGTGTGTGTGTGTGTGTGAATACGTATGTATGTATGTATGTATGTATGTATGTATATATATATATATATATATGTTTGTGTGTATGTATGTGTGTATGTGTATGTATATGTATGTATGTATGTATATGTGTGTCTGTGTATAAAATGGGAGAGGTGGTAGCAATTTGAGAAGGTTAAGAGGTTTTCCAAATGAAAATACAGTCCCTAGGGTGAGTAAGGTGAACTTCAATTGCTAATCACATTGACACGGAGGTGATTTCGATCTACCCTGGGCTGAGATATTGTAGGCATGGACAAAAAACCATTGTGTTGAGGTAATAGCTCCAGTATATGACTGCAATATATGACTGCCCTGTGCTTGAAGGGACAGACTGTATGATCACTGGTTAAGTCATATGACTCACCAAACCTAACATCATATGGGATCCTTTACAGCAGGCTGTTGACATGATTATGAAAACGAATAGGATGGCATGCAGCATTAGGAATTAGGAAAATAAGATGATGGACATTTGCCAGATGGAAAAGCACTAGCAATTTATTATCTTTTATTTTCGTGAAAAGGATGGAAGAATGACATGGGACAAGGCAAGTACCCCGCAAGGCAACACTGACTGGCTAGCAGTCCATTGTGGTCAGCCATTGGCCAGAAAAGGCCAAAACTAAGTAATTTAGGCTCTCTAAGAACTCTAGACCCATCATGTCTATGCTCACAGCGTCTTGATGTCTAGATCTGAAGAGAGTCAAAACAACCTAGATCAGTTTTGTGTGTATTCTAAATCAAGAGATGGAAAGACTGGTTATTTGGAAGAACCTTGCCTTAAACACATTAATTCTGCACAGTTTCCTTTTATTTAGGCATTCCTTCTGTAAATATTTACCTCATCATGGGCTTCCTGCTTCTTCAAGCCAGCGCACTTTGTTATTATAAGCTCATGGCATCGCTTGTGGACTACGCAAGTGCAAACTGTAAACAAGAGATTATTTTATCCATTATGAAAGAGAAAAATTAAATTAAATGAGAAATTCTGGGGGATTCATCCCTATCCTCATTCTTCTCCAAGGATCTTCTAAAAGGCCTAAATTAGATTCTGGTCTGTGTGAAAAAGAAGGCTGAACAATGGGATAGTCTAGGAATTATATTGGAATTGTGGCTTCCAAGTGGCCAAGAAAACTCTCAAATTAATACGAGTTCATATCCTTATGATTCTTATCACATTTTAAATAGGGTCAAAATATCTGTTTGCACTTTCACAGAAGGGAAATGGTTTTGAGGCTCCATAAACATTCTAAATCAATGAAATCATATTGAACAATCTGGAAAAGGCAACAGACTATTCCAAAACTACCATATAAGGAAATATTTCTAGAACATAACTGCCTCTTGTTCAAAATGAGCTGTTACAGTCTTATTGTCAACTAGTTTTGAGGGTATGTTATTGCTTTAGAATTGTAAGCTACTTGGAACAGACTGAGTAGATGGTATACAAATAATACAAAGAAGATATAAAATAAATTCATATTTATATAAAAAATGGAATTGTTTTGGACATATTCAACCTTAATGCAATGATACTTGGACTTGCATCCTTCTATTTCACTGCCTCTCTTGGCACGAGAACAAAACATCTGAAGTGTTTATTTCTGTTTAAGTTTACTCATAATTTGCTGTGTCATCCAAAGCCAAGCAAATTGTAGTTAACCTTAATTACACCTATCTGAAACAAATCAACTTCTAATGATGGATTTTCACTGATCACAGTGATAATCAATCACTGAGGTGAAGCTAGATAGTGGCCTAGATTTTAGTTAATCTGTAAAAATAAAGACTGATCAGTTTATTTGAAGAATACTGAAAGCTTCTATACACAAATGGCCTGATTTTACCATTTATTTTGCAGCAGTTGTTAAACAAACACCACAGTTGTAAAGTGAACACAATGGTCATTAAGAGAATCAATGAGGTCCTATGGGGAGTTTTAGGCAGAACCCGGCCCAAAGACAAGAAACTGACAAATACCTTGTAAATCATGGTCATATGACTGCAGAGTGCTGCAACCAACTGTAAAGCAGAGCTGGTTGCCATTTGCCCAAAAATATAGTCATGTGACCATAGCAGGGTTTGAACTTCAAAACTGGGCCTTAAGTGTTGTTTGGGAAGGTTGTCAGAATTTTGAATGGTCACTAAGCAGCCAGTTGTTAAGCGAGGACTACTTGTATTTGCTTGCTGTCAAGCCATCATGGATCACCATATCAGTACACTAAACGTACAACTACAATTATAGTTTGGAGCTTATTATGGTTAGTTTCTGAGTCTTAAACTTTTAAGGTTTCTTGGGTTCTAAACACTTTTCTCTATAATATTTTTAGTATACTGTATTTTTCTTTCATTTTCTCTGAATTGGCTATTACTTTGAATTGGCTAACATATTGTCATCCTTTAGCATACCAATTTGAAGTGGGAACCTTTTTCAGAATTTAAAAATCTTTTGGAAGACTATCCTTATATCGATTCCTATCTTCAATGTCATGCTATTGTACTACTGCTTCATGTCTTTTCCAACAGTCTTGTTATCATATTCATCCTTAAAGATTTCTTTAGGTTCATTCCAGAGTACCCCTGGTTCTTTATCAATAAATTTTAATACTTCAAATTGATTCCCAATATTCTTCTTGAAAATGATTCTGGGGATTTTTATTAATTGTATGTCTTTTGTGTTTATTTTCTGTTTTTATTCTGTTGTAAATGAGGTCTGCATTACAAAAACCATGAAGGGAATGGACAAACATTGCTGGATTAAGAGGAATGGATTCAGCAAGGATTATCTTTTATCCAAAGTCCATGGAGGCATTCCTAGGGGGAAACACCAGAATAGCCTTCATTATTCTTTGTAGAGGTACATCTCAGGTGCTGCATATTCACAACAACTTTTCCCCTTGCTGAAAAGGACTGAAAGATCAAGTTGACTATATACACTTTTTTATTATTCATGTAGGGACTTCCTAAATTACTGGGGATTTATTAAAAAGAACTGCAAGGAAGTCATTTGCTCTAAGCCTCTAATGTGATGGGATGTGAAATTGATCTTAACAGAATAACAGAATTGGAAGGGACCTTGGAGGTCTTCTAATTCAATCCCCTGTACAAGCAGGAGACCCTATACCATTCCAGAGAAGTGGCTGTACTGTCTCTTCATAAAAACTTCCAATGATGGAGCATCCACAACTTCTGAAGGCAAGCTGTTCTACTGTTCTAATTGTTAGGAAATGTCTCCTTGCTTAATTTCCATCTATTGTTTCTTGTTTTGCCATCTGGTGCTTTGGAAAACAGGTTGACCTGTTTTCTTCTTTGTAGCAGCCTCTCAAATATTGGAACACTGCTATCATGTCACCTCTAGTCCTTCTTTTCACTAGACTAGACAAGCCCAATTCCTGCAACCGTTCTTTATATGTTTTAGCCTCCAGCACCCTAATTTTGGGAGACTGGTGGAAGAGATGCTGCCTAGGGAATGATCAGATAAGAGAGGGCATACACACAGCTATTTGATGGCCACAGAAAGAAACTCAAAAGGAACTTCCCTAACTTTTGGCTGTAAAAGAGAGGATGGGAGAAAATAAGATTTTCAAGATTCTGTTAATGTAGCCTTACAATGAATAGAATTAGCTCATCTGGTCAGGATTCTGGTCAGAGAATCCTAAAACCTAATTAGTTCCTTATACATTCCAAACATATTCATAAAATGAACAATTTTTCTTACCTTGACATTGGTACCCTTGCTTTCCTATTACTCCCCTGTTGTTGTTGTTGTTGTTTAAAAAAAAGAATAGTAAAGAGCGCATTAGGACTAGACCAAAAATATAATTTCACATTGTAATTTGTCATAAAAAATAACTATACAGTCTGGAAGATCATGCTGGGTACATTCCTATTTATGCACTAACATTCTCCTTCAAATTCCACAGATGCAAATAAATAAATAAGTAAATAAATAAATAATGTGATGAAACTCACTTTGCCTTCTTTCCATCTTACATTTTATGAAACACCACCAAACAATTTTCTTTTCATTTTCTCTGCTAAACTCAAATGTTTCCTAGTATTGATAAGGCTTTGCCAATCTTATCCCTAACATCTTCATTAACTGTGAAACTTCCAAACTTTGGGCAAGGACTTCCTTTTTTGTTTCATCACTGCAGAAACCAGAAAAGCTGTCACTGAACTCTCTCCACCACATACCTATTAGAAGTACAGATGTAACAAAAGGAGGTCCTACAGTCCAAATTAATCTTACATTGATCTGAACATGACCTTCTGCTGTGCTTCAATTCCAGTTCTAACAACAAATTAGATCCCACTGATTTTCGCTTCTATGTAAAGATATACGGATCAAATTCAGATAAAGCATTTCTATCTTACACAGAGGGACAGTTGCTTAGCAATAGAATCATATGGGATAAGATAAACTGAAAGAGTTCACTGAGCTAAAGTTTGTATAACCATGCCATAGTAGTGGCTATGAAGTTCACTGTGGCTGAATATTTTTGATATATTCAATTCTTTTTCACTATCTGGAAATGAGAAAATCCAGGAAAATCTAAACTAATTGCCTTACAATGCAACCTTGTACTTGTCTATTCGGAAGCAAGTCCCACTACATTCAGTGAATCTTACCCCAGTAATGTGTTCGCTTGATTACAGTCTTCATCTTTTTTTTAAAAAAAACCTAGAGTACAAAGAATTTGCACTACTATATATGCATAATGTATAATTAGGTTAAAAGGTACATAACACAAAGTTATAGAAAGCATTTGCATTTCTCAATATGTAAAATAATGACACCAATATTTCATTAATTATTATTTTCCTGAAAGGATTAATGCAAAGGGTTTCCAATAGCCATAATCACAATAATAATCATGTTACCACAGAAAAAAACTAAGCCAGATGATATGAGAAAAGTCTCCATGTAATAAAATTTACCATATAAAGTCTCGGCAGTGTGAACAATAGGTTGGTTGTCTAAGATAAGTGGCCATAAACTTGTGCCCATTAACCTGATGGACCCTGCGTCGCACTGCCCCCTGGCGCTTCCTGGGGCGCATCCGTTCCCTAAATACTCTTTCTTCATTGTCTTTGGATGCTGAAGGAAATAAAGAAAGAGAGAGAGAAAAAAAATGGAAGAGATTAACAAATATTAATATTCCAGGCACAAAACAGAAGAACAGAAATAAAAAAGCAGAATGCACAACTTCAAATCAATTCTCATATATCCAGGTTTTTATATGTATTCCACCACACCACCATACTCTTTTTTGATATAAGTATTGTGAATCCCTTTATTTTAAAGCAAATGTTTAATATGTATGATTGTACTAATCAACTTAATTGTATGCGGAAACTTCATTAACCTAGTGCCTATGAATGTGTTGGACTTCAAATCATTCCCAATGGGCATACTGATTGGAGATCAATGCATTCAGAGATCATCAGATTGAAAAAGGCTGGTGAAATATTTGAAGTCATAAAGAATTCAGCGATGCAAATATAATTTTGAATTCTTTTGGGACTAATGCACTGATAGTTGGGAGGGAGAATGTCTGAGATATTAAATTTGATCAATTATGTCCCACCTTTCCTCCTGGAGTTTAAGATGATTTACATGGAGGTCTTTTATCCTTACAATAATAACCCTATGAGTATTTTGGGCTGAAAGAAAGAGAGAAACCCAAAGTCAAGATTCCCTCACTGAGGATGGATTTAATCCAGGGTCTCCCAATGTTTTCCACACTGATTGCTATACCACAATAGCATATTTTCAAAAGCTTGGGGTTCAGTGAATTTCACCAAGACATCTCTCCACAATTTCTTGGAGAAGTCTTGATAATAGATCTTGCTGGAGTGAGCCCTTTTCAGGATACAATGTGCTGATAATAGCTGTCTGCAATTATGGAAGAGCTGACTAGGCTGAATCATAACACTGTCACCTACACCTGTGTCCAAGATCCAGCACCCAACCCTTTCATGACCATTAATTCTCAGAAGTCTATATATTGATTGATTGTAACAAAATAAATCACATTATATCTCTCCCCTTAATGAAATTGCAGGATAATAATGCAAATTAAAACAGCATGAATGTGAAGCATCAGCACCCTATCTGCATTAGATATATTGAAAATTAATTATTGAGGTGAGGTAACAGCTAATTCTATCAACATGCCTCCTTTCAAAAGTATAATAATCAGCATTTTTCCTATAGTTGCTTTAGGCAAATCGTATATAAGAGCCAACCATTTTGTTGTTGAGAAATTCCCTTTTGTACATCAAAATACTGGGATTTTGTATTTTGCATTTTTTGTTTTTGTTTTAATGGAAATGCAGTACTGTCCCCGTTCCCCCCCCCTTATCTTCAGTTATTGCATTAATCACAGTTGCTGCCGAAGCCATGACGTGCAGCTCTCTCTCTCTCTCCCTCCCTCCCTCCCTCCCTCCTTCCCTCTCTCTCTCTCATACACATATGCACATTTTGGCTACCAGCTGTGTTTCCAGAATCAAAGCAAAGCCATACATGCTATGCTGCTGCTTCCCACTGTGTTACATTTATCTGAATAAGTGTCTCACAGCAGCTTCAACCCCAGCTTTTGGGTTTGCAGGAGGGGGAATCATAGAAAGGACTTGCATCATCCAGCCCAGTTGAAGAGGGACATCTATGGGAATAAACCCAAAGGATTCAACCTGCAGGTGATGAACTCACCTTGTATCATAATGAAATATATAGGATGAAGAAGGATCAGGACATATTTCCAGACTTGATGCTTTGTGTTTAAAAATGGCCAATGTTCAGCTAATCCCAAGCTACTACTGTCCTACAGAACCCTTAATGCTCTTAGGAAAAGTGTGAGCTACCACAATGTGAAGGGCAACACACCTGAAAGATTTTCCCAATTACTGAGATCTGCCTCTGAGATCCTGTTTTAGTCTAAATGTGTGGTGTGTAACACCCTTAGATGTCAATCAGTTTTTACTGAGGCAGCCCAAGTATCTGAGAGCACCATGGGTAAAAGACTTCATAGAGACACCATAGACTTCTGGTAAAAAAAAAAATCCTCTAGAATTTCCATTATCTTGTATTTGGTTAATCTTGTTCAGATACACAATGGTTGTAGATCAGAGATAAAATGCAAATTTTACATGAGTTTGATCCATGAACTCTCCAGTCAAAAGAACTGGTTGCAGTTGAGGAGAAGTATACTTGGAATAAATTAGCCTTTCTATAAATTATGATGTCTTGAATTTATAACCTAACAAATCTGGAAGTTACTTGGTAAATAATCTGATTCAGCTCAAAATTTGACTCAACTGAATAGTGAGATGTTAGAGGTAACAACTCACAGATGATTGAAGTTCCTCTTCTTTGAGTGGGACTCCAATGTACAGAATCTGATCTGCTATCTTCTGAAGTTCCTTCCCCTGATGTTGTAAGACAAGATAAGCAACAATTCAATGTGCAAGACAGTTTGCAAAGAAAAAAAAACGGACAGTCTTGGTATTTATTTTTTCCTGCTGTGTTTTGTTAAATTACCACGGAATATTACTACTGCTATTCCCTTAAAATTTAAGGCGGCCTTCTCCAATAGTTGAAATGTTTAGTACCCCATTTTTTTAAAAAAAAATTAACTAGTTAGAAAGAGCCAGAGTCTCCCAAATTATTATCTAATGAGACACAGATAAGTTGTCAATCTCCTCTCACATACAGGAGGAGAAGATAGGATTTGCCAATCCAAAGATGCAGCAGTCCAACTATAATGTTCTAAATGAAGGTTCAAGTGATCACTTGATCTACATTTAGAAGAGGTATGCAATGCCTCTTATAAAATTAACCTATGCCTGTTCAATTGGAGTACAAGTGGTAGAAAGAGCAACTAAATGAATTGTTAAGAACAACTCTTGTACTCTTCATCACCGACTATAACATGTGGAGCCTCATCCCACTATATCAAAGAGTTGTCCTAACTCTATCATGCCCCATGAGACTAAAAGTAGGCAACTTGGTGCTCTCCACACCTTTTGGAATTCAGCTTCCATTAGCTCTAGCCAGCAAATACAAGGTACCATATAAACTGTAGGTTAAAATATCAAGAAAAAAAAAACTAGTCACCTCCTTGTTTTTGTTTTTTTAAATAAAAATCATTGATGAATAGGTTACTGCAGCCCATGTTGCAGAATGGCATGGCTCATAGTGTATAGAGATTATACAAATGCAGAAATGCAGGGAATCTCCAACAGGATAGTCAATAACAGGATACAAATCAATGATACAACTCAGCAGAAGAAAATTATAGTGCCCATATCTCCCTAAAATATGTTCTCTGCCTTATTTTCTCAAAATGTGACAGTTTGCTTTAATATAAGTGCCAGGTTTGGAATATGTATGCTTTTCTTTATTTAAAACTAAAACTAAAGAAATACATAGCATTGTATTTCCAACCTGCTTTATGGGACTCTAAAATAGTCACTTGTGCCAAAGCAAAATCAATGATGTAATGAAAAATCATTACTTAATTTAATTTTTGGTACACACTCAATGGAATTTAGAAAGGAATTTAGTAACAAAGTCTGATCCAGCTAAAGAGTGCCAAAATGCATTAGCGCAAATCCAGATAAAGCAGCTGAGCTGAAATGAAGTAATTTAGAATTAGAAGTCAATTATCATTGGGCAAAGGACTAAAAAAAAGGAGTGTTGCTTGCACAATATAGACCAAACATGACTGATCCAAAGATGAGCTAGTTCATGTCTCACCTCATGTTAGAATGCAGCATTGCAGCAAGCCTTGTGATAGCATTGTTTTAGGTTGCAAACCAGAAATAGGATTATTTTGGAAAAGTCATGTAAGATGCACTCATTCTGATATTTTTAATACGGTAATTTCTAACTTCCTGGGCTTCATATAAACTCATTTTTAATTATTTTTTTACCAATTGACCAGGGGGAGAACTTAAAACATCTATACCATAACCCATACACTGAGAGATGTAATTTTTAAAAAATGTTTTAGTAATCAGACAGATTCTGCCCTTCTGTTGGCTGGGAAGTCTGAAGCGGTAATTCCTATACATCTAAAAAGGCATGTCAAGGACGGTTGTTTATGTTACCTGACTTTCAGGATTTTGAACTTGCGATCCAGTGATTCTCCAAGGATACTTACAAAAGGAAAAGTGATGCATTTCCTTTTACCTAATGAAATGCCTTTTGATTGTTCTTGCTGCAACTATTGTTTTGTACATGTGAACATTTGTTTTGAAATTTCTCAAATATAATTGTAAGGCTAAAAATCTAGACAGAATTAATACCATTATTATGGTTGGAAAATATATATTTTGGAGCAAGATAAAAGAGACCCAATTTATTGGAACTTAGGGTGAAAAAAATCAAGCTTCTCCATTTAAATAGACACTAACTCTTCTTGACATATACTCTGTTTGGGGTGTAGCTCACTGAAGAAGTAGGCAACCTTTTGAATTGGGGCACTGTACAATATTTAGAGCTCACAAAATGGCTGCCCCGGAGGACTTGCCTACAGTATTCTCTAAATGGCTGCCACTGTCAATATGTTCAGTCAGAAAATGTCTATTTACTAAAGAGTGAGCTATTCTCTCCACTGATGTTTTCTAAATCATTTGGTGGATTTTTTGTTGGGCTAAAACATATTCTTACACACAACTAAATATGATGCTAGAGAAGCTAGTGTTCTGCTTTGCAGCACGGAAGTTTATTTAATTTGTTGTTTGCTATTAGTATTTTTTTAAAAAAAAAATCAGGTAAGATGGAAAGTCTGAGCTAGCTGGAGACAATTGGGTGTCCCTGGGGGCCATGTCTCTTATCCGTAGATTTACTTGCTTAGCATGATGTCCAAGCAAAACCCACCCACCTATGTGGTATTGTATATTATGTATCTATATCCTTTGAAGATTCCAAACGCCTATGTTGATATCATATGGGCATAGAGCACTGTTCATTCATTTTCATTGAACTTATTCATTTCTCAAGATTTCTCTTCTACCCAAATTATAAGACATGTGCCTGAAATAAATTCTGACCTTTCCCTTTTCTCAGCTGCTACAGAAGGGCTGAGGGAAAGGGAAAAAGGATGAAAAGCCATCTGGGCTACAGAAAGTTAGGTTACTACTGCTGCTACTGACATAAAATGGTGTTTGTGTGTGTGTTTTAAACAGCTTGTTTATATAGCTTGTGCATATAGCTTAATTAATTACTTCCTAATATTATCAAGTCTAATTTGTCTACAAATTAGACTAGGATCACCCCTCTGAAGGGAAAGGACTAATTAATTAAACCAGACAGTAATTTATTAAGACTTGCATTCAAAGAGAGGAAGGAAAAGTTGCAGAGAAACAGAAAAGGATAAGGTTCAAGCATTGCTTTGGAGGTCTATGTTAAAGCTGGGAACTAGACTCTCCCAAATCCACTGGGGCTCCCAAATCTGTTGGTCAATATAGCAGAAATCTAGAAGAACCAGAATGACATCCTTATATAGCCTTGTACATGGAGCATGCATGTAAATCAAGCGTGCACAACTCTTTCTGGGTTGGCATGAGGTCTGTAGTCCTAGCAAGTTGATGGGGCCAGGATAAAAGCAAAAATAGTTTTAATTCATATTTAAATAAACTTGAACAAGTTAAATACCATCAATGCAACCATTTACAGTTAGTAATACTCCCTTCTACTACAATTTGAGGGCAACTTTTGAAGAGGTCCTTAGAGCAGCAGCAAAGCTTTTTTAGGGGCATTTGACAGCCCAAGACTTCCAGCTGGACTCCCTCTTCCCCTCTCCTCCTGCCCCTCCTCCTCCTCCCTCCTCCTTCCTCCTCCTCCTCCTCCTTCTCTTTTATGTTATTATAACATAAACGCTATTATGTTTTGCCAGAGCGTGGCTGATGTTTAACATTAGCTGGATTATGCCACAAGTCACATTATTATATTGCTACTAATACACCCCCCCCCAAAAAAAACCTTGTGCTTCAGTTTATGCTGCTGAATAAAGTGGCTAGATTTAACGTACTTTTGTGTAATAGATCTGTCAAGCAAAAGGGAATACAATTTGAGAGATACAAGGCTCTCTAATGTTTTTAACTATACTTCAACCCCATAAAAGTTTGAACAATACTTATAATAAAACTATAAATTCCATGGACACATGCAGCTACTAACTGGAAGCCAATAAAGATGTGTGTGTGTGAGTGTGTATGTGTGTGTGTGTATTTGCACAGAATATATGTTTTAAGGTAAAGTAGGATTACAAGAGTACCTGATGAATAATCATGGAAAATTGTAATTGAGATGGGAGTAGCAGAAATCTCAGAAGGAACATAAAATGGCATCACATTCAGACTTGACTAAAGTATAATGAACACTATCCAGAAAATTGTCTTTTAATTTGGCTTTAAAATGCAAAGCCGGGAGTTGGAATGTATGGCACAGGCATAACATAATGCAAGCCAACAAAAGCCCAAATTCTCTACTTTATTCCAACTCCATGCCATGCAAAACGTTGTTAAAAGGATGCTCCTTTCAATAATTATACAAATAAACGAACCCTACAGCTATATGATTATTTATAGCAAATATTCATGCTGGAGTGGGACTATACAATTGTTACTTCAAACCCACACAAGTGAATCATTTCCCTCCAGGCCAACAATTTAAATAATTCCTTCACACCACTGGGGGTCACTCTAGTCTGGAATTTAAAACAGTATCACACTTTTTTTTCTTTTCAATTATTAGGTTTTGAAGCCTTAAAAGCCAATTTCCCAGTAGCATGCACCAAGAATGGGGGGGGGGGGGAATCTGTGGAAGACTCAATCATGTGTAGGAGAAAGTCTAATTCTATGATTTGGTCCAAAATAAATATCTACAAAATATATACTAATTTGTGAATTCATAAAGTGTGAATGAGTGAGTAGGATAGACAGACAAACAGACAGACAGACATTTTGTTATAATAAATTCATTGTCACTCAATCATCTGAATGTCATGAAAACTGTAAGGTGCTAAGCAACAGGTATCAACAGAGAGACTTTAACAGCCAAGAAAAAGCCTTTTTTTTCATTTATAAAATGTTGGAGACTTAAGCTGCAATATTAGCATCTTCATTTTCTATAAGGTACATGCTTTTCCCCTCGCACTTTGAGAATAGCTACACAAAAATGTTCAATGATTTAAGGGGATATTCAAAATATCCATATTCAATATTTCTACAATAGAAATATAGATGGAGACTATTGCTTACTGTAAATTTGCTGAGTTCAAGTACTGAGATAAAATGTGAACAAAATGTGGCTCAAGAATTTTTCAAAACTCTTTGCTGCTGTCCTAAACATGCTTTCCAAAAGGCAACTGGAGTTGGTTTTTTCCTTGAAGACGTTTTGCTTCTCATCCAAGAAGCTTCTTCAGTTCCATTCCCCACCATTCAATCAGAACTGAAAAAGCTTCTTGGATGAGAAGCGAAACATTTTCAAGGGGAAAAAAACAATCCATTCCAGTTACCTTTTGAAAAGTACCTTTCGGACAACCATGACCTGAATGATTGAGAATCTCCATAGAAACATCATTTAATTTCCCATAATACCTTCTAGAACAGTGATGGCTAACCTTTTTGTTGTTGCGTGCCAAAAGCGCACTAATGCGCACCCATAATGCAATGCCTGTGCAATCCCTTGCGTACCATACACCCCCGTGCATGCCCACACGACTGTCATGCATGGACCCCGCCTCCTGTATGCGCCCCGCCTCCCAAGCATGCACGGCAGAGACCTAAAAACCAGCTGGCCAGTGAGAGGTGCATGTGCATGCGCGGTGGAGCTGAGCTGGGATGATGGCTCGTGTGCCCACAGAGAAGGCTCCACGTGTCACCTGTGCCCCCCCCATGCCATAGGTTCACCATCACAGTTCTAGAATGACATTATTTTGGGGATGTTACAGAAAATCAAACAGCAACTTTCACATCCCAGAAAGGAGATTGATGTTATTGATCAACCTTTTCAATATCACTATTTGGTAAGTAAATTAGTAGGTGGAATGTGTGTTTGTGTCTGTTGTATAAGTATAGTACAGGACAGGTAGGGAACTATGATTTATGGATTTCAAACATGCTGCTCAGGAATTCTGGGAATTGAAGTTCAAAAATGATAAAGGGGACATTCTTCCCCACTTCTACTATAGGAGAAGGCCCATAACATACAGTGTCTAACACTCTCTAAAAACTTTGAACTGACATTGTGGCTTGGACCTGAATTAAGTATTTTTTAATACTGAATTAACCGCCCCTAAGAATTCATTTTATTCTACTTTTATTTCGTCTATGTGAGGAAGATTTCCATTATCACTGAGAGATAGCTGGGAATTATTTATTTAAAATCTATCTCTCTGTTTTTTAGTCTGTAACTTTTATTTTTTCAAAAACAGCTTACATAAGATCAAAATGCCAAAAAACATCAATGGAAAATAATCAAAGCCGAGCTACCAGTCAAAATCAACGGAATAAAAATAATTTTGGCAGGTCTGAGTAACAACTGTTAGTCACTGAATGTTTATTGGCATTTTTTAAAAAAAGTTATGTAAAAAATCATTATCAAGCTAACCTGAAAGACCTTCTTTAGATGGGGAACTCCTCTTAAATATTCTGCCCTTCACTGGAAATTCAAATGTAAAATAAATAATTCCGTTACATTAGATTCCCCGCTATCCATTCAGAGCTGAAGAAGCTTCTTGGATGAGAAACTAACATCTTCAAATGAAAAAGAAATAAAGAAAAAGAAAAAAACAAGAAAGTCTAGTTGCTTCCTGAAAAAGCATATTTGGGACAACCATGATTTGGTTGATCTGAAAATCTCTACAGACTTGTAAAATAAATAACTTTCTTTCTACAAACTGCTCTAGCCTTCTAACTGCAATTTACAAAACTAGCTTTAATTTAGAACCTGTCTCTCTTGAATTATCTTGAAGTAGAATTTTACAAATTAAAATAAATTTCTGCAGATGGAAATATAATATGTTTGTGGACGCCAGACATTTTATTCTATTACACACCAACACATCCACATATCATGCATAGTTTTTTACCTAAATAGGTAAACAAGCACACTCAGTTCTTGTTGTACTCTTCTCTTGGTTCCCCCTAATTAACTTAGTGTTTTGTTGCTTTGAAAACTTTCGTTGACTCTATGGTCACCATACCTTGGTGAAGCTACAGATATCCTCTGTGCACCAGTAGGGTACGTTTGGCTACAAATAGGCATGTTTCTAGCTTGAATTCTGGAAAGAGAGAAGGACTCAACAACTACAGAGCAGAACAATAGAATTGGAAGGGACCTTGGAGGTCTTGTAGTCCAATCCCCTGCTCAAGCAGGAAACCCTACACCTTTTCAGGCAAAGGGTTATCTGATCTCCTTTTAAAAACCACCAATGTTGGAGCACATACAACTTCTGGAGGCAAGTTGTTCCACTGATTTAATTGTTCTAACTTCCAGGAAATTTCTTCTTAATTCTAGGTTAAGTTCCAGGTTCCAGGTTCTCTCCCTTACTAGTTTCCATGCATTGCTTCCAGACTGTGCTGGAAAAATGGTTTAACTAGATAGATTCAAAACAAATCTAAAAATTAAAATATCTGCTGAAATAAACTACTGTGAGATTTTAAAAATAATTGTACAATTAGATTCCCTTCCATCATGTCACTGACTACTCCAACTACTACATTGTAGAAAAAGAATTAGATGTATTTACTTGTCAGTGTGAGTATCTATATGAATATAATTTTTACATTTCACAACTCCCACCTGAAATCTTAAAAAAATAATATTTATTTCCAGAAAGAATTAAATCCTTTTATGGTATGTCAACTACCAATTCTGGTTTAGTTTGTACGTTGCTTGGCTCTCCAAAGTACTGCAGCTGTTACCGGGGGCGTCATAGCTGTCTCTATGTTTGGTAACTGCATCATTGGCAGATTTAACTCAACTACCGTCATTCTTTCCCACGTATCCTGACGTCAGAATAGTATCTGCTGTGGGAACTCAATCCCAGCCACAGAATTTGGGGGAGGTCAGTTTGATGGCACTCCTTAATGTTCTCCTCCATTTGCTCTTCAGCTGTAAGCTAAGCAGTTGCAGGTAAGACGGCCCAAGAATGAGAAAATAGCAAGTAGCCTCTCCATTGAGTTTGCTCTTCTCCTTGCTCATTGTTGGGAAAGCCCATTTGTAAGCATGTGCCACAACTGAAGCAGAAGGGTCACTTTGGAACTAAATGGTAACAGATGCCAGTTGAAAGCAAACAAGGTAAAAGCTGGCTGGGTTCTCTTGTAGTGTATGCTTCCTGAAAAGCTGCTAATATTGATTGGGCAGTAAAAATATTTATAAGACTCATATCTGACCTTGTTTTAAGAAACAGGTAGTACTGCCTGTCCATTTTCTATGCTTAGCTTCAGATGTGTAGATGGATCCATACCTGGATCCATCTAACAATAAGAGCAATTTATTAAATTTATATGCCATCCAATTCTCAGTAACTCTCCTGGTCCATATTTAATTCCCAAGTGACAGAGAAAAGATTAACCAACTCTTCTACTTTTCTTCCATTCATTGATCTACAAGTGAATGTCCATAGCTTTACTTTGGATTCAGATCTAGATGATCGTAAGACATTAAGCTATATCGAATAATGTGAAGTTATAGAATAATCCTCTTCTTCTACTTTTTCTCCTTTCAATTGTGTCTGATTCTCAAAGACTACCTGGACAAGTAGTTTTCTTTTTCAGAAGTGGTTTGCCATTCCTCCTTTCCAAAGCTGAGAGAAAATGACCCGCCCAAGCATACCCAGCTGGTTTTGTGCTCAAGGGAGAATTAGAATTCATGGTCTCCTGATTCTTCCAATATTTGAACCTATTCTTCAAAACACCTGAGGGCAGGGCAAGAAGTAAGGGGTGAAATATTATTAAAAAGAGATCCAACCTAGAATTAATAAGAAGTTTTTTTGACAGTGGAAACAACTAATCATGGAATGGCTTGCCTCCAGAAGTTGTATGTGCTCCAACACTGGAGATTTTTAAGATGAGATTGGACAGCCATTTGCTAGAATGCTATAGGGTCTCCTGCTTGGACATGGGTTGGACTAGAAGACCTCCAAGGTCTCTTCCAACTCTGTTGTGTTTAAAGTAGATGGATAGGCACCTCTCAACCCCCAGGGAAGACAAGAATGGAACACAGATGCTTGCTGCCGTCTTCCTCCAAATCTTTCATCTTTGTGTTTTAATGGAGCCATCGTTAGTTTCTCTTTCAAACAAACATACGTGCCTCACAAAATACCACATTTCTCCTTATCAAGTCTCCTATGTAAAGGTATGGCAATAGAAATAACTGAAAGAAGGATAATGGAAAGTGGGATATAGTTTGTAACTGCAATTTCCCCAGTAAACTCCCTGAAACATTAGGAAATGAAGCAAACACTCTGGATCTAATATTATGCCTCCCCCACCTTTTCTCGCTGAAACACACACATCTCACATGCATGCACAAACTTTGCATAATGGCTGCTATAAATTTTGGAAATTGAATGGTCAAAAATCCACTACAGGCAAGTTATCCCAGATAGCCACAATCAAAGTAGCTTTAAAAATAATGCAATTTATTTACTTTATTGATTGGATTTACACCCCATTCTTATTTAATCTTGGGAGAGAAGCAACTGCTCGTTATAAATCAGCAACAGTGCCCTTCAGATCCATGTGATCAGAAACACACATAAGGTACATTGTTAATAACTTCTAATTCTTGTATTCAACACTGAGTCAGATTATGTTAGAACGTAAGAAGATTCCCAAAGCCTTCTACCCCAGCAAACAGATGATTCTGCGATGCCCACAGGCAAAACATAAAAGCAAATACATTTTTTCCATTAGTGCATACTAATGTACGCTTTCTCTGATACTGGAGGTAATATCTATCCCTGATGACTAGTAGACTGCCTTGCCTGAATGTCCTTGAATTTAAAAAGGATTTTCCTGTTCTCTTATCTAAAAAGAGTACCAGTTACCACTTAATTGCTTTATTCCCAAAGATGTGGGAGCTGCAATGATCCATAAACATTAGCCTAGTCAATTGGAATATTTTCACTCCTTTTATGCCATCAAAGAGGATTAGATTAAAATCTAAAAAGCAGAATTCAGGAACCAGAAATCTTTGCAACAGGGCTTTGATTTAAATGCTTCTCGTGTCTAAATGGGAAAAAAACAACAACTCAGCATAAACTTTTGTTGAACTGCAAACATGTGCCATTCACAAGTGTTTGGTTGGTTTTTTTTTTTGGTTTTTTTGCAGGGTTCGAACCCTGCAGAGAAAAAAAAAATTGATATAAATACATTTTCTGTCTTTTTAATGATCATCTTTTACAGAAAACCTGAACCACATGAGAGAAACAAAGGCCAAATATTATTCTTTAATTCTAACCAGTAGTTTGAAGACATGACAGAGCTTATTAAATATGGGCCTCTGGAGGCAAAAGAATGTTCTGTGGCTGACTTGGACTAGGACAGCACCACGGTTTATAACAAGACTGCATTTCTGATGTTTACATAGCCATTGAAACAAAAAAGCACCCCACAACTTGCAAACTTTCACAACGAACTCTGTACATACAACACCTCTAAAAAAACAGAAGTAAAACATACATACACCAAGGAGACAGTCATGCATCTCAAAGCTTAATCACTCAGCTTCCTGCTAAGTTCATGACCTTGCAAACAAACAATCACCAATATTTGATTTTTTAAAAAAATGTTTCTTGGCTGCAGAGCTAACAGTATATCAGAACTCAGATTGACCATTTATATAATGATATACAGTGAGTGATTGGGCAAATATACAGAATTATCTTTTGGAGAGAAGTTATCTTTCTTGAAAGCACTATCAATAAGAAAATATAATAGTTTTATCTTTCCAGTATCCATGTGAATTGTGTCAACTATGAATTTAATATGAAATCCCTAGATTTATTTTCCTCACAGTGAACTGATAATGGTAAAGAGCCACAAGTAAAGTTAGTAAATAACACAAAGGCTAACCCCAGTATGTGGTTTCAAATCTTACTGGTATAATACACTTTATGTTGAAATAGATTTGCATCCTATATGAGGATTCTAGGAATTGCATTTTCAATGCATAAGGAAAGCATCAGATTAGGGACAGGCTGCATTTAGCTTTTGCAAAAAAAAAAAAAAACATCTTGCAGAGAAAAGATAGTGAAGACAGAGTGAACATGCATGGTCTCAGTGGACCAAATATAGAATACATTATTGACACTAAAAAAACAGCAACTCTTGCAAATGAAAATAACCCTTACTGCATTCAGGCAGGCTTACAAATACACTTTAAATGAAATCCAAATAATATTATTCATTAAAAAAGATGTCTAGTTAAACTAAATGCTTTAAAATGGGAATTCAAAAGGAACAAGCGTTGGAACAAAATCTAGAGGTAACTAATAACTTATATAAGTTATACTTGTTACAAGTTACTTATAACAGATATTAGGCATTTGACAAAGAACTGTATCATTATTCTATTTTGTTTTCCTACTTTGATTTACTTTGGGGCCTCTTTCACGTTGTGGTTGCTTATTTTTCATTTGTAAACAATTGTTGAAATAAAACAACACATTATATACAGGGATTTAAATGTTTCTCCTTCACATGCAATCATAGGACCTTAAAACAAGGAAAACAAAACCATCAATGCACATACATTCACTGTACCCATAGAAATGTGGTAACTGCTACTGTTTTCTTGAAAAATATGCTCTACATGTTACTGGCACATGACGGCTTGCGTGGGCTAAATCTGGTTTCTGAGCATTTCCCATCTGGCCTATGAATCTAGTAACCTTTGCTTGTTCCAAACTCTCTCTTCTTCAAAACTAATGAGTAATAAAAGGTTACAGTTGGAAATAGTCTGAAAAATGATAGAGGAAGCTACAAGCATGAGGTGCAAAATGTGTAACTGAGTAGCATCCCTTTAGTCTGCAGTCTGAGCCTGAGAGTACTCACTGAAACAGTATCAAATTTTAGCCATCCAGCTTGTGGAGTTACTTAGAAACTGTCATGTCCGCTTTGGATGTATTCCTTGATATGCTGTGTAAAGAATAGACCTAATACAAGTTTTGCACTCCTGTTATATGGCAAAATGTGACCTACCCTACAAGACTGGCAGCGTCACATGACGTATCATGATTCCCCCCCCCTTTCGCTAAACCAGGCATGGTTGTGGCCAATGCGTGATGCATCCAGCCTGCCGCCTGTGGCGTTTGACAGCCTTGATCCAGACTGATCTCCTGGATGTAAGAGCTCAGCATGTGTCAAAACCAAAACACACCTTGGCTAGGTTTAGGTGATATATCCTAAGCTCCGGATAACACAAATGCTATATTCATATATGCCTCAAAGAATAAACTGTAATGCAGTGTGAATGCTACCTCACCTAACATACTAAAAACATCATAACAGGCGGAAATATAAACTTCCTAATCTCATTTCAATGATTTCTAATATCTTAGACAAACTCAGCCACTACAGATCCTTCATTTTATGCCAACTGCCTCCAATCTAGTATCTTCCAGATGTTCTAAAACTACAATTTCCGCCATCCACAGCTAGTTGAGCCATAGTGTCCTATATTTTACGATTAACATTGACCTTTAAAAAAAATTAATTTACATTTTTACGAAAGTTATTTCTTATGTTATTTCCAATACAGAAAGTTCTAATGGCTGATCTGGTTAGGGAAACCCATCCTAGACTTGAAAATAACTGTCTTCAGCACCAACAGATATTTGGCAGCTTTTGACTGCTGGGAATCAGAGGCTATAGACTGTATGAAAACAAGAAAGCCAGTAGATTATTAGCTATCTTGAGATTCAAATCATGTTCCAACTTTCGGATGTTGGTGGTGGGGGCCTTCTTATAATAGTACTTCCTCCGCTTTACCAAGTATTTTTGCAGCTTGAAGCAAATGACATTGCAGGTAG
Source organism: Thamnophis elegans (assembly GCF_009769535.1). NCBI lineage: Eukaryota > Metazoa > Chordata > Lepidosauria > Squamata > Natricidae > Thamnophis > Thamnophis elegans. Next base: position 96,969,954 of record NC_045544.1, on the reverse strand, counting down.
TAAAGTAATTGGACAGCAGCTAAAACTTACTTCAATACTGGTGATGGAAGTGTGTCCTTCATAAAAGTCCATGTAACAGTTTAGTTTGGGAAGCCAATGACAAATCATGTAGTATACAAAGCTGGCCAATGCACTGTAGTATTGCCATATCTCAGGGCTGTCGAATTCATGGCCTGCAGACTGGATGCGTCACATGCTGGCCATGCCCACAACCAGTTTAGTGAAAGGGGGGGAAGTCCCAATACCTTGATACTGCCATGACGAGGCGAGTCTGACACCCCTGCCATATCTCATACTTTATGTGAATTATGTTTTCTTTAGATAAAAGTAGGTATAGGTTTTAGTCCTTTGACCTACATTAGCTACTTATGAGATATTAAATATTCTATAATAATTCAGCCATCTGACCAGAAGATAACTGCATGCATACAAACTGTATTTAGGTAGTCCTCGACTTATGACAACAACTGAGCCCAACATTTATATTGCTAAGTGAGACATTTGTTGTGAATTTGGTCCCTTTTATGACCTTTCTTGCCACAATTGTTAAGCAAATAACTACAGTTGTTAAGTTAGTAACACAATTGTTAAGTGAATCTGACTTTCTCATTGACTTTACTTGTGAGATGGTTACAAAAGGTAATCACATGATTCCAGGATAGCATTCAGTGCCGTTGTAACTCTGAACAATCAGGAGGATCAGAACTTTATAAACAGAGAAGAATCCTGCCATAGGATAGCAGTCCTGACACCAGAGGAAAAAATAATTTAATGCAGCAATAAATTTATCACAAATGAACAATCGGAGAGTGCATTTTCAGAGGTTAGGAGAGATGGAGTTTGTTTTTATATACCTATTTGCCAGAACAGATGGAAGATGAGCCCAAGACAGCCTCTAATTTCTAGCAAGGAAAGCAGAGGCAAAGACATAATGCAACATATTTAAAAACATTGACAAAGGCCATGAGGAACCAGAATGAAAGTGTTCTCATAAATCCCACTTTCAACTAATTTTGGAAAAAAAAAAATCCTAGGTTAAAAAAAATATTACAAAATATTTCAGACACAACGTATGCTGCTAAGCAGCAAAAGTTCAAATGGTATAAAATTATTTCTGCTGGAAATTATGAAGAAAGGGAGTAATAATCATTTCTTTTCCTCTGTGCCATCCAGACAAAAGAAATCTACTGTCAAATATGTCCAATTCAGGAACAGCTGCTGTCTCAAAGCCATACATAGTTTTATAACATAGAACAAAGAAAAAGGAAATGACAGAAGTATGATGTTTTAGACACTACAACCATAGAACAATATCTTTATTAGTCATTAGGGATGTCCCTAGCCACATCTACTTTTCCTTAAAACAAAAATCCCAAACAAAACAAACTGGTCAGGAACATCCCTTATGACTAATTTGGTTATTTCAGACTAAATTATTGCAAAATAATCAGGCATGAATTAATAAACATACTTGGATGATTCCATTATTAACACAATGACTCGGTCTAGATACAGTTGTGAATACAGTTGTGAATACAGCAGCATGCAAAGGGCTACTCAAAATGTCCTTTGGGTAGCTATGCTTCCCAACCTGTATTGTAATGAACCCTTCTCCTTGAAGAGAGGTGGATGCCTTGCATATCAAGAAATGCTGTAATGCCATTGTGAGTCCAAACACAAGTCTCTCTCCTGCTAGCACAGATGGTTTATGATTTACAATGGAATTTTTTTCTTGGATAGGGAAAGACTTCTAGGAACTGCCACAACTGCAGAATCCAGTCAGGATTTAATAATAAATATATTTAAGGTGAAATAGTCTTGACAGATTTTTTTAAAAAGTGTTTATGGAGATAGATTTTTAAAAAAAGAACTCTCAGTGTGAAAAGTAGAATAAAATAGATGGAACTGAGTTTTCCAAGTTTTCTTTTGTTCACTGTATAATTGAGCGGTAATTAATCTGACAGTCAAATTCAAGAGTAGATGAAGCAGTGTATGTACCCAAAGCTTATTCATAATGGCCATCTGAATGGATGAATGTGGACAATTGCATCTTGATGTACGTTTATTTCATGTCTTTCTTCAGTGAAGACTCATGTCAATCAAAGTATAGAATAAAAGGATTAGATATTGGATAGTAAAGGTTTTAATTCCAGCTTGTTGAGATCCTTCCACTTTAAATTAGTCATGCCATTTATATTTGATGTACCTGCCAACAAGCATCTGTGGAAGTTCTAGAACTTCTTCATACATTTTGCAGCATTTAAGGCATATTTTCTACTTCTTGCACAAATAGTTGAGAAAAATAACACCCACATCTCCAGGGAATATAATTGTGCAACACATTCGTTTTCCACTTCCATACAGTTTACGTAAAAGATTTTAGATATGATAAGAACAAACAGACAATGAAATGGATAGCAGCACCATTAAGTGACAGCAGTCTCCCCAACTTTTCCATCTCCAGATTTTCTCCAAGTTAGCATAGATCATTCTGAGATTTCCAGCACAATAAGGAATACCAATTTGGGCAAGGCTGTAACATAACATTCATTCTCATCCTCCCCAATAAATAGGCACAGAAATCTGCCTGGAAGAGGACATGAGTTTTAGTCTACTGTATATAACTTGGCATGAGGTCCACTAACCAGCAGTGGTTCTCCAGGTCTTCAGTGGGAAACATCTCCTAGACCTTTCTAGATAGACTAAAAAATTATCCTTAGACATTCAGTATCATCCATCTGTTTTTTTTCTTTTCACATAGTAAGTTCTTTTTCTCTTTGATAGTCTTCCTCATTATGCTTAAACCAAAATTCTGTCCATGCAAATATTTGATGTTTCTCCAGTGTTTTGATTACAATGCAGTCAACACTGCTCTTTCTGTTTAACACCCACAGCAGCACCTTCCATTTATATAACCCTTTATCACAGGAGATCATCTTAGTTGTTACACCAGCATCATGGCTAACGTCAACACAGTTCTCAGAATAGCATTTATTAGCAGCTAAATGAATGCCAGAGGGCCAGCAATGGAAATGAACATTAATGTGTTGATGTAATCCATACTAACAGAGTGGCTATTGTTTCTGCTGGTGGCTGGCTGAGGAAGCCGGGGTGCTCCAGGTAAACTCAGGACTTCTTTGCATAAAACCAAAGAGCTGGAAACCATTGACTGCAGAGTGAAGGGAGATATCTTGGCAAAAATCCCCCAAATAAACCACAAATCTTCTCAGAAAAGGACTAGGAACAAACCAGAAATGCTAGAGAACAAAATAAGTGATATAAGCAAACAACCTAAGTGTGAAGAACCAAGCACTAAACTGGGGGTGATGTGAGATCATAATTAAGGAGGAGATATCAAAATAAATACAAATATTACAGATTCTGTGAGGGTAGGATTTTTAAACTAAAAGGCATATTGAAATGGGTACTCACTCTCAAAATATCTATCTAAATGCATAGTTCAATATTTTTAAACTGCTAAGAATCGTATCTTAATGTGCTATTTCATGAATTCAGATCTATGCCTGAGGTGGCCCAAGAAGATAAGTCTGAAGTGAGAAGAGCATCTATTGCTCCACTGGTGCTTCCATACTGCATTCTGTCTCCAATGGGAGCCCTACTACCACTCCCCCTTTGGCTGCTCTCCCACAAATCTATCACTAATAGCCGGTTATGGAAAGCAGCATGCCTTAAGTACAATGAAGCAGCTGTTCTGAGTAGTAATTGGTAACAGTAATCTGGTAATCTTTGGTTATCTACAGTAATAGTAGCAGGGCTCTGCAGTCCTACAGATTCCCCAAAAACTTGCTTGGGTAGAAAAAGTCAACCTAGTGCAGCAAGATATTTTACTGAGAGGTTTGCTGTCTTCAATTCAGTAAGTCACCAGATGAGACAACTGCTGTAATCCCTGCTCTGTGTTCTTTCAACTGCAAGAGAGATTAAATAAGGAAGTAGAATCCTAATTCCATTATAGGACATGATTAGATTTCTCCATCAGTTGGGAATCAGGTGTCAATAGGACTCTCTTGCAGATGATTGTGATATAGTTGGAGAACTATATGGAGGTAGGAATAATTATATACAATAAGATAGGAAGCAAAAATGAAATAGGACATATGTGTCAGTTTTATCCTTCACACATTCAGGATAATAAAAGAACAAAATTTTAAGTATTTACTGTCATTTGCCAAAAATCTCTGGGGGTCAAATGTGACATGACTTATTAATGACAGTTGTACTGGACCAACACATTGGTTTAGGACATCAGCAAGGGATTTAACAGTTTCTCAAGTAAAATCACATCCAAATCTTTCAAAAGTATTGAAATACCTGAAAATGAGGGAGTCATTTTAATTAGCAAAACATGGAGCCAATATATACTACTTCCTATAATCTCTGCATTTTGTTGGCCTGAATTATATAATGCATTAATATCTCATCTATTTTCATTTATTTTATTTTGGAGGGTAACTACATGAGTAAACCCCTGAAAAGGATTACTAGCAGAACAGAATATACTATTTGGTTCCAGCTGGTACAACAAGCAAGTAAGCACCAAACGTTGGTGAAGAAGGCTCCTAAATATGTGTCTCTATTTGGTGGTGGAGTTCAGTTTGGATAATGGTCTATGAACTAGGACAATTCTCCTCTAAGATCTTTCCCCCTCAAAAGTCTATTTCCAAAATGAGGATCTGTGGAAAAAAGGGGGCTACTGAAATATATGACTGACATATATTGTTTGTTATCTTCCCTTTGGATCTGCCCTAAGAATCCAACTGGCTGATTCATTGTGTTTGATCAAGTCCACCATTTAAATATCTGATAATGCACTTAAAAATCACCTATTGATAATTATTGATTTTTCACAGCCTTTCCAACAATGTGCTTTCCAAATGTATCAAATTTCAGTTTCTGGAGGCATTGATCCCCAACCAACATGGGGATTGAAGCCCAATGCATTCTAAAGACTAACTGGCTGGGAATGGCTGATCTTGCAAATTATCACAATGAGAATGAAAGCCCTACGTTAAAAAATAGACCATAGCAGATTTCTAATTTTACAGATTATGACAGGACAAAAATATGGAAAGCTTTTTGACATATGCTACCACTGAATTTATGGATTACAAATAAATAAACCCTTTTCCAACAGCGACCACAGCATGATTGACTTTTGTCTCAACATACGTCATGACAAAAATCATTAGAATGATGGGATTCCCAGTTATAACTTTAAAAAAGCCAATTACAATCTCATAGACAATGAACTTTCATCTCTTGATTGGCAAATTCTATTCACTGGCTGTAATAATGCTGATGACCATTACAACACTTTTTTGCATGAAATCAAAAGAATCATTAAACTTTACGTACCACTAATAACCCCCCAACCAGAAAAAAACAAATTACCAATAACAATAAGGACGCTACAATCCAGAAAAAAATCTCTTTGGGGAAAAAACAAAAATAACTATGTAGCTAACTTTAAAAGCCGCTACAAAACTTATGCCAACAAATAAAGACTGAATGCAGCAGGGATGGGTTGCTGCCGGTGTTACTGCCAGTTCGGCGTGCAAAAGGTTTTGAAATAAATGACCTTTGCAATCATATTAAAAGCAACTGTGTTCTCTTCTCTGATGATATAAAACTATTCAACACCACCAACAATGCTACCACCCTTCAAAAGATCTTGACTGCATGTCAGATTGGTCAAACAAATGGCAACTTCAAATCTCAACCAACAATTCTCTGTCTTACACATTGGCAAAAAAAAAATCAGAACACAAAATACAAGCTAAATGGACACGATCTTGTCGACAATCCACACTCTGTCAAAGACCTTGGAGTACTCATTTCTAAAGATCTAAGTGCCAGAGCCCACTGTAACAACATTGCCAAAAAGTCATTAAGAGTTGTTAACCTAATCTTGCATAGCTTCTTCTCTGGTAATACTGTACTACTAACTAGAGCATACAAAACATTGCTAGACCAATTCTCGAATATAGTTCATCTATCTGGAACCCACACTGCATATCAGACATTAATACAATAGAGAGAGTCCAGAGATATTTCATGAGAAGAGTCCTCCATTCCTCTACCTGCAATAAAATATTTTATGCCACCAGATTTGAAATTTGGGCTTATGACAACTTAGATCTACATTGCCTTCAGTCTAACCTAAGCGTAGTACATAATATTATTTGCTACTATGTCCTACCTGTCAATGACTACTTCAGTTTCAACTACAACAATACACGAGCAAACAACACATTCAAACTTAAGGTAAACCACTCCAAACTTGATTGCAGAAAATATGACTTCAGCAACAAAATGGTCAATGCCTGGAATGCACTATCTATCTATCTATCTATCTATCTATCTATCTATCTATCTATCTATCTATCTATCTATCTATCTATCTATACATACATACATACATACATACATACATACATACATACATACATACATACATACACACACTTGACAAAATAAATAAATAAATAAACAAACAAATAAACAAGAAACAATATAAAACTGCCAGCCACGCCTCTATGGAGTTGAGTTTCATACTAACAGAGAGAATTTGTTTTTTTCCCCATGCTAAAATTCTTAGCCAAGTGGTTGTGAAGAAATCATATAGTTCATTTGAGGTTCAGGTAGTTCCATTTCTCATAATGTAGGCATTGTTAACCTATGTATGCAATCCTCTTCTCACTAATGTGAAATGAACTTGCTTAATCTAAAAAAGGAACTGACTCTTTCATTTTTTAAAACCTTTTTATACATTAATAATAAAGGACTTTCAGATCAGACACAGGCAATAAAAAAGCTTGAGTTGATTTACAAAATACATCACAAATTTGCTTAAAGAATAATCAATTTTCTAAGAATACCTGATGGATTTTTTTTTTGTGTTTTATGTATGAATATCTGGTTGACCTAGACATGAATATGAGAAAGTCAGCTGCAACAGCTTTTGAAAAGTCGGAGCTTCATCCGAATGGATTCTATGCTTTGCTATTATTTCCTGCAGCATCTGATATTTGAAATTGCCCATTTTAAGACTGTACAAGCATTCTTGCAAAACATATAAGCACGAATGAAGATTTTAACAATTTGAAATGTGAACATTGCTTCCAAAGCTGAATCAGTCTGTTTCTATCTGTGTGTACAAGCACAACCGCTTCTCTTTGCACGTAGTCTCACACACACACACACACACACACACACACACACACACACACACACATATATAGCAATAGCAATAGCAGTAGACTTATATACCGCTTCATAGGCCTTTCAGGCCTCTCTAAGCGGTTTACAGAGAGTCAGCAATCTGGGTCCTCATTTTACCCACCTCGAAGGATGGAAGGCTGAGTCAACCCTGAGCCGGTGAGATTTGAACCGCTGAACTGCTGATCTAGCAGTAGCCTGCAGTGCTGCATTTAACCACTGCGCCACCTTGGCTCTTACTTTATATACATATACATATATATAAAGATATTTATGGAGAGAATAAGTTTTCAGAAAATGTTTGGTAGATATTTTTCAACAAAATTGTATAGAATTCTATAGAATTGTTTCCAAGAAGTGACACCGGGATAATTGATTTTTGTGACAGTAATGCAGTTTTTAGTGCAGATGCCACAACAACGAAAATGGACTCAATTGATAAATCTTTCAAGATGGAGGTTTCTTCTTGAAATCTGGTTATATTTTAACATTCTTGCTAAAACTCTTGTAAGAATTTGAGTGGATAGCAATAGCACTTAGACTTATATATAGCTTCACCATGCTTTACAGCCCTCTCTAAGAGGTTTACAGAGTCAGCATATTGTCCCCAACAATCTGGGTCCTCATTTTACCCACCTCGGAAGGATGAGTCAACCTTGAGCCTGATGAGATTCGAACTGCCAAACTCCTGCAGCTGGTAGTCAACAGAAGAATTCTAACCACTGCGCCACAAGGAATAATGCCAAAAGCTTTTGATAACATTAATACCCAAAACAATGTAAAAAGTAATAAATATCAAGATTTGTAAAAGTTGAAAAAATTGGAAGAAAAAGTCACCTATAATATTAACAGTAATTGCAGGCTTTGGAATGATACCAAAATGTTATACCAAACAATGAAAGTGCATGGACTTTAAATGGACTTGACTTACTTGGAACATCCTATATATATACTATGGCAATATCTCCAGGTTAGAACACCAATAAATGGAATGTGCCTATCTAAATATCACAATATTTGATGGATAAACAGATAATATAACAACAGATGACAATCTAATGATTTGCATGAAGGAAACTTTTGGGAATCACTGAGATAAATCAACATAAATAAGTAGAGCATATAAAACTCTATTATATTCTATAAATAGAATATAATAAAACAAGGTATTATCGGAAGCCACTTCCGACAATAACACTTCACTGCTTGTGACATACCAAGTTTAATGTACTTTGCTAGCAACATATCACACTACACTGTTGTTTTATTTCAAATAAGGTGAAAGTCGAGGTTTTAAAGTTCCTGTTGGAGTGCCATACTTGGATTGTAGGTGGCAAACTGTGAAAGCTTCTTCTAGAAGTACTGTTAAATACAATTCACAGATATATGTGAATTGTATGTAACAGTAGCTGATTTCCATTATGTAGATGTTCATGGAAACTATTTTGAATATAGATGTACTTTGACATTGTTTTGAATATTTAAAAATCACAACCCTTCACAACCCTTCACAACCCCAGCCTAATTCACTATAGCTTTTTGAGAACAGAACAAGACCATCTATTCTTAAATACCACTAATTTAAAACAACAATACCAATGTGGAGGTGGGCCATTTTCCCAAGAACATTGCCTGTGTGTGATATTCCAACCATTGTGGATTTGCGTTTCCATGGCACAGCAGCTGGATGAGAAATCAATTTTCAAAGAAATTCTTAAATAAAACAAGTTGCAAACTGCAGACTGTATTCCCACAAAGGGAAGAGAAATCAAACCTATGGCAATGAAGGGGAAATTGATAAAAGAGCATATTTTTATCTGGATGCAATGCAATGTCCTGTGAATGCACTGATTGCAAATGCAGCTGGCCTTAGTCAGAAGTGAAAGCCTTGGTAGGGACATAACCCAGTGAATTCAACAGGAACCACTTCTGCATAATATGTTTAGGATTGTTCTTTAGGCCTCTGAAACCAACTGAATAAATTAGGGCCCAACTAGCATAGCACATGGCCATGTAGCAATAGCAACAACCCTTAGACTTATATAACTGCCCCAAAATGCTTTATAGCACTCTCTGGGCAATTTACAACATCAGCATATTTCTCCAATCTAGGTCCTCATTTTACCGACCTCGGAAAGATGGAAGGCTGAATCAATCTTGTGCTGATCAGGATGAAACCTCTGGCAGTGGAATACAGAGTTAGCCTGCAAGACTGGCATTCTTACCCACTGCACCACCACAGCTGAATGTATCCTCAGAAAAGATGATTAGCTTTCAATCCAATGTAAATCAGCATCCATAATTGTAAACAGGGATGGCATGTATGGAAGGTGGTTCCCGAGGCTTGAAGACCAATGCTGCATATCTACAGTGCCAGCAGAGTAGTGCAAGCCATCTTGCTGACTTTAGTGTTCCTTGCTTTCTTTCCGAAAGAAAGAAAGTCTGAATTCTAAGAACAAACCCTTGTAGGCATAGCCCCACTGATATTCAAGCCACACATGAACAATACAAAATAAAATGATACTCCAGCTAAGCTAGGGGACATGATCAAAGCTTAGATTTCTAACATTAAGCCACTTACTGGTTTGCACTGCCCTGCCCTCTCAACTATTCCCTTGTTGATACGAATAACATGTCAAAATATAGCCTACTGCCCTCTCCAGTAGTTGGGGAAAAAATACACAGCTAAGGATTGGCTGACATAACAGAATAAACAGAAAGTGCTCACTATTTAAGACTCCTTATCTACTCTAATACAGAAACATTTCATAACATGCTAGGATAATTAGAAGGCATAAAATAACCAGACCAGTTGTTTCAATTCTCAGTAACATGAAGAAAACTTTCTACCAAATACACAAATGTAGCAAGATAGAAAACACTTTCTTGCATAATACAATGAAGTTTAATATTTCTAAGTCTATTTCTATGGGTATATATATAGTGTGGTCTCACCGACCCAAGACAGTATATAGTTCTTTATACTATTCCTTTGTTGATGCATCCTATGATTGCATTGGCTTTTTTGGCAGTTGAGGTGAGCCAAATCCTGGAGGAGCAGCGTGGATTAATTTTGAAATGATAATTGAAAGCATCATAACATGGTTCAACTTTCAAGACAATTCTCTCCTGACTGGACTTCAGAATCTTCTTTGAATCAGGTCTGCAGTCATATTCCTTTTAGGATCTTTGGCCTGCCACACTCTCTATTATTTACTATGCTGTTTCATTAGTGTAGTAATTGGGAGGGGGAATAGTAAAGAGTAGAATTGTAGAATGTGTTGTTGTCATTCCTTTCTAGAAGCCCAAGGTCATATTTTGCTTCCGCACCTCTGCACCTGACCAGAACTAGATGGGTGTAATGCCAGCATGGCAGAGGAAGATTGGACCATGTGATGGACTTGTGGGTGTGGGGACAAGATCATGAACTTTCAACTGGGTGGAAATCCCAGGAAGCTTTCAGATTTGGGATTCCACACTTGTGCCAACATGTCTGTCTTATTAAATTGGAACTTTAAGGATAGCTCTGCCTTGGACTCTGACTTAATTCGGAATGATATTTGGAACATATTTGACTTTTTGATCATCAAGAGATGTTTCAAATACTCAAATAAGGAAAGACAGAAGAAACAGTGTTTTTTTTCCAGCTATAATGTTAACAATGAGCACATATCCAAGAATGGGTGGGCAACTTTGAAAGGTCAGACTGATCCAACAAATATATCAAACAACACAACCAATAAGCCATAAAAAGCAGAGCAGCAAAAAATGAGATCAGTCCTATCAAATTCATTTAAACATTTTTAAAAATCTCTCTCTCTCCTCTCTCTCGCTCTCTCCTCTCTCTCTCTCTCTCTCTCTCAAACACACACACACACACACACACTCAAACACGCATGCATGATTGATAAATTGTACAAAGCCAGAATGGTCTTCACCATAAAGTAGGCATTATAACCTGATACAATCCTGTCTCTAGTACCAGTTCTTCAAATTTCAAATGCTTTGGAGAAAACCCTTTTGGGAATGGAGGAGTATATACAGTAGATAGAAAGAAGCAATTTTTCACACTATGGCTGCATTTACCGTGTTTCCCCCCCAAAATAAGACAGGGTCTTATTTTCTTTTGACCCAACCACCCCCCCAAAAAATAATCACTTGGCCTATTTTGGGGGAGGTCTTATTATTTTGAGGTGCAGGTGGCAGCGAGTGTGGTCACCTCATGGCTGCTTGCTGTGTTGCAGTATTTTGGGAGGGCTTATTTTTGGGGGAGGGCTTGTTTTAGAGCATGCGCTCAAAAGCCCAATTGGGCTTATTATCCAGGGAGGGTCTTACTTTTGGGAAAACAGGGTACCACTTAAATATAAAAGAAATTAATTTTATCAAGTGTCAGATATTCATATATTTCTGCCTTACTTAATACTGCCTTTCAAAATTATTTACTTAAAATTCTGGTGTCTGATAATGTGCATCACGAGACAAAACCTTTTCAGTCAAGGTATCTCAAATTGGTTAACTTAAAGAATTAATCAAAAAATCCACAATGAAAAACTCCTCTGGCATTGAAACTGGCAATTTATGACATTTTATCACAAAACATTTCCTGATATTTGACTGTGGTATACAGTTCAACAAGGGCTACTTTCAAGTTAAATACATCTCCAAATATCTCCCTGAATTTTATGAACTTTCAAGTACATTAGAAGCTCTTCCATTGTCAAAGGACTTGAGGAATCTGGTAAAGAATATCTGCAGGCAAAGGAATGGCAAAACCTGGGGGGCAGAGCACGAAGGGGGAATTTGCCTAGAATCAATACATAGCCACAAGTAAACCAAGTCTAACCCACTTTGAGTGCTATTGCCCTTATCTAACTCTATGCAGGGGTCTACCTTTAGTTGAGAAGATTCTTGTGCATAGACTTTAGTAATACCTCAGTTTAATTGAACCTTTGCTGTGGAGCTGCCACCTGAAAATAACCCTCAAACAATGATCCAATGGGTCAGGGCTGGTCTAGTAGTTTCCTGTATACAAAACTAATGCATTTTTATTACATCCCCCTGTTTCTATTGCAAGCTCTTTTTGCCAATCCTGCTGATTATTCATAGCATAGTAGTAGTTCAATAAGGAGGCGGGGAGAAGAGACACTGTCTTTGCACTTGAAGCAGAGCAATTACAAAAGTAGATTCCTGCTCAAATGTTAGGCTATATTATTCCCCCTCTTCCCCTCCCCACCCCTTAAGAATAAACTTTCCAACAACTATCTCCTGTGTTTGATACTCTGGTGAAGACTGGGCCTGAGGAAGAGACAAAGATGGTGATTATATTAATGAGAAGAGAGAGAGAGAGAGAGAGAGAGGGAGGGAGGTAGGTAGGTAGGGAGGGAGGGAGAGAGAGAGAGAGAGAGAGAGAGAGAGAGAAGGCAGCAGCTAACAGAGATTTCAAACACTTGGGAGGTGGAAGGCTGTCATGTGGCAGAGTGCAAAAGGAAGGAAGGCTGCTTGAAGAGAAACAGCTTTTTAATATTTTTTGTCCTGAATTAATTAACAAAGGATACACACACACACACACACACCAGCAGTGTTAATAACCTACTTCAAACACAGCAACACAATCAAAATTTTAAAAGGAATAAAAAAGGAAAAAGAATGCCAAATTATGTTGCAGTCAGAAAACTCCTACAACTTTGCTTGAAAACCTCTTTGTCAGAAAAAAAAATCTAATTCAAATATTGAGAAACAAGGTATCAATAGTCTGCTGCTGAACATTAGATGTAGATTTCTCCTTCCAGTGTTATATAATAATGATTAAGACAGTATTTTAAATGTGACAGTATTAAGATATGGCCCTTCAGCTCCATGTATTGCCCAGCCATGATGCTTTAAACCAAAACACATGCCTGGGAAAAAAAATCACAGTTCTTGATATCTTGAAAATAGCAAGTAATGGGATATATTTATGAAGAACATTTTCATTTTAATGCTCAGCAATTATCCATGTTCATTTTAATAGTCCTGTTGGCCTCAAATCTCACAATAATACGACAATACCACCATGCTTACTAATTATTGCTCTGAGCTACAGTATATCTCCAACAGATCATAACCAAAGTTTATTAAACATTCTTCATTTCCAATAGGTATAAAAACAATTTTAACTTTATTTTAAGATAATAGAAACTAATTTATGGTATTTAAACTAGTCTTTCATTGTTTACCATTAAAAAAGATCTAACTGCACCTAAATTCATTAACTTTCTATAGAAACGGTTGCTAATTTAAGATCAGGGGTGGGTTCTTGCCAGTTCTAACCTCTTCTATAGAAAAGGTTCCACAATCTACAGTGCCTTTTAGAACCGGTTCCAGCTCCCTCCCCCCGACTGTCACACATCATCAAGATGAAGAGCAAGAGGAGGAATTCTGGGAGTTGAAGTCCACAAATCTTAAAGCTGTCAAGTTTGAACACCCCTGGGTTTTTTTTTCTAAAGGGTTAGGGGTGCAAGGGTCTTGTAACTTGACAGCTTTAAGACTTGCATGCTTCAAATGCCAGAGTTTCTGAGCCAACATTTTGGTTGCTAAGCAAGAGCGTTGTTAAGTGAGTTTCAACCACATTTTACAAGTTGGCCACACCCACCCAGTCACATGGCTGACAAGCCACTCCCACCCCAGTCACATGGCTGGCAAGCCACTCCACAAAGCAGGCCACACCTACAGAAGAGGTTTCTAAAATAATTTGAAACCCAACACTGTTTAAGAGCCACAGTCAAATACTCCAAAAGCTAGAAGCAATGTAGCATCTGGATGATAAACATATTAATACATGTTTATGCTATTTTTTCTTTCAAGAAGCAGTCCAATATAAACCAAGTTAAGTTTTTAAATTGTTGTAAGGATTCCAAGTGGTTTCTCAAACTAAGCTGATCTGAAATCATGTCAGATAAATTTACAAAAAATCAAACAGATCTAATTGCCATTTTTACACTAGAGTGATACCATAAACATAATTCCAAAGAAAAGATACACAGACAGTGATAACCTGAAATTTTTTGGTAATTAAACCCACCTGTCTCAATTGTTATAATGAAAATAAATACAGAATTACATAAATAAATACATTTTTCAATTATGAAAAATAACTAAATGCCTTGGGAAGTAAGGAACCTTTCAAAAAAAGCATGAATTTGCTTTAAAAGAAAATTGCTTACTTTTCATAGCAGAAAATGCACTTAAAAGAATAAAGGACATTGAAATCAAAATGGCTAGAGCTGCAAGGATGTAAGATAAAATATTTTTGCCCCTTTCCCTCCTTTCTTCAAGAGGTTGCATTTGATGTGACCATTTACTTTTTTTTGTCTTCCAAAAATCAATGCAAAATCACTTTATTTCTTATACAAAATATGCTGCCATATTTTCATGGTACAACCTTGGAAATTTACTGTTTATCTTTTCTCCAAGTCTTTATGGGGATTGTAAACAATTTCTGCTTGTTTGTGGATAGGGGTAAGCAACGATTAAGTTGGAATATATAATTTTATGTCTAAGACGGAATAGAAATTGGCCATTGGGTTATGAGCTGTCCCCGGAGCTTCATATAATCCCCCGACCTCCGGTCCTTCTGACGCGCCTAAAAAGTTGGCTTTTCCAGAAAGCCAGCCTGGCCTGAACAAAACAAAAATAAATTATTGATCATTGTTAATTTTAATTCGAATTTTTTTTAAAAAAAGTTATTGTCAATTCTAATTAGGTTTGTTTAGGATATTCTATTTAATTTTTTTTTAACTTTGTATTATGTGTTTCTTTTAATGTTGTACACTGCCCTGAGTCCTTCGGAGAAGGGCGGCATATAAATCTAATAAACCTAAACCTAAACCTAGTAACAGACTTCAATATTCCTGGTCATGGACCATAGCATAATATGTTATTTATACGGAAAAGATGCCACGCCCGCCTGACATTTCGAAAGAGCCTGGCTGGGTCAGACAGTTTGGGGACCCAATGGGGGAGCTTCATATTTGAGGTAATTAATTAATTAACACCTAATCCCACCTCCTCACCCCATGTCCAGCTCTTGCCTTTCCCATATAGTTTTTAATCATTCATTATTTTATCTGCTGTGTGTGGCTTTAAAATCTTTTCTGCATTTATTGTTTGATGCTGTGAGAGGCCCAGAGTCACTGGATACGAGATGGGCAGCAAATAAATTTTCTAATTCAAAAATAATAATAAAACCATCTGCTTTATAGCTTTCCTTATTATTATTATTGTTATTGTGAGAGAGTATAATACCTGTTACTACTTTTTAAAATATAAAGATTAATAAATCTTTAAATTTATTTCCTGACAATGAAAGCTATTAATCAATGGAATAGCTTGCCTATAGAAGTTGTGGGTACTCCATCACTGAAGGTTTTTAAGAAGAGATTGGACAACCATTTGTCTGAAATAGTACATTCTCTCCTGCTCAAGCAGGGGGTTGGACTAGAAGACCTCCAAGGTTCCTTCCAACTTTATTCTGTTAAATATTCTTTCACACAGGATAGTCATGTCTATGAATGCAAGTAGGATGAATCAGATTACATTTCTGAGTATGAAGAATCAAGCAAGTTCTGCAGATTAACAATAAAATGCAGTTCTGCAGATTAACAATGAAATGAATTAAAAAGTCCTGACTCTCTTTTATTTATGATAGGCAGGAAAATATAATCAAAATAAATCTAAAATAAATCCATTGGTGATTTCCATAAAAGCAGATCTACAAGCCCTGTCCAAGTGGACTTTGCTACAGCACAGATGGCAATCCTGAATAAAGTTTCCTAGTATCTATCTTCTTTTTTTTTGCTTTTTGTATAATTGCAACACACACACATTGTTTTTTTCCTCACAGAGATATCTGACAAAGACGATCAGTTATGAAGTGTAGGCCTTTTAAAGCTTCCACTGGGGAAATTTAAATAACCAAATTGATTATATTATATCCCCTTTTTAAAAGTAAAGTTCTTTAAAGTTCTGAATCGGGCAAAAGAGGAATGAGAAACTCAAAAAACAGATAAGGGATTAATTATGTTTCTTTTTAAACAATACTAACAAGGGCAATAAAAAAATTAGATGTTTGCCAATCAACTGTGATGTTAAATAAGTCTAAATCATTCAGGCTTAGAAACAAAGGAAAGTACTTCATATTTTCTAAGCAAATCTGAAGTACCCCACTACTTTCCCACTTGGCTACCAAGGGCCTACCTCATAAACTCTGCCACGGCTTAACTTATTCCTGTTGCATTGAATATACATCTTTTCTGCTATTATATTTTTTAGATTTCTCATTCAATACAACACTGTTGATTTCTATTGCTTGGGTTTCAATGTGAAGTTTCCCTCAGAATATGTGTATTTGCCCTTAAAGAGAAGAGAATGGTTGCATTTATTGGCACCTACAGTATAATTCCATGATGAAATGGTTTTATGTTATTTCCCTTCTATAGTAACTATTGAGTAGCTTATGAACCAGGTACTCTAAATTTCCAAGGAAGTTCAGTTAAATTTAACTTAACCGAATTGTACTATTAGACGCAGCACTTGGTTATAAGCAGCTCATTATGTATAAATTCTAAAGACAGAAACTGTCCTTATATTTTGATGCAGCATTTCAAATATATTTATATCTCAAAAAAAAAAATCTGCTGTTAAATTTAATTCATGCTGAGGCACTGACAGTCTGAATACTTCCAAGGACGAGGCCAAGTTATTTCTGATACACCAATCAGAGTTTGGAGACATTTTATTTTCACATCTATCAAACACATTTTCCTTTTCTGGACTCACCAATTCAAAGTTGCTTTAACTCATTTTCCTTCCAAGTCCCCCCCCCCACCCTTTAACATAGTTGACAAGAGATTTGGTTCAAAGTGGAGAAGACTGTACAAGCCATATCTATTGTGAAAATAAAACATGCAATGAAATAAATTGAACTAAACACAAATCACAATTAAAATTTTATATATGTGATTTTCTGTACTGTTATAAACAAGGAGCCATTACAGGTTAGCATGTATCTTGAATTCTGGAAACTATTGCTTTCTATGTTTATCCTTAAAAGGTGTGGGAAGATCTTCCCCAAAGATCCCGTCTTACAGTTTTCACAAAATCGTAAAAAAATAAATAATAAATTAAAGCTCTAAAGAAACAGTTAATTTATAATGGGGCTGCATTTAGTCACTAGTAAGGATTGTGTATTTTGTGGTCTGGTTTTAATTGAAGATTTTTTTGTGGTGTGTGTGTGTGTGTATGGTTCACTAGCTTGCTTTCTTTCTCTTTTCCCCCCCCCCACTGTGTTTCATTTTTTAAAATTTGGAATTAGAAAAAAACCTAGTCCATAAGGTAAGGCATCCAGATGTCATAGTTTACAGAGACCCAGTCTCATGCAGTAGCATTGTTTCTGGCAGTTACCCATTATCCTTAGAATCACTTCTGCTAACCAAACCCCTTGCATTTTCTTCCACTAAAAAAAGATGAGAAGTGTCTTCTCTGACTGAACAATGACTTTCCTTTCCTTACCGCTCACAATAGTAATAGCACTTAGACTTATATACTGCTTTACAGTCCTTTACAGCCCTCTCTAAGTGGTTTACAGTTAGCATATTGCCTTCAACAATTTGGGTCCTCATTTTATCCACTGGAAGGCTAAATCAACCTTGAGCCTGGTGAGATTGGAACTGTCAAATTGCAGTCAGCTGGCAGTCAGCAGAAGTAGCCTGCAGTACTGCACTCTAACCACTGCACCACCGTGGCTCCTCCACACAAAGGAGAAATGCAGGGATATTTGGCCATAGCGTGAATTAATTCATTTCCTAAAGGGATGTTCCTTCATGGACAGAACAACTCATTACAAATAATCCAAAAGGGTCTACTTGTACAATAGTTTTATTTGTAATTAGTGACTTATATCCATGATGGGAAAAAGGGTTAATGTTATTTTAATGCATATCCTCTTTTTAGGAAATTGGCTAGTCTTCTAATCTCATCTGGGAGTGCACAGAAGCTGTAAATATATGAATCAAATGTTCATTGAGATGATTATTACTGAAAAATGGGATGGGAAACCCTTGGGAAAATAGTACAATTGAAGCTTCATTATATCTGATTTCTTAAAAGCTAATGGATGTTACTATCCAAAATGAATAATGAATAACGGAACTGTTAAAAGAATCACATCAAAATATCACTACAAAAGAAAGGAGCTGGTCTGTAACAAAATTGTAAACCATTCGTCCTTCCAAATGATCTCCTAGAAAAAGCAGTTTCTAGAGCTGAAAATGTTGATACAATTCCTGCAACTTTTTTCAAAAGAATTAATAGTTATAAGGCATAAGGACAGCCTTTAATTTCCAGATTTACAATATATTTCATTTAAAAATATTAATTTAAAAATATTAATACTGGCTACAAGTATATGGATCCTGGATGGGAAATACAGAAACTTTAGGATACTGGAGCCTTTTTCTTCTGTCTCTGAAGAGGACACTCTTGTGTTTTGTTTTGTTTTTTAAATCCTTTCAAAGAAGATTTTTTTGGAGAAATTCTCATCTGCTATGTAGTGCCCTTTCACTTATCTAATGATGAGAAGACCAACATGTCTTGTGTGAATGATTGCCTTTTACTGGACAATCCTTTCTTCAGCAGCCTACAACCTGCCAGACTGCCACACTTTGCTTAAATCCCAAGAGAAACCACAAAGCAGAGCTCCTTAAACTTGTCTTTTTTTCAGTGGTGGTGCTATTGGCATTGCTAATGGACAATGGTGCCTTTGGGAGATAGTGAGAAAAAGCACTCTTTTCTGTGGAGAAACAGAAAGTGTTCAATCAATTTTCTGCCTAAAAATTAAGTGGACGCTTTGAAGGATCTCTAGTCATTTTACAGATTCTTTTTTTCAAGAGAATCTAATGAAGATTTACATGTAAAGTAACGGTAAAGGTTCCACTCACACATATGTTCCTGACTCTAGCGGGTGGTGCTCACCTCCATTTCAAAGCCGAAGAGCCAGGGCTGTCTGAGGACATCTCTGTGGTCATGTGGCTGGCATGAGTAGATGCCAAAGGCCCATGGAATGCAGTTACCTTCCAGTGGTGGGTTTCAAATTTTTTAGAACCTATTCTGTAGGTTTTGTGGAAGTGACTTGGCAGTCATGTGACTGGGTGGGAGTGGCCAACTTGATGTCACTCATCAGGAGATGTCATGGATTGGGTAAAATGTGGTGAAGCTCACATAACAACGATCTTGCTTAGCAACCAAAATTTTGGGCTCAATTGTAGTCATAAGTCAAAGACTATCTCTATCTTCCTCTGCATGGCAGCCTTGCCCTAGTAAACTATTTCTCCTTTCTGGCAATTTTCCTCTCTGTTAGAGGGACCAAAATAATCCATGCAATGTAAGGTTTCCTGCTGCAGCAAGGGGTTGGACTAAATGACCTCCTAATAGACTTCTAGCCCTAAATTGCTATGCTGTTTTCTTTCTTTCTGCTAACAAAGAAACCACTTGCCTGCCCAGATAGAGATAATGAGATAATGACCCTAGAGAAAGTTTGCCTCCATTCACAAGCAGGGAATCATTTTAGAAACATAATGCTCATATTGCACAAACCCGAAAACTTCAAAAACATAAAATCATATAACATGTAACCATATAACTAATTTGTTCTTTCCTGCACCTTTTCAATTTAAAGTTAAGACTTGTGGACTTCAACTCCCAGAATTCCACAGCCCGGCATGCTCAGTTCCGATTTAAAGCAACATTTGTTTTTCTCCTTTGCAAAATAAGTTTCCTTCTTTCTTTTTCTTCTCCCTTCCCCTCCTTCCTCCCTCCCTCCCTCCCTCCCCCCCACTCTCAAACACAGAAGTTGGATTCTCTCTCCTACCCCCTTTCCTCTCTCACTCACTCTCTCAAACAAACACACACATAGCTTACTGATTCCCCCGCTGCCTTCCCCAAATACCTTCCCCATTGCAAATCTGCTGTCTGGGTGGGAAGCCCACCCATTCACCTCCTGCTGGCAGGCTGGGGTGAGAGGAGAGGCAGAGAAGCCAGAGGGGAGCTGATCCAAGCCTTCGAAAGAAAGGGGCTGGGGGAAAGTGTGTGTGCTACAGCATGGCTCTTTGCCTGGCTTCCTGCCTCCTCCTATGGTCTCCTCAGTGCTCGCTTGTGCTTTCCCTCCTCAAGTGTAGTTTGATTGCAGGCAGAGCCACGTTGCCTTTTCAAACTTGTAATCAGTGAAGCTGTGCTGGATTTTTACATAGCTTTATTCAGCTGTGGGTGTGAGAGAGAGAAATGGATGGGGGCCTGGGGAGGAAGTCACTACACTTGGGGAGGGAGAGCACGAGTGAGCACTGAGGAGATCACAGGAGGAGGCAGGAAGCCAGGCAAAGAGCTATGCTGTAGCACACACACTTTCCCCGGATTGGCTATGTAAAAATCCAGCCCAGCTTCACTGATTACAGATTTGAAAAGGCAATGTGGCTACCTGCAATCAAACTACACTTGTGGAGGGAGGACAAGCGAGCCAGGGTCCTTCCCTCCAGCCTTTGGCCAAAGCCCCGCACAGCACCAGGAGGCTGAAGTTTGAATTCCTCCCCCTCCCTCCGACCCACACGTACCTTTTCCAGCTGCTTCAGAGAGGGCTTCAATGCTACTCTTGCCTCGGGTCCTCTGAAGAAGTCCCGTTCCTCCTTCCTTCCTTCCTTCCACAGCTGGAACTGGTTCTAACTGGCGGTAGATTTGTGGAACCTCTTCTACCAAACCAGTTAGAACCAGGAGGAACCCACTCCTGCATTACATGTCATATTATGGATGTGGTTTGTCATCTTGTCCCTGATTATAAAAGCATAATTCTTGACAAATGTGTCTCTACTGAGACCACGGTGCTCATTTTTTTTACTACAATCAGAGAGAGAATTTTTTTTCATACTGATGCCAGTGAAATACCTTTTACTGCCAATTGTAGCACAGAGAGAAATTTTGTGATCAAAGTTCCCTCTGTGTGCACTATAGCTTTAATAGAAGCGTTGATACTTCAAACATGAAGGCTAACATTCACGTTAATAAAAATGACATGTCCTCAAAACTTAAAGACATTTAAATTTTGTCATTTTTGTCCTTTTTTATGATTCCAAATCACTGGCAGCTTATTTGGCAGCTTAGACATGATTCAGTATTTGCTATGGCCATTACACTGGTATCTTGAGTATCATTTTTGCAAATGGTTCTGCTATGCTTACAAATGTGTCTCACCACATCTCCTGATGCTCTAATTTGATTACAAAAGCTGCTTCCCAGCCATCTGACCATATCTAAATGAATCTCAAATTCCCTAAGGATTCCTCAAGAGCTATTATGTATAGAGAGAATGAAAGTCTTCTATTGACTGCTGCTACTTTTAATGGATTCATTACCTCAAATTCATTGTGACCTCTACAATTCTACTCTGAAGGTTAATCCTTCAATATGCAAATGCAACACTTGGGGCCCAAGATGGCAAAAACAGAAGCATAGAAAGTTGCTTTATGTGAGGTCAGCGTATCAGTCCATGTAACCTGCTCTTATTTCCTCTAATTGGGTGTGAGCATGAGGTTTTAATTTTACTTCTTTGGACTGGAAATGCCAAGACTGAATCTGACCTTCTGCCCATAAAGCACATGCCCTGTTGAATGAAGGCAAATGTACATGTCCTGGGATAATGTTTCAGGAGCCAATCTGGGTGAGTCACCAGGACCAGAAGTTTTGACTTCTGAGTTTTTGATCTCATGCTGGAGCCCATCTTCAGGGAACTTCTCTCTAGACATGTGCCCTGTCTCTATGAAAGAGTGAAAGGATATGAAAAGACTGCTCCTAGATATGAAAGCAAGGATATGAAAAGACTGCTCCTAGTCAAGAAAACAGGGAAGACTACTTTGGCCATTCAGAAGATACTATTACTGGCACTCTAGCTTATCTTTCATACAATGCACTCAATTGAACATACATTTTAATTATCTTAAAAATGGTATTGAGATGGTAAGTCAAACTGAAACATTATTAATTGAGTAAACTGGGAATGGAGTTTGAGTTTCCCTAATCTAATTCTAAGACCATGACTAGAACATTGGTTCACACCAGTGGTGGGTTCCTACTTTTTCAGACCGGTTCAGCCAAATCGGTAGTAGCTTGGCGGCCTGGGTCACTGAAACTGGCAGCGACCCAGGCCTGCCACCCCCCCAAAAAAACCAGTTGTCCCAGTGGCATCATAGTGCCACCATCTTGTTTTTTGCTTCTATGCATGCATAGAGCAATTTTAGTTGTACTGTGCATGCACGCACAGCGTGCATCAAGGCGCATGTTGTGCGCCCCTAAGCAAATCAGTAGTAGTCTCTGCCGGAACCCACCCCTGGCTCACACACTATGTTAAATCCTACTTTGGTCAGAAAATTCTTGCATTCATATAACATGCTTTGCCCCCCCCCCAATAGCAAACAATGAGAAGGCTCACGTCACAGAGCATGCTAAGATAATACCCTCAGGTTGTTAGATTGGGAATTAGCTCTCCATCATTGTTTGCATAAGAAGACAAGGTGAAGAAATAACAAAATCTGTGTTCCAATACAAAATGTGTTCAATTCGTACCTGCAACATGATAGCACACCAAGTATTAAGAAGATATAGCTAAACTTATGATTTCGCAAACTGCATTTCTTCATTTTGATGAAAGATTAGTATCAACTCGTAAACATCCCTGGCCTGTTAGCTTGTTATAGCCTCTCTCCAATGCTCTTTTTAAAGACAGAAATCGGAATATGCTCTATTATGGGATAACAGACTGAGTGACACACAGCCCCTCTGGAGCTTACCATCTGCCTTACCTCAATCCAACCAAGGAAAAGAGCTCAGAAAATGATAATTGTGTCCAAATTTGTATTCGCAAATTTAGTGTTCTTCTTTGACTTGTCATCTCACACTAGGCTTATCCAGCAACACTAAAGTAATTGCTTATCATATGGCACTAAAACTAACAAGCGCTGAAAATTGCCATAAAACATCAGGCAAAGGAGTCAATATTAACTCATAATTATTAATGCTTATCTTCCCAAAGCAATTTCACTGCTGCTGCAATAGCATCAGCTGGCTTCACTGCTTTCTTATGTAAGAAATGTAAATGTCATTGTGCTTGTACAAAAGTTAAAAACACATTTTCTTTGCTATGGAAATGCAATGGAACACACAGCATCAAACATTAGTCTCCCCCTCCATCCCCTCCTCAATCTACTAATTGAAACATACTCCTGTTTCTACACCTGTTTTCAGTTCTTAAAAACCGAACGGTGGGAAAAATTATCCTATCCTTTATTTTGCAGAAAACTTCCAATAATTTAATACATAAAATAAAAAGAGGTATCATCCAAGCAAACATGCAATTAGCCCTCTGCTTTTAAATAACTCTGCCAGAAGGGAAGCATCCCCAAGGATGGCAATCTAATCATTGCCATCACTTTGCAAAATACCCTTTTTTGCCAGAAAAAAAGCCCAATGACTGTTAGTGGAATAGAGTTGTGTGTACCACTGCAATGAAAAAAGACAGCACCAAAGTAGAAGTATATACACTGGACTGAGTTTCTTGAGTCATGAGAGATGGCACTGCTTTATTTTATAGCTTGACTCCAAATATGGAAGCAACCAGGCCCTATAACTATTTCTGTATATGATATATCAGATCATTTGTCTCCAGAGGCTTAACAGGACACAAATCTGCACTCTATTGCATGTCCTGCACCAGTTATTTTACTTGCCCCTGCAATCTGTATATAGTTACTGGACAGCTGTCATTTGTGATTATATCCTAGTTTTCTGTATCATCCTTGCCAACTTTCAAATTAAAAGATTTGTGCAAATCAGGCCAAAGGGGGGAGCAGTTATGAATTACATCAGAATGAGCAAAATCTCAACATATAAAGAGTAAGGTTTTTGGGTGACTTGGAATCTGATTTTTTTGCCTTGTCTCTTGGACTGCAAGGAAATGAAATCAGTCAATCCTAAAGGAAATCAACCTTGACTCTTCTTTGGAAGGATATATATTGAAGCTGAAGCTTAAATATTTTGGCCACATAACGAGAAGAGAAGACTCATTGGAAAAGACCTTGATGATGAGAAAGATTGAAAGCAGAAGGAGAAGGAGACAGCAGAGGATGAGATGGTTAGATAGGGTCTTGACACAATGAACATGAATTTGGCCAAACTCTGGGAGACAGGGGAGCCTGGTGTGCTATGCCCAGGGGGCTCAAAGTGTTGAACACAACATAGCAACTGAACAACAACAACGGCACCATTTGCTTCTCTCTAATGGTCCAGTTATGAAAACACCTGAAAGTCATATCATTTTCTATAAACCAGACATGGGGAAAAGATCCTGAACATAACCACTTTTGGCTTAGTTAAAGTGATCATTTTTTCAGTATGCTACACATCAAGTATAAGAAATCACTGAATGTGCCATCATGTGAGCTTTGACTCTTATCAATCACAAAGATAGAGTTTTTCCACATGATCTTTCTATCTCCACACGGTACTTCAGGCCTTCCAAGAGTGCCATATCCACCATAACTCAGTCCGTCCACTTTGCTGATGGTTATACTCTTCTCTTTTCTTCAATTGGAAAAAATATGCTATTTCTTTAAAAATATAGTGACCTAAAAAAACCCCATGATTTGATGGTCTGAGTGCATCAACCTCTAGCATCAGCTTCCAAAATGAAATAAGGGCATTTTAAAAAAGTTTGAAATATCTGTCCTAAATACACCTTTTGAATGCAACACTAAAGTGCCCTCTGGATAGTTTGATTTTAAACAACACATTTGGAACCTGCTGAAAACACCGATGTGAAAAAACTGTAAACCATATATCATCCTCTAAAATAAACTTCCCTGAATGACCTGAAAATTTCTAGCTAATTGCCACAATCAGCAAGCAATTGTTTTCACAACCAGAAGGAATAAGTGTAGCTTTGCTTATCCAGAAACCTGGCTTAAAAGTGGTTCCTTGGCCCACTCTCCCTTCTTATGCCATGTGCAATAAAACAAGGTACAAAATAAATACCTTTGCATTTTTTAATGAAAACTGTACACTATGTCAAAATTACTTGCACAATATCACACCTGCCAATATTTCAGAAACCTGGCTCTTTCGATGTACTTTCCCTAGCACAATGTGCATTTTTATTTTTATTCCCTTTACTCTTTTTGCTTTCCCCATCTGCATATAATTTGCTTCTCAGAACAATCACCATATAGGTTTAAGAGTGCAAGACAAGATTAAATAATTTCTTTGTTTACATCATTATGTTTACACTGAGAATAGAGAAGTTTTTACAGGCCACTTTTTGGGAAAAGCTTCAAAGGCCACATTCCAGTTTTGGTGGGACCATAGTTGAAGAAGAATCCAAAATAAACCAGGAGTTGTTTTCTCTGGCAAGCCTGCTTAAATAAGAGAGGGCTCCAGTAGAATAAGCTACTCCTCTGCATGATTATTCAGGAGTGAGAAATCATCCTGAGAAATGATTACTGAATCCATTGAGATTCTTCTGTGGGCTGATTAAATACTTCGTTTATCCCTGCAATTATACTAGTACAATGGTGTACATAGCATGCCTATTCCGATATGGATCAACTAGAAGATTATGATAGTAGAATGGCTGAAAGCCTCTTCAAGAGAAAGAAATATGGTAAGTTTTTAAAAAATAATATTGACTGCATTTGCAACGTTATAGCAGCTTCTAAAAGCAAGATACATTTTACTTCCTTACTTCCTTCTATAGTTATTTATAATATATAAAAGCCATAAAGAAAAATGCATTTAAAATTTGCACCTGAAATTGCATATACCGGAACTTTATCAGGGATAACAAGGCTGATCTCCCAACCTCTTTGTCTAGTTCCTAACCATTGCTCCAGCAAATAACAAATCTTGAGATTATGGATGTAAAGAGAAAACATGCATTTCTATTTTCTGAATCGCCCAGAGGGCATTCTCCACTACAGGGCAGCACCTCCTCCCAAAGCTAATAAACAGAATATAATGTTAATGAACTCTCCAGGGAAGTGGTGTCCTAATTCCCAGACTAAACTGGGAGAATTCAGCCCCATTAACTGAAAATAAATATTGAAAGAATACCTTATAAAATAAATAATTAAATAAAACTAGGTATTAGAACTCAGGAAACCACTCTAGGTGAAGATGAAAAAAAAAAAGAAGAAAATCTCAATAGTTCACCTCCACAGACATGGCATAACTAGGAGCCTGAAATACCAGAATAATCTCCACAGGGAAATTCTAACTTTGAGATGTGTCAAAATAATATCAATTTAGGGTTCCAACATTGATATATTTACATTACTGGTATTACTTTGTGGAAAATCTGCTGATCAAAAACTAAACTAACCTTCAGTATAAAGGAAAGGTTAAATCTAAATATCATAGAACCTTATAGAACATTCATAATTTAGGTTGAAAAGAAGGTGTCCCCAGTTTTGACAACTTCTTAACCAATCTTGTGGCCACCAAGGAACAGTCTTCAGAATGAATAAACTCACCAACTCATTCAGAGGGGAAATCCCATTAGTGCTGTCAATACTGAAATTAGATTCTGGGAAGGGAACCTATGAATCACAAAAAGATAAAGCAGGATACATTTTTCAAAAACCTACCGAAATGCGAGTGAGTAGAAAAAGCCTTTTTCTGCCTTGAGGGATAAAACATTATGAAGACAGGTGGCCAGATAGTGAAAATATTCAACCCACTGACCCCCAAGGAATGCCAGAAAAGTATCTATGTTGAGAGAACCCAGGAGATTCAGGCAGAAAAGACTCAGAAGAAAGCATTGTCTGCAGAAGTTCCCCTCCTGTGAAAAAAAATTCTCCCCAAATAAAGACTTACTCCTTACTAAGGCTTAAAACCTGGTGTTTCTGAAGAGCATTTGGAACCTGAGGGATGAGCATTGGATATTCCTAAAATGAATGATGGAACTGAATATTATGACTGTTATGGGATTATTTTGACAGTATTGTGTACATTGAACCTAGAGAAGTATTGAACTTGAACACTGTCCTGGGTCGTGAACAAATACTATGTCCCCTTATTTAATAACAAATCCCACTGAAGTCAGTATGTGTGTGTGTGTGTGTGCGTGTGTGTGTGTGTGTGTGTGTGTGTACGTGCACACACACACACATTTTGCTTTGGCTTAGTGTGGGATAGATATAATATCTGTCAGCTATTTTTTAAAGTAGCTGTGTCCTTTTGATGCAGCTGCTTCTAAGAACTGTGCTATGAATGCACTCTTCTGTGCTCTAAAGCATATTTCAATGCAACATGCTATACAGCATTTACATAAAGTGATCTTCTTCAATTGAATGGTTTCGATTCATTTTTTCTGAATATTCTTATAGGAAGACCAATTCTTTATAACTCCATTCAGGAGAGATTGGATGCAAAGAATACACCTTTTTCAGATTTTATCCCCAATCAATATAGAAAACCATTGTTTCCAGATAACGGAAATAACCTGTTTTTGCCAATTTATATTATTTGTGTGATTATGCTTTGATATTTTAATCAGTGTATGTCTAGTGCACAATTACATAAATTGTAAAAAATTATATTAAAAAGTCATCTACTAAATCATTTGTAATTTTCATCAGTAATACACACTTACATCACTTGTATAATTATGTAGAAATGATGTAAAAGTTAATTATAATATTATGCAAATGGTATAAATAGAAGCTATTGATGTAAATTGACACAAATGAGATAATTTCAGGTTTAACTAGTTTGTAGTTAACAAAAACTTTTCTCCTAAATGCGCTTGTTAAAAGCACGAAACATAATACACATTTTGGATTACAAGTGTTAAAACCTATGTCCACAATCAACCATGGAAACATATTGGTGGTTTTGGTCATCACTCCCCAGTCACTCTACTAAAAAGAGTGGAGAGAAGAGCAAGAAAGATGATTAGGGGACTCGAGGATAAAACATATAAAGAACGGTTGCTGGAACTGGGTATGTCTAGTTTTATGAAAAGAAGGATTAGGGGAGACGTGATCCAATATCTCAGGGGCTGCCACAAAGAAGCGGGGGCCAAACTATTATCCAAAGCACCTGAGGATAGGAGAAAAAGCAATGGGTGGAAATTAATCAAGGAGAGAAGCAACCTAAGAACTAAGGAGAAACTTCCTTACAGTTAGAACAATTAATCAGTGGAACAACTTGCCACTAGAAATTGTGAATGGTCCAACACTGGAAGTTTTAAAGAATAGATTGGCTAACCATTTGTCTGAAGTGGTGTAGGGTTTCCTGCCTAACCAGGGCATTGGACTAGAAGACCTCCAAGGTCCCTTCCAACTCAGTTATTCTATTCTATTCTATTCCATCCCATACATAGGAGATTCACCCTAGTCACCCTGAACTGTTGGAGAAAGGACAGGATATAACTCTATTACCGTACATCCTGCAGTGTTATTTTCCAAGGAACATAATGTATAACCTAAAAAACATATTTACACTCATTTGATTTTTCCTATCTATGTCATTTTCAGTAGATGACTTACACATTGTGACTTTATTGTCCTGATAAAACCTAAAATACAAATCTACCACAGTTCTTATTATATTTCTTTTCAGCCCATTTCAACAGCTCAGATTTGAGACAAAACATCAGTTTGTAGTTTTCAAAAGAAATTAAAGGGAGCTGGGTTCTGAGAGGAATGGGGAAATCAAAAGCCATTGAGGGCTTAACTCTGAAAATCCCAGCCATCAGATCCATGGGATTAACTGCTTAGTTTCTCTTGCCAGTTTCCATGCCATCAAGCCCTTGATATTTATGCAGGCATTATTAAGAAAGCAGCCCTTTATCTTTGTGAACTATCTCCATGGAATCGAAATCATTCCACTTGTGTCTTTTCAGATGCTATCCCAGATATTGCAGTCACTCCCAATATTTTCAAATGCAAACTTTGATTGTGGGCTTTTCTTTTCTGTATTTTACTAAGAGGCAAAATTAGCTTGCTTTTCTGCTGTCAAGAAAAATTACAGAAATATTCCAAATGGAATACTTTGCAATTC
This sequence comes from Thamnophis elegans, assembly GCF_009769535.1. NCBI lineage: Eukaryota > Metazoa > Chordata > Lepidosauria > Squamata > Natricidae > Thamnophis > Thamnophis elegans. The sequence goes on along the minus strand of NC_045544.1, from coordinate 96,940,587 downwards.
ATAGAATAGGCTCTGTTAATATATGTTGGAACCCATGCGATACAAACTACACTGACATCACTGACAGCTGATATACAGAGCCAGCTTTCCATGCCTGGGGCAAATACTCTACTGCCTATTGCCAGCTCTTTAAGATCCTGCCAGAACAGCAACAAAGGGTGAAAATCACACTCACCCCTGCATTGTAAGCATGGCTACCAAACCCTGCAGTGACAAAGGCCTGGAAAATTACTTGGAGCAATATTGTGCCTGGTTCTAGGATTGTTTTTTTAAATGACGTAAACCCATTAAGACAGTTAATCAATCCCATAATAAATACAACCACTCTATCCTTAATGAATAATTTGCAAAGAGGACAAGAGATGATTACTTCTTTTAGATTTGCTTTTCTTGATTGGATGCAGCCACAGTTTCCCTCAAACTTAAAAGTTGATCAGGTAACTCAGTAAGAGTGTAACAATTATAAATATTCACCACAAAGTCATAATGTTTTGAATGTTTAGCTAACTTACCTTGCTAACTCAGCAATCTTTCCAGCCTTTCAAAGTTATCTCAAAATTATTAGACTGCATATTGCAAAAGGGTGCTTAAACACTACTAGGGACACTTGGCAAATTTATAAATGCTCTGCTTTGGATGCATGGCTTGATTATATCTATGCCGATAACTGAAATCTCTGTTTTGCCATTCAGGCTTCTATCACACATGAGCATTTGAAGGTTAAAGTTATCTATATACAAGTGTCTGGAGCTTGGAAGAAGAAGCAAGAATATAAGGGCAAGTAACACAAGGCTATGGTCAGTGGTGGTTTCCTACCAGCTCGGACCAGTTCAGCTGAACTGGTAGTGGTTTGATAGCCTAGGTGGCTGGAACCGGCAGTGACCAAGGCCTGCCATGCCCCCAAACTCTTATGGAGGCACCATCTTGATTTTCGGTTCTGCACATGCGCAGAACAATTTTCCTTGCACAAATGTAATTTGTTTTTCATTTTTAAACATTTTCTGCATGCGCAGACCTATTTGCAAATGTGCATGCACATGGACTGAACCGGCATTAATACCAGTAGCAACCCCCTGTGCATGATATTTTTATAAAATGTAAACTCCATGATACTCAGTTTCTGTAGCCATGTGTATATTACTCCAGCCTTAAAAAAAGCTACATATATTCATTTTTGTCTTATCTCCCTTTTTATTGCATGCCATTTTTTATATTATGAAGTCAGGCCTTGAGAGGACTGGCAATGCAGTGAAGAATGCTGTTTCTTCCCTATTTTTCCTAGAAGTCAATTCAGCTGGTATCTACTAACACAATGGTCAATGAAAGACCAAGAGGAAGGGGACAGTATCCTCAGAGGAATTCTTTTAAGATTTACAAAATTTAAAGGAGCCACATAAACTATCTAGACATATTGAAAAGGAACTGAAGTTATGAATAAGGGCACAGAAGACTGGATGTCTAATAAGAGGGGGAGCAGGAAGGAGTTGGAAGTGAGCCTCCTAGGATGGATATGGGTGGTGGAAACCTTGGAAAGGACCCTCCAGACAATTTTCTTGTCTGCGGAAGCTCCGTTTCTTGAATCCCATTCTTGGCAAGCTGTCCTTCCTGTGGAATGAATGATCTTTCCAACATTAATCTCTTATTCTTGTTGCCACTGCAATTCTCCTGCCTCCCATCTCTACTCCTTTAGAATATTGCAAGCAGAGTTTACAAGGCTGCTACTTTATATTATAGCATCCTAATACTTTGAAGGGTTTTTTTTTTTGCCTTATCAGTTTCTGAAGTGGAATTATAGATTTTTAACAGCAACAACAACCAATAGTGTTCTAATGCAAAGCTGAGTTGGTCCTTGTCAAAACCATTTTAGGGTAAAGATTACTTAGAAGGAACAATAGAATGCCAATATGATTTTGTCTTGGAGCTGGTATTATCCAGCACCAATAAAAAGGAACTGAAAAAATAAGTTGTTCTTCTTGTCTGATAGCAAAAGAAAGCTACCTTTGTGCAATTATATCTATAGGTGTGAGAGGGGAGTAATGGCTCAGCAGTTAAAGATGCTGAGGTTGTCAACTGGAAAGTCAACAGCCTACAGTAGGTTCAAGACCCGATCGCTACATGACAGGGTGAGCTTCTGTTACTTTCCACAGCTCCTGCCCACCAAGCAGTTCGAAAGCATGCAAATGTGAGTAGATAAACAGGTACCACTTTGATGAGAAGTAGCAGCATTCCATGCATCTTGGCTTATAGTCATGCTAGCCACATGACCACGGAAGTGTCTTCAGACAATGCTGACTCCCTTGGCTAAGAAACAGAAATCTCCCCTGGATAGGGAAAATGTTTACCTTTACCTATAGGTATATGTATGTATGTATGTATGTATGTAGTATGTATGTATGTATGTATGTATTGTATGTATGTATACATATACATACATACATACATACATACATACATATACATGTGTATATTCACCTATTCTAATAATTACTGGAGGGTGTGGGTTCCCCCCCCCTGTTTTTATCATACAAACAGAGCAGATAAAAAGTTCTTCACCTAAAGCACATAAAATTTCACAGCGCTAATTGAAGTGGGAAGGCAGCCATCGACTTTCTGCTGTGAATTACACTGATCAGATGGATACAGGAAAGGAGGTACAGCTCAAAATAGACTGCAGGTTACCCATCCCTCTATCTTTTAAAAACCCACTTTTAAAAGTCTAATTATAATGCAGGTAATCAATATTTTGAATTTGTGTGAACATTATGTTAATGTATAAATAATTTAAAAGGTTATTTGTTGCGTGAAGCCAGTCCACATTTATTTGCATTTACAACAGGAGAGTAAAACAGATAATGAAACAGTTAGGATGAGGATTCATAGAATTTAATGTTACCTTTTGCACAAAGGAGAGCAATAAATGAAGAAAAATGTACATTAATTTAGAAGAATGACTATATCCATAGGCCAAAGATTGCAGTAGATCCAATTACAAAGTCGCCACTGTCCTGTTTCAGGGCCTCTATGTGGGAAAATAAAATTCACTATTGAATTGTTTTAAGCAGGCAAATAAAAAGAGTAAGGAACTGATCAATTATTATTTTGGTAATTTATTAGATATTTGGAAGATATTATCCTCATCATATACATTTTCAACATATTATGTGTTAGAAAGGAATGCCAATGGGACCTGGTGTTTGAATGTCACACATCACTTGCACATTTGTTTTGGGCTTAACTGCCATCGAGCATGGCTCTAATGTTGCCCTGTTCAAATTGTTAAAAAATACTTCCCTCTTTTGTCCCATGTAGTGTGCAGCACTTGATCTGTGAAGATGTGCTCCATGTCCTCTTAATGTCTTCCATATTACATTTCCATGGCAATGATCCCTTGGCCTTAATTTTGGAATTTAGAGATTATATGCAAAATATGTATGAAGTCTCATGAGTATGGATGACACTGGAATTTTATAAATTCTAAAAAAAAAAAAACCTGAAACAGCAAAAGAAAGGAAGGAAAGAGGAGGAAGGAATGGAAAGATGGATGGATGATGGATGGATGGATGGAGGAAGGAAGGGGAAAAGGAAGGAAGGAAGGAATCATTGTGTAAAGGAATCATGAGACGTTTTAGGGAAGGATACCATATATTGAGGCACATAGATTTTGATGTAATACTATAAAGCTTAGACTAATTTGATCTACTTTTTCAAATTTCCAGGAATTATCCAAACATTATTGAGGGACTAGGATGGAAAAGGCTCTTCTACATCAATGGGGAGCAACTTGAGGGAATATAGTGTCAGAAACAGGCTTCACTCAAAGATGGATACAATCATAACTAATTTTAAACCCTCGAGATCAAGTCTGATTAATCACTGAAATATTCAATGCCAATTGCAGGAAGGAGTGTTGCATATCCACAATGGCTTCTGTGCCCAAACATGGCGATGATTACATAATTCATAATAGGTTGTAAGACTAAGAAGAACACCCCATAAAAAGACATTGGCAAACAATTGACAAGCTGCTGCCAAGAAAACTACATGATTGTGCCCATGCTATCACCAGAACGTTAGCTCAATTCAAGGGCACTTTTGTTTTCTTTGAGTCACCCTCTTGAAGTTGAACTCCAGACTACACTTGGCTAGCCAAATCGATGTCTGCTTCAGTATAAAGCAGCAACTTCTTAGGGCATCAAACTCACACCGGCTGTCCTACTACTCATTAAACGTATAACACTGCACTGCACTTAATAGTTCTCCATCCACAAACAGAAAGCAAAGCCAACCTCAGTCCCCACTCCCCAAAAAAGAATTCCTGCTGCAAAGAGATCGTAACCATTAGAAATCCAAAAAGAAGTAAATATTCATAATTCATTGGTAAACAAAAAATGACTGATGCATTCCATAAATTCTAGAAAAGGAGACAGGATTAAGAGTTTAAGGCTGACTCCTCCCTAACTCAGTCTAAAAGAAAGGGAGAAAAAGCACAATCGGGCTTGGAAGATGCTATTAATATAGCATATCTCAATAGAGTTTTAGTCTTCCGGTGCAGTTCGTTTCCTATTCTAGGTCTGATAGTCATTGAAGGAAGTAGGAAGTCATTTTTTTAGTTCCATGATAAAGGGGCACAAGGAAAAACCAAAATACAAACAGACTGTGATTTGCTGCAATATTGCTAAGGTGTATAAGGCACAGAGCCTTATTTTTCATTATTAAACTGAAGTCCTGTATTTAAAGTTAATGATATTAAATTATAAAGTTATGTAAGTGTATTTGAAACACAAACATGCTTACATAATGTTTGCATTAGATAATTACATATAGAATTGTAACTACTTACTATGGTAACAATACATACTTCATCTTTTTTCTTTTTACTTATTTTTAAATACTTGATATGTAATTTTTATAATATAAATACCTTTGTTCTGTTTCATCTGCTTTATTTTTCTATTATTTTAAAAACAATTTTAAAAAACTGAAGACCTGAACTGACTTTTCCCAAATTTTGCAAACAATGACAGTTCCCTGCCAGACCATAATCTCTTTCTTGAGATTCACCCTGTTTTCAAGTAATAGGACAAACGACGAAATGTTGTGTTTCCAGTTGTTTTGACTCTCAGTAGCCAACAATAGTGTTACCCAAACACTTGAGGACCTCAAGATTTACTCCTCCACTAGAGTTAGCAAAGAACAAAGAAAACCTATGATAATGCAATTGTCCAAAGAAACATGCAAGAAACCCACTCATGATTAAAAGAAACCAAATTCAAGTATAGCTGCATTACAATAAGCAAATTATTGCTCCTAAATTATTCCAAATATTTCTGTTAAACATTTTAGTCTTGTTCCCTACTTATTATGCAACATTGCAAGATTTCAGTTCTGAGAAAAGTAGCAGCCAATGAAGTTTTATTATCAACAATTTGTCCCAAAGGAACAAGAAACACTACAGATGACAAAGCTTTTATCCATCTACATAACCCTTAAAAGTGCAAGAGTGCTGTCTTTCTCTCCTATCTGTTTATTTAGCAGATAAGTTCGTTTCAGAGCAATAGTGTTCCCAAACATAGTTTAACAACTCTCTGAAACTTACAAGTACTGTCACTGGATGACTTAGCTAGTCCGAAGTTGACTCCAGATTTCATTGATTTCATTATTTCACTTCATCTGAGGAGCCAGTGTTGGTTCTTCATTTTTTGCTCTGCCCTGGTTTATTTGAACCTGAGAAAGCTGGCTATTTTCTGCATTACTTATAGCTGAACAGAGCTTGTTGGCAGTTTGCATTCTTATTGGCAAGAACTCAGGCCTTTCCTTGACTCCAGCCCCTGAGCTGAAGTAAGCTTTAACTCTTTCCTCTCCATCCCCTGAAAGATTTAGCATCTCATCTATGATCCAGGAATTTGTGATTAATTAAGGTTGCAGTGGAAGGGGGAGAAGGAGGTATTGGCTAAATGACTATGAATAAATACATGAAGGCAGAACAGATTCAGAAAATTCATACATCATAGTCCTATGCTAGGGTCTTGTTCTGGTATAGATTCTTAGAGATTATTACTCTCACACACAAGAAGAAAATACTGTATATAACTGCTGGCAATGTACAGTTAGAAAATTAGTACTCTAAGTTTCCAAAAGAAATCTCAGCTTCTACCCAGTTATTAGTCTACTACAACATTTCTCAACTTTAAGATGTGTGAGCTTTAACTCCCAGAATCCCAGATTCAGAAATGCTGGCCTAATATAATAGTTTTTATTCCAGGAATTCTTGATGTTCTCTGAGCTTTCTTGCAGATGTTTCATTACCCAAACTAGGTAGTGTCATCAGTAATAATACTGGTACAGGGCTGTCAAACTCTTGCCCATAGGTTGGATGTGTCACACACTGGCCATGCCCATGCCCAGTTTAGCAAAGAGGGGAAAGTCCTGATATGTTATATGATGCCATCATGATGACGTGAATTTGACACCTCTGCACTAATGCTAACATCAGTGTTAGCAACCAAGCTCAGAGAGCACCAAGGACTCCTCATTTCAATCCTGAGTTACAAATATTCTCCTTTTTTGGTAATTTTCATTTCAAATATGAACAGCTTACCTAAACAGCCGCTCTTGTTGTTATTATAAGACATCTCCAGTTTATGGCAATACATTGCAGGTACATTTTAGTCGGCAAGATATAGACAACAATATTTCAGCTTGCAAAGTATTTTTCAAACTAGAGATATTAGTTTGCATAGAATAGATGGTTATAATTAGAGTAAAGCTGAGTTTTTGTTGCACTTCTGGCATACTGGCCCAAATGTGCCAAAACTCACTGACACTGTCCTTACATATAGCAGGGAATATTGCACATGGCACAAGTGCAATCAAGGTAACCTGGTAACCTGGCCTACACCTTCTCTGTTTCCCGAGAAAGCATTATTTTTCTAACATCAACTAATCCAGTGACTGTTGTATCTCACAGAATAGTGTAAACTTTCCAACTCAATTTGTTGACACGTTAACAGTGGTCCCTATTTTCTCTTAACATTTCAAAGTAAGCAGAATAGAAGACAACTGATGGTCATATTTAAACTAATTTTTAAGCGAATTGGAGTGAACACTGAAATCTACCATGTGAAAGTGTCCATTATTTCTGTTAACATCAAGACTACCGTACCTCATGGAAGGAACATTTCAAAGTTTTCTTTTCTGAACAGCTTTCATTTCTTCTAATAAAAATAAAGTTTGGATGAGCTAACAGAAACAGTACTTTAAAAAAAAATTTAATGGTGAAATCTCTGTGTGCGTGCATGTACATGTGCAACCACTAACATAAAATATAGTGATTATACGTGAAAAAAATAAAACCTATATATATATTCAAATGATTAAAAAAATAAATGTGACCAAAAAAGGAAAAATTAATAGGAAAAAAAAAAAAAAACCCATTTTAATTCCTGTTTAAATTAAAGAATTACTGTTAACATCCTGTATTCTGTATAATATCAGCCAATCTCCACAGGCTTTGCAGGATGGATTTGTGGGGGGGGAGCAATTAGCAGAGCCTTAAACTTAGAAACTGTAGGCAAGGGAAACAGATGGTTTCTCAGTTTGAAAAAGAAGGCACACAGGCTGTAGGTAACATTTACTGAAGCACTCTGAGTAGGAATCAGACAAAAGTAGATTTAGATTAGATATTATTATTCTACCCTTTAGTACTTACCATATTTCCTTAAAAAGTCTCTTAGCAACTGCAGCAGCTAACCCAGGTATCTAGAATTCAATTAGTTCCCCAAGGTCTAGAATGATATTTCTCAATAAACTTTCTAGAACAATGTTTCTCAACCTTGATCTCTTTAAGATGCATGGACTTCAACTGCCAGAATTCCCCATGTTGTCTGAGGAATTCTGAGAGTTGAAGTCCAGACATCTTACAGTGGCCAAGATTACGAAACACTGCTCTGTCTAGATCATTCCCATTATTCATTATCAGCAGTCAGAGTGTGAATAATATTATTTACTGCCAGTAAATAGCACTGGCTTCTGACCACAATAATTGACTGCCTAATATGAAGCAAGAGATATTGTCAGTTTTATTAAAAAGGTATGCTTTTTAAAATATCCTGTTGTTAATCAGAGACCTGGAAAGGCCATATATCCTGAATAAAACAGTTTTTACAATGATCCTAGTGATCAGTGGTATCCCTGCTTTTCATACCTAAGATCCCAAGTCACATTCTTAGTATTTTCATCTCTAGGAAACTATGAGCAGAAAACATTTTCCCCTGAGTGCTGGGAAAACCAATCAGTACTGGGATAAATTTTCTAAACTTTACCTAGGAATTACTTGTTTTTCTAAATTCTGTTGGAATGTATTTTTTGGGCATTCCATGACATAAGAGTTTAAAGTTTGCATTCTCACAGCAGTTTAGATTAGAGGTTTAGACTGATAACAGAATTTTTTTTTAAAGTTACAGCAACTGAAACTACCCACAACAAAAAGTCTTTTTTTTTTTTTTAATGGGTATTTTAGAATGTCAACAAATAGATCACTTCCCTCTGTTAGGGAGCACTTTCCAGGAATCTAGAATTAGAGAAAAAACAAGTGGCTAAACTATATGAACAATAGCCATTTTGATGTGAACAGATGTATGTACATGATCTTGAGGGTTGGAAGCCATCATGCTGAAGTGATGGAAATGTTTCAAAAACCTGGAATGCATTCAAACACATATATTGCAGAATATCACCCTACCAATACTGGGTTTGATTACCCAAAAGTTTCCTTTCCCATTTTAAACATGGGATCTAAAGCAAGGTCCATTTAATTTGCTCTACATATTAAAATTACAATGTGCTTTCACATTTGGTGTTTACTGTTTTCATTATGTACAAAAAGGAGCACTGCCAGAATTTTTAGGCTGTTGTTCAATACTTAGATGTAACCTGCGTGGTATCTGAAGTGGGAAACCTTTTATTCATTTCACAAAATGTAATAATTATGCTAAATGCATGGTGGGAAAAAGAGTAGGCAGAAGGTGCTTTGGGTAAAGGAAATGCATTTTAGGAATGCACAATATCTATTATAAATGACTTTATATTCATACGAATTCTTAAGAGGGTCCTCCGTAATAGTTGACATGACAAACAACAATTGTTGTGATACTTTCTGGATATTGGACATCCTGTAGAGATGCTATGCAATGGTTCAGTGAAAGCAAGGAAGCTGTAAGATTTCAGTGTGCTGGTGACACAGCTATCCCACCTACATCTCTGAACTATATTTTATTGAGACTATCCTTCCCACTTGTGTGCTGAAATTCAAACTGGTACTTTCAATTAAGCACATGTAACAAGACAAATATAATCCATTGCCTTATCTTCCAGCATTTAATGAGAAGGTATCTTATTCTCAGAAACATGGATACAGAGGAAGAAGAGGATGCAAGATAAAAACTATTATCTAGTTTTTCAAGTGACTGTAGACAGGAAAAATGGTCATGGTCTCCCAAACAAGAGGAATTGCTTGGCTATAGTCAAGAGCATTTTTCCAGAAATAGGTAGGTAAAACTCCATTCATTGGAATAAATACTTATGAACAAAGTTCTTAGCCAGATTTCCTAGTTATTCTAGCCATGGGCACATATACTCTAAAGAATTAAGGGAGACAATAATTCATTTGCTTCCTGAAAAAAGTTTAGAAAGATGACAAATTGATGACAAATACTGAATTTGAACCAGACCTTTCATTAGATCTGAGCCAAGAAATGCTTATTTTAATGATAGATGTTTTCAAGACTCATTATTGTCATGCGTAACTGTATATTAATGTAAGCCTAAAGGGTTGAGAAAGGCTACAGAAGCAATTAGCAATTGAACTTAAGAGCCAAGGTGACGCAGTGGTTAAATGCAGCACTGCAGGCTACTTCAGCTGACTGCAGTTCTGCAGTTCAAATCTCACCGGCTCAGGGTTGACTCAGCCTTCCATCCTTCCGAGGTGGGTAAAATGAGGGCCTGGATTGTTGTGGGGCAATATGCTGACTCTGTAAACCGCTTAGAGAGGGCTGAAAGCCCTATGAAGCGGTATATAAGTCTAACTGCTATTGCTATTGCTAACTTTGGTGACTGTCCTGTTTTATTAAACCAGATACTGTCAGAAAGCAAATTTATGATGTCTGCCAATCAAGGAGACAGATGTCCCTGGAATTTTCTTCAGTTCTTGAAGATGTTTTTGAGACACAAACATTATATATTCAAAGGGTAGCCCTTCTTAATAAATGTCCCTAATGTATTCTACTGAATTTTCAAGGACCATGTTGCCACGGTCTTCAATCATTTTTTTAACAAATCTCAGCTTTTACAAATATAAACCTTCAACTTCTACAACTCTTTCACAGATGCTAGCTGATTTCTGATTCCAATTCAAATGCTGGTTATCACTTTATGTCTATTCAGTGACTAAAACTCAGAGCGCTTTAATGATCTGTCTCACCCCATCATTGTTAGAACAATCCTTCAAGAAATCTTACCACCAACTGGACAGTATTTGTTAAGAACAATATGAAATTCACCTTCCTGATGGCAGCAGGAAACTGTAAACAGCCTGCTCTGAAAAATAGGCCTGTGACCTATCATGATTGGTTCTATGGTGAAATAAAGACTTTGGGAAAAAAACATTTGCTTTATCTTTGGCTTTATTTTACAAGCCATCTTTATACTGTTCTGTTTTGTTTTGCTTTTCTGGGTTGTTATGGGAAGCTCCATTATGGGATTGAGAACCCATATTGTCAGGCCCAAACAACTAGGTCCACATACGAAGAATTGAATTAGCTGATCTATTGCATAATTTTATACACAGGAATCTTTTCAGACTAATGGTTTGCACCTGAATGAGACTAGATAAGGTTAAATGGGATTCAAGGGGTGGTGTGAGACTATGTCCTCTGGCACCCATGTAGGGATTCCAGACTAAGTCCATATTTGACTACTCCCTTGGCTTAGCCAGTTTTTCTCTCCTACATATATGAGAGCTACTGTAGTTGACTGTTTAAATTGAAGAATTTAAGGAAATGGCAAGTTTGGTGAGAGATGAGAAGCTAACAGAATAAATGTTACTTTATTTTAATTCAATTGGTCATAGAATGACAGATGTGGGTTGCATATCAGAGCACAATGGGATTACACTATATATACATACAAAGAAGAGAAAGTTCAGATTTAAGTTTTCATACCAAAGCCATACTACCTTTAGAATGGGCACCCCCAGTAAAGAGTATTCTGGGCTCTACAGGTGTCTTCTAGGGAAGAGCAGCATTCATAACATGACCTGCCCTGAGCAGCCTAAAGAGATCTGCAATCTCAGGATACTAAGATGCAAAAAAAAGCCCCCCCCCCCCCAATACCTTTCATTTGAAAAATAATGCTTACTAAAGAGCTTACTACAGAAAATCAATGTGTTCTTGGAACAATTTCCAACCCATTAGAGTGAGCTAAGGAAGAAGAAATAACAGTTAAAACTATTGTCTTCCTCACAAGAGAAGCAAATGGAGAAGTACTTTCTTCTCCAAACTGCTGATTCAAAGATAATCAAAACTGATGATTATTAAGGTCACACAAGCTCAAATCAATGTCCTCAGGAGGCACACAGACCGAGAAAAACACCTCAAGAATCAAGAAGCTTGCCCACAAAAACACTCAAACCAAGACAGAATGACAACAGTGCTACTACGGATATGAATGAGTTGAAACTATTTCTGTTGCTTTTTTCCTTCTTAACAGAAGTACCATTGTAGGAAAGTTGGATGGTTAGAACAAAGGATATACATCTGCGTGGAAGGTTAGAATTTCTTTCAGAGCTGCTATAACTATCACTTATAATCTTGATCAATGGAGGACAGAGGTCAACAAAACACTTTATATGATGTTTCAAAAAGAAACTTACAATATTAATCGTACTTATAACACTAAAGTCCTTTTTTGTTCAGCCTGAAAACCAGACTCCTATAATTCTTTTTTTAATACAAATTAGAAACAGATGTTTACAGAGATTTTCCCAAGAGCACTGAATTATGTACTAGTTAAAATCTCTCTGAATCCATTCTGATCCGCCCAGATTCAATATTAGGTTTGTACCAAAAAATAATGAAGATGAGAAAATGTAATAAAGATGGTATTTTTTAAAAAAAATAGATTATGTTATTTAATTGCATTTGATTAAAATAATTCTATACTATTCTTCATACAACTAGATCTCATAGCAGATGTATAAGACATATAAAACTCTTTTTACTTCAAATTATAAAAATAGTATATATACATTAAAATTAAAAGACCAAACTCATGTAAGGCAGGTTAAATCATTATAAGAATAAAAATGATTAAGCAAAATTGATCCAGGAACATTATATTGTTAGTGCCAATTACAATTCAATTATTTAGAAATTCAATTATTTAGAAAATGTACATGGCTCCTTGTGGTGCCATGATAATTGTAAGTGGTTCACAGCAACAGTTCTTTAAAAAATGAAATACAAAGCCACAATATGCAGTACATCATTCTTCCCACCAATGTACCACAACATCTCCTCAACTCTACATTTTCTGGGCTCACTTCCATCGCAGCCCAGTGCTTGCATGAACATGCAGGCCTTCATTGCCCTCAAGAAGGATAAAAAGATGGGGGCAGAGATAAATAAGCATTTGGGATTTTTCTGTCTTCGTGAAAAGTGAACGCTAATGTGGTGATCAAGCAAATGATAGGATGAAATACATGGTTGATAGATCACACTTTGTGCAGATCAGATCTAATGTCAGGTGCCACCTCTTCTCTTCTAGCATCCTTTATATACCCCAAATGAAGGAAGGAGGATATTCTATCATTGTCTGTAATGCTTGTACAAAAGGCCTTGAGGAATGCTGATTGCTCTTTTGACGCCACCAGAACAATCACTATCAATGAGATAATTCCTGTTTGTTAATACATTAGAAACTTCATCATTGCAAATATGAGAAAGAAGCACTCGAGTGACCAAAGAAAGCCATGGGACTGCAATACTGCTGTATTACTTAGTTGAAGTCTACCAGTTGCTGAAGCAAAAGTGCTCCTATTGGACAGCTCCAGAGGTGGTATTCAGCCAGTTCTGACAGGTTCTGGAGAACCAGTAGCAGAAATTTTTAGTAGTTTGGAGAACTGGCAAATAGGCTAGCCCCGCCCCCCATTGCCTCCCAGCTGATCTTCTTTTGTTGCCCTGAACAGGAGAACAGAGCTGGAAAGCAGGTTATGGGGTGGGCAGGGAATGGGGATTTTTCAGTAACTTTCTCCCAGGAGTGGGGAGGGAATAGGGATTTGCAGTATCCTTCCCCTGCCATGCCCACAAAGCCACACCCACAAAGCCATACTATGCCCACAAAGCCACACCTACAGAACGGTAGTAAAAAAAAATTGAATCCCACCACTGGACAGCTCCCTTCATTAATTTGAATCATCTGATCTTTGGCCTATCAGCTTGATAAAAGCAGAAGCTAAACCTTTTGGCAAGTAAAAGACATAGTATGTACTGCAGATTATTACTCTGCTGTTTTGGCAACATGTATTTTAACCTCCAGTATAAAAATTCAAAGATATCATAAGCAACCTGTTACAATAATTCCCAAAAAGCTACTTGTGAATTTTAAAATTAGATGCTCATTAGGCAAATTGGGAAGTTCATCGAAAGGTGGCTACTACTTCTAATCCATAAGGCCTTGCTAAAATTCTGAAAATTGCAGCATTGGTTTGGGAAAAAAAGTTTCGCTCTTGTGAGTACTTGCTGTGCCTGTATCACTCACTACAAGCAAAAATAGAAAGGCATCAATGTCTTTCCAAATGCAAAACATGCTATTTTTAAATGTTCAGAATTGCAGAGAGGCTCTGTAAAAATCATGAATTTGTTGCTTGCGCAAAGATAGATTTCCAGTTAAAAAAATGAATAGAAATGTCTCCTACTGAACAACTTACAAAGTGTGAAGTTAATAGTAAAGAAACAATATTCTGCTCATCTAGGTATTTTTTATATTAAGGGGGTTAAAATGCTGAAATAACAACAACCAGATTAGTTAAATCAAATCCTCTTGATTCATTTGTGTTTTTTTTTAAACCCTCCAGGTTCTATTCAGAGTACAACATCCTTTTTATGGGTCAGATCAGTGGTGGGATTCAAAAAATGTTGCTAGCTGGTTCTGTGGGTGTGGCTTGGTGGGTGTGGCTTGGGCATGGCAGGGAAAGGATACTGTAAAAACTCTTCTTAAATTTCACTGCTCTTCCACTGACCTTGAAGGTTGCTATATTTGCCCATTTTATTTGTCTTAATGATACTAGATTATGATGGAATACAATTTTAGAAGGGTTTTGGATATACAATAGGTGCCACAAGCAAATAGTCCTTCTCAATCTGGTCACAATTGCACTGAGCCTGGTTAATTTTCAGCATCAGTTAAATACATGAGTGACTTCATGCTCATGTGTCTTTTAATGTGTTCCATAATTCTGATTTCTGGCTTAACCTTCATAATCTGGTACAAAGTTAATTATTTTTTAATTGAAGTGAGTGTCCTGGTTAAAATTATTTCATATTGTGCTTTAAGATTACTATATGATACTATTATTGCTTTGGGATTCTTTTCATGAAAATTTGACTATAAATATATGTGTTCGGTTACACAGACAGAGGGACATACAACACACAAAACAGACTGTAGGAAAGGAGAAGGGGCGATGAGAAAGCACTGTTCCAACAAGCATACTAGAATAATACTATATCCCTGGAGGCTGCTCATTGCAACTATAGAAACACTTACTGTAGAGGAACAATAGAACTTAAAAATAGAAGGAAAAGAGGAAAGGCAGCTACTCCTTGTCTCCTGGAAAATTATATATCCCAGTTTTAAATCTTTCTTTCCCTCTTCTCTAAAATGGCTAGGGAAGGAGTTTGCATGAGTTGGGATAGGCTTCCTGTTTGGGTCTTCTCATTCTTCCTTACAGGAAGACTGTAAGGCCAAAAGTCCATTTAATCCAGCACTTTGTTTCTCTCGGTGGATTGCCAGAAAGAAGGCTCTGGGAAGACTCACAAGCAAGACAGGAATAAAAAGAGGTGCAAATGTGTGTATGTTTACTCCAAGACTTTTCAATGTTCGAAGCCAAGTCAAGGCACAAATGGTGTTTTCCACACCTCTCAAGTGAAGTTAAGTCCGAGTGTGTTATTTTGGCACAAGGGCAGAAAATCCCATGACTACCTTTTTAATTTCTGCAATAAATATACAATAATAACAATAATAATTTAGTTTACAAATTGTTTTTTTTGTTTGTCATCAATACTGGCTGCTTAAAGGGGTCTACTGCTTCATTTGCCTAATAACAGGATGGATCAGAAGATAGGCCAACAAGTCTACATACTGATTAATACTTGTGAGTAAAAGTTCCACCATAATCAAAACATTGTTGTTCCACTTTAAAAAGCCAAGAAAATATATCTTACCCTTTCCCCTCCTAGTGATGCCTATGTGGATGTAAATAATACCAATCTAGAAAACAGGCTGTTTACAAAATACACAGGCATTTCTACTCAGTGACTGAGTAAAGGACAAAAAAAAATGCTTACATCAACATTTGAAATCAAAACACTCTTAGCTATTTAATAAATATATCCCAGCAGTTCAAAACTCTTCTGGAGATTATTAAGAAAGAATACAATCCAATGGACTTTTAAAATCTAGACTGTTTTTGATTATGCAGAAGCAGCTTAAAAAAACAAGTTTATTTGCAAGAAAGTGGGCAAATGATGGAATATAAAATCCATTAGCCATTGACCATTCACCTACACACACACACACATGTGTATTATAATTAAATATACTATGTTTTCCCCAAAATAAGACAGGGGCTTATTTCTTTTGACCCTCGAAATAAGCACGAACTTATTTTCGGGGAGGTCTTATTATTTTTGAAGTGCAGGACAAGGCAAGGGTGGTCATCTCATGGCTGCTGCTGTGTTGCAATATTTTCAGGCAGGGCTTATTTTTGGGGAAGGGCTTATTTTAGGGCATGCACTTAAAAGCCTGATTGGGCTTATTATCCGGAGGAGGTCTTATTTTTGGGAAAACAGGGTAGATATAATTAAATATATAACACCATGTTTTTGCTTTGGTGGATGGGTGGATGCTCTTTCTCCTTTTTTTGCCCATCTGTCAACCATCCAGAATTTTGTCCCACGGGTGCTTTCTTTCAAAAGGAAACTGGACTTTCTTGTTTTGCTTGAAGACATTTCGCTTCCCTTCCAAGAAGCTTCTTCAGAATAAGTCCAGATGCCTTTGGAAAGGAAGCATCTTCTGGACAGCAGTGACCTGGATGACTGAAATCCTCCACAAACATCTGGGAGCTTTCTTCTTAGAATGTACAGTATGTATGCCCACATATGGGAGTCCTTGATTGGCTTAGCTTCCTGTGCCCCAGTCACACAGAAATCTGGATGCTCAGATAAAGAGCTCTGTGAATACAATAAAATCTAGCAGTCTTACCTTCACCTGAAGAGCCCGAAAGATCTATGATGACGTACACTCTTCCTTCTGGCTCCAAATCAATCTGCAGGAGAAGGAAGCAAATATTTATTATTAGAATTCCACTGTGTTCTTTTCATAGGGTGTGTTGTTTTCCTGAGAATTCTTACAAGATTTTTAATGCACTCTAGGCAGGCATTGGCTTAAAGGAATTGGAGGGGGAAAAAAAATAGATGCCATTGAAATATTAAAACCAACCTTAGATTAAATAAAAAGATTTACTGTAAATATTTAGCTACATTTCTGGATTTGGATCTCATACGACCCTTTACTTATTTAGAAAATAAGTAAGGATAATACTTCAATTACTTCAGTGTATAGCTTTACCTGTTCCAGAACTTTAGAGAAGACAATGCAAATTAAAACCCAAATTTAAATAATGCCGACTATAATGTTAAAATAATGAAAACAATAGATGTCAAAATCTTCATAACTTTGTCTGTTTCAGAGTGGTTCTCAGAGATCTGTCCAATTTTTTTTTTGATAAACGCAAAATGGGTTCAACTTTTTCTATTGGAACTGTTTATAAAAGAGATTATAAAAACTTATAACTGGGAAACAAACTCTGCACCAAGTGGAAGATCCAACAGGTTCCTAACAAACCTAGCAGACAACTTTGTTTCCCAAAAAGTAGAGAAGGGAACAAGGGGATCAGCCATATTGGACTTAATTCTCACTAGCAGAGAGGAAATGATAGAATGGTTGAAGCCACAAGAACCCTGGGGGCAAGTGACCATGCAATATTGGAATTCAACATTATGCAAACACAAGTAGTAGAACAAAGTCAAACTAGAGTCTTGGACTTTAAGAGAGCTAATTTCAATAAACTTAAAGAGAGCTTGGGAAAAATTCCATGGATGAGAATCCTCAAGGGGAAAACAACTCAAGAAGCTTGGGAAATTTTGAAAAATGAGATTATAAAAGCCCAGTCTAGCACAATACCAATGAAGAAGAAAAATAACAGCTCCCAAAAGAAACAAGTATGGCTGCATAAAGAACTCTCTGACAAATTGAAAGACAAAAAGATAAGTATAAAAAGAAGGGGGGGAACATAACTAAGGCAGAATATCAGCAAATAGTCCGAGCATGTAAAGATGAAGTGAGGAAAGCTAAGGCTCACAGAAGAAAGGCTTGCCACAAAAGTAAAAAAAACAAAAAAAGCTTATTTCAACATGTTAAAAACAAGAAAAAAGTTAAGGAAACAATTGGTCCATTGCTGGGAAAAAGTGGCAAGAAGGTGACAAACAATAGGGAGAAAGCAGAACTATTTAACTCATGTTTTGCATCTATCTTTACACAAAGGGATAAAACAGTCCAACCTATCAAAAACAGCACCACAAAAATCAGTTTAGGAACACAAGTTGAAATAGGGAAGAAAATGATAAGTGAGCACCTGTCTACCCTAGACGAGTTCAAATCACCAGGACCGGATGGATTACACCCCAGGGTTCTGAAGGAACTGGCAGACGAGATCTCAGAACCACTGAACTATATCTTTCAGAGATCCTGGAGCACCGGGGAACTATCAGAGGACTGGAAAAGAGCTGATGTGGTTCCCATCTTCAAAAAAGGGAAAAAAACAGATCCAGGAAACTACAGCCTGACCTCAATACCAGGAAAGATTCTGGAAAAGATAATCAAGCAACGAATTAGCGAACACCTAGAAGCAAATAAAGTAATAGCCAAAAGCCAACATGGGTTTGTCAAAAACAGATCATGCCAGACTAATCTTATTGCATTCTTTGATAATGTGACAAAATTAGTGGACCAGAGGAATGTCGTCGATATAGTTTACTTGGACTTCAGTAAGGCATTTGATAAGGTAGACGATAACCTACTACTAGATAAAGTAGAAGAATGTGGGTTAGACAGCATCACCACCAGATGGATTTGTAACTGGCTGACCAACCGCACTCAACGTGTAGTCCTCAATGGAACTGTATTTTCATGGAGGGAAGTATGCAGTGGAGTACCCCAAGGCTCTGTTTTGGGCCCAGTACTCTTCAACATCTTCATCAATGATTTGGATGAGGGAATAAATGGGGAACTCATCAAATTTGCAGATGACACCAAGCTGGCAGGAATAGCCAACACTCCAGAAGATAGGCTAAATATACAGAAGGATCTTGACAAACTTGAACATTGGGCACTGTTCTGACCCCCTCCTCCGTCCAGTAACGAATGCCAAGACAAGCTTAACTGGAATGTACTTTAATAGCAAGACACCAACACCTCGGTGGCTGAAAGCCAAGCATAATAAACAGATAAGGACCTTGGCAGCAACTCAGACAAACTCAGGCAGCAATAAACACAGATAAGGCTTGGCAGCAATCCAGCCTGCCAAGCTCACAGTATTGTCCTCCGACATTCAATCCTGTGTTGACTTCTGCAAAGAGGGTGTGTGCACAAGTAGCCTTTTTATAGTAGATGCCTAATGACCATCAGCTGAGTGCAATTACCTCCTGTAATTGCTTAATTGTTCCTGATGCCTAGTAGCTCTTCGATGGTGTGCATCCAGGAACAACTCACTACTGGCCTCCGGCTCACTCTCCCTTGTCTCCTCCCCACTGGTGGCCAACCAGCCTCTCTGCACCCTGCTCGGAGTCGGAACCCTGTCCAAGGTCCTCATATCCTCCAGAGCCGACTCAGAGGGCCCCTCATTGTCGGAGTCTGGTGGCAGCTCCAACGGCTCCTGCTGGGCCACAACAGGGCACTATCTAATAAAATGAAATTCAATGGTGAAAAATAAGGTTCTACATTTAGGCAACAACGAAATGCACAGGTACAGTATAGGTGGTACCTTGTTCAACAGTAGTAACTGTGAAAAGGATCTTGGAGTCCTAGTGGTCAATCATTTAAATATGAGCCAGCAGTGTGCAGCAGCTGCCCAAAAAGCCAAACACAGTTCTAGGCTGCATAAACAGAGGGATAGAATCAAGATCACGTGAAGTGTTAATACCACTTATAATGCCTTGGTAAGGCCACACTTGGAATACTGCATTCAGTTTTGGTCGCCATGATGTAGAAAAGATGTGGAGACTCTAGAAAGAGTGCAGAGAAGAGCAACAAAGATGATTAGGGGGACTGGAGACTAAAACATAAAGAACGGTTTTGCAGGAACTGGGTATGTCTAGTTTAATAGAAAGAAGGACTAGGGGAGACATGATAGCAGTGTTCCAATATCTCAGGGTTGCCGCAAAGAAGAGGGGGTCAACTATTTTCCAAGGCAACTGAGGGTAGAGCAAGAAGCAATGGGTGGAAACTAATCAAGGAGAGAAGCAACTTAGAACTGAGGAGAAATTCCTGACAGAACAATTAATCAGTGGAACAGCTTGCCTCCAGAAGTTGTGAATGCCCCAACACTGGAAATCTTTAAGAAGATGTTGGATAGCCATTTGTCTGAAACGGTATAGGGTTTCCTGCCTAGCCAGGAGGTTGGACTAGAAAACCTCCAAGGTCCCTTCCAACTCTGCTATTGTATTGTATTATGCAAGCATTGTCACATTTCTACAAATAAGATATTATGGATAGTCCCTGATGGACTATCAAATATTGTTTGCTTCTACAAGTGCTAAACCTTGTTAGATTTAAGGACAGATAATTTCCACCAAATATTGCACAAGAGGGTAATATATGTAAGTACACATTACTATATTGCTTTATACCTATACTTGATAGATGTTGGAATGAAAAAGGCACACTGTAAAAATATCTTGGAAACAACATAGACAAGGAGAAACTAAGGAAAACGTATCTTTAAATGATCTTTAGATGCCTTGTGTTGACACACAGTTGTTAGTTTCAAAATCTTTTCTTTCGCTGGCCTTGGAGATTTTGAGGGGACATGGGAGACATTTGATTTATTACATATGTTATGGTTATTTTCCAGGTGTTTAACACAAGATGTGTGCTTATTGCCATCAATATATGGTTCCCGCAAGGTGCAGCCATGTCTCAAAAAAAATATTTCTTACTATTATTGCTGCAGTTTTATATCAGGAACAGACATTTTTAAAGCTAGTGTGATCGACTAACTCTAAGGTTCCCCAACCAGAAGCAAATGGAAAACAAAGCCATGGAAGCTAAAATGAAGGAATGAATAGATTATCACATTCATTGATCAACATAGGCACATTGCAAATAGAAATAAAATACTCAAATGCAAACAAGTTTGAAAAATCAGTAAAAAATAGAAATACAGGTAGTCCTTGATTTACGACCACAATTCAGCCCAAAATTTATGTTGACAAGTGAGAAATTTATAAGTGTATCAGTTCTTTCTAAACTGGTACTGAACATTGGCTTTGCATAATCTTTCAGCCAGGAAAAAAAGGTGTTTTGCCAGCTGCTTGCTGGCTAAAGGCTTTCGTCACCCTCTGTTGGTAGTGGAGACACTACTTCTCCTTTAGTTTTTAGAATGCAATAAAGAAGAGAACAACCTTGTCCAAAACCTGCCTCTCCTCCGTCAGGATGTTCTCAGTTATAATCCAGTTCAAATCCACAGTACACCTGTATATATAGCAACCTAAAACAGTGATGTAGAGAGCATAGAGAATGGCCTTGAAGGACAATGGAAAGAACTGTAATCAAGGCAATGATCACAGTTGCAGCTTAAATCCATTCCAAGAAACCAACTTGAGAAAACACATTAGACAAATCCCCCACTAATTCACATGAAGATAAAGTGAAAGAGGAGGAAATTTAGAACTGCAAGATTATGTCTCTATACCTGCTCTAATCAAATTTATTTTTAGACTGATAAGCATTGGTTTCTTAGTCTGATCCAGCATATGAATTAATAAACGAAGACAGGAATTAGAAGCAGAGGGTGAAGGATTCAAAGCACTGAGTGTTGTAAATTACCAGAACAGAACTAAATATTTGGATAAAGAGGCAATTAATTTCTTCTTCCTCTCAAGGCCTGCCTTTTGTTAGTCTATTATAATTGTTTATGTCTTTTAAGACTGTTCCCTCCACAATCTTTTGGGCACCAGAGACCATTTTCATGCTTTTTTTCATGGACTGGAGGAGGTGTGGTTTCATGTGCTGCCTGCAACCCACAGATGGGGCTTCATTTGTTTGTGTGGACCAATTTCTGGCATGCCATAGACTGGTGTTGGTCCATGGACTGGGAGGTTGGGGAACCCTGTTTTAAGAGATAGCACATCTTGTACAGTATGAGAAGGGGACTATTTTTACATTATCTAAAGTGATATTCATTTGTTCTTGAACACATGACATTTACTGTTAAGTCATGGTTGGTCAAGGAAGAACCAATTATTAACAGTTATATAAGCAGTTATATAATAAAAACAGATAGAATTGGTCAAAGGAGGTTGTATCAGAATGAAAAGAGATAATGATTTTTTCTTCTAGAATATCTAATTGTAGTTGGAATGCAATATACACAGACCCCTAAAGTCTCCAATATTGTCCTTGGATTCCCTGATTTGTTCTACTTCTATGATGGGTTGCAAATATTTTAATAGCATATTGTCATTCAGTCTAATCTGGCAGTGACATACCTCACCTAGAGGGGATGGGAAGTGCAGCTTTCCATTATTAAAGGTAGGTTTCTGCTTTTGACCAGATTGTATGATCAAGGGTGAGGGTTGTTAAGGAGTACTATATATACCAAAGATGGTGTACGTGTCTCAGATGAAACTGGAAGAGGAACTGCCTGGGGGGTGGGGGTGTCATGCACACATCAGAAAATGAACTTCTGGTTTCCAGTGCATGCATGTGCGCCAGCCAGCTGGTCTTCCGGTTACCTGTGCCCACGCATGTGTAACAATCAGCGGGCAGGCGGGGATGCTCATGCTGGAAAATGGAATATCAGCTCTTCCAGTTCCGGCACTGCCGTGTGTAGAAGGCCAGCTGGTCTTCACATGCACATGTGCACCAGAAACACGGAAGAGGAATGGGTGACACCACATGTGCCAAGTGACATGGCTCCATGTGCCACTTCAGGCACATGTGCCATAGATTCGCCATCATGTCTGTGTGCATGTGCGTGTGTGTGTGTATTGTGTCACAACCCTGGTATGGCCAAATATGGCTCGTCATAAGAGACCATCCAGACAGAAACCCAATATTTTTACTGTTGCCTTTGTTACATTTGTGTTGTATTGTGCTGATAATAACAGGTTCCAATCAGGTTCCAATCCCAGTAAGGGTATGGCTAGCTGATGAGAGCTAAATAGCTTGAAATAGATCTATACTAGTCTCCCTTTATTTATTTATTCAGCACAAATACAACATTATATATATATATGAATATGAATATGAATATGAATATGATATGAATATGAATATGAATATGAATATGAATTAGAATATGAATATATCAAATGGGTCTAATGTAATGATCATGGTGTAGAGACTGAGATATGGAGATCCAAGATGGCACGAATTCCTCAGTTTTCAGCAGAAACTATGAAAAAAGAAAAAGGTTTATAACCCTCAAATGCAAAACCACTAATTGCCAATGAAACAAAGCAGAAAAAGGTAATATAACTTCTGAAGACAAGGCATCTTATCCACCTTCCATCCAATAGTATACCAGGAGAGCAGCCACAATGATTCAGGTAATCTTGCAAGTCACTAGAATTCAGGGGTACAAAAAGGAGGGCCCTACATGTCATGCCTTGAACTGGAACTTCTAAATTATGCCATCCGAAATAGCATCCAGCATTCTTAAAGAGCCCTTAGATTCTTCTGGAGCTTCACTCTGTAGCAGTCTGTTCATAACTCATGGACACATAGCTCAACATGGGGGGGGAGGGAGTGCAGATAAAGAGTTTGACTCATCCCTGGGGCAGTAAAGAAAGAGTAAAGATATATTCCCTGTTGAAGGCCAAGAAATGAATGCTTTACATTATGAAGGTTGGCTGAGTCATTATGTAAATTAAATGACTGGATATAATTAGGCTCATGCCAAGTCCGGTTGCATTCAGCTGTATCTTCAGCATTTAAGCAGGGCACAATGCAGACAGGACTGGTTCTAGCAGAGACTCCTCAGGAAGGCTTCAGTGGAGGGTTTCAATGCCAACCACTTACATACTAGGAATGAGGTAACTTGCAGCTTTTATACATGATTAGAAGGAAAAAGTTCTGCCTGACACCAAATGTCATGCCTGATACATTATTGAACATATACAGAAATGAGCTGCATAGACCAAGCTATCTATATCCAAGTTTCTTTGGATTTTACTATTGCCATTGCTACATAATTACAATTCCAAAATCTTTGGATATAATTTGCAAATCATCCAGTGAATTTACACTGAAGCCTATCTATCTCCCCTCCACCACACTTTATGTCATAAACAAACACTGACAAAAATGTAAAATAGCCTTTTTTTCTGTCTGGGTTTTAACTAAAGTACTTTGAAGGATTTGGAATCTAATTTCCCAGTTAAACTTTCTTCCATTTCTTGTTCATTCAGCAAAAATCTTTGCCACCAAAGGATCCCTAGCAGAATTTGAAAAGCCTCTACAGTACAGAAATATGTTTTAAGCAAAGCAGGTATTTAAAAGCATATCTCAGAGAGAAAATAAATCATTCAAAGCATATCCACATATGCTTCCCGCATGCATGAGGAAGATAAACTTTATAAGACATATTGGGAAGTACAGAAGCAGATTTGCTAGGCCAGCATGAAACTCGTAAACACACAGAGTGACGGGTACCATTCATGTCAACATGTGTCAACATCCTTCATACTCAATAAAAATGTTCAACAAAGATGGGGTTTTTCAAATCAAAAGAATGCTACAACAGCTCACATTATGTGATCCATAATGGACAATCAATTTTGACACTCAAGTCCCTTTAGTAGCTATGATTATTAGGCCTGTACAAGCTCCTAGGCATAATATAGTTTGGGGTTTGGCTTAATGCATTTTGTGAACTCAGCCATAGTTGTTGGGAAATCATTTTTTTGATTTTATGTCGCCTGAACTCCAGTTGTAGTTATTCAGCAAAAGATTGTTAAACCAGTCATGCTTATTCTGTTGTGGGAAAACCAGTCACTGTATGCTTTTCTCATCTGAAAGAAAGGGATATCTTTATTATTTGATGTGTGATGGGTGAGCTTTCCTGAAATTACCTGAGCAAACAGATTAATTAATTTTAAGCTAATGAAGTTCAGATCTAAATACAATAGATCTGAAAAAAGTTATTGATGACCATTTTTTCACAGTTATGACTTTTGCAGCATGTCCAATGTCATATGCAAAATTCAGATGCTTGGCAACTGGTTCATATTTATGAAGGCTGCGGTGTCCCAAGATCATGTAATCTCCTTTTGCGATGTTCTGACAAGCGAAGTCAATGGGGAAACCAGATTAACCTAAAAACCAGGTTACTAACTGATCAGCTGCAGTTATTCAATTAACCACTGTGGCAAGGAAGGTTGTAAAATAAGGCAAGGCTCACTTAACAATGTCTCACTTAACAACAGAAATTTTGGGCTCAATTGTGATCATAGATCGAGGACTACCTGTAGTATCCTGAGGTATTCCTCCAGCTGTCCTACTCTCTTCTTCCCAGAATGTGCACACCAGTGACAGCAAGAGTGATGCCGAGATGGCGCAGTGGTTAATGCAGCACTGCAGGCTACTTCAGCTGACTGCAGTTCTGCAGTTCGGCTGTTCAAATCTCACCGGCTCAGGGTTGACTCAGCCTTCCATCCTTCCGAGGTGGGTAAAATGAGGACCCGGATTGTTGTTGGGGGCAATATGCTGATTCTGTAAACCGCTTAGAGAGGGCTGAAAGCCCTATGAAGTGATATATAAGTCTAACTGCTATTGCTATTGCTATGCAGCCCTACTGGAGGATGCCCCTTTGGGCATTCAGTTTCTTAAGTCATTAAGAATGTTCAGATTTTATTAGCTCTGAGCAATTACAATTCCAGAGTTCCTGGCACAACTCCTAATGCCTTGTGAAACCCATGGCAACAATCTCTAGCATTCTTACTATACTGATCAATTCAACAAGCTGCATGATGGTTGCAGCAGAAACTCAAACCTTTCTTGCAATCTGCAATGTACCACATAGTCTAAAATATTGTTATCCGAAATCAGATATTATGAAATTGTCTAGTTACTATTCAACATCATGAGGTGGACTTTTCCCAGGCAGGCATCCCACTTAAGCAGGCTCTTTGTATACATGAATAGGAAAGAATCATAACCTCTTTGTAGAAAACAAGGTACCAATGGCATTCAATAAAATATCAATATTTTAACAGGAAAAGAGGCAGGAAACGAGAAGTTGAAGTGCTCACTTGTTCTCTTTTGCAAATGTTTTAAGTGAAGTCTGTTAGAAGATCAGAAGAGCAGGGCGCTAGGTAAATGTTTTGAAGTCAGAGATGATGGTTGCCTTTGAACATTATCAGTAATATTATGCAGATGGCCTCTGGGAAAGGAGAAAGGGGGAGGGACTCTCTACTCATAGTTATCCAGTTAATGCCACACAGAGATATTTATAAACACAAAGTGATTGTACTATGCTGTATATGCAATTTAAGGTAGAGAGCCGACTTTAAAATTACAAGCACATGAAACAAGCCCCATTTGCTTAGGGACAGTGGGTGGTTTCTAGCAGAGAAGATAGATGTTCACTCCTATGGACAATCAGAGTAAGGTTTATCCTAAAATGGGTGGATCTGGAACACAGCAACCTCAGCCTTGACTTCCATAGGAGTGATTAAAAACTCTGATGTTCTAGAGATATAAAGTGGGTCTATATCAGAGTGTCAATTTTTGCAATTTCATTGAGGGCCACATCAGAGTTGTGTTTGACTTTGGGGGACCGGGGTGTGTGTGGTCAGGGGGGAGCATGGCCAGGTAGGGATAACCAGATTTACATCACTCATTGAGGCTCCGTATTTAGCCATGATGGCCTCCTGCAGCCCTCTGCCAGTGAAAATGTAGCTTGGGGAGGCCATGCAAGCTCCATTTTTGCTGGCAAAGGCACTGCTGGCTGGTCCTTCTCTGTTTCCACAGCAGCCCCGCAAGCCAGATCTAAGCAGCCTGCAGGCCGGAGTCAGCCCTCAGGCCTTGAGTTTGACACCCCTGGTCTACATTATGCCTGTGCTCCATCTTAGAATAAGGCCTGAAATCGCAGCAGTTCAGATCAATTTAGAAGAGTTTTTTTTTTAATTTGTCCAAGGCAGAGTATCTAGTTCCAATTTACCTGTCCTAATCCAAAATTCTTCATGAATCTTGTCCTAGCAATATGCTATATTGAAAATAGCAATGTGCCACACCCAAAAAAGCTTACATTAAAATTATTTTGGTTATATAAATGAGAAGATGGCTTGAGGTATAGAATATATAAATTCATCTAATTTGGGAAAATATATATATGGAAACTTTATGCTGGAGATAATCAGTAGAGTGAACAGCTGGCTTTATATTTTGCTTGGAAACTTCACAGAATCAGACTATCTTAAAATGTGACTTGCATTTCATAGGCTTCATATGGCCTTAGTTAGAAGAGATTTCTCTTGGGTTTTCATCTAGGAGCAGTGTTTAAAGCTCTGGTATACCTATAGGGGATAATGAAGAGGGCACTTCCATGCACACCTACGTCAACTGAGCCCATTATTTAAAAAAACATACACCTTTGTACTTCTCTTTACATTTCACTGAAAGATATCCTCAGACTTATTAAATATGTGGCTAAGGTAAAATATCAAAACTGGGATTTTTTTTTAAAAAAATGAGCTTTTTATTCCGAAAAACCTGAGATAAAAATAAATATTTGAGAGATAAATCGAGATGACACAACAGCCACCTTAATTGTTTCCTCTTCTAGCTCTTCACAGAAGATGTCATTCACTGAATAAGGAGAGTGATAGCAATCTGGAATTAGGTATTAACTTACAACACTAAAATAAAATTGACCTTGTTTGCTGTTGTTTTGGTTTTCCTCTGGCATTCATGATCTATGTGAAGCCATAAAATTAAATGGCACCTGACCTCAACCATAGCAGCAACACAACCTCTCACATGGATTATAGGCTGCTTTTTATCCATAGAAGATTCTACTTGTGTGACATAATGCATCATGCAAGGTTATGTCTAAAACTTCTGGAGCACTGCAGATGATGGCATTAGTAATGCTGGACTGCAACCTCTCAGAACACTTCTGATTGGAAGCATGCGAATAAAGCAAGATTTCTTTGCGGACTCAATAAATGGATTGCTATTATATATGAAATGCTTCTCCAGACTGAAATTAGAGTCTGTCTGTCTGTCTCTCTGTCTGTCTGTCTCTGTCTCTCTCTCTCTCTCTCTCTCTCTCTCTCTCTCTCACACACACACACACACACACCTCTCCCTCTCTCAGATTCAAGATCATGGGGGGATTCAGCTGGTTCAGAGTGGCTCGGGCAAACAAGTACTTCTGGCAATCAGTTGGCCCTGCCAACCGCCCTTGCTCTATTCTGTCCTATTTTTCCTTTGTTTGAAGGAAACAGCTGATCAGTTGGGCAGAGCGGATTGCCATGTCTCAGCTGTTTTACTCACCAGAGCTGCAGGAATAGGTAATATTTAGTGCTGATTTCAAATGCTACGTATGCGCGCACAGTGAACGGGTTGTTACCCTGGTTGAATCCCACTTCTGTTCAAGATGTATATACAATAGGAACTATTTTCATCACCTTGCTCTTGATTTGCTAATTCTCTTGTCAGCTTTTAATTTATTATTTTTTCTTTCACAACATACAAACAAATACAATTTATTACACACACACACACACACAAACACACACCAGAATACTTTTTTTGAACATACTTCAGTTGAGCATATTTTGCCATATTCTTCCATTCTAGAAAAGGAGCCATACAAATGACTGACATAGACACTGCTAATGCTCTCATTACACTGTCAAATTTATCTGATAGAATTCATAACCTTGGAAGCAGGATTTGGTATCCTGGATTTCATTGCAGTTGCTACTTCACACTTACAGAGACCTAAATGCTCTAATGCAACAGGTATTTCCATCACCCTGGCTCACCTGCCCATAATGATTAGGACTCCGGGTGAAAAACACACATTTGGAAACTTACTATAGGAGGAGAAAATAAATTAGGAATAGGCAGATTTTCAAGATGTAGGGCATCATGTAAATGGAATCACTTCTAGATCAGTTCTCAGAATTGAAATCTGATAGAACTAAAAGTAACTAGCCGGATTTGTTGACCTAAAAACTAAACCTTCAGAGCAGTACTGCATAACTTGAGATATATAAATAATACCTATTGCTTAGGAATCATTTTAGCAAAAAGAAAATTCATAAATATTTGATTATATAAGGTTCAACTCTAGAACATACAATCCAATCTTGGTTGGTTGAGAAGAACTTGACATATGCTTTAGCACCTGGTAATCTGAGCTTCAGAATCTCCGTTTTTCCCAGATTTAGGAGGTCCCACTTCTATAATAGAATACAGAATGCATTCAGTTGCAAAAGTATGGCTACCACTTAAAGTAGGCAGGATAATTTCACATACATATTTATATGAGAAAGTTAACAAAATGTATTATGATATGACAATATTTATTACATCATGTTGTTTTACTGGACCTAATGTTTTCTACAGATCTGGAAACAAATGTTCTGATTGCAATATATGATGAGAAAAAAACTTGTTACTGGTCAATGCACATCAAATTTTATGATTAAATGATTGAATAATTATGTTTCCTACTTCAGTTACCGTATATACTCGAGTATAGGCCCGACCCGAATATAAGCCGAGGCACCTAATTTTACCACAAAAAACTGGAAAAGTTATTGACTCGAGTATAAGCCTAGGGTGGAAATGCAGCAGCTACCGGTAAATTTCAAAAATAAAAATAGATACCAATAATGTTTTTGAATATTTATTTCAAAGAAAAACAGTAAAACTAGCGGTGTATTCAATGAATACTTCACTCACCTCATGATGCTGATGTCCCGCTGTGATGATGATGTCCGTGCAGCCGCGGGAGGCGATGTCCCGCCTCCTATGACACACGGCACAGTGATTCCTATCATTGGATCACTGTACCAGAGGAGTGGGACATCGCTATGTGGCTGCTTGCCATAACAAGGAGAAGGTGGGACATCGTTGCAGAGCGGCAGGAGGGGGAGGAAGGGGAATCGTAAGACAGCCCTGCATTACATTAGAACGTGAGGAGGGGGGATGGTGCGGTGCGCGCTGCGCGGCAAACTGACACAGAGGGAGGGGAAACTCACAGGGACACTGGGCCATTCACAAGTGTCACCCAGCGGCATGGCCCCGCCCCTTTTTCCTCCTCCATTTCGGGCAAATTTTTCACTGACTCGAGTATAAGCCGAGGCGGCTTTTTTCAGCCCAAAAAGTGGGCTGAAAAACTAGGCTTATACTCGAGTATATACAGTAGATGAAGAGCTACTTATATTAGCTCCACAAAGATCCATGCAACCTTTTATATCAGTGGTCTGCAACCTTAAACACTCAAAGAGCCATTTGGATCCATTTCCCACAGAAAACACCGGAAACATTCGACATCACTCACTCCCACCCAGTCACATGACCTCCCCAGCCATACCTACCCAGGTTTTGTTGCTCCCAGTATTTTTTTTTTCCTGTGGGAAACAGTCTCTTTCTCCTCCTCCCCCCCCCCTCTCTCTCTGTGTTTCCTCTTGAACCACTTCCAAAAACAGATGAGGGTTGGTTTTTGTGTTTGTGTGTGCTGTTGTTGTTGTTCTTTCTTCTTCTCTGAGTGCTTTTTACCTTATGATTTAAATCAAGAGTCATTTCAGGTTCCCAGATAAATAAAACTCTTTTGTCCCCCTGCTGTGGCTCCCTGTTGGCTGAAGCCACTACCGTTGCTCGCCCTCCCCTGTCACTCCTCATTTGGCCTGAGAAGGTAAGGTCAACAGTAGGAATGGAGACTCACTCCATATTCCAGAGTGGGAGCAAGCACCCTTGTACTTGCCTCATCTTGCAGGTGCTTCTTCTGGCCCTTGTTGGTACTGCGCACACCTTGGTTGCTCAGCAAGACTCACGACTTGCTCTCCACCCTGAGACACTGGCCCAGTCCAGCTGTGACCAACATGCTGCTGTTGCTGCCTCCAAGGCCTGCCCACTGCTCTTGCAGCACCTTGAGCAGCACAGTTAAATTTAGCACACTTCACAGTGGGGGAGATGGAATTCCCTCCTCCTCCTGGAGCCCATTACGATGTGGAACATCGGCTGCAGCTGGGCTGGGCCAGTGTCTTGGGGCAGAGAGCAAGTCACACATATCCGCAGGAAACTGAGGCACAAGCAGCACCAACAAGGGAAGAAGTGCCTGCGAGATGAGGCAAGTACAGGGGTACTTCACTCCCGCTCTGGAATATGGAGCGAGTCTCCATCCACCACCGTTGTCCCTTACCTTCTCAGGTCAGGTGAGGAGTAACTGGGAGGGAGGGCGAGGGGTGGGGCCAGCCAGTGGTGGATTCAGCGGACAGGAAACCACAGCAGGGAAACGAAAGAGCTGTATGTGTCTCCAGAGCATGGTTGCCGACACCTATTTTATATCAACCTCCTGAAAAAACAGGTAACTAAGAATGCTGGATAACAGTTCAAACACCAGCCTGGCCTTCTGGTATTCAAAGAACACAGGACACTCCAAAGCTCTTAGAAATTTGACTGATCAAGTCAATAGGTTGGGAAGAAACATTATTGTAGCAGAGATATGTACATTTTGTATTATTATTCCTACTATTAATCATCATACTGAAGTGAAAGTTTCTGGTATGACATGCTACAATAAAACAACATTTTGATACTCTACTCTGTAAACTAAACCCTTTTCCTTCTCCAGCTAGGCAGCCTGCCACCAATTGCCAAACATTTTTCTTGAATTTTCATCTTCAAAGTGTTTGCATGAATAATACAAAGGCTTCAAATTGATAAGAAGGAATCAGTATACAGTAACAGCAATTATAATCAAATGAAATAGTCTGCCTCCACCTGAAAAATAAGTTTTAAGGCATTTTCACTGAGGAAATATAAACCTTGCTTCAATTTACTTTGCAATGCAGAGATCAAGTTCAGACTGGCCAGACTCTCTGTGCAATGTAAACAATAATTCAGAGACCAAAGCAAATAGCATAGAGTTAAGAAGAATTAAAAGTTGGTTTTAGTTCCATATAAAAGAACATGTTATCATTAATGATTCTTAGCAATCACATAGATAGGCCTTCTCAAGATGATTTCTCCCCAATCTGTTCCTTCAGGTCTTTCAGGGGTGCACCCAAGTTCTTCAACCTTACTTGCTGGTCATTCTGTTTTCTTCCACCTTTCCTAGCAGGAAAGTTAGATCTATCATAAAGTGTCCCAAACATGATAAACTGAGCTTCAGGAGGTAACTCTAGATAGATTTGTTCTATGATTCATTTAATTCTTTTCTTAGATATTTACAATATTCTTAAGACCTTTGTCTCCAGATTTAGGGCTAGATAAAGCTCTAAGGGTTCCACCACAAAACCACGCTCGACTAAACCGCGTCCGACTAAACCGCGTAGCTGACATCATCAACAGGGCAACAACAGCGCGGAGAGAGAAGCACGCTTGTAAACCCTAAAGCTAAAATTAATCCCTAAACCTAAGCCTAACCCTCCTAAACCTAATCCTAATCCTAACCCTAAACCTAAACCTAAACCTAACCCTTAACCTAACCCTAAACCTAACCCTAACCCTAAACCTAAACCTAATCCTAACCCTTAACCTAACCCTAAACCTAACCCTAACCCTAACCCTAACCCCCCTAATCCTAACCCTTAACCTAACCCTAAACCTAACCTTAAACCTAATCCTAAACCTAACCTTTACCTTAAGTTGAATCGGCTTGCTTTCAAAGCGCTATTTAAAGCGCCATTCTTTCTCCGTGCTGGCTGTTGTCGCCGTTGATGACGTCAGCGACGCGGTTTAATCGGGTGCGGCTTAGTCGAACGCGGTTTTGACGGGTCACGAGCTCTAAGATGAAGTGAGATTTCTGCAAATGATCTCATAGCATTTTCCTATACAGAATGCCTCACTCTCCCTGCTTGAGGGACATTCAAGAACCTTGGTCTAGGGCTGCGTTTTTGCAGTTAAGTTAAAGGCTAGGCTTATGAGCTATATGAAGCCATATGCTTTTTTTTCACCACAGTATCACCATGGTTTATTGAACCACAAGTGCAGTTTGACAGTTAGCCATAAATTATAATTTTCAAACTGTAACGGCTTTATTCAAACAAATATTCAAACCAAATCACATTTTATGATTTTGATAATTAGACAGGATAGCTATAGAAACAAGAGTCATAATGTGGCTTTAGAACAGGGGTGTCAAACTCAATTTCATTGAGGGCTGCATCAGAGCTGTGTTTGATCTTTGAGGGGGGGTGAGCATGGCGAGGGTGGGCATGGCCAGCTTGGCATCACTTGTGTCAGGGGCACCTGTGGTGGCCCATGGTGCCTCTGCAGAGAAAACAGGGTCCCGAGCTCTGTTTTCAGCTGGGATGGCCTCCTGCAATCCTCTGCCAGTGAAAACGGAACTCATTTTCTGCTCCGTTTTCACTGGCAGAGGGTTGCAGGAGTTTAAAAATAGTTTGAAGTTTAATAACATTTGCATGCCGCCCAATCCCATAGGACTCCGGGCGGCTTACAATACAACATAAATCAAAAAGAGAAGAAGAGAAAAACAAGATAGATTTAAAAAAAGATAGATTTAAAACACACCATGCACTCCGTTCTAAGTGGGGCTGGACCGTATTTGGGGTCAACAGCCCCAGGCCTGCCGGAACAGCCAGGTTTTAGTGGCTTTATGGAAGGCTGAGAGAGTGGGAAGGGTCTCGATCTCTGAGGGTAGATCATTCCACAGGGCCAGAGCAGCTACAGAGAAAGACCTCCTCCGAGGGTTAGGGTTAGGCCAATCCTTCACTCTTTCCAGAATGGCCCTGCAGGTTGGATTGAAACACCCTGCAGTGGCCCCTGCACCTTGAGTTTGACACCCCTGCTTTAAAGACAGAAGGTAAAATATAATTGTACTTAAAATTGCTGTGACAATCAGAAGCCACTTCTTTACAGCTTTTTTTTAATGTCTTCTTTTTTATATACTTTCTTTTTTGCTCTATTTTAGTTGGTGCCACTTCTTACTATTATTGTTAAAACCTCTTCCATTCTCTCTGCCCCCCTCTCCTCCTCCGCTCTCTCTGAACCAGGGCCTAACACTACATTGATGATAATCTCAAAGTCTTGGTTTACTATCAGAAGTTCTCAGAGAGCGAGTGAGCCGTTCAAATAATCTGGCTTTCCACAGCTACCAAATGGGCAGGATGAAGAGAGAAATTCAATTCTGCAAAACCCAAGCCCCCAGGAGAAAAGGGATCCCGATGGCTTTTGAATTCAATTTAATGTTAGTAATGTGTTACCAGCCACTAATAGGCCTGTATGAAATACTGCAAGCCCCTCCCAAAATTGTCTCCTTCCACAACTGTCATTCATTGGCACATTTCTTAAATGTCCCAGCAGAGACTGCAAATTAGCTGGACATGGAAACAATTACTCAAAGAAAGGTGAAATATTTATAACCCCAAATGTGTGCATCATTTCCTCTTACTAAAAGGTAATGGGAGCCTTCTTCAAAGGAATGGTATGACAATGACTTTGATCTATGCTGAATACAAATAACTTTGGATGAAGATCTTAATTTTGTTAGGTGCCTACACAACAGAAATGCAACATGTATAACATTTTGATCTAATCAGGTTTTAAAAAGCAACAATGAATGATATGCCTCCCGAGTACATCTTGAGAAAGAGAAAGCTGTCTTGCTAAAATGGATATTTCTATCACATTTGAGGGTAAAATAGCTCCTGGGTAAAAACATAAGAAGAATCCAGCTAGGACAAGATGGGTTGTTAGTTTCACACAATAAAAGAGTACAGTCGCTGATATGAACTGTAGCAACCCAAATTATTTAGATTGAAACTACAGTAGACATTGCAACAAGTGTAGCAGATCCATGCTTTGTCTCCCAAATAACAAGTTCCTTGCTACATTTCCAGCAATACAGTCTCCTCCTGTCCTTGACACAAAAACAAGGTGTTGCTTCCTTCATATGTCCTCACCAAACACTAAGCAGGCCATTTTTATAGGCTGGGAGACAAAGAGTTATTAAATCAGGGCAGCCAAACTCCCTGCCTGCGGGCCAGATGTGTCATGTGCTGGGCCATGCCATACCCGGTTTAGCGAAGGGGAAGGGGAGTCCTGATATGTCATGTGACACCATTGTGACGACATGAGTTTGACACCCTTGTGTTAGATGAACCAAAGAACTAGTTTCAGAATGAGTCACAGCAGCAACTGACTGACCTTATCTATGTTAGGAAGGAAAGCAACTCTGGACCTTCCAGTTAGAATCTAGAAAGCAGGACTAGACAAGATTAAAAAGTTGGGAGGGGGAGGGGAAGAAAAAATGGCAAACACTTTCATACTATTGCCAAGAAAAATACAGGGACGTGGTGTTGAAATACCAAGTTGGAAGTCTTTTCTTGTTTTATAGACTATGCATGCTGCACTACAATTACTGCATCTCTTAAGTGCCTGCCAATGCAATAGTTTTCATATCTACTGACTATAATGTGCATTGAATATTTCCATATTATTAATCAGAAATGCATTATATACAGTAGGAGAACCCTTTGAAGTAGTTATGGAATGAATGGAGAGAACCAGTCATCTTTGCTCATTTCACCAAAAACTTGCAGATTTGGTGTCAAAGTTCTCTGTCCCCTGTCCCTTCTTAAGATTTGCAATAGAGAAGACAAAGCATTATCTTATCATGCAGCATATGTTGCAATAAATTATTATTTAAATTCAGTTGAGAATATGTTTCAAAGCTTGCTAGCAAAAAGGGAGACAGAGAGAGAAACAGCTGCAAGAAAAGCAGGATAATTTTCTATGTGGCACATTGTGTTTCATGATCGCCAACATATTCATCAGCAAGATAGGTATATGAAAGGCTGCTAATTATGTGCCTCACAAAATTCCAAATTCAGCCTTCCAATGTTTTCCCTTTAGCTTTGTTAACATGAATAGAGGAGTGCAATCTCCTTCTTAGCCAGCATTTGATAGCCAGCCAAGGAAGTAAAGTAGACTGTGGTCAATCTTCTGTATGAATGCAAACATTTAGAAGCTTCTTCATAATGTGCTCCCTTCCATCTCCACCCATTACTGTAAAGAGAAATGATTTGAATGTACTGAAATAGATTGTGAATTATTGATATTCAGAGCCACAACCATCTTGCCTGCAGGATTTAACTGGCCTATTGGGTTAACAACAAAATTCAGAAATTTATTGGGATAAGAGAGTTGGAGGTGAAAGCAGCTACTCTACATGAACAATAAGAGCAAAACCTATGGAAAGTGAATGAAGCACTACTACTACAATTCATTTAAGTATAAGGTTAAGTACAAAACAGAAAAGCATATAGGCTTCCTAAGTACTTATATACAAAACTTCTCTTTGTGTTTATGGAGGCTGAAGCCATACATTTACTCAACAGAAACTGTCTCTCCAAGCTCTTCAATGTGCAACAAGGGTTTAAAGAGAAAGGCAAGCTTTTAAGCCTACACTAAAATAAATATTAATAGTTTTAAAATAAATACCTAATGATATACAATCAGAGCAGTGACAGAACAGAACTTCCAAGGGAGTGTTTAAGCAATGTACCCTTCTCTGCAAATATTTGGACTCTGGCAGCCTGCCGTTTGCCAAGCATTTAACTGATTTACATGCTCTTAAAAACATCTGTAGCCAGCATTAGTATCCATGTTTCTTATAGAAGGAAAGGGAAAGTGGAAAGTTAAATATATTTGTGGGATAAATTCAGCTTTTTCTTCCTTTTTCTTCATGTACCACAAAGTATCTCTCAATGGGACCGTCTTCCTGAACTGAGTCCTCTCCAGATGAATATGACTTCAACATAATGTATGTATGTCCCTCATACAAACATACATACTAATCACAGGAAAGGGATAAGAAATAATAAGCCAAAGGCATTAAAGGCATGAGATAAGAAAGAGAAAAGGAAAGAAAGCTGAAATTAATTTGCACTAACACCATTCAAAATACCATGTCTTCCTAGCCTTTCTTTCTTTCTTTCTTTCTTTCTTTCTTTCTTTCTTTCTTTCTTTCTTTCTTTCTTATGTCTTTATACTTCTGGCTGCATGTTACATATGTGAGACGAAGGCCAAAACTTTAGTCTATGCCTTATCTATCTTATTAAAAAGCATCATGTGATATTTGCAACAAAAATAATCTTTGTAGTAGTCATTAACCTAATCCAACTTTGCCAAATTTAAGACGTGTGAATTTTAACTCCCAGAATTTTCCAGCCATATTTCCCCAACACGCTGGCTTTTATGGGAATTGAAGTTCACACATCTCAAAGTTGCCAAAGTTAAGAAACATTGACCTAGTGAACTGTGATGAGAACTGTTTCCAAGAGACAGGAATTTTAGAAACTTATTCTCAGGTAAAATATGAGCCCTTGAGTAATATTTAAGAACTCTTAGACTATTTGAACAACAACAACAAAAAAAGCTTGGAATGTCAGTAATTCAAAATATTACATTTCCAAATTAAGTGAAATGTCTCCAAAGTCCTACTCACCAGCACATATTTTGGATCGCTGGAGTGGTTAGCTCTAAATGTAAGATATTATCACTTCTTGCAATAAATGAATTTTGAAGATATATACCATCTAGTATATCTTCCTCCCAATAATAAAAATTGTGAAAAAAGCAAGGACTCGATAGCTGTTCTGAGATGTGTCTATGGATCATTTCATTATCTTCTTTATTTACACAGCTTTTCTCTCGGTCTGAAGCTGGTGTGCTTTTGTTTACTTTAGAAGATTAGAAAAGAATTAATGAAGCCAATTCTCTTCACAAAATAGACCTGTTTGCCACACATTGCAAATTGCTGATGATTCACTACTGCTTTTTCTCCAGTTCCTCAACCATAACAAAACCCAAGCAAGCCCACTGTCAACCAATTGGGGCTAAACAAGAATTTGCTTCAACTGATGTTTAAGGACAGGTTGAAACAGCTGTACAATGTCAAACACCAGCTGCCCTAAAACACTGTAAGTAATTTAAGAACACATTGGCTACGAGGCAACATTACATTTCTTAACTCAGGCAGGGGAAAGCAGGTAACAAAAAAGTAAGCCTGGAGGTGTACTAATTTCAGAGAAAAGGGGAAAATCAGTATAAGATTAAGTAATTGTTAGAATATAGAATAACAGAGTTTGAAGGGACCTTGCAGGTCTTCTAGTCCAACTCCCTGCTTGAGCACTGTTTCAGACAAGTGGCTGTCCAGCCTCTTATCAAAAGCCTCCAGCAATGGGACACCCACAAATTCTGAAGGCAAGGTATTCCACTGATTAATTGTTCTCACTATTAGGAAAGTTCTCCTTAATTCTAGGTTGCTTCTCTTCTTGATTAGTTTTCCACCCATTGCTCTTTTTTTGTCTTGCCTTCTGTGCTTTGGAAAATAGCTTGACCTCCTATTCTGGATTGAAATAAGCAATCAATATTCTAGACTGAAACTTTTCAGTTGGCATAGAATTCTTTTATTCTAACAAGGAAACAAATGAAAGGCTAAAAGACAACATTATCAGGCTGGACATGCGTATAGTTAAGTTAGTTAGCATTTAAAACAATTGAATGGAAAACTGTATAAATAGTTGATACTTTGATGAAGCAACTGAGTTAGCTCAGCATCTATAGAAAAAGACAAAGGGTAGTACTGGACATATAGAGATCAACTATGGAATTTGCTACTGCAGGATCAGTGATAGCAATTAATTTTAACTGTTTTCAAAGAGGACAAGGAAAATAGTTGAAAGGCAAGCCTATCTGTGTCTCGTGGCACCATCAAGATCTGAGTCAACATATACCCACATATCTTAAAAATGAGACTGCAGGTTTCCCTTGGCCATCATGAGAGGAAAATGCTGGTTAACACAACCTTTACTTTTACACGGAATCCTTATGTTCTTAAGGCTGGAACAAAAGTGTAATTGGGGGTGGGGGGAGAGAGAGACTTCAGCCAGCAAATGTAAAGAAAGTTCACTGTAAGTCTAAATGGTTTCCTGAAATGTTTGGATTTGGAGTTCTACAGTCATAAACCAAGGGCATCTGATACTTTATTACAATTTCTTCCAAGTATAACAGGGTTTATTCTGAGCTAGGGCTGTCATGCAAACTATTTTCAATACCAAGTCTCAGCCTCACACCTATATCAATCCTTCTTTGGAAGAAACATTTTTAAGTCCCCACTTTCACTTTATCAGACACAACTAATTCCTATTCTACAGGGAGAAATGTTTCAAATACACATGTGTGGCCAAGTTCACCAAGGTAAAGATTGGGACATACCATTTCAGATGACCCATCATATGCTCCTCTACATTTTTTTAAAAAAAACTCTCCATATACATAAACATAGATCAGAAAAAAGAGCTTAGTTTTCTCTTTGCTTTTTGATCTTTCTCTCTGTGTGTATATGTATATATTTGTTAAAGGATCCTTCTCCCTGAAAAGATAGTCAAGTCTTCAGTTGTGCAATTTCCACCTGCTGTTTAAAGAACTGCAATAGCCATAGCACTTGGACTTTTATACTGCTTCACAGTGTTTACAGCCCTCTCTAAACAATAAAACAGTAGTTTTATCTCACCTGGTTTGGCTAAATCATGCAACCAAACTTAATAAGCACAATTTTCCAGTTATGTTAGTTTGTACAGTTGGTCAGTCTTCTATAGCTAATGGCAGACCCGCCCCAATCTGATCCCCTATGAAAGAAAGACCCTCAGCTCAATATGATGTCTGCAGTAAAGTCAGGTGAATTCTGGGTTTCCCATGCTCAAAAGATACAGAAAGGTTTCCATCTTCAGCCAATCAGAACTCGCCAATGTGTTCCGAGAATGCTGAGATGTTT
Source organism: Thamnophis elegans (assembly GCF_009769535.1). Taxonomy (NCBI): domain Eukaryota; kingdom Metazoa; phylum Chordata; class Lepidosauria; order Squamata; family Natricidae; genus Thamnophis; species Thamnophis elegans. The sequence continues at coordinate 96,900,992 of NC_045544.1, read as the reverse complement.
TGGGGTAATCCACATTCTTTCTCAGGGTGCCTAGCCTTGGATGCTAGTACAGACTGGTTCCAACCTTCTCTAGTTTTTATCACCTGTAATTCCCTGCTCCCTATACACAAACAGCTCCCTATACACAAACACTATGACAGGATGCCTGTGTGGTGGCAAGCCTGGCAGACTGACAACTAAAAGCTTGAAATAGGTTTATAAATATGATCATTTAGTCATACGTATTATCTTCCAATGATCTTCAGGGCAGTTTTAAAAAATCCTGAGAATCAAGCTGTTCAAAAATTCTATCTTTGCATTGATATCCAAAGCCAGTTTGGTCCAGTGGCTAAGGCACCAGGCTAGAAAGCAGGAGACCTTGAGTTCAAGACTCACTTTAGCCATGAAAGCCAGCTGGGTTATCTTAAGCCAAGCACACTTTCTCAGCTCAGCCCACCTGACATGGGTGTTGTTGTGAGGAAAATAGAAGGAGACAGTAGTATTAAATACGTTTGCTGCCTTGAGTTATCTGTAAAAATAATAAAGGTGGGATACAAAACAGACAAGCAATGGAAAACCCAAACACTAATACTGGAGTTTGTGTAGGAGGTAGTTATTTTTCACATAAGACACCCAGTTGGTATCATTAGAGTTAAGAGTGTAATACAATACAATACAATACAATAGCAGAGTTAGAAGGGACCTTGGAGGTCTTCTAGTCCAACCCCCTGCCTAGGCAGGAAACCCTATACCGTTTCAGACAAATGGCTATCCAACATCTTCTTAAAGATTTCCAGTGTTGAGCCTTCACAACTTCTGGGGGCAAGCTGTTCCACTGATTAATTGTTCTAATTGTCAGGAAATTTCTCCTCAGTTCTAAGTTGCTTCTCTCCTTGATTAGTTTCCACCCATTGCTTCTTGTTCTACCCTCAGGTGCCTTGGAGAATAGTTTGACTCCCTCTTCTTTGTGGCAACCCCTGAGATATTGAAACACTGCTATCATGTTTCCCCTAGTCCTTCTTTTCATTAAACTAGACATGCCCAGTTCCTGCAACCGTTCTTCATATGTTTTAGCCTCCAGTCTCCTAATCATCTTTGTTGCTCTTCTCTGCACTCTTTCTAGAGTCTCCACATCTTTTTTACATCAAGGGGACCAAAACTGAATGCAGTATTCCAAGTGTGGCCTTACCAAGGCATTATAAAGTAGTATTAACACTTCACGTGATCTTGAATCTATCCCTCTGTTTACGCAGCCTAGAACTGTATTGGCTTTTTTGGCAGCTGCTGCACATTGCTGGTTCATATTTAAATGGTTGTCCACTAGGACTCCAAGATCCCTTTCACAGTTACTACTAAAAGTAAAAAGTAATGTAAAAGTAAAGCCTCGTTCAAGTTTAGTTCATGGAATCTTTGGGGACACATTCATCAGATGGTTTTTTTTAGCAACTAATAGAGGTGGATTGTCATTGCTTTTTTAGAGGATTGTTTTTAAACTTCCTGAGTAAGCCTGGATATTCCCTAATACTGTAGCACCATCTAAATAGTAATAAAGTCTGTTTCTGTTTGAGTGAAGTGTTGTTTGGGGCGGGGGAGGAAAGGGTGAGCTCAGATAAGGTTGACTAGATATTGGAGCTTTGCTGGGAAGATTTGTAGATTATTTTCTTTACTAATTTTCACAAGATTTGTTGGAAAAAAATCATCTTTAATGCACACCATGGTCTCTCTCCAAATACTTTCCACCTTGGCTCCATTCTCTAACATTCCTACCAATTCTACATGGAGGGGGGTGGACTTCAGCTCTGTACATTCAGCTGAATTTATATAGATATTTTAATGCAGTCCAGAATTCCAATAGCGCAATTCTAATCATCTGGAAGACAAATTGGTTCAATCTTTCTGACATCTTCTAAAATTAAAGTAATCCTTTTCCAAGCATGATTCCATCAGAATCTTGATAGCAAGAAAAGAATTGGTTTACAAGAATAATGGCAATGGAGCTGTTTCCTATGTAGAATTCCACACATCCAACTTCAGTAAGGTGAAGTCTTCTTTATCATATGCCTAAATGCCTTGCTTTGAACTGGTGGTGGCTCTTTTTACAGCTAATGCAGAAGCAGCTTGCACCTGGTTGTTTACAAACCATCTCCTAAATATTTATCAGTCTGAGAATGAGCCACTACATATATCATGGTGTGTTCAATTGAGAATGCATAGGTTTCTTCTTCAGTGCTTAATTATTTAATATAGTTTTGTACCTCTTCCTATTATTATAAATATCAAATTGGTTTCTCCCAAATGCTTGCTGCTGTGGAGTCAATGGAAGCTTGTAGATAGAATATCCAATAAATTACTCACATCCCAAGAAAACATAAACTGAAATTTGAAAGAGACACCTATAACAACAGAAAAAGAAAGGGAAAGAGGAGGAAAGAACGAAAGGAAGAGGAGAAAAGGAAGAAAGAGGTAAGGAGAGAAGGATGGGAGGGAGAGAAAGAGAAGGGAAGAGGGTAGGAAGGGGAAGAGGAAAAGTAGGAGTAGGGGAGAGGTAAGGGAAGAAGGAAGGGGAAGGAGAGGAGAAAGGAAGGAAGTAGAGGAGGGAGGGAGGGATAAAAGAAAGGGAAAAAAGGTGGTACAACAGGCAGAAGGGATGGTAAATAAAGCAATCCAAATTGTATATTATAACCTCTTAAATGGAATAACAAATGTATAAGAATGACAAATGTAAAGAAAAATAACAATTATGTGAATGTACAATGGTATGTAAGAGAATAAAAAAATAAATAAAAACTTTTTAAAAATATATTGTGGTGCGTTCAATTGAGAATGCATAGGTTTCTTCTTCAATTCTTAATTATTTAATATAGTTTTGTACCACTTCCTATTATTATAAATATCAAATTATTTTCTGCCAAATGCTTGATGTCTGGAGTCAATGGAAGCTTGCAGATAGAATATCCAAAAAATTACTCACAAATGTTCCTAGAACTCCTGGAAGGTTAGGACTACTATCTAATTGTCTTCATTACAAGGCTTTTCAAAACATTTTTCCTGTTCAATCAATAAACAAGTAAAATATATTAATAACATTCCAGTTTTAAGCATGCCTGCTTAGGAATAAAATTGTTATTTGAATTTGGTGAGACTTATTGACAAGTACAGTAAGTATGGCTAGCAAGATTACTTTATTAAGTTGGGGAAATATCTATATCTATATATTTATCTTCATCTCTCTTTCATTCTCTTCCCTCCCTCCCTTCTTTCCCTCCCTTCTTTCTCTCCCTCCCTCCCTCCCTCCCTTTCTTTTTTTCTTTTGTGTCCTCTCCACTGCCTACTTCTGCTAAAATAATGGGATCCAAATAAAACTCTTGACAGAATCTAGACAGTGTTTTGATGCAGTGAAACCTTGAGATTTTCATAGAATAAACTTTATCATTTTTCCCTGAAGGCTTTAATCTGAATCCAGCTGGCACTTTTCAACTGTACTTCTAACTGCAATGTGTACATAGCATGTTTCCAAACTATCCAATGCAAAAGGCATTTCATAAAAAATAAAAAGGGGCTCCAGTTAACATTCACATTTCATTATATTTTCCCATATTCAGATTTTTCTTTAATATTTAAATTCACTGAAAACTATAATACAATATCAGCCAGCTATATCGTATATCTTATTTTAATTCAAGGGTATGAAGGACTCTAGCCATTTTTATATGGTTTCAAATAAAGAACTCTGGAATTGGAAAGGAAAGGAAAGCTAAAACCTCAGTAAAGTACTTTAGGCTGTTTTGAATTAACGATGGGGAACCGCTGACATCTTTTCAGTTCTATACCTTCTACCTCCCACCATTTTTAGCATCATTATGGAGCACTGTGAGAAATTACATGGGGCCCAGAATGATCCAAAAGTATCACCACAGGTAAACAAATACATAATACATAATACATGAAATCTCAGGCAGCTATCACTGGAAGTTTCTGCCAGTGAACAGGCAGTTATCTTAAAATGTTTAATTTTGAGTTGGACAAAATTTGGTTGCTTTTTATCAAGTAGCTAATGAGGAATTCTGTCCATGCAAGAACTTTTCTCTACACTCCCATTTCCTTTAAATTGAAAGCAACCTGATTTAATGTCCCCTTTCCAAAGAAAAAGAAAAAAGTACCTATGTATTTCTCAGAATTTTATACTCATTGGTTTGCATCCATACAACATATGAAAACCTAAACTTGGGATAACATACTTCATTTGTTTTGTTCACATAACTTGCTATGTCCAAACAACTGAATCACATAATGCCTCAATGTAAAGGTCTTATTGTATATAGCATGGTAAACAAGGATGGGTTTCTGAAACATGCTCAAACACAGATTACCAACGCTATTGAAATATTGTAGCATAAATGGCCCACACTAGGCCATGCCCAGAGATGGGATGACCCCAATCTTAATACATGAACCAAACTTTCTCAGCTTTCTCCAAGTATGTTCTCTCTGATAAAATCTAACTCTGACGCCTACAGTCCCAGAGGTGGTATTCAGCAGGTTCTGACTAGTTCTGGAGAACCGGTAGCGGGAATTTTGAGTAGTTTGGAGAACAAGTAAATACCACTGGCCCTGCCCCCCATCTCTGCCTCCCGACTCCCAGCTGATCCGGAGAAATAGGGATTTTACAGTATCCTTCCCCTAGGGTGGGGAGGGAATAGAGATTTTACAATATCCTTCCCCTGACACACCCACAAGCCATGCCATGCCCCCCAAACCACGTCCACAGAACCGGTAGTAAACAAATTTGAATTCCACCACTGTACAATCCCAATTTATCTGGACAGTGCCAAGTTGAAGAACTTCATTCTAAACCAGAGGAATTTGATAAATAATAATTAAAAAAAACTCATTGTTAGGGCAAACCTCTTTGAATAAAGTCCTCAGAGGAACCTTACAGAAGTCAATGACACATATTAATCATCTGAATGTAAGCTTTGGACCAATTCAATGTAAGATACATTGACCAGTGCACTGCTTGTAGCCATATTCAATATACAGCATGCTAAATATTTCCCATGAGCTTGTAACATTTACTCATTGTTCTTGGTTCCTCTTGATCCTCAAAGATGCAGCTATTTCTAAATGCATTTAGTCCATTAGTTACATTCCTTCCCTTGCTTCAGATTGGAAAGAGTTTATCACTCTCACCTCCATAAGCATCCCTTTTTAATTTTTTAATTAAACTTATTTTTTAAAATATTTTATTTTTAAATCACAGCCTTTGAGAAGGCTTTTAAAATGTTTAGTCATCTACTTAAATTACCAACTGCCCTATAATAACATTTATTGAATTCTCTTCAGGTTTTTGTGGCAGGTTTTTTTTCTTTTTTACATCTTTACATATTTAAGAGTCATGTTTGGCTTTATACAACATCTTTGTATATTCCTTTTTGAATAATCTTTGGAACAATTACTCTTGCCTCACTTCTGGGGCATTTACTCAAAAGAAAATCGGTCCGCTTGCTTTGTATAAAGCCAAACATGACTCTTAAATATGTAAAGATGTAAGAAAAAAAAAACGCCACACATTTCTACAAGAACCCTGTAGGGATCTGTAAAATAGATTTCACTATAATAGGGACAGTATAATAATAATAGCATTGAATAAAGTCTCTTAGCACTCATCTTTCCCTGGTTAAAACTCCATAAACATAAAGTGTTTGTGAAGTGTGGACTCTTCTTATTCTGTATTTCTAAAATGGCATACAATGGGGTAGTTATGTTTAAAAGATTAGGCACGGTTGAAAGTCTGCCTCAGGAACATTTGTGAAACCAGCGATGTTGCAGATAGTCACATTCTTGGAGAATCTACACTGATAACAATATACATTAAGAGGAAGTTGTGCATTCTGTGAACAAAAAAGGAAAGCCTTTTTAAAAATTCTGTTAAATCCCTAATACACTATAATACAATAAATAGAAAAATATATTCCTAATTCAGGCCCATTTCTAATTTCCCCCCGATTAGCAAATTTTAAATAAATAGAAATGAAAGAGTGCCAATTTCTATACATATATACAAATTAAATAATTTGATCTAAAATATATAGTATTCTAATCCAAAACATACTTTACATTTTATCCTCCCACCTCCCCAGGGTTCTTTATTTTGGGGTAAATATGTTGATTGGCACGTCTCCTGCCCCCCAACTCGCACAATCTCATAAGACAAGGAGTAAATATTGTGCACTATTTTTTTTTGAGAAAGCAACGAGAAAGAACTTCTTTTCTAGCAGGAGCAAGTAGACAGTCACTTCATTATGGAAATAATTGTGATTTGGTTAAATAATTGCAGCATAAACTTTGTAAGAGGTGATCTTCCTTTGGTCTTTTTCAAGCACAAAAGGGGAGTGGGGATCAGCATTTTACTAAGTTTATTAGATAGGAACACTATGAAGAGTTACTGTGCCAAATATAGAAATTTAATTAAAACATTCAGGAGACAAACAGAGGGTGATTCATCCTATTTTGAATAGAAGTCTTAATGCAACCATAATCTGTTAAATTGCTGTTGTTCCTTATTGCCTTTGGTAAATGTTGAAGGATTCCCATTTAGACCATTATATGCATTTTACATGCACCATAGTTTAACTCACTTGGTGTTATGACAACTACAGGAACTGGGAAGAAGATTTGTATGGCTGCCAGTGGTGGAATGGTAGACACATTTAAAAACTTGGTATAAATATTTTATCAATCCTCTATCACAATGTAATATGTTTCTCTGTCCTTTCTCGTGTGGATTGGTTATAATATGAGAAGAAACTTATGAAAGCGACAGTCCATCTACATCTGCCATTGTGAATATTTCATCAGTTATATATTTCATCACCTCCCATAGACCGATTAGATCACACAGGTTAGGTCTCCTCCGGATCCCATCTGCCAGTCAATGTCGGCTGGCGACTCCCCGGGGGAGAGCCTTCTCTGTCGCAGCTCCAGCCCTCTGGAACGATCTCCCCGTGGAGATCCAGACCCTTACTACTCTCCCGGCCTTCCGCAAAGCTGTTAAGTCATGGCTGCTCCAGCAGGCCGGGGAGGCTCTCGAAATATCCAGCCCCTCGGAAATTGTGACTGTTGTATATTTTAATATGTTGTTTTGTCTATTATCCTCCTCCCTTGTTTTATTGTAAGCCACCCGGAGTCCTTCAGGAGTGGGCGGCATACAAAATCAATAAAACTAAACTAAACTAAACTATAAATACAAGGCCTCAGAGAAAGACAAAATACGTAAGATTCCAAAACTCCCCCCACCAAACAGGTAGAGGGAAAAAAAGAGGATTTTTGAAAGTCTACAGTCATCTTCCAGATGTGGTTACCTACAACCAACAGGAGCCACAGTCAGAAGCATGAGTGATTCTATGAACTGCAATTCAGCAAAATTCCTACTATGTTCAGCTTGGCAGAGGCTCTGTTGGGCTGCAGACACAGCCTACTGCAAATCTAGATGGAGATGCCATTGATATTGCTGATTGGATTCGAGCCACTGAGAGTGAGTGAGTGAGTGAGTGTGTGTGTGTGTGTGTGTGTGTGTGTGTGTGTGAAACTTTTGCGCTGCTGCAAAGCTGTAGCTCTCCTGGAACTTAGATATGTTAAAAAAGCAAACAAGGATATCCAGTTGCCAGAAGCAATATTTGAATTCCTAATTTGCCACAAGCAAAAGAGGTGGAGGGCAAGACATTGTATTTACCAAATCTATCCAGTAAGATGCAGCCAAACACAGCAGGGCGCCCACATCTTGGATTAGTTACCTTAAATAAGGCTCTGTCCCAACATATCTTTCAGAGGGTGAGAGGTCCACTCTCTTTTGATCCAAAAGTAATCCTGACTGGAAGAAGAAGAAGAAATACTTGAAAGAGGTTTGGGAGAAGGAAAGGTGGCATTTTAGGGATTCTATTACAGGAGGAAAAACCTCAATTATAACACCAGTCTGAAAAGGGAACCACTCTCCTTAAAATGGGAGGTGAACAGTTTCTGCTGGAGAAAAAGGGAGGACACACAAAGGTTGAAGTAAGTAATTCAATATTCAGCATACTAATAAAAGCAGTGCCCTTCCTGGATGTCTGGAGAGTTGTGGATATCTGGTTCTTCAGAACATTTGGGGACACAAGGACTAGCCTATCTGTTTGGCAGGGGATCAAGGGAGTTTCTGCAAGGAACAGTTTTGGTGGCTTTGATCTTTTTATCCTGATGTACTGGTGGATGTGAGCTGCTCACCCCTTTCAGGATATGAGTGGCCTAGAAGCTGCAGCAAATAGCTCTAGCAGATCCAACATAGTGGGATTGCTTTGGATCCCCTCTGTCAAGCAGTGCTGCCTGAAGGTTCATAGGAAATCTGTCTAACACTGTGCTTGTCTTCTGGAATAGCATACCCCAAAAGATCAAATAGACTTGACTCTGCTGTCCCTGAAATGCACTCTAAAGACCTAAATTCTTCCCCAAGCTCTGGGGATAGATCTAGCAGGGATATCCCTCTAAATCAGAGATCTTCAAACATGGCAACTTTAAGACTTGTGGACTTCATCTCCAAGAATTCTGGGAGTTGAAATCCACAAGTCTTAAAGTTGCCAAGTTTGGGCACCCCTGCTCTAAAAAATTTTTAACTTGCCTGATTTAATGTACTGTGCTTCTGATTTATGTATATGCAGTCCTGAGTCACTGCGGAACTAAATGTCCTTAAAAGAAATCTACATGGTAAATAAAAATGGTAAATTAATTACAATGAATGCAATGCAAATGAATGCAAATGCAAACATCTGATCAATTATTTAGCAGTTCATTGTCCACACAAATGCACCTACAAAAACAAACCTTTATTCTCGCATTTAAAATTAAGAAGTAGCAAGAAGCAATGCAGGGAGGGGAACCCTTTGCTGGCACAGAGGAGAAAAAGGGATTCCATTTGACACTTCTGGAAAAATTGCATGTGGCATCCAGGTTTGGTTTGCATAATATACTAAACCACAAACCAACCACATTATGGGGAAACTTGGCTTATGCTCTAAATCTCTTATTCATATACCAAGTGAATCACACTAAATAGGATCCTACTCTTTACAATTTAACATACGAATGGGTGATTCCATGTTTGCATCTGGAGTTCTCCCATTCTGAATTCTGAAGACACTTCTGGAAGGGAAAAAAAAGATGCATAAAGTGTAATGTTAACATTTACTTTATGCCAGCATAATTTATGGTTTTCCACCAATGAATACAGTAATAAACCACATTTTTAAAGCACATTCTATGAACCATAATGTGAGTTCTTTGTTTCAAGATGATCTAAGAAGATAACTGAAGATCCCTCTTGTCCTCTGTAAACCAGATGTCCATATTGCACAAACAACAGGTTCAAAGAAAGTCACTTCTGCAAAGGTTCCCATGACTTTCATGAGTAGCTGAAAAATGTGGGTTAATACAGTTTGCGACTTGGGAAAAAGGTTATGGCTACACAGACTTTCTTCTCTGCATTGTGATCTCTGGAATCTGGTCATTCTGCTAATCTAGGATGGTATCCTGTATAACTTCACATTCTCTTGAATTCTTAGTACCATAAAACTTAGGGGAACTTAAGCTTCATAACCTTAGACTTCAATGGGATGTAGGTTCATATTCATGTATAGTCTAACTCAGAAGAAAGCCCCAAGTAAGTGCAAGTGAATGTTCTTATCCAACCAGCCTAGTGGAGGTAGTCCTCAATTTACAGCAATTCATTTAGTGACTGTTCAAAATTACAATGGCACTTAAAAAGGTGACTTATAACCGTTTTTCACAGTTATGACTTTTGCGGCATCCCCATGGCCATGTGATCAAAATTGCTTGCCAACTGGTTCACATTTATGACAAATGCAGCGTCCCAAGTTCATGTGATCACCTTTTGTGACCTTCTGACAAGCGAATTTACTTAACAACCTGGTTACTAACTAATCATTTCATTTCATTTATTTCCGTTTGTATGCCACCCTATTCCCGAGAGACTCAGGGCAGCTAACAATCAGAAAGGGAAGGGAATACAAATAAGAAAATAAAAGACAAACAATTTAAAATACCACAACAGTTGCAACCTCGGTTGGGGCTGGAAGTTCAACAGCCCCAGGCCTGCCGGAACAACCAGGTCTTAGTAGCTTTGCGGAAAGCCGGAAGGGTGGTGAGGGTCCGGATCTCAATGGGGAGATCGTTCCAGAGGGCCGGAGCAGCCACAGAGAAGGCCCTCCCCTGGGGAGTTTCCAGTCAACACTGGCCGGCGGATGGAATTCGGAGGAGGCCTAGTCTGTGGGATCTAATAGGTCTTAGGGAGGTAATTGGCAGGAGGCAGTCTCTCAAGTACCCAGGTCCGATACCATGTAGGGCTTTAAAAGTAACGACTAGCACCTTGAAGCGTGTCCGGAGACCAATGGGCAGCCAGTGCAGCTTGCAGAGGATAGGTGTGACGTGGGTGTACTGAGGTGCACCTACAATCGCTCGTGCGGCTGCATTCTGGACAAGCTGAAGTCTCCGAATACTCTTCAAGGGCAGCCCCTTGAATCAACTGCAGTGATTCATTAACAACTGAGGCAAGAAAGGTCATAAAATGGGGCAATAGCACTTTGACTTACATACCGCTTCACAGTGCTTTACATCTCTCTTTAAGCGGTTTACAGATCTGAGTCCTCATTTTACTGACCTTGGAAGGAGGGAAGGCTGAGTCAACCTTGAACCGGTGACATTTGAACTGCCGAACTGCCGGCATCTGGCAAAACTTACTTAACAAATATTTCATTTAACAACAGAAAGTTTGAGCTTAATCGTGATTGTAAGTCAAGGACTGCCTGTATTGATTTCAAAAGGTAACAGGTCTCTTGAGGCAGGTTTTCACATTATTGGCCATCTAATTCTACTTTAAATGGATATATTAAGGACTGAACTTGTATTTAATACAAGTAGCCTGGGTGGCACAGTGGTTAGAGTGCAGTACTGCAGGCTACTTCAGCTGCCTGCTGGCTGCCTGCAATTTGGCAGTTCAAATCTTACCAGGCTCCAGGTTGTCTTAGCCTTCCATCCTTCTGAAGTGGGTAAAATGAGGACCCAAATTGTTGTTGGGAGCAATATGCTGACTCTGCAAACTTCTTAGAGAGGGCTGTGAAGCAGTATATAAGTCTAAATGCTATTGCTATTGCTAATATCACGAATTCTCTCACAGATAATATGGCCATCTGCACTTTCATTTTCCATATTACAGACTTCCCCAATCTGGTAGCTTCCAGATGTGGTAGACTATATTTTCCATTAATAGATACATATGAATGAATGACTGAAGTTGTAATCCAATACATCTGGAGGCCCACCATGTGGATGAAGGGTATAGAAAACATGATGGCAGATAAAACACACTCAGAGCTGCAAAGAGTCTTTTGATTCTGTGGGGATGGTGCATTTTTATCACAGAATACTCTTAGGTATATTATTCCCTCATGTATGATGCCGACACTCTCATAGGCAGGGAGAGAAAGAAATATTCCACAGGAGCTGGTGCCAAGAACCAAATCTGGAATCTTCCAATACTAGTCAGGTGCTCTGCAGCTGAGCTTTCATCCTCCCTGGAAAATATTTCTCTGTACTTTTCTCCCTTGAGAAAGAAAGTGTGTGTGTGTGTGTGTGTGTGTGTGTGTGTGTGTGTGTGTGTGTGTGTAGCTGTGCAAAAGTTAAACAGCAAGAAATCCTTGAGACTTTTTCTTTTAGGGTTTTTTTCCCACTGAGGGGATCCATACCCCTCACTACATGTACTGTAGCAGTTCACAAAGACAATTGCAACACAGGAAAATAAGTACCTGTCTGAAGCACACAACGGTGTGTTCATAATACCCATCAATTAATATTAGAGGTGTGGAATTTTGAACTAACCTCTGTGGTGCTTTATAAAGAACTGTACATACTGCCTCCTACAACATGCTATATATACTAGTTTAAATTCACCTTTGCAGTTACTGCTTTTAATGGCCTGTGGGGTTTTTTCCTGCTTTCTTTCAACTGTTTTTCTTTCTTTTACAGGCTACATGTTGCTACATTTGCCATGTAATATTCTATCTGGTAAGATCTTCTGCTCCCTGTTTACTGGTTTTGCTGATTTGCTCAGAGCACTGCTTGGAAACTGACCTGGAGATTTCTACTTGTAATACTTGTCTGAGCCTGTCAAAGAGATGCAGAGGTCAGGTTTAGGTCTCTCTCTCTCTCTCTCTCTCTCTCTCTCTCTCTCTCTCTCTCTCTCTCTCTCTCTCTCTCTCTCTCTCTCTCTCTCTCTCTCTCTCTCTCTCCCCCTCCCCCTCCCTCCTTCCCTCTCTCTTTCTCTAACTAAGTCAGCAGATTGAAAGGACGGCTTTTCCCAAGAGCAAAGGATTTGGGTTAGTTGATTCAGTCAAATGATCAAGTAGTATACAAGATTCTCAAGATGCAATTGCAGGCATCTTACCAAATAGTTACAAAAGGGGATTTAGCAAATTCACCAAGAATTGTTCTCAAAATAATAATCTTTTTGGCTATATGTTATCACTAGCATCAGACAAAAATAAGTAGAAGAGGGTTTGTGGTTCTTCACAAGAGTCAACTAGTCAGCTAGGGAACAAAATATGGATTTGATCAATATTTCTCAACCTCTGCAAGCATGTTGCTGGGGAATTCTGGGAGTTGAAGTTCATCTTAAAGTTACAGAGGTTTGGAATCACTGGATTACATAAATCTTTGTATTAAAACAATTCCTGTGTCCTAATAAATACAGAAAAATATAGTTACAAAAGTAAAACAAGAAAGAAAAATACTTCTAAAATGCTTGTTTGTTTATTCATTAAATTTATATGCCGGCCATCTCACTATCCAAAGTGACTCTGGGTGACTTTCTTAGGTAACAGAAGGCATAGTCTGCTTCCTATTTATTCCTAGTCTTAATCGTATGTATTCACTATGTTTTCTATTTCATCAATCATTAAAAAACATGTTTTTGGTTGAATTGACTGTCTAGAAAATTTTAAAACCACTCATTTGTTCAGTAAGTTACAGCATACAGTAAAAAATAAATCCATACTCCTTTTTGTGATTTGACGATAATACTTCATCTATATACCACTAACACTCTTGTCTTTGTTTTATTATTTGATTTGATTTGATTTTGATTTTAACTTTATTTGTATGCCGCCCTTTTCCCTGAGGGGACTCATGGCGGCTCACAATTCAGGGGGAGGGAAGTACAAAACAAGTTATACACATAAAGACAATACATCGTTAAAAAAGCACAACAGTCATACTATTCGGGTGGGGTTGAAGTCTTTAGCCCCAGGCCTGTCAGGACAGCCAGGTTTTAAGGGCTACGCGGAAGGTCTGGAGGGTGGTGAGGGTACGAATCTCCATGGGGAGTTCGTTCCATAGGGTCGGAGCAGCCACCGAGAAGGCTCTCCTCCGGGTAGTTGCCAGTCGACATTGACCAGCTGATGGAATTCGGAGGAGGCCTAGTCTATGGGATCTTATTGGCATAGTGGAAGTAATTGGCAGTAGGCGGTCTCTCAAGTACCCAGATCCAATACCATGAAGGGCTTTGTAGGTGACAACTAGCACCTTGAAGCGCACCCGGAGATCAACAGGCAGCCAGTGCAGCTCGCGGAGGATAGGTGTTACGTGGGTGAAACGAGGTGCACCCACGATCGCTCGCGCGGCTGCATTCTGGACCAGCTGAAGTCGCCGAATACTCTTCAAGGGCAGCCCCATGTAGAGCACATTGCAGTACTCCAGCCTAGAGGTCACAAGGGCTTTTAATTGCATCATAGGGCAATTTTTGAATCAATGTACATCAAATGAGTTAATTTAAAGAATATGTTCAAAATCTGGGACACATGACATCTGTAGGATTGAAATTTGGCAAAAGTGTGGCCCCTTCAATGTTGCTGTGCTACCGCATACAACAACAGTCAAATGATAATCATTTCCAACCCCTCCTACTACCTTCCTACAAGGAAAGTCAATGGGGAAGCCAGCAGGAAATTGGAAGTTGTTTCTAATCCCATTGCTTTTTTGCCTGCCTCTGGTTATTCTAGCCTCTTTAGGTTAGAAATACCTCTGAAACAGTAACGCATTGGGCCATGTGTTGTTTAGTACATCCAAGTACTATTTTACAAAAATCTGAAAAAAAAATGGCAAACTCGTTAAATCATTGCATGTCATCTACTTTTTATTTTTGCTGCAAGAAAGTAATTTCTCAACTGGAATCCTCAAGACATAAGGATCTCTTTTCTCTCTGGAATAATTTCTAAATCATTTAAGAATGACTAATTGTTATATTTTAACTATTCAAGAAATTGTTTTTTCAAACTGAATCACAACTAGTAAGAAAATATATATATATTTCTTGCAGAATTTGCTTCATTTTTAGAATCTTTGACTTTTCCATCCTGGAAACTTTGAAAGGCCATCAAATAGAGAAAAATCACACCAGGCTAGGTGAACATAAGGCCTTGCCTTGGGGTAAGAAAGCCGCAGATTTTCTTTACTCTAATAGAAGAGAAACTGTATAGCTCAGGGAATCTTTCACACTGATAATGTTATCTAGTTGGGTAATGAAACTTCTGCAAGCAAATAATCAAGCTTACAAAGCAGTGGAATTCAAAAATGTTTACTACCGGTTCTGTGGGCATGGCTTGGTGTGTGTGGCTTGGTGGGCACGGCAAGGGAAGGATATTGTAAAATCTCCATTCCCATCCCACTCCAGGGGAAGGTTACTGCAAAATCCCCATTTCCTCCCGATCAGCTGGGAATCGGGAGGCAGACAATAGATCGGGGCGGGGCCAGTCAGAGGTGGTATTTACTGGTTCTCTGAACTACTCAAAATTTCCACGGTTCTCCAGAACTGGTCAGAACCTGCTGAATACCACTTCTGTTACAAAGCACCAAAGATTCCACATGTTCTTTTCTACCGAAAGTGTTGGTTTTATGCCAGGGTCATAGCATTCCAAAAGACGAGGGAGAGGTAATAACAGATCTTATTATACTAGTATTTGAAATCCTTTTCCCTTGTAGCTTTCCAGGTCTTGCTGGTTTTGCTGTTGGCTGCTTAGGCTATTCTAGTTCACTCTGCAACACAGTCAGAAACAATATTTTATTTCTCTAGCAAGTACACAAACTACCAGATTTTATACTGCCTTAGTTTTGAGCACAATGTGGTTAGTTGTAATAAGAGCATTTTACAAATCATTTGTTTCACATCGCGTTTCATGGGACTTTTCAGTAATCCGGTTACCTATTTTTGGATTCTTCAGAAATCCCTGTTCTCATTTTAATATTTTTTCTCACCATGTTTTGTGCAATTCCATTCTTTTAATTTGTGGAGCTTATAGTTCTCTTGGCTATTTTGCTCTGCTGCTCAATGAAATAATATATTTTAAGACACCTTGTCTTCTCTCAGATCCAACAACTCAGTTTTGTACTCTGATTTCAGGGACACTGCATAAAGTCATAGTTTTTAATACTTTGCCTAAGCAATGTTTAATTACTACAGTTTTCTTTTACAGCTTGTGTTATTTCTTTGGGGTTTTCCAACAAACACAATGTGTTCATTAGGCTTGCTTTGAAGCAAGAAGCCATCTTGCTATCTTGCTATAGCTTCAGAGTTTATCTTCAATGACACGAAATGAGAATATGATTTTCCTGCAGAATAAGTTAGCACGGCGAAAGTTCAAAAGCAGCATCTAGACAGCATTTCCAAAAAATCAGAAATAAGAAGTCCTCTAATAAACAATAATTAGAACAAGATATCATTTTATAAGATAACTTGTAAAGATGGAGATATACCATTTTTACTGACAAAACATTTGAGTAACCTTATTGGGGAATACATACAAGTTAAGAAAATAAAATTGTAAAAAAAATGAACAGAAAATGGATTTTTAATCCATTATAGCTGCTTAGAAAGAACATGAACAGAGGTCAATGTATGAGTCTATCTTCACTGAACATTTTACCTAAGTCCTTTATATATATATAAAAAAGGAATGTGTGTGATACTTGAATATCAAATAGCTTGATCAGAATTCTTGGGTGATGTGAATTACAGCCCACTGTTATCAAATCGTGAGTCTTTTTTGCCACATGATATGGGTGTCTACATGGAGTGGAACTCTAACACACACACAGAGAAAGAAAATACAGAAATCAAGCATATACCCCTAGCACATTGCACTGGCAGGTGTTAGCCACAAGTATTTCCAAGACTGTCTGTCATTGTGCAGTTTCTTGAATCCTACCAAAGTAATGGTTTTGGACTGTTCTGCTTTGTCAGTCTTCAATATTAATGAGAAGCATTTCAGGATTTTTAGAGAAAACACATTTTAAATCAGAGAATAGTGATTAAAATAAATAATTGATTATTAAGAACTAAAGATTGGAGTTTTGAAAAATAAGCCCTTTTTAGGGTACAGGTCATGCATTCAACCCTGGTGCAGTTAGACATTATGGGATATTATTTATGACCACATACATAATGAGGAACACTCTTGCATACAGGTACTTTTCAATGTAGAGAAAACTCTATAAATGCAATTACACAATGATCTGACCTTCTGATGCTCAGATGTTGGGAGGAAGAGGGCACATTGCTCCATCACCACGTTCAATTAATTTATGGGGGTGGTGGTGGGGAGATATTTCCTAGTCAAACCCCTGCTCAAGTAGGAGACCCTGTACCATTTCAGATAGGTAGCTGTCCAGTCTTCTTAAAAACCTCCAGTGATGAAGCACTTACAACTTCTGAATGCAAGTTCTTCCACTGGTTAATTGTCCTCACTGTTAGGAAGTTTCTCAATTCCAGGTTGCTTCTCTCCTTGAGTAGTTTTCATCCCTTTGTTTGTTGTCATGCCTTCTCATAAATAAATTGACCGCCTCTTCTTTGTGACAGCCCCTCAAATATTGGAATACTGCTATCATGTCATGGGATTTTGATTCTATGCCTCTGTTTATACAACCAAGGATTATATTAGCTTTTTGGGGTATACAGTAGCAATCCATATCAAATTGACTTTATATTTTGGCTAATTCACCTATATTTCACTAAGCCAGAATGTGGCTTGGTTATGTTTTAACTTGTAACATGAACCCAGCTAATTATGGTGTGTTTAGCAAACCAGTATTACACAAACAACATTTTAGGAGTTCAGAACAATATTCATTAAATTATAGTTCAAGTTTTGACTAAGGTGATGAGTCACTGTTCACCCAAAAAAAGTTATCCTATGAATCATTAACTATTTACCAGGTATATAAAATATGACAATGTAATACATGAAATGAGTTTCAACAGAATGTAATTAATTCTACACAACTGCTACAGCCTGGAACTAATTTTCCTATTATAGTGGGCCAGAACATAACAATGGATTTTGCCTTCTAGGCAAAAATCTGCTTATGATTTCACACCTCAACTGCTTGACTCAGTGCTTTAGCTAAGCTCCAAATATAGTGCAAGTAAAGAAGGAGAAAGGGAATCAATAATAAATAAGGGCTCCTTAGAGGTCAAGCATGGAGCAACAACTGTCAATAGCTGGGTGGAGTATTCTTATTAATAAAATAATGGCATGCACAAAAGGCTATGCACCAATAGGAATAGAGGCTTTCAGTAACAAGATGTATCAAATATACAGCCAGCCCATCTTGTTTGATCTTTACAAATGTAAGCAGGGTCAGATAGCTTTAGTATTTAGATGGGAGATAATCAGGAAATCCCAGAACTGTAGGTCAGATTGGGAAATAAAATAAAAAGTTGGTCTTATAAAGGGCATTTAGTACAAGCTGCCATTTTCAAGAATTGTCTCATGTTATCCTAACATACAATTTGGCCGTATAATCCATGGTTCCCAAATATTAAGGTGAAGGCAGGCAAAACGATCACAGGATAGGTAATGTGGAATATAGTTTGCTGCATTTAATTCATGTATACTTATTTATCTGGGGCCAAATTTTAAGCTACCAGGCACATTTACTGGGATGACTAAATAGACAGCTATATTGTAAACCTGCTGAATATGTAGCCATGGACTATTAGCAGCTCCAGCAACTGCTTCTGACTGCTTCTGACTAGAATGTGTCCAAAGTATATATTGTAAGTATTGTGCCTCAGCAAATATTGTTTCTAGTAAGCCAGATCTCTCATCAGGAACAATAAGTGGAAGGGTATGGTTTGAGGCAGTGGTGAAATTCAATTTTTTTTACTACCGGTTCTGTGGGCGTGGCTTGGTGGGCGTGGCAGGGGAAGGATAGTGAAAAATCTCCATTCTCACCCCACTCTGGGGCCAGCCAGAGGTGGCATTTGATGGTTCTCTGAACTACTCAATTTTTCCGTTACCGGTTCTCCGAACTACTCAAAATTTCCACTTCCAATTCCCCAGAACCTGTCAGAACCTGCTGGATTTCATCCCTGGTTTGAGGTATAGTTACCTTAAATTTGTTTGGTACTCATCACACCTCCTGGAACCAATTAATGTGTTTGGGTTTTTTTTAACAGATTTCTAAAAGAGAGCACCACTGGTAACTCTCAAAGGCCTATACAGCAAAGAGATTCCCCGAGAATAAAAAGCACCACAGAGAAGTCCTGCTTTCATATAACAGTCAGATAACATTTCAAAGCTTGAAATGCCGACAAGTCCTCCATTAAGTGTGACATTTGCAAAATTCTACATTAGTTCTTTATCACATCATCTTGTTCCAAACTACCAGGGGATAAGATAGTATCTGAATTTGACTTAACCACTAAAAGATAAAACTGTGGAATAATTGTTATACTAAGGCAACATAGGGAGAAATCCACCCCCTCAGAATCCTCGGTACCAAGGTGGACTCGCATATGACTCATTACCAATGGTGGGTTCTGGATTCCGTTCCAACCAGTACCATTGGAATGGCCCTGGAGTTACCCACGTGCACGTGTGCGGTCTGCGCGCACAGGTGCGCGGTGCACGCATGCAGTCTGGCATCAAATGATGTTTCTGCAAGCCTCCACGATGCTCCAGCTGCTCCATGGAGAGTCACACAGGAGCCATATGCACTATGCATGTGTGCGGAAGCGCCAACAGCATAAAGACCGGTAAGGAGCTCGGGCGGGCGGACGGGCTATCCGGAGCACAGTACTGGAACGGTATCTGATGCTCCGGGCAGGATCCGGTACGCCCATACCGGGGCGTACCACCCGCAACCCATCACTGCTTATTACCACAATCTAAACCTGAGGTTATAAATGCATAAACTATGGTTACCTATCGGAGATGCTGTAATGCAGCGGCCCCAATCTTTTGGGCACCAGGGACTGGTTTCATGGAGAAAGGTTTTTCCATGGATTGGAGGGGGCATGGTTTGGTGTGCTGTCTGCATCTCATGGATAGGGTTTTGCTTGTTTGTGCAGACCGATTTCTGGCATGCCACAGCCCAGTGCTGGTCCACAGACTGGGAATAGGGAACCCCTGCTCTAATGGATCTCTGCTCAGAATAAGGGGTTGGAGTAGATAATAGCCTTCTAGCTCCATGGTTTTATATAGCTGATTCCAATATAAGCAGGCCTCAGCTTACCACAATTCATTTAATGACCGTTCAAAGTTACAACAGCACTGAAAAAAGTTATGACCATTTTTCATTTTTATTTTATGAGCATTGCAGCATCCCCATGGTCATGTGATCAAAATTTAGATGCTTTGCAATGGGTTCATATTTATGTCTATTACACTGTCCAAGGGTGATGTGATCCCCTTTTTTGACCTTCTGACAAGCAATGTCAATGGAGAAGCCAGATTCACTTCATAGCTGTGTAAATAACTTAACAACTGCAATTATTCACTTAAGAACTGTGGCAAGAAAGATCATAAAATGGGGCAAAACTCAGTTAACAAATGCCTCACTTAGCAACAGAATTTTTGGGCTAAACTGTGGTTGTAAATTGAGGACTACTTGTACTCTCCTGATACACTGCCTGGAATATAATTCTTTTGTATTGGAAGGAAAGATGAGAGCAACTATTCATTTTTAACCATCACACAAAGACCTGAAAAGTTAAGACTGCATTACTATTAGCCATGCAAAAATAAATGGTGTGCACCAGTGGTGGAATTCAATTTTTTTTACTACTTGTTCTGTGGGCATGGCTTGGTGGGTGTAGCATGACTTGATGGGTGTGGCTTGGTGGGCGTGGTAGCGGAAGGATACTGTAAAATCTCCATTCCTTCCCCAATCCAGAGGAAGATTACAAATGCAAAATCCCCATTCTCACTCGACCAGATGGGACTCGGGAGGCAGAGAATAGATGGGGGTGGGCAGTCTGAGGTGGTATTTACTGGTTCTCCAAACTACTCAAAATTTCAGCTACCGGTTCTCCAGAACTGGTCAGAATCTGCTGAATACCAACTCTGGTGTGCAATGTACTAAAATGAAAAGAAAACAAGTTTAAGTGTACAACCCTTCGGTGGAATTGGATGAAATATGTCTTCCATGTGGTTTTAGATCTCAGATTCTGCTAGTGGGATTTTAGGATGTCCTACCGTCAATACAGTACCTGATTGTAGTACTTTCTCCTGGAAATGACACCAATGTAGATGTTAGTTTTTAATTTATTGGTTTTATTTTTATATTATTGGTTTCTACATTATTAGCTTTTTAAATTTCTAAATATTATTTGATCTGATTCACCTAAGTAAGGTTTTCTACATTTTCTCCTTAAAATACTGATCTATATATAACTAAAACTCTCAATTGTCATGACCTTTAACTGTGGTGAAATCAGTGGTGGGATTCAATTTTTTTTACTATGGGTTCTGTGGGCGTGGCTTTGGGGGCATGGTGTGGCTTTGTGGGTTTTGAGGGCGTGGCAGGGGAAGGATACTGCAAAATCCCCATTCCCTCCCCACCCCACTAACCTGCTTTCCAGTTCCGTTCTCCTGTTCAGGGCAACAAAAGAAGATCAGCTGGGAGGCAGCGAAGGCTGGGCCAGCCTATTTGCTAGGTCTCTGAACTACTCAAAATTTCTGCTACCAGTTCTCTAGAACCCATCAGAACTGGCTGAATACCACCTCTGGGTGAAATGATACATTTTAGGCAAGAAATTCTGAACCAAGTTATCTTAAATTGACTATTTTTACAGACTGTGTCCAAACCTGGAACTCGTGTCTTTCAAAGAAATGAAATTTGGGGAAGCTGTGGCTCCTTTAGTGCTATTGGTTAATGCTTGGCTGTTGCTGCAGTCATGTGATCTTCATTTTCGATGTTTTGTGACAGTTCCCAGTCAGTCTCGCAATCCCTTCTCTTCCCTCTCCCACCTAGCAGAACCACTTACCTGCCTGCTGAGAAGGGAATTGAAGGAAAAGGAAAAGGAAGAGGGAAGGAAGGAAGCAAGCAAGGTAGGGAGGAAGAAAGTCCTGCACTTACTTGTGGCCCGTGCCACTTCCTGCACTTCCCAAATCTACACACCTTCCTCATACTGTATCATCCCCCATTTGCCTTTCCCAATTCATGCACTACATCTTGCGCATTCCTATGCACTCTCCCTGACCCACACTTCCCCACCTCATATCTTTCTTGAGTCACATGGCACTTATTGCATGCCTCCATGAATCCTTCTCAACTCATGCTGCCTGTGCACCCTTCCCTGACTCATGCAATACAGCTTTTGCATCCTCACACTCCCTTCCCGCCAGCACCATCACTGACCAGCATGGCACCTCTCAAATACACCTGCAACTACCATACAATCTTCTTGAACTGCATTACAAGAAGGAAGGAAAGAAGGAAGGAAGGAAGGAAGGAAGGAAGGAAGGAAGGAAGGAAGGAAGGAAGGAAGGAAGGAAGATTTCCAATGTTTACTGCTAGTTTCTTCTAAAGGAAACTCAATGGGAACCTGGCAGGAAGTTGGAAATCATTCCCATTCCCACTGCCAGTCTTTGAACATTCTGTTTCTGTATCTCTGAAATGATTCAACTGGGATGGGCCATCTTGTCAATTTTAAAAACATCTTGGTTCTGTTATGAAACAGAGGTGGTATTCAGCAGGTTTTGACCAGTTCTGGAGAACCGGTAGTGGAAATTTTGAGTAGTTCAGAGAACCAGTAAATACCACCTCTGACTGGCCCCTTCTATTCACTGCCTCCCAAGTCCCAGCTGATTGGGAGGAAATGGGGATTCTGCAGTATCCTTCACCTGGAGTGGGGAGGGAATGGAGATTTTACAGTATCCTTCCCCTGCCACGCCCCACCACGCCAAGCTACACCACACCCACCAAGCCATCCCCACAGAAGTGGCAGTAAAACGTTTTGAATCCCACCACTGTTCTGAAAGTTTGAAAAGTGATTTAGGAATGTTATGCAAGCTGGAATATAAATCTTTATATTAAATGAAAAATAAATTATTTGCAAAATAGTAAATTCTAATATTACTATTTAGGATCAATAGAGTTGGTAGAGTTCAGTATATTTATATTATACATTTTCACTAATGTAAGATCAAGACTTATCCAAAATGCCTTTACTGTAGAATCTTCCACTGATCTTAATGGGTTGTTTAATAAAATGTAGTAAACTAAATGTACTCAGGTATGGCAGCTAAGACATTGCTTATCACGATAGCAGTAGACTTATATACCGCTTCATAGGCCTTTCAGGCCTCTCTAAGCGGTTTACAGAGAGTCAGCATATTGCCCCCAACAATCTGGGTCCTCATTTTACCCACTTCGGAAGGATGGAAGGCTGAGTCAACCCTGAGCCGGTGAGATTTGAACTGCTGACCTGCTGATCTAGCAGTAGCCTGCAGTGCTGCATTTAACCACTGCGCCACCTTGGCTCCTGAATGAATGGCATAACTGTGAGGATTTGTTTTCTAAAAAGAAAGTTTGTATTCTCTGTAATACAATAAAGCACTGCAAAAAGCAAAGTTTTTGTTTTTGAATTAACCATAATACAATGCCAAATCTCTTATTTATGCAATCGCCAAATCTCAGAATAAATATAAATAAATCTCCAGAATGCTTAATCATGCTGCATAGTAAATAAAGCTAAAGAGATCAGAAAGGAAAAAAATCTTGCTCATATTGGCCATTTAATATACATTTTGTCACTGCCTTATGATGTAACAAAGGAGGAGATTGTATTTATTCCAATTAAACTCTCAGAATGCTCTGGTGGTGTCAAAACAAAAGATTATCTCTTGAGATGAAGAAATAAACAATGTCTACAGGTTTTTAAACTATAAAATCCAGATGCTATCTAAATCTCTCTATATATTTGAGCAAAACTCAGTTGGGGGACAGATAAATTTTATTTTTTCAAAAGTTTAGCCATTGCTTATCTCAACATCTTTGCAAGAAAAAGTAGCAAATTAGGTGCATTCCAGCAGCAGGAAAACATTTATTTAAGTGATTGAAAGATTCTCCCATAACTAACTCATTATTAGGCAAAGACAAATTAGTGCTCCTTGGCTTTAGCTTCGCTTTGGCTTGCTTCCTCTCCTGACCCCTAATCCCACTTTATTGATCATTTAGTCCCAAATATGAAAACCTTTACGGCAGGGGTGAATTCCACTTATCTCTGCTATCGGTTCGGTAGCAATGTGAGAATGCGCAGAGGGTCAAAAACGGACATGATGACGTCCAGGTGGGTGGGCTGAGCCTGCTACCGAGCGTTTCTGCAAAGGTAAGCAAATAGCAGGGGGGGAATCCACTGTGCTACGTGATTTAGATTAGCTAGAAAGCAAGAAGTCTGTTTTCTAGCTAATATAAATCACGTGTCACAGCTGATCGTTGGAAAAACCAGTTCACCTGAACCGGTAGCATTTTTTTTTACTACCGGTTTGGGTGAATTTTATCATGACATGACAAAACCGCGCTTGTCAAAATAGCGGTGATAAAACCGCGTCGCTAAAGCTGCGACGTCATCACCGTGACGTCATCACCGCCGCAACAACAGCGCGGCAGCAGAAGGGCGCTTTAAAACAGCGCGGCGGCAGAAAGCCGATTTAAATTAAGATAAGGGTTAGGATTAGGTTTAGGGGTTTGCTTTAAGGTTAGGTTTAGGGTTAGGGTTAGGGTTAGGGTTAGGGTTAGGGTTAGGGTTAGGGTTAGGGTTAGGGTTAGGGTTAGGGTTAGGGTTAGGGTTAGGGTTAGTGTTAGGGTTAGGGTTAAGGTTAGGGTTAGGGTTAGGGTTAGGTTTAGGGTTAGGGTTAGGGCTAGGGTTAGGTTTAGGGTTAGGGTTAGGTTTAGGGTTAGGTTTAAGGTGCTGAGTGCTTCGTAAGGCGCCGATTTGCCCTCCGCGGTTATGTCATCGCGGTAGGGTCGTGTTTTTCCTTAGCGCTTTGGACAGCACGGATTTTCCCTCCGCACTTATGTCGGCGTGGATAAGGGCTTCGCAGTTTTGTGGTGGAACCGAATTTTATTACCAGTTCGGGCGAACAGGTACGAACATGTAGCATTTCACTCCTGCTTTACAGTATTTTGCAGTCTCCTGGGAGAGACTAATAACACCATGACTCTTTATTAAATTTATTTTATGATGTCCCACTCAAAAATTAACAATAAAATACAGATAAAATGTAAGATTATGGTTAAAGCTAGAAGGATGTCTGGAAGCACTCAACAGATTACACATTCAAGACACATATGTTTGGAAACCAAATGTTGGCTTGAATATAAATCTCTTTGCATATTAGTGGAAAGACATCAAAAACGTTTATTAGCCTTTCTTAGCAGGGAGGTTCGGAACCTGGGAACAATATTGGAAAATTCTCTACTAACTCCCAACAAATACCTCTTCGATGATGAGAGCAAGAAAAAAAGGTCCTTCCCCAAAAAAATCCACCTTTATATGATCAGTTTCTAATATATATATATATATATATATATATATATATATATATATATATATATATATATATATATATATATATATATATATATATATATATATATATATATATTTTAAAAAAAGAAAAGATAGTGATTGGAAATACCAAAGATCCTTGAGCATTATGAAAATGAATCAGTGTTATCAAAAATAGTGAGCTACACTAATGGGGGCAGGGAGAAGGCAATCTCTTCTGAACCTACAATAATTCTTAGCTTGTTGAATATTAGGAAAACCAAACTTCTAATAAGCGGCGAAAGGAAGAAGGTCTTTTTCTTGCTTGGAAGCGTTCAAGCAGCCATCCGCAGGGAAAGTGAACTCCAAGTAAACTGAACTCCAACATTGACAGAATCTGGATTTAATGCCCTAAATGGGCCATTGTAACTCTATAATTCTTACAAATGAAGACAGTACTTAACCCTTCTTAATTAATGTAATGGTGATATGAGAACCTCTGGTGTTACTTCAGAGCCCCTATAACAGTTGCCTATATGTCATTATCGTATCTGCCCACCTACTGTTTTTGATCCTGAACAACAGTTGCCAGCAATTTCATGCTAGATTCGCCTCCCTGATTTAATCTTATCCTCTTTAAACCAATTGCTTTTTCCATATGGATGCAGCATAATTGCCATGAAACATGACTTTCCATTTTCTGGTTGCCTGAACAGTGTAGGCAGAATCCTTGTGTGGGAGACAAGAATTAAAAGAATACTAAGTTACTTGCTTGTTCAGAGAAAGGGAGAGAGAAAAGAAGAATTTGGTTTGAGGAGAGAAAAGCAATGACATTGTAATGACATTTGCAACTGATAGCACACACCTCCTACATGCAATCTCATAAAACACACAAAAAACAGCCAAGACATGGAGAACTATATACTGAAATGAATGAGAACACAAAGTAGGACAGAACTGATGGCATAAGAATTAGGAAATCAAAGGGGGGGAGCATATCAAACATGCTCAGGGGTGGGCTGCTGGGGGTCGCAGGGGTTCAGGAAAAACTCTAGCTAAGGTTCTATGCAGTTCAGAAAACTCCCACTCCCACTACTGGCTGGCCACACCTACCCTACCTTTCCAGGAGGTCCCACATGAACTATTTTGGATGTAGGTAAGTGCAGGGCGCATGGGGAAGCTCAGAGATGGTGAAAAATGGGCCTACCAGAAGTTTGGGAAGGCCAGAAATGGGCGCGTTTCTGGCCTTTAGAAGGCCTCCAGAGCTCGGGGAAGGCAAAGACACTTCCCTCCATGGTGCAGGAGGCTGACTAGGCCACACCCCCCATGGTCACGCCAACCCAGCAACCGGGCAGAGAACCCCTTGCTAAAAATTTTGAAGCCCACCCCTGACATCGTTTGCTATTCTATTCTCTACCAGGTCAGAGGAAGAAATGGAATTCATGACCTGCTAGATGGCAAACACGAAGAAGACTGAAATAAAGAAAACAATATCCTTCTGGGATTCAATTTTACTTCTATCACATTTTTAAAATATGCATGAAAACTAACATAAGCACATATAGACCCCGAGTTATAATCATATTGTATATATTTAAAAATAAAGGAAACTAAGATAAAATCCAAGCCTGAGTAGATACACTTTGCAACTGCTATCACATTGTTAGTTTCAGCTCTTGTCATCAATATCTAGATTTTAAGCTTTTCAGATACTTTTTTTCATGTACCATCTGAAATGTACTGGGTAGTTATTAGAGATAAGTATCTGTGATAGATTTATTTCCCCAGACTAAGTAATCTGATTTTATCAGACGGTTTCCCCCCAAAGTTCATGCAATTTAATATCACATCTTTTTAAGAGTTTGGAAGTTCTAAGATCTGTAAAAAAAAAAACTGTTATAATTAGTATTTTGTTGTATCAGTTTCATCCTCTGCTATTATATGGACTGTACATTTCATAGATCCTGCTTTTATTTTATAAACATTTAATATACAGTATACATATAAAGCAGAGACATCACCCTGACAACAAAAGTGCATATAGTCAAGGCTATTGTTTTCCCAGTTGCAATGTGTGGCTGTGAAAGTTGGACCATAAGAAAGGCTGAGCACCAAAGAATTGAGGCCTTTGAACTATGGTGCTGGAGTCCCTTGGACTGCAAGGTGATCAAACCAGTCAGTACTAGAGGAGATCAACCCTGACTGCTCTTTAGAAGGCCAGCTCCTGAAGATGAAACTGAAATATTTTGGCCACCTAATGAGAAGGAAGGACTCACTGGAGAAGAGCCTAATGCTGGGAAAGATTGAGGACAAAAGAAGAAGGGGACGACAGAGAATGAGGTGGCTGGATCGAGTCGCTGAAGCAGTAGGCGTGAGTATAAATGGACTCCAGAGGATGGTAGAGGATACGAAGGCCTGGGGGAACATTGTCTATAGAGTCATGATGGGTTGGACACGACTTTGCAACTAACAACAACAACAGCAATGTATAGTATCCATTTTACTGTAATTATGTGTTCAATGCACTTTGGTTATTGAGAAGCATTTAACCAAGCATTTAACCAAAAGGAATTAAATAAATGCATGCATGATTATAATAGGCAAATGTGGTTATAGTTCTACCTCACATCAGGATTACTGTTTTTTTTTTACTTACAGAGAAAATATCCTTCCCTTTCTGCCACAGATCAGATGGGAGAAAAATCAATGTATTGACGTAACCTTTGCATAAGCTCAGCTTTCATCTGTTATTTAAACTAGCTCTGCACTTCAACTAGACTCTGATTTAGCTTCTGTAAATGATTCTCACATCATTATAACATCCATTTTAAATGAAAGGAGAGGAATGAAACAACCTTTGAAGAACTGATTTCATATAAGATCAAGCACTGTTCAGTGTTATGTAAGCTAAACCAGAAACAGGTGCAGTATGCAAAGCCAAACCTGTACAGTAGTGGCCACAATTGTGGAAACCTTTTGGGGAAAATGTATTTTTATAAAACTAGCTAATAACACCACTTTTTTGTAGTAGTACCATAATATTATATATCAATTGAAAGATAATTTAATCAAGAATGTAATTCAAGAACTGTTATGGAGGATTTGCTATTAGAATAACAGTTATAAAGAAGAAAAGTGAAACAAGATATACAGATATTATCACCATAGAAAAAATGAGATATACAAAAATTATCACCATGTCAGTTACTACTTAGTTGGTAATCTTTAGCATGAATTATGGACTTACAACTGGACTTACTGGAATCTTCCCATGGAGTGAACCGTCTTTTAGTTCTGCAGCTGTGAAACCAAGATTGAATGATTGCTTCTATTAATTGGGTTTTATTGCTGGGTCGCTTCTGACTAGCAAGTTTCTTTAGTCATCTCCATAGATTTTCAATTGGGTTAAGGTCTGGGCTATTCCCCAGCCATTCCAGCACTGGAATATGATTATCTTGAAACTCCCCCCAAAAGTGGTGTTATTAGCCATCAGACCTCAAAAAGACACTTTTCCCAAAACGTTCCCACAATTTTGGCCGCTATTGTATAAGGGATTTTACATAAAAAATTGAAAGAACAAAAAAAGAAAGATAAAATTGAGACATACAAATGATCAGTGACTGTTCAAATTGTATCACACCATTGTACAAAAAAAATCTACCTTCATCATTGAAATGTCAATATCCCACCAGCTTTTGATATTCTGGTTGTCTAAACAATGTAGGCATTTCCAGATAACAAGAGCAATGGCCAGATGTTTCATTGCAGGTACAATCAATGTACTGGTAATAAGAAAGGCTGTAGGTGTTCTATCACTTTAAAGGGAATGAAAGGGTTATATTTTCAAAATATTTCTGCCTTTTCATTTTCCAACTAACATTCACTGCCCTTTGGCTCAGTTTTCCTGTACAATTTAATCCTCAAAACAACTTGTGTGGTAAATCCAACTGCTTACCTAATCATCTTTTGTGTAATGTCCATGCAATATCACCCATCCAAGTTGAATACAAATTGCTTGTAATCAGGTAGGGCAGGGGTCAAACTGGTGTTGTCACATTATCATCAAATGATGTATCACGAATTTTTCCCTTTTGCTAAAATGGGGGTGGGCATGGCCACTGTGTGATGCATCCTGTCTGTGGCCCACGAATTTGACACCCCTGAGATAGGGATAGGGGCTAATATGAAGCAAGCATCTCCAGTAAAAGACAAAAAGCAACAGGATAGGAAATCTGCGTGCCCGTCATAGTAATTAGCACCATCCCCTAAGCATTCATGTTTATTCTGTGGTCCCTAATTAACTGGAGCAATCAATCCAATGACACCATTGGGGAATAAAAATGACAATGTAAAATGTTTTGCCCCAAGTCTCTAAGGAAGCCCTGCAAATACTAGCATTTATCATAGGAGAAGATAGGCCAATAGCTTCAATAGTTAAAACATTATGTAATAATGTATTGTGTGCTATATATGGAGTCACGGTGAATCCTAATTCTGCATACTCTGCCCTGACAGCATAATAGTTTAAACTACATTTAAATAAAGATGAAGTGATGTATGGCAGATATGAAACTATATGGATTTCATGTAACTCGACCATGGTATCCTTCTGCGACGACTGCGGGAGGTGGGGGTGGGCGGCACTGTTCTGCAGTGGTTCTCCTCCTACCTCTCGGACAGGTCGCAGTCGGTGTTGGTGGGGGGGCAGAGATCGTCCCCGAGGCCCCTAACTTATGGGGTGCCGCAGGGTTCGGTCTTATCCCCCCTACTATTTAACATATACATGAAACCGCTGGGCGAGATCATTCGGAGGCACGGGATAAAATACCATCAATACGCGGACGATACACAGTTGTATCTGTCCGTCCTGTGCCAACTCAATGAAGCGGTGGACGTGATGAACCGGGGTCTTGAGGCTGTTAAAGACTGGATGAGGGCTAACAAACTGGTACTCAACCCGGACAAGACCGAGTGGCTGTTGTGTTTTCCTCCCAACAATTTGGCAAACGTTCCATCACTCAGGCTGGGGGGTCAAAATTTATACCCCTCAGACAGGGTCCGCAACTTGGGAGTCCTCCTGGATCCACAGCTGAGTTTTGACCATCACTTGTCAGCTGTGACCAGGGGGGCATTTGCCCAGGTTCACCTGGTGCGCCAGTTGCGGCCCTACCTGAACCGGGAGGCCCTCACAACAGTCACTCGAGCCCTTGTGATCTCTAGGCTGGAATACTGCAATGTGATCTACATGGGGCTGCCCTTGAAGAGCATCCGGCGACTTCAGCTAGTCCAGAACGCAGCCGCGCGAGTGATTGTGGGCGCACCACGGTTCGCCCACATAACACCGATCCTCCGTGAGCTGTGCTGGCTACCTGTTGATCTCCGGGTGCACTTCAAGGTCCTACTTACCATTCATAAAGCGCTCCATGGTAGTGGATCTGGCTATTTGAGAGACCACCTTCTGCCAATTACCTCCCTTCGTCCCATCAGATCGCATAGAGTAGGCCTCCTCCGAATTCCATCCGCCAGTCAGTGCCGACTGGCGACTACGCGGAGGAGAGCCTTCTCAGTTGCAGCTCCGACGCTATGGAACAATCTCCCCGTGGAGATCCGCACCCTCACCACCGTCCAGGCCTTCCGCACAGCCCTCAAGATCTGGCTATCCCGTCAGGCCTGGGGATAAGACTTTACTCTCGCCCCTCCCGAATGTTGAGTGAATGTTGTGTTTTACCGCTAATTATTTTTACTCACATTTTCTTTTTTGTGTTTTGTCCTGCACTTCCCTCCCCTATTATTGTAAGCCGCCCTGAGTCCCCTCAGGGAAAAGGGCGGCCTATAAATGTTTAAAATAAATAAATAAAAAAAACTCAAAATCTTGCAATGGCTACAGGACAGGCATATTATATTGGGCAATGGAATATACTTCACATTTTTAGAGAACACTTATAAAACAGTATCCATGGGATATGTGATGCTTCCCAAATTGGCCAGTCATAAAACATGTATTTTCCAGTTAGGTTAAGTTGAGCAACCTTAACCGATGAGTTTCCTCCTCACAATCTTCTGATTCACACCATACTTATTTATTTGAGACAAGTGCCACATTTCCAAATAAAGCATTAGTGGTATATATGTGTTGTGTATGTGTGTGTATCAGTGGTGGGTTTCACTTACCTTCACTTGCCTACTGGTTCACTAATGTGAGAGCATGTGCACATGCGCTTCGCTCACATGCCCCATGTCCATACATTCCCCCTATGCGCATGCGCAGTGTTCTTGCATTACTTCGGGGCAAGTGGGTGAAGCCTGCCGCAGCCATTGCTACTGGTTTGCCAGAACCAGAGAGAACCGTCTGAATACCACCTCTGGTGTGCATGCATGTTAAAATCTGCAAGATGGCCCACAAAGGAATTCTTGCTTGGAGATTCCAATCCCAAGAACTGTCCTAGGAGCATTTCTAAAAACAGGCTTATGCTGAATTGTAATTCTGAATACAATAGGATCAAATATTAATTATTTAGAGGCAATATTAAACCTATTTCATAGTTTTATATTTCATTGTATTTCAATATAATAATTGAAACTATTATGCTGTCAGGGCATAGTATGCAGAGTTAGGATTCACTAGGACTCCACATATAGCACATAATACATTATTATATTGTCTCTAATGTTTTAATTATTTCATCTTGGGAAAAATAACTTTACTAACAGTCTTTGAATAAGATGGACATTTTATCAAGTATATAAGCAAAGTTGTGGTTGATCTACGGAAAGTACAAAGCAAAAATTCTGGATTTACTGTTCTATCTACTGGTGTAACAGGCATTAAAGCTTCGTGGGAGCATAAAATATCTCCCAATAATTCCTTTTATCATCCTGAATAAGAAAAGGATTTGCTGATACAAGGGGAGTGAGGAAGGCAGGGCAAAATCTCCTTTCCCACTAGATGGCAGTGTTGTTTTCTTAGGAAAAAAATATAAAATAAAAAATAAAACTTACTCATAATCAGTGAATGAAAGTAAAAACTGAGGATCTGGAGAGAAGTACAGAAGAGAATGTGTGCATTTTTCCAACACTAAGTTCTACCAACTATCAAGAGCAATAAATAATTAGCGCAAAAATACGCAAGATTTTGCAAATTGGAGAGTTTTAATTAGGGTTCTCTAGCCATGCAACCTGATTATTCAAGTGATTGTAGTATCACTAAACCACCAGTTCAGTGTCTCACACGACATGGCAATAGGTGCGAATAGCACTCTTAAATCTGCAGAATCAACTCCAGGAGAAAATTATCTTAATTCACACTTCACCATCTCATTGTGATTTTTGGCAGCTGGCTGGAGCAGAATTTATAAGGTTTCACCGGATTTAACAGTGCTATCATGTTTCATTTAGAGAG
Source organism: Thamnophis elegans (assembly GCF_009769535.1). Classification (NCBI taxonomy): domain Eukaryota; kingdom Metazoa; phylum Chordata; class Lepidosauria; order Squamata; family Natricidae; genus Thamnophis; species Thamnophis elegans. The sequence continues at coordinate 96,868,743 of NC_045544.1, read as the reverse complement.
AAAACTTCAAGAAAAGGAAATTGAGAGGAAGAAAAAGGAATGAGATTTCCAGGTTTTAAAATATCCAGGCATTAATTGAAAACATTTTTATCCCTTTCTAACACTACTAATATCCAAAGCAACATCAACAATATAAAAAAGATGCTTGAGCAACACTGATAGCCAGTTTGGGGTAGTGGTTAAAGGCAGCAAGTTAGAAACCAGGAACCAGTGAGTTCTAAACTTGCCTTAACCACAAAGCCAGCTGGATGACCTTGAGCCACTTACATTCTCTCAGCCTTAGGAATAAGGCAACCACAAGCTACTTGCAAAAATTCTGCTGAACAAATTGCAGGAATTTGTCCAGGCAGTCACCAGGAGTCAACACTGATTTCAAGGTGTGTGAGTTTGCACACACAGAGCAGTAGCACTATAAAAAAAAAAACAGAACAGGGAATAAAAAGTGACAAGCTATTTAAAAGGATTCAAAAAAACAAAATGCCCATGTCACAAGATCTTCCTTTTCCAAATTACCATCTAGTTTATTTGTGACAGAAAGGATATCTAAAGGAGTTAACCTCCTACAGCTTGATGATATGATATTATTTCAAGTGTGATCCAGCTAATCAAACCCCAAATTCAGAGTGCATTTAAAGTCCTCTTCAGGATCCCACTTGGGAGTTGATTAGCATTTCTGGTTGCAGTATCAAACACCTGCTTATTCACCTAGTGCCTGCTCTGTTGTTCTCAGGACCAGCGGAGGATTTCTTCTTACTATTTACTATTTTATCCAATCAAGTAACAGATTTAAATAGTTTGAACTGGTTTGCTGATAGATGTTGTTTTGGGTGGCTTACGGTAAGCATGTAGACAGAAGGCATCTTTTGTAATGGTAGCTTTCCTCCCTTCCTTTGTTCCTAGAATTCTCTAAATCCAACCAACATGCTCTCCAGATATTTAAAAAAAAATACATGGAATAGGAGTAATGCAATTGCCAAAAACTGGAAGGAGGATTTTTATAGTGATTTGGTCTACTATATCAAAGTATCTTTTTCAATTGCATGGGAATTTGCCTGCACTGGATACACGTCTCTTCTTGTTTTATTATAAGTGTCCACTATCCCAACTTGGTCAGTTAGAACAGAAAGACTCTTGAATCCATTGATAACAAAGGAACACTTTCCTAAAGCCAAGTGGTTACAATGTAGCAAAGCCAGATTTGAACTTTCATGCCCAAAGTATCTGGTTAACTTTCCCCTTCTTCCACCCTTCCCTCCTAGTTATCTCTAGCTGTCCAATTACATTCAGACAAATTGTTTTGGTAACAGTCCCTGGCTTGGCAGGTTGGAAGATGTTGAATTCCATGGTGTGAACTTGGAACAGTTGGTGGCTCTCATGGGACGGCACTATGAGTAGTTTCGATTTGGTGCTTAATGCTATGCATCCCTTATCCCACCCCACAGCTCACTCTCCCTGTTCATATGGCATGCGGCAAAGCGTGGCTGGCACAGCAGCATGGCAGTCCCAACAGTAAGGTTATATTGGGTTTTTTTAACTATTCAGTTCCCTAGCTGCATGGAGCACTACTTCGTAAATTTCCTAAATAAAGAAATTAACAAAATGAGAATCTCCATTACATTGGCAAACAAAGTAACTCAACTCAACTGACAAGAGGGTGTGAGCAAAATAAGAGCCAAGGTGGCACGGTGGTTAGAGTGCAGCACTGCAGGATACTTCAGCTGACTGCAGTTCAGCAGTTCAAATCTCACTGGCTCAAGGCTGACTCAGCCTTCCATCCTTCCGAGATTGGTAAAATGAGGACCCAGATTGTTGGGGGAAATACACTGACTCTGTAAAATGCTTAGAGAGGGCTGTAAAAGCATTTTGAAGCAGTATATAAGTCTAAGTGCTATTGCTATTGCTATCCAGGGTCTCTCATCCCCTCCTCACAAAAAACACAATATACATGGAATCTAATTGAGAAGGAAAATGCTTCAGCTTCTCTCCTTCACTGCCTATCTTAAAACTCCTCAAACAGTGGCCCAGACTAGCTCTGCCTATTTTGCTCACCTTACCAAAAGCAAAGAACTGAAATTGACTATTTGTATTTAGAATTTACCAGCCTTCCACAACTTCCTGCTCATACTGGGTTGGACTTGTCACAGAATTTAGGTCCAATGTGGGAATCTGGGTGTAGGTAAAATATTAGACAAGCCAGATTCTATGGAATCATCATTCAATTTCATGTATGTTTGTTATGTAATAAATCTATAGCATTTGCCCTCTGGGCTACAGGACAGAATGCAGATTTTTTAAAATAAAATACAAACTTGCAAATGTGTAGAAGCATTAGTCATACAGATAATTACTAATTTAATAAAGATTTTTTAAAAACATTTCTGCTCTTTCTGTATATAGAATACTGTGATATCTAATTTACCTTTTATATATGCTTTGGTTTGAAATACACATAGGAATATATATCTTTCTGGGTAGTGATACAGCTGAAAATATTTGGGAATTGGGTAATGCAGGGAATGACTACATTAGAACATTTCTGGCTGAAAAAGAACACTGGAATTTCACAGCATCCACGTAGCATGGGCACTAGATCTACATACTATCAAAATGACTCATGACCTTTAATTGGGCAAAACATCATAGGCAACATTTTTTTAACCAAGTACCTCAAATAAGCTAATTTACTGAAGTTGTCCAAAATCCAGGAGCCATGATTCCCAAGAGAGTGAAATTTGTGGCTGCATCATTGCTACTGGCTGCTGCTGCACAGCTGGGCAGCTGCTGCAATCATGTGATCTTTATTTTCAATGTTCTGTGACAATTTCCCAGGAAGGGAGAGAGGGAAGGGAAGGGAAGGGAAGGGAAGGGAAGGGAAGGGAGGGAGGGAGGGAGGGAGGGAGGGAGGGAGGGAGGAAGGAAGGAAGGAAGGAAGGAAGGAAGGAAGGAAGGAAGGAAGGAAGGAAGGAAGGAAGAAAGGATTTCTGATGGACTCTGCCAGTTTTCCAGTGGGGAAGTTGGCAGGAAGTGAAAAGTCACTCCTACTCCTACTGCTTTTTTTACTCACCCATATAATTATGTTTTTCTGTTTAGATAAGGAAATATCTCTGAAATGATTTTTTTATTAAATATGTGAAAAATTTACAATATTCTGTAACTTTTGTTCTGAAGTAATTATTATTTCATTATCATTTCTTAGAAGGCTGCTTAAAATAACAAAGATTTGCTATGAAAAAAAAAAGATCTAAAACCCAAAGCTGCATTTTCTGAACTTGGAAAGTTACTTTCACACCTAAAACCAAAATAATTTCTTCAAAACAAATTGAACAATAACCCTCATTTTCTAACCTTTGCATAATGATAAGAAACATTGAGTTGATGAAAAACAAACATCAATATAATCTGAATGGAAAGACAAACATGAAGTACAAATGTGTATTCTGCTGTGGTACACTTGTTATTGTCATCTATTTGAACAGTTTCATAAAATTCTACCCCTTAAAATCACAGGTAAAAATGCACTTCACTACTTATTCTTTAAAGTTCAGGTTAGATGTGTATCAAACCATCAGAAAAATAGAAACAAGTTGATGGTGACAATCACTTGTTTGTTTATATTTCTCAACTTCTTTCCCTGATTCTTTCATGTGTCATAGACATGGTTCCTTGGAAGCAGACAGGGTTGTACTATGGCTTGTCAATTCCAATAATGCAGCAATTCATAACATGAAATACATAATATTTACGGCTCAAACAGTTCATTTTTATACAGTTTAGCTGTCAAACTGTAAGTTACTATTTAAAAACTTAAGATGTTGCTCCAGATACTTGTTTAGCCTCCTTAACATGATTATGGAGGATGACTGAATTGAACCTCCAATGCTCAACATTGTATTTTATTCAACTTGTAAACTTCCACTCTGCTTAGTGACTTTGAGCTCATCCTGAGATGCCCTAATGAAGATATTGCTGTAATGGTGGGGGTTTTTTTTGGGGGGGGGGTGTCAATTTTTAACAGCTATGACAAATAGAAGATTGAAAAAGTTCCAAGTGAAACTCTTCATTCATCAGTTCACATTGTTCTGTGATGCTGATTAAAGGGTAAGAACCTCTTCATACAACTGGATGGGCAGTGCAAGTATTATATAATGCTCAAATGGTTTTGTGAAAAAATGGCATTTGGTGTATAGAATATTTCAAATGCATGAGTCCTAAGGGGAATACAAACAAATTCACAAAAAGTGTTATGAAAAGATTAACAGAGGAGCACACTCCATTGGGTCGGATGTAAACTATCTGCCATGACTTCAGCTTCTATTCTCCATGGGATATTTGAGTCATCCGCTATTCCCATTCTGCCTTCACCAAAGAAAGAGGTCATATAGCAAGGCTGTGACCAATCGCTCCTTTAGCTTTTTTCCCTTCCAGAAACATTTTCCTCAATCCGTCAGTGTGAGACTGCATAAGTCATTTTAAAAGCAGCCTCTGAGTTTCTTGGCCTTCTGATGATTGTTTTTGCATTTTGCATAATGCCAGTAGAACTTGTCTGCAGAGTGCTTAGAGGGAAAAAAAAATGGCTCTTTAATATAGTACAACAAAACAGATAAAATAGCTTGAAATCAGGAGATTGGTGGCACCTTTTCTGATTAACACATTTTATTAAAAGCATAAGATTTTGTGAGCTGCATCTTATGCCTTTTAACAAAACTTGTTACTTGGAAGCCGTGCTACCAGACTCCCTTGATTTTGAGTGCCATAGACTAAGATGATTTTCTTCCTACACTGTATAAAATTATTTGACAATTTATTATCAATATCTGAACTGGCTGCATAACTATTATGGGAAAAATTAACTGACATATTCCTTGCATGACATTATATGCTACTTGGTTGTATGCACTGGTGACCACAGATCAGCTTCCACCAAATTTTCTTATCATTGAAATATAATATTCCTTACAGATACTGTGATTTTTTCAGTCTACTGTCTTCTGGCTACAGTACAATTGTGACCTCCAATGTTCTCACTCATATTTCTAGTAACTGAAATCCATTATATTTGTAGGTACCAGGTTGAGCATCCTGAACTATTTTACATTTGACCTCCCAGATAAACATTAACTGACTCCCTTGTTGCATCCTCTAACCCTCACATCCTCTAACCTTCACAGCTTCAACCTTAAACTGTCTACCATGGACCTCATCCCATTCCTAAGAGGTCCATAAAGGGAGTGTGCATAAGCGCACCAATGCGCTTTCCACCCTGTCCTACTGTCCCCATGTATTTGTATTCATTTCTTTTGTTCCTGTCCATAATTATATTAATACTTGCTATCTTGTACCTGTTTGACAAGCTAACAAAATACAAATATAAACCCATCCAACTGATCTACTAGCAATAGCTGTTTAAAGTGAAGTTGTACTTTTAGGGTGGGGGAAGAATAGTTTTTCCCTATCGCAAGGCCATACATTCTGGACATTGACAATGTTCAGTACAACTCCCTTTAAGGACATTTGGAGGAAGTAATAAAAGTGGCAAAGGATTATTGCAGAGTTGCACAATCAGGAACCTCCCCCCCGCCCCATGGCTGGCTCAGGAATTCTGGGAGTTGAAGTCTACAGGTTATAAAGGGGCAATAATTCCCCATCCCTGACTTACTGCTTCAGAGGTGAAAGAGACTGCCTAGATGACTTATCTTCATATACTCAAGATATGGTGCTGAAGCTGAAGGCAAGAGCTCCCATAAATCAAATATCTCTTTTCCAAATCCCTATTTATGAGGCTAGAGATGAGGTGGGGGCGGAAATACTTGCTTCCTCCTCCGAGTTGAGACTGGCTGCCATGGAAATCCCTGTACATTCTCTGCTCATCCTAATTCCCTCCTCACAATCCCCCACCCTCTGCTTCAAGCAGATGTCAGAGGCCACATTTAGATAAAGTCTTGGCTGATTATAATTATTGTTAGTTGTATTCGCTTTTAGTGATATTTAAAAATCTTGTTCTAATTTGAGCTTCAGGAGATAGAAGGAAGAACTAATGATTGATATGGGCCTGGGTCGTTATTTGACTTGCATTAGATCACCAAGTTTTTTCCTTCAACCTTTTTTAAACAATAGCAATTAAAAAGTTCCCTCACCTGCCCAGCCCGCTCACTTCTAATTACACAGTGGAAACAGAAGAAAGGTTGGGGTGAAACAAATATTTTTTGTATCAGTTCTGCTTGCGGGGTGGTGTTCATATGTCTCTGCCCAGAGAAATGATATATTCCTCAGATATAATTTGATACAGTTAGTCCTCAACTTTCAACAGTTCATTTAGTAACCATTCAAAATACAACATCACTGAATAAAGAGATTTATGACAATTTTTCATATTTACAACCATAACAACATCCCCATAGAAATGTGATCAAAATTCAGATGCTTGGCAACGGATTCATACTTATGACGGTTGCCATGTCCTGTTGTTACATGATCTCCTTCTGACAAGGAAAGTCAGTGGAGAATCCAGATTCACTTAACAACAGTGTTACTAAATGTAGTGATTCACTTAACAAGTGTGGCAAGAAAAGGTTGTAAAATGGGGCAAAACTCACTTAACAAAATGTCTCATTTAGCAACAGAAATCTTTGGGCTCAGTTGTGGCTGTAAGTTGAGGACTACCTGTACTTGGTTCTGTGGATAGATCTTGGGACCATTTTTTTTCAGAGGCCATTCTGTTGAGGCTTTACAAAGTGCTGTCAATAAAGTCTTACTGAAATGAAGTCATGCTTCTGTATTTGTGTGTGATGGTTTAAAGCTTCACAATCTAATTTAATCTTTCTACTACTGATTATATGTCACCAACCTGCTGTCAACTCTTAGCAACCACAGAGATTGATTTTCTATTTTGCTCATAACAACCTTTTCACCACCTGATCCTTTAGTTTTCTCAGCAGTGTATCTATCACTGCTATAACTGAGTCCATGCACCTTGCTGCTGGTCATTTCCCCCTTCTCCCTTTTACTCATTTCAGCATTGTGTGCTTCTTTTTTCCTTCCATTCAATTGAGTCCGATTCTCAGCTTAGAGAATTGGCTTGCCTGCATTTTCTTGGCAAGGTTTTTCAGAAATGGTTTGCCATTACCTCCTTCCTAAATTTGAAACAAAGTGACTCTCTCAAGGTCATCCAGCTGGCTTTGTGCCTAAGGTGGAACTAGAACTCACAGTCTCCCAGTTTCTAGCCTTATTATGCCTTAACCATTACACCTTATGTTTGAAAATACTTCTTCCAAATCATTTTTTAAAACTGGCTCTCATATACTTCTTAAGGGAATAATAACAATAACAATAAAGACGATCCATCTGTATTTGTCAGATAGTCATTTGAAACACACACCAGATATCACAGTTGTTGAGGGCCGAAGCGTACAGTTTATTGATATTGTTGTACGAGGAGATGCCAGAGTTGAAGAAAAAGAACTGGAAAAAATCCCGAAATATCGTGACGTGGCCATCGAAACTATACAGCTATGGATGAAACATGTAATAGTGATACCCATTGTCATCGGGGCACTTGGTACCATGTCCAAGAATTTTGCAAAACACATCAATAAATTGCAATAACACCAGTGGAATTGCAAAAAACTGTGCTACTTGGAACATCATATATTTTAAGAAGATACTGGTTGATACCTAGGATGCTGGCAGCAACCCATATCAACTATTAGCACCAGTCAATGGTATTTGTGATGCATTTTTCAATGTTCAGTTGACTGAGTTTCATGTTTAATGAATAAAGTATATAGTAATGATAAATGTTCAAACATGACAATTTTTGAATTTGGTCATTTGTTCCATTTATGCCTTGAGTAAGACCTTTGTTTGACGATCCATTTGTTGGATATTATCTGGTATTATCAGAAGTCTTCTTTTGACTCTCTTTCTATCCTTGCTTTTTCAAAATCCAACTTTCACTTACAGTCTGTCACAAAGAAAACCATTGCCTGTACAATTCTGATCTTTTTAGAAATGAACACAAGTGCTATTTGCAAAGTGTTTCTTGACTACTTTTTTTTTTAATATTGATAGTTTTCACCACTTATATATCATCGTCATCAATACTAAAGCTAGTTGCTGTACTTCTTGTCATGAGATTGGTTTTCTTTATATTTAACCATAATCTTATGTTGTTCACCATTCTTGACTTTTCTTACAAAAGCTTGCATTTGCTGCTATTAAAGTTGTGTCATCAGCATTGGGCAGGTTATTTATGTTTCTCCTACTAGCTAAATTATAGTTTATAAGGACAGCAAGGAAGTCATTCAACTTAAAAAAATATTGATTACACCATGGTACCATTTAATTAATTTACAAATAAAAAGTGGTGATGATAATAGTAAAAACAGCATCATTGTACCCAGCCTGCTAATCATGTGAGCATTAGTCAAAGATGTGAGAGCATACCGATGTAGACTAAGGTGCTTTCCAAGTAATAATCTGGCAAAAACAGGAGAAATGTATTGTTTTTTTTTTTTAAGAATGACATTCCTGGAAGATAGTATTAGGAACATGCATACTTTAAAAATGATTTGGAAGAAGTATTATAAATCTCAAGAGAATGCAGAGTGCAATACTGTAATGTTCTGTTATTCATTCCAGAATTTTGCATATGCCTGAAAAAAAGAAGACATTATTTTAGGAATCCCATCAAAGACATGCTGCTTTAATGATTCCATTTAATAAAGCAATGGGATTTTTTTTCCAGCAAATCCAGAACATTGAAAAAATATGTCTGTGCTTTAATGAATAGCAAAGAGGTACTTTGCACACATGAGCTCAAAAGCATTTCTTCCAAAGCAGACTGAAGTGTGCATAGCCATAGATTTATAAAATTGTTTTAGATGGCAAGCCAACTTCAGTTCACTGAAAGCAGAAAGAACAGAACTAAGGATCTGTACGATGCAATAAATTAACTGCCTTTAGAAGATTTTAAAATCAACTGTCATCCTGCCAATATGGTTTAGCATATTACTCAAGCATTGAAATAAAAATGAATTATTATTCAATTGGTAAGAGAATCTGAAGATTCTGCATGTAAGAAGACAATTCTTCTAAACTCTTTAATTCTTTATAAGAAAATGCACCTAGAATACTGAACTTTTATCTGCTATGTCTAATTAATAAAGCTGCAGGAAGGAAAATGGCATTGGCAATGGCAACCTTGGTGAAATGCTCTCTTATAGTTTTGATGTTTTCTATTTTTTTTAATGTATGCAAATAAGAACCCATTGAATTCAATTGTGCTCATAAGGTAAATGCTTTTTAAAAAATAATACCAACAAAAGTATAGGATATAATGTTTGTATCTTCTGTGCATATGTCTTTGGTAAGTAGACCTTAGCATAACACTATTGCCTATTATGGGCTTTTACAAACAGAATAAGTCAGGTCAATGGCTGAGCATGCTCTATTAATAAAGGCATATAGTTTGAACAGCAAACCATCTTTATGAATCTGTGAACCCAGTCTCAAGGTAATATTGACCCACCCCCCATCCCCCAGGGCCAAGAATCATTTTTTACCTTAAGAGTTAAACAATCTACTTTGTACCTTGGACTGAAGATACGGCTCAATTTGCTTGGAATGGAAGCAAAACTATTAATTAGCATTTCTGGAGGTTTTTTTTTTCTCTTCCCTTGCACCTTTTCCTCTTATCTGCAGAAAAATATGGCATCTGTCCTAGTGCCTGCCCACACTATAAAGGCTGCTAATTCAGCAAGCAGAAAGTAATGTAGTATAAGAGTGTCCATTTACCAATCCAGACATTGCTTCCTGATTGCTTGCATCTGCTTCCTAGTCACTACAATCAATTCCTTCCAAGCGCAATTTCCCTAAAAATGATGTATTTATGTTTATCACCCCAAATGGCACAAACTCCAAAATTAGACAGACTATTTCACTGGAGTAAAATTTCTCAACACTGCATAAAAGCTGAAAGTTGTACTAATAGTTTTGAGTGTATGCTTTTAAACTTCATTAATGCTTTCAAGCCAAATTGGAACACCTAATTCCTAACCACTCTTGGCTTTTATAAAGCCTTCATTAGCCAATTAATATTTTCAACTATAATGTTATTTTGGAAAGATTTCCATTTGTCATAAATAATCATGAGTGTAATTTTTTCAATATTCAAGATATAGAAGCTTTAAAAAATCTCAAAAATCAGCTCTGGATGCTACCTGTACTTCATGAGGAGTTGTAAATCCAAAACTCTGCACACAGACTCTGAATCTTAGTAAGACCTCACCTGGAGTACTGCATCCAGTTTTGGTCAACACATTACAAAAAAAGATGTTGAGACTTTGGGAAAAGTGCAAAAAAGAGCAACTAATATGATTAAAGGCCTAGAGACTAAAACATATCAAGAACAGTTGCAGGATTTACGTTTGGCTAGTTTGGAGAAAAGAAGGACTAGGGAGGACATGATAGCAATATTCCAGTATTTGAGAGGCTGCCACAAAGAGGAGGAGGTCAACTTATTTTCCAAAACATCAGAGAGCTGGACAAGAAAAAATGGATAGAAGCTAATCAAAGAGAGAAACAACGTGGAATTAAGGATAAATGTACTGACAGTGAGGACAATTAACCAGTGGGATAGCTTGACTTCAGACATTGTGGTGCTTCATCACTGGAGGTTTTTAAGAAGAGACTGGACAGCCACTTGTCTGAAATGGTATAGGATCTTCTGCTTGAGCAGGAAGCTGGACTAGAAGATCTCCAAGGTCCCTTCCAGCTTGATTCTGATTCAGGGAGAGTGTAATCTTATCCTGAAAGAAGGAAATTCTCCAGTCTTGGAAAGAAAGGTTTCCAAAAATGATGTTACTGATAGGCAATATGAAAGGTTAGTCAACTAATAAAAAGCTTGCTTGCACAATAAATTCAGATACAGAATTGAGAGAGATTAAACACATAGACAGATGCATATGGCCTTGCAAACCTTGGCTTATTTAATTACTAGCCTGACCCAATTTCCTTTTTCCAAACAATTAGTTTCAAGTACTCCTTGCCACTACTCCCGTGAATCCTGACTCATACAAAGATGAAGCTGAAAGTTGATTGCCCAGCAGATGTTTGCTATAGTATCCATCACTAGCTGAACTGAATTCTTCTTCATGCTTATAATTTGGTGAGGATTGACTGAAAATTATTCAGCGTAACAAGTAATACCTTTTCACATTGCTATTACTGAATTATTATTATTATTTAAGGAGAAAATAAGGAAAAACAAAAATAAAGCAAAATGCAGAAAAGAGGAAGGAAGGAAGGAAGGAAGGAAGGAAGGAAGGAAGGAAGGAAGGATCTATGCTAAACTAAATTGATATAACAGATGCTCCAATAACAATAGCAATAGCACTTAGATTTATGTACCTCTTCTTAGTGCTTTACAGTCCTCCCTAAGTGGTTTACAGTTTCAGCATATTGCACCCAACAATCTGTAAATTGTTGTAAACGATCCTCATTTTACTGATCTTGGAAGGATGGAAGCTGAGTCAACCTTGAACCAATGAGAATAGAACTTCTGGCAGTCATCAGAATTAGCCTGCAATATTTTATCAGCACCAGTAGAAGGCAAAGCTCACATGTAGAAATGTTTCCGCATTAGGGTTTTAAATTAGTTGTAATAAAGTTCTTCTGCAGGGATAAAACAATCTTCTTAACTGCAGCTCCTGGATGATAACTCTAAAGTTCTTCATTCCAAATTTTCAGGATCTAGCGGAACATCCTGTTTGCATCTTAAACCTGTTTTTTCTTTTCTTAACACTCTGTTAAGAGCCTTATGAATATTAGACCCCAAATGGTTTCAGTACAGAACTAGTCCAAAACATATGACTCAATGTCCCCTGTGAAATATTACCCTTCCAACATAGAGTTTGAAGACAAGCCCATCCTTTACTGCCCATCCTCTGGGGCTTTCACAAAAAATAATATTTCATTGAGTTAATCAGTTCTTGAAAACACAGGACACTAATTTAACATACTTCCAAACTCTAGCCCACTGTTTTGTTAAACTAGGATATTTCAACTGGTTTTTTCAGGTTGCTTGCAGATACACATACATATAGTATACACCCCTGCAGGAAAAAAAAAATGTTACACATGACTAAAAACCCTGAGTAAGAACATTTCTACAAATTAGTTTTAGTTGTGGATATAAATTAACGGTAGTTTTTGGAACTTTCAACACTTTTCCAATACTTTTAGTAGTTTAAGAATATTAGTTCATGTTAACTGGTTAGACAGCCAAATTGTAAAATTAAAAGGCCAAATATATAGCCATTCAGTAATAATCCAAATTCTTTCTGCAAAACAGTGAAACTGAATAAGCTGGTACAAAGTACTGATATCACTTTTTGTCCAGGAAAAAGTATTTACTAGCATTTTTTTTTAGATTGTCTCAAATGTCTGATTCTTGTAAGGCTTAGGATCAAATTTTAGACTTCATCTCAAATCATCTATACATGCCTTATGGTGTTTAATGCAAAACAAATAATACAAACAACTTATAATTAAACCAGGAAACAAGTCCATGCCAAGTATTAATGGGTGGAGATAATAATTAGTGCCCATGAAAGCCATTTTGAGATTTTGAGAATACCATAAAGCAGTAGAAATCAAAATATGACCAAAGAGTATAGTTGGAAACTAGTAAAGTTTAAATCCATTTCTTCATATGAAATTTGTAATTTAGATCAAGAAATTTAAGAAAACAACAGAGGCTTGGCCATTTCATAAAAGTGTTCTCAAAATCTCATCATGCTGTTTGGATTATTTAGCTAGTATTAAGGTAGGTAAATTCTTATTTATTGCTAAGAATATATAGACTTGAAATAACAGCTAAAGGAGAATATTTGTAGCTCAGGGTTGAAATTGGTGCTCTCTGAGCTTGCTTGTTTTTTGAAAAGTACATTTGGAACACCCATTACCTGGATGATTGAGAATCTCCATAGACATTTGGCTAAGATCTTTATTTTCTTGAATACTGAATTTTGAAATGAAATTAAATAATATATTAAAATAGATGGTTATGTTAACTGGATACCCAAAGCCCTACAACCCTTCTCTCTCAATTCTCATCAAATTTGCTAATCTACTTGTCCTCTTTTCCTAATGATCAAAGCAATAGGTTGTTTCCCAATGACTCATCTTTGCATTTTTTGCATTCAAAAATTTAAGCTTTAAATTCTTATTTGTGCTTTCAGTCAGCAACTTGATACTAACTTCACCTAGAAATGAAAACTATGTACTTCTTGCTGTCCAAGTTATTCTCAACTATTTTCTCCAATATAGTTCAAAAATCAATACTTTTTGTTCAGATTACTTTCTGATTGCAAATGAGGTTATTATCACAAAAAAAGCTTTTAATAATCCCACATATGAACTGATCATATCCAATCGCTGTTGTGTTTTTCATGTCTGCTTACAAATCATAAACTGCCATTTCAGTACATCATCTTGTATAATTTTAAATAGTTCTGTTGGTATTTTATCAACAGCCATCTTGTTAGCAGTATTTTTAGAGCCAATTAAACTTTCTAGAATGTCATGCAGTAAGTCTGTTTATTTATCTGCTGCCATGTATCAGGTGGTGATTTGGAGTTTTGCAACTCATATCTAGTTGCTAAAAAATTAAAGCTGTATTATTTTTAGATTTTATTATTCATATTGCAAGCCATCTTAGCATCCTACCTAACATGACATGTGATAACAAGCCTGTAACCACAAATATAAGACTAATCTATATGTAATTGGCTTCAACCTTTTGCCACTGCTAGTTGAAGAATTTCATTTCAAAGCAGTTCATTCAATGGACTACTGTGAGAATTCATTAACTTACTTTCCACTTTTCAAAATTCCTTCCTTTGTGTTTTATAATGAGCTATTGTCTTGTCTTGAGGGTATTCAGTTTGCTATAAATGTGTATATGGATATTCTTTTGTTGCTGTGGATTCACCAGAGCTCACTGAATATACAATGGTGGGGAGGAATTCCATGAATAAATCAGGCCTAAGAAACAATAAGATACAGATGGCGTTTTAGTTAGTTCTGCCAGGATGCTACAAGCCAACTTCATGGGACTCATTAACCCACAATAAGCAAATTGCCAGTAGCACCATCCAGCATGTATATCTTCAAATTACATTATATTTTAAATTAATGAATGTTAACAGTTAAACATTGTCTGGACCCCCTACTAATCACTAAGATTTGTAAAGCTTTTTAGAAAGGAACACATATGAATCCACTCCTTAAAATGAATGCAACTGCAATATTTGCAAGACTATGTGAGCACATATACGAAGAGACCCACCCAGGAGCAAATTTTGAAAGAGCTGAGCAAGCCCTATAAATGTATGTTGTTATATTATCTATCTGTCTGTCTGTCTGTCTGTCTGTCTGTCTGTCTGTCTGCCTGCCTGCCTGCCTGCCTGCCTGCCTTCCTGCCTTCCTGCCTTCCTGCCTGCCTGCCTGCCTGCCTGCCTGCCTGCCTGCCTGCCTGCCTGCCTGCCTGCCTACCTGCCTACCTACCTACCTACCTACCTACCTACCTACCTACCTACCTATCTATCTATCTATCTATCTATCTATCTATCTATCTATCTATCTATCATCTATCCAACTATCTACCTATCTATTTCACAAAGCTACCTGTATGATTGCATCTCAGGTAATTACAAGGACTATAATGTTAACATCTCATAAACTCATCCCTGGGTTTGTTGTTTTCCTCCTCTCTCCTTATTCAATTTTATTGTCTAACATGCTTTTAGAATGGAAGCAAATAGAACTTTTGGGAAATGGATCTGAGTATCTGCTTTAGCTCACAGGTAATATAAAATACATTACAAATATAATAAATGTTTCCTTTTCTTACCACCATTCACCAAATCCACCATACTTATTCAGCTTATAAAACAATTACCTTTACATCTGATATTTGGAAATATCCTTCTTATCAGTGACGTGCGGTCAGGGGATTTAGGGAAGGCAGAGCCTCATCACTGTCATCATGAAAAGAAAAAAAATGTAAAAGGAAAAATGCTGAGCTAGTTGCTGACAGAGTCACAGTGGATGACTCTGCTTAGTGCTTAACTGTTTAAAAAAGCCTCTTAAAAGTACCCTCTACAGGAGGAGGCAGGAGAACAAGTGCCTTATTTAGTCTGACTTTATGATCACTCGAGCAGAGTTAAGTAAAGGTTAAAAGCCGAAAAATTCCTTATGTGGATGAGGCATGTGGTTTTCTTGCCTCCTCCTGTAGAGGGCGTTTTTTTAGAGGCTTTTTTAAACATTAAGCAGAGT
The DNA here is from genome assembly GCF_009769535.1 of Thamnophis elegans. Taxonomy (NCBI): domain Eukaryota; kingdom Metazoa; phylum Chordata; class Lepidosauria; order Squamata; family Natricidae; genus Thamnophis; species Thamnophis elegans. The sequence continues at coordinate 96,853,407 of NC_045544.1, read as the reverse complement.
CATCCATTGGGGACTCTGGCAGCAGCTAGCCCAGCCTGACCTCAGCAGCTCTTGCCTTTTTCCTTTTACATTTTTACATTTTCATGATGGCAAGCAAGAGCAGAGTTGAAATCCTCTGTGAAACAGCTGGAAACGGTATGTGGGTCAGAGGGAGGGGGAGGAATTCAAAATTAATGTAATTTGTAAGTAATTGTAAGTAATGTGTGTGGGGGGGGGTTGTTTCTTCACTCAAACAAACTCTCTCTCAATTTGAGTTAGAGTTTGTTAGAGAGTGAAGAGAGGGAAGCGGGTGGGAGAGGCAGGGAGGGCAGCCCGCCAGCTTTCTTTCTCTGTGTCCACGGCAGCCTGCCAGCAGAGGCGGGTCTTTTGCCCACCTCTGCTAGCAGGCTGCCATTTTCTTTTGCCCAAAGGTGGACAGTTCAGGTGAGCTGGAGGGCTGGCGCTTTCTTTCTTTTGCCCAGAGCGGGGCAGCTCAGGTGGGCAAAAGAAAGAAAGCGCTTTAGATGTCGGGGCAGAAGACTGCCTCACCAGCCATAAACCTCACCGCACGTCACTGCTTCTCATACAGGATAATGCTTCAAAACAGAATTCAGATCAAAGCTGTAGTTGCTTTTCCAAGTGCAGTGTATGAAGACTGCAAGATCTGGACTGCAAACTCTAGATGCCCCAAGAGGCAGGCAAAAGTTAGATTTAACCATAGATTGCCTGCTTGCTAACCCCCCCTCCCCCTCCAAGTTTAATTTTCTACATTTATTTTCAGTTTGAATTGTTTGGATTTTGGCAGCTCATACCTGAGAGCTGTATACTACATGTTACTGCAGTTTTATCTGTCCAATTTAAGGGATGGTGCTCACATTACAGCAGCTATTCAGAGGGCAGTTCAAAACAACCTATTTGACAGCTATTGACCAAAGTTATTGATGTTAATCAGATTTATGTTTCATGTGACTCAGATGGGGAAAAGGACCTGGGGTGATATGGTAAAAACAGATGTAAGAACAGGCTGTCATAATTAAGGTCATCATGTGACCTCCCTAAATATGATTTGGAATCACCTATACGCAAAATAAACTTGGGAGGATTCTGGAATCAATCATTTTGAATTGCTCCGCTTCCCCAATCAAGCACTTTCTTGGATGTGTTGGGTCTGTAACTTCCAGAGTTATTAGTTACCATATGTTAAAATTAGATTTTTAAATTCTCTTCTCAACTAGATATGCATAATATGGATAAAGAACATTAACATTACTGTGACATATCAGAAATATTAAAGAAAAATAATATAGATTAGATTACTTTCCCCATAAGTGCCTATTAGTGCTAATGAAATTTTTTTAGATACAGATTAGGTTCACGCACCATGCTAAGCAATGGATTGCTTAAGCATAATTTATTGAATAAACAAGAGCTGATCACACTCCCACAATATGCCAACTCTTGAGCCATAGCTATAAACAATGGATGGGGTTGCACAACATGATAACCTAAATCTAAATAAACCTTAGCAACTTATGGCTAAGCATAACAGGTGAAGAAATTCAGCAAAATATATTAGAAAGGACCACCAATTCTAATGTTACTGATTGCCAAATAATAACCATAAAATAGTAAATATTGGAGACTTAGAAGCTGCCAGAGATAGTTACATATCTGAAGATTTCAAAAAGCAGCAAGGAGGAGACTGGCACCCATGAATTCAAGAGTAAGAGACATCCACAAGGGAGAGGCCAAATTCAGGATGGTAGCTAAACCTCCGCCATAAGCATCCCAGCTATCATCTTTTTAGGAGGGAAGGCAGCATTTATCAAATGTGATGCAAGACTAGTTCTACCTTCACTCACCTGGGCCAGATCAGATCATGCAAACTACAACCTGCATGCAACAGAAAGCAACCTGGTCTCCCAGTATACAGAAATATTTTACAACTATCTCCTCAGAGACATGAGAGTGACATGGAACACAATATTGTATATTCTCAACACAGTCGTTCACTGAAACCAAATGGCCACTGCAGGTGCTGGTTCTTCCTTCAAAATGTCCATTTGAGCTAAATTCATGTGAGTAAAGGCTTCTTGTATTTTATATTCAGAGAAACCAAGATAGTAGCTCCTCTTGCCAGTCCAGAAAACACATAAACTACATGCAATTGACCTGTGTCATTTCAGACATAATTTGCAATTGACATCAACATAAAGGAAATCATGGACCCCTTTGTTTATATACAGTAATTTAGAGCCTACAAGGTTGGAAATGCAATGCCTACCTGCCACTCTTTAAAGCAACCACTTGCCCACTCTTTGCCACTAATCACACTCCAAGACACTTTTGGGGATCAAACCCAAATGGCCCCTACTATGTAGTCAAATCATCCAAACTATTTTTAAATACTGGTTCAAATACTCTTCATTCTAGCGGGATGTTTCTTCAGGATTATTTAGAAGGAACTAGAGAGTAAAATTCAGATCTATGTGTTTGTCTGAGAGATTATGTTTAAAAGTAAAGATATTAGGTTTGCCTGTAGAGGGATGGGTGAATATCTACATCAGGGGTGGGTTCCGGCAGTCACAACTACTGGTTCGCTGGTGGGCGCGCCGCACGCATGTGCAAAGCAATAAAAATTGCTCTGTGCATGTGCAGAAGCAAAAAACAAGATGGCAGCGCCTACGGCACCACTATAGGAGAGCCAGTTCAGGGGCATGGCAGGCTTGGGTCGCTGCCAGTTCCAGCGACCCAGGCCACCAAGCTACTACTGGTTCAGCCGAACTGGGCCGAACCAGTAGGAATCCACCACTGATCTGCATCCAACAACTGAAAAAATGCCATTGTTGTATCCCAAGACTAAGGGGAAGGGAATAAGATTGAAAAATTATAAGAATACTGAGTTACTATATGTGCCTGCGTGTTTGGCAGAATATGATCAACTGGGTATGAGAAGAGACAAAAAGCAAAATTGAGGCACTGTTTTTAGCCTTCATGCTGGGTAGAGATACCTTATTTTTGCTCATCTTCAAGTCATCAAGAAATATATGAATGTGAGAAGGAAAGCTTATGATACATTTGTTGATTAGAGAATATGTATGATAAAGGATTCAGGGTTCAATTAAACCAATGTTTCTCAACATTGGCAACTTCAAGATTTGGGGAGTAGGTCCACATATCTCGAAGCTGCTGTGGTTGAGAAAGATTGAATTAGACAATGTAATGCAGAAATATGAAGATTAGTTGCTGAATGGGATAAAGGCAAATATGACAGAAGTAAAACATGTGAAATTAAATACAATGTTAGTGAATGATTCAATACTGAGCTGGGAGTAAAACATCTGAGAAGTTCCTTGTAAATTTTAGATATTTATGGATAAATATGCAATGAAACTTCATATATATTAGAAGTATGTAGGTTGGGAATGATGTTTATATATATATTCCCTTTTGTCTTCTCTTATCCCGTGCCTTTAATTTCTTTTGTTTCTATTTCTTATTCTATTTTTGCTATCTGCATAAATTGCTTAGAATAGTCTCCATTAATTACAAAATGGAATAGTGCATGCTGCTATAATTTTATCCATGACTTTAGATGTAAACCACCTTGAAAGGACTGTATAGTCCCCCAAAACATAATATAAATACTTCACTAAGTCTATTATATTTCTGCAATCAAAAGCTCATTTCTGGCGAGGAAAAAGCTTGTGAAATGTTAAACACATTTATTATTGTATAAAAAAGTTTGTTCCCATAACAACCGTATTAGGTTTTTAAAGGGCCACCAAACTGTTCTATTTGCTACAGGTAATTCTGCCTCTGGAAAGGGTTTGAAAATGCCCTTTTCCCCAGATAGTCTAGAGAGTTTATCTGATGGCGGATACTAGGGTTATAACCCTGAATCTGTTCTGAAGTTCCATGTATTGTGGACGTGAAGAATTATATACGAAATATACCTTTGTTTTTATAACCATCCTCTGAGTGCAGCTGAGTGTTTTATTGGTCAATGATCTTGAAACATAGAGCATCAGTAAATACTGATGGTCAATTATTAAAGAAATGGTAATTGTTGAAGGCAGAAAATTATTCAGGAGCCAGTCTCATCTAGTGATTAAGGCTTCAGGTCAGAAAGCGGGAGACTGAGTTCTAGTCCCATCTTAGCCATGAAAGCTAGCTGGATGACCTTGACCAAGTCGTGGTCTCTCAGCCCAACCATCTCACAGGGTTGTTGTTGTTGGGAAAATAGAAGGAAAAGAAGGAAGGAATCTTGGATATCTTTTCCAACTTGAGTTATTTGTAAATTAATGAAGATGGAATACAAATAAATATTTTTAATAACAGAACCAATAAACTTCTCAAAACAAGTTGCAGGGAACTTGTACAAACCTTATGTATCTTATTTAGGGAGCTAATTGGAAATTTGGTTTCACCCTATATAGCAGTGATGGTTAACATTTTTGGCACCAAGTGCTAAAACTGGAGTTCATGCTGGAACCTGGAAGAGAGCAGCTGCCGCCTGCACACCGGACCAGCTATCCAGCATGCATGCATGCAATGGAACCTGGAAGAGCAGCTGGCAATGGTGCATGTGCCCACAGAGAGGACTCTGCGTGCCACCTCTGGCATGCGTGTCATAGGTTCGCCATCACGGCTATATAGCATTCCTGTTTTTAATAGATTGCCACATTTATATAGTATTGGATCTCCGGGTATAATGGGAAGCTTAGGGGAGCAGTTCCCTTTTTTCTGCAATTCAGTTGTGTCTTCAACCTGTGGGCATTTACATTGTTTGAATGAAAAAGAATCAAAAGGTAAGGCCAAGGGGGAAAAACAAGGCATCTAAAACACTAATTAATGTATTGTGACATAAGTATTTAGAGGCTATAGTCAGTTGACAGGATAATAGCTGAGTGGTGTTTGTGTTTGTGTCTCACTGTGTATATACACATACAGGGAAGCGTGGATAGAGAAGAGGAAATAATTGAGAGACCGGGACCTAAAGAGCATAGAAAGTCAGAGGCAATATCTGACGCATATGAACTTGAAGTAAGTTCAATAGAAAAGAGATGTAGTTCAGTAGTAGATCACATTAATCTTATAGCAGTTAGGCTTATATACCGCTTCATAGGGCTTTCAGCCCTCTCTAAGCGGTTTACAGAGTCAGCATATTGCCCCCAACAACAATCCGGGTCCTCATTTTACCCACCTCGGAAGGATGGAAGGCTGAGTCAACCCTGAGCCGGTGAGATTTGAGCAGCCGAACTGCAGAACTGCAGTCAGCTGAAGTAGCCTGCAGTGCTGCATTTAACCACTGTGCCACCTCGGCTCTTAACTTATCCAAAGTTTCTAAGTAGTATGTTCCCTTTTCCCACTATTTTTACTCAATTTGACACATGTGATATCCTTGCCTTATTTAGTTACAAGTACTCCATGGGAGTTATAGTCAAGCCCATCTGGAAGGCAAAAAAATTGTCAGTGTAGAAAATCTATGGTGGACAATATAAGGCAGCTTCCCAAATTCTTATTCAGTTAGAGGGGTTACTTAGTTATTTTACAATTGTAACTGAAGAGAGAAGTGTTGAACTTGCATTTCCTACTTTCTAGTCTTGTGCCTTAACCACTAGACACAACTGATTCTTTTGGTACCACAGTGGATAAGAATGAAATGGTTGAGACAATAGGCTAGCATAGTAACTTCTCTTGAATTGTTTTGTGTTTCTCTATTGTTCTTTGTTTTTAAAAGTTAAAAACCTCTTTCAGTTTGCCTGAAAAAAATATGCCTGAAATGGAATTCTATTAAACAAAGTTTATGACCTGGCTGTAGGTATGGAATATCAATATGCCAAAATACACCTTGACGTACACTGGTAAAAAATCTGTGATAGCAGGGGACTTCTCAACTGACTTAGTCAAAGAAAGATTAGTGGCATAGCTGTTTGAACACCTTCTGTCAGCAATGCTGGAAGGCAAACATAACTGAATCCAGGGAGTATTTATGATCGTCATCCTCATCAAGTGATCTAAATTAAGTTGTTTACTTTGTAGGTTAAATTGCACACATTTTTATTTTTGTTTCTGAACAGTGATTGTAATAAAAACAAACTGAATGCAAACTTATATTTTTATGCCAAGATATATTGACATTTTATATAGATAGTTAAGGCAGCATAGGTCTGATTACCAACAGTAATCAGTAAGTACTTCATTTTTCTGATTGTACTTTGTAGGCTTTCTGCTTCCAATAGCACGCAGATTAGCCACCACCGGAAGTAGCAGTTTTACTTAATATAGATTGTTAATGTGATATATTTGGTTTTGGTTTAGCATGTTGTTTGAATCTGGCCATCATGATGCATGAACCATAGTTAATGGTTTACAGCAATGCATGGATTTATTCAACCATAGCTTATACTATAATCCATGGTTCGACATGCTCTTAGAATGTCAAATGAGATGAGTTTACAGTGACCCAACAGAGTCAGTTCTTATGCTACCCATCAGGAACAGCTTGTTCAATTTGCATTCATAATTTGAAAACTTGACATTTTGCAGAACCTGCAGGCGTTGACAAGGAATATTTTAGTGGCTGAAAGAGAAAGAGATAATTGAAATTTAGGTAGGGTATGTATGTGTAGGATGTGCGATTTTGTGATAAATATTCAAGATGGGTTCAAGTTTTGTTCCTGATTTTTTTCTCTCTCTCTGCAGACCTATGCCCTATAAAACTTTCCAATATTACAGGAACCAACTACCGGCAACTGTAGCATGGCTACAACAAAGTGTGTGTTTGATTTTTAAAAATCTAGACTTCTCCAAAGACAGACATTAGAGCTGGTTGGTTCCTTCTGAATTTTTATAGTACAGGGACAGTTACATCACAGGGAATTAAATGGGCTCTAGGAATATTGGAAAGCATAGATTGAGGAACATTGGCCAACAGCCAAACAGCCATAGTTTCTTGAACGGAAGCATTATGAATAGATGAAAGCCTTTTCCTTAGAAGCAATCTTTCTTCAAGACCTTTCTTTCTTTTTCTCCTTTAATCTTCATTTCCTGTCATCTTGGATAATCAAGCAGTAATATAGTCATCAGCTTGGGCTGTTCTATCATCAACCTGACATCCATCTGTATTGATATTACACACCAGCCTAACAGGATGAACTAATCCATTGCCATTTCTGTCACATGCATGAAATAGCAGGCTATGCTCTATTTTAATTTGCCCAGAATCCTATAATCAGAGGCATTTTAGGATGCAAAAAATTTCTTGGATTGTTCTAAAAATTCTGCTTAAAAATGTTGAAGGTGAATTAATATCGCTCTGCTTCTTAGATAAATAATAAATGGTAAACACCAAGAATATTATTGCTAAATTATAACAGTATTTTTCAGAGAGTGAAAATGGGCTTTCCAATTTCCTGAACCAATGATGGTGTCTGCGGTTCATCCAAGCTCATTGCTAACCATGTGCCTTTTGCTCCCTACACCAACATAGTCAACTCCAATTTATAATATTTAAAGAATAGAAAATGAGGAGTCTAGGAACATATAAAGCTGTGTGTGTTCCATAGTAATGCTAACATCAACAGATGCTCAGATGGAAGGGAAAGTAATTTTTTAACTAGTGATTGTCATAGTTCTAGCTTTTCTTCCTATTCCTCAATGTCATTCCTTCTTCCAATTACAGAGTGTGAATTAAGAAGATGAAGAGAAGAATGTCTATGGAGATTCTCAATCATACAGGTCTTGGTTGTCCCAAACGTGCTTTTCAAAAGGCAATTGGACTTCCCTGGGTTTTTTCATTGAAAAAGTTTTGCTTCTCATCCAAGAAGTTTCTTTAGTTCTGAAAACTAAAATGAAGAAGGTTCTAGGATGAGAAGCAAAACATTTTCAAGGAAAAAAACAAAGGAAGTCCAGTAGCCTTTTGGAAAGCATCCTTGGGACAACAAAGAGGAGAAACAGAGCAAGTAAACATTATGAAACCTGAGCATGCAGAGAAGGTAACTTATTAAAAACCACAAACCACACCAGTCTGGCTGACAGGCAGAGGGTTGAACTGAAAAAAATCAAAAAGTTGGTAGGACTATTACAATTCATAAAATTAAATTGACAAGGAACACTTACAATAATAATAATAATAATAATAATAATAATAATAATTAATAATAACAACAACAATAACAATAACAATAACAACAACAACAACAACAACAATAACAATAATAATTTACTATATATGGATGATTTGAAACTCTATGGAAAGTCAGAAATAGAAATCCAATCATTGACAAATACAGTCCGAGTATTCAGCACCGATATTTCAATGCAGTTTGGCATGGAAAAATGCACCACTGTATCCGTAAAAAGAGGCAAAATCACTGCATGTGAGGGAATTGAAATGCCCAATGGCCAACTAATTAAATGCAACGAAAATGAAGCCTACAAATACTTACGCATTCTGCAGTTGGAAAATATCAAGCATGGAGAAGTAAAAACTATTGTCAGGCGAGAGTACAGCAACAGAGTTAGGAAAATTTTGAAATCTAAATTGAATGGTGGAAATACAATCAAGGCCATAAATACCTGGGCAATATCAGTTATAAGATACACAGCTGGTATAGTTAACTGGACACAAGCTGATTTGGACATTTTGGACCGAAAAACCAGGAAACTAATGACAATGCACTACAGTTTACATCCACGTGGTGATACTGATAGACTTTATCTGCCACGAAAATCAGGGGGCAGAGGATTATTACAAGTGAAGCAAACAGTTGAAGAAGAAAAACATGCACTGGCTGATTATTTAAAAGAAAGTCAAGAACATCTATTAATCGAAGTAAAGAACAAAAATCTACTGAAGGCCCAACAGACGAAACAAGAATACAGAAAAGATGTGATAAAATCAAGAATGGAGAGTTGGCAGAACAAAGCACTGCATGGCCAATTTCTGGAAAAAATAAAAGATAAAGTGGACAGTGAACAAACTTGGTTATGGTTAACAACAGGTACATTAAAGAAAGAAAGAGTCACTAATCCTGGCTGCACAAGAACAAACTATCCGCACAAATGCCATTAAGGCCAAAATCGAAAAATTCTCTGATGATGCCAAATGCAGACTTTGCAAAGAAGCTGATGAAATTGTTGATCATATACTCAGCTGCTGTAAAAAAATCGTGCAGACTGGTTATAAATTGCGGCACAATTCAGTAGCACAAATGATCCATTGGAATTTGTGCAAAAATTATAATATTAAAACAGCAACAAACTGGTGGGAACATCAGCCTGAAAAAGTCACCGAAAATCAGATGGTCAAGATCTTGTGGGATTTCTGTATACAAACGGACAAAATACTGGCGCATAATACACCAGACATCACACTGGTTGAGAAAAATAAGGTCACAATCATAGACATCGCAATACCCGGTGATAGTAGGGTCGCCGAGAAGGAACATGAAAAAATTGCAAAATACCAGGACTTAAAAATCGAAATTCAACGACTATGGCACAAACCAGCAGTGGTAATTCCAGTGGTAATTGGCACACTGGGTGCTATTCCAAAAGCACTGGAATTACATTTAAAACAGTTAGAAATTGACAAAATCACCATCAGTCAAATGCAAAAAGCTGCACTGCTTGGATCTGCACGCATATTACGAAAATACATTACGACGTCCTAGGCCCCTGGGTGCGGGCCGACTAGTAACCAATGCCAAATCCAGAGAAACAACTGGCCTCTGTGATACAATTGTATAATAATAATGATGATAATAGACAATATTTCATGAATGCTTGTTTAAGACCTACAGTTTCTCCTAAGTCTTCCTTTTTCAGATTTCCAGGCTCATGAGCTAAACTTCTTCCTCCCCTCCAGTTTCTGTTCTAGAACATATACTCTAATTGCAATATGACCAAGCACTGGATAAATGGAGTGGAGGAGGGATATGTGTGTTTCACCGCATAGTCACTTATTTGCACCTAATATCATGTTCTAAATGTTAGCTAGCAAGCAGCACTGCCTCATTCAACAATACCATATGGAATTAACATCTGATGCTGCTTGCGCAAGATTCTCTTCTCATTGAAAACACGTCAAACATGCTGCAGATTACACTGTGGCATTTAAATAGTAATAATTTGGATGTGAAATCTAAATTTAAAATGTGTTGCACATTAGAAGCATAAATTCCTTCAGCCTGGTGTTACAGATTTATCAATAGAAGGCATGGCTTGATTTAAACACCCAAAAGTATCTTCATCTATTACTCTAAGCATAGCTGATAAACAGGATTTGTTTATATTTTTTACAAACAAGCAAGAATTCACATGCCATCAAAATGTATGCAGAATTGAATTCTTCATTACAGGAGGATTCTCCAGAATAATGTCTTTGGGGCTATAAAATTTCCAGAGATGATATCCGTTATTTATTTTGATATTTACAATATGGCAGAAGTCTGGTTTTGATGGTCCTTGGTGTAATTTTAAACACAGGGAGGGATGTTAGCAATTGCTGGTTAATGTAGCTACAAAGACAAAGCTTTGTTTGTAACTATTAATGCCTGTCAATGTTTACTATATAGTTAAAGGAGAATTTTTTTCAATTTTTATATCATAAGGTCTTTGGGACCCTGTCATTTGTTCCAGGCCTAGCCCACCTTTGTGAAAAACAACAGCAATATTGTAAATCAAATCACTATAGTATTCTGAGCTAAGCCTTTCCAAATCCATATGAAAAATTCTATTTTCCTTTTTTTTTAAAGTCACAGCCCTAAGGAAAGTCTAAAACAGCAGGGAATTCTATTGACAAACTCTTCTGAACACCAAGAAAGACAAAATAATCTGCTTTATTATTTTCTTCATTCCATCATTTCCTTTCTCATGTTGATATGCCCCAAACAGTCATAAAACAAAAAAACTGTTTTCATATAATTCACGTGCCAAGTAGAGCATCAATTATACAAATCTTCCATTACTCTAGCACCATGGAAAATGACATCATCATCTTGAATATGGAAGAAGTCCTGGAAGTGCCATTTCCTCCATTATTCCCTAGTGTTATTGGTGACCTTGGTACTCTATTATAATTCTTAACCTGTGTCAAAATCTTCTTCACAAGATTAAAAGTCTCATACATGCAGCTTACTCCACTTGCGTGAAAGTAGAAATAACCATTAGAAAAATTCACATACGGTAATATTGTCATATAGAGTCCATTATGGGTAACACACTTGATTTATAAACTTGTGAGTCTTCAGCACCACCCTTTCCCCAGCCTATGACGGCCAATAGTAAGAAATTAGTCCTAGTGGCAGGTTTACTTTAAAAACTTATTTTTGTACATGTCTTTCTCTGCCTGCTCCTGAAATTCTTCATCCAGAAATGCTAATATCTAGACTCAGGACTTTCTGCACCAACAATTGTCTCAGCCAGGGAATTATGCCTCCGCACTCAATAAACTACCCCCTGTTTTGCATACATCTGTAGCCACCATTACAGACATAAATAATTTAGGATATGATCCTGCTGGATCTTTTATAAAGCTGTTTTATGCAGTATCTTGGCTTTATTTGTCTGTCTCGCCCAGCTCACAAAGACTCTCCACTTTCCATAACATGATGATGATGGGTTCGTGTTTTTTTTTAAGCAATACCATTATCAGAAGAGGGTTTGAAAAAAAGAGGATTTGAACATTCACAATAATGTAATGTTTTGGTACAAATATGTGATGGAAGCACAATTAGAATCCCATGAATAACTTGAATCACCAGTTCATGACCTCTCAGAAGAGAAACTGTAGGGCTGGGGAAAAAACCAGGATGAACTAAATCAGTGATGGCTAATCCTTTTCGGTTAGAGTGCCCAAAGGGTGCGGGCATGGGGGCGCAGGTACGCACACACGCCTGAACACACACATGTGTGGCAGAGACCTGAAGACCATCTGGCCGGCAGGAGGTGCACATGCGTGTGTGGTGGTGCTGAGCTGGGGTGACGGCTTGCATGCCATCAGAGAGGGCGCTGTGTGCCACCTCTGGCAAGTGTGCCATAAGTTCACCATCACGGAACTAAATGAACCAGGGTCTAAATGAACTTTTTAAAGAGACACTGTTGTAGCATCAGAGCAGTGGTGGGTTGCAGGCAGTATGCCCCAGTATGGGTGTACCGGAATCTGCCCGGAGCACTGAATACCATTCCGGTAGGGTGCTCCGGAGGGCTCACCCGCCCGCCCAAGATCCTCACCGATATTTTAAGTCTTCAGTGCTTCTGCGCACGCACACGGCACGTATAGCAGCTGCGTGACACTCTGCTGAGCAGCTGGAGCATCACAGAGGTGCTAAGATACATGCACGCGCTGCTCACGTCCATGTGGATGCCGTTGGGCCCGTTCCAACCATACCAGTTGGAACGTGATCCAGAACCCACCACTGCATCAGAGAAAGGGCGGGTTGCTCAGGAAAAATCCACAAACCAAGCATATCCATTTGAGAAGTTTCTGGATTTAAAAAAGGAAGTCCTTCTTCAGAGGGCAGATAATTAATGCATGAAATTTACTATAAGAAGACATAGCAATTGTCACAAGTTAGAGATGTGTAACAGTAAATAAGACAGTTCTGCATAGTATAAGGTTATGAATGGCTACTCCTTTTGGTGATTGGTTCTCATATTAGAATCAAACCAATAAAGTACAGATCAGCATTCATGGGAAATCTGTACAAGTATAGATTACCGGGTAGGTGAAATCTGGCTCAAAAACAGTAACTGTGAGAGTCCTACTGGATGATCACTTAAACATGAGCCAGCAGTGTGTAGCAGCAGCCCAAAAAGCTAATACAATCCTGGGTTGTATAAACAGAGACATAGAATCAGAGCCACATGAAGTATTAGTATTGCTTTATAAAGCCTTAGAAAGAACACACCTGGAGTACTTTGATTATCACATTACAAAAAAGATCTTGAGACTTTGGAAAAAGTGCAGAAGAGAAACTAAGATGATTAAAGGCCCAGATACTAAAATATATGAAGTACAGTTGCAGGATTTGGGCCTGGCTAGTCTGGAGAAAAGAAGGACTAGCTGGGACATGATAGCAGTAGTCCAGTATTTGAGAGGTTGCCACAAAGAAGAGAAGGTCAATTTATTTTCCCAAACACCAGAGGGCAGGACAAGAAACAATGGATGGAAACTCTTCAAGGAGAGAAGCAACCTGAAATTAAGGAGAAACTTCCTGAAAGTGAGGACAATTAACCAGGGGAATAGCTCTTCTTCAGAAATTGCGGGTGCTTCATCACTAGAGGTTTTTAAGAAGAGACTGGACAGTCTGAAATGTATAGGGTCTCCTGAGCAGGGGGTTGGACTAGAAGACCTCCAAGGTCCCTTCCAGCTCTATTCCGATTCTGATTCAATCTCTATGAGATGCTGGAAACATGAGTGGAAGGGTGCTATTGCTTGTGGACATCCCATAGGCACCTAGCAGACCAGCCTTCTACTCCAGAAAAATGGACTTCATCTCTCAGAATACTCAGAGAATGGGGAGATACTGAGAATTGTTGGAGGTGAAGTGCGCACATCTGGAGGGCATTTATGTGGATCAAGGATATACCACGTATCTTCTCAATTTAAACCTAATATGGGGGTGGGGGAAGTGGTACAGTTGACAGGTACAATTCCTTCTATTCCCCTGTTTTACTTGTTCCATCCAGGTATTGTAAGGAATATTCTCTTTATGCAGCAGTTCTCCTGCTGGAAGTCAGAGAAAAACACTGTTTAAAAGTCAATGGTGAATGGAGCAAGTAATAATGGGCAAAAGCTTTCACTGCTACCTCCCCTTTTCTTTGTAAAAAAAAAAAAGATTGATTCCCTCCCTGATGTCTATGGAAATAGGACAAGCAGGTGGATGAAAGACACCTGGCAGAGGCCCTCTCATCTCTCAATTGGCACAAGCTTTCAAAAGACTTTTGTAGAAGCTCATAAAAACCTACAGCATGTAATGGATGGGGATAACAGCATGAAAAAGAAATTTCTCAAAAAAGTCACTTAGTTGATAATATTACTTTAATCTGCTGCACTCAGCTACAGAGAGAGGGGGAGCGAGGGGGAGAGAGAGGACATAAGGAAAAATTGCCTGACAAGATTTGAATTTTTCTAATGAAATCCAGAACAAGTGGGCTCTGTCTCAGGCACAAAATATACGAAGCAAGGCTGCAGTATCAAGATGCTGTCAAACCAAAACAGAAATTTCTCTCAGCTGCCGTTCAGCATAGAACGGTCAAGCTTACTAGGTCTCCTGTCAACTCCAATTTAACCATCCAAGGTTATATTGGAGACTTCACATTCTGCACATTTGTACCTAAATGGAAAAGATTAACTCAGAAATTCCTAGTGACCAATATGCCAAAAAGAATAAGCATTCAAAAATCCAGCTTCTATTCTGCAAACATTAAATTGTCTTTCCCTTATGCTGCTATACTGCTTATTTTTCTAAAAGAAAACTTCCTTTCTTTACTTGGTCCTTGGGAGATGCTATAGCAGTCTTTCCATCATAACTTTTTCATACAGCAGAAATCTTAGTTTGCTTCTACAAGAGTTATTAATAACATTTTTACCAACACCTGCAACAGACCACCTCCATGGTGAGAGACTCAACAGCTGTGGTACAAGTAGAACAATCATAAGAAGCCAAGTCTGGAACTGAGCAGTGCAGTGCCGGATTTCTAATTCCACTGGCACTTCTAACAGGCTACACACCATAAGGTAATACCATCCTGTAGAATGAAGCAGTGGCCTGAAAGCTTTCAGCTAGCTTTGCTGACCAACGTGAATACTCTAGGCCAGTGTTTCTCAACCTTGGTGACTTTAAGTCCTGTGGACTTCAACTCCCAGAATTCCCCAGCCAGCTATGCTTGAAGTCCACAGGACTTAAAGTCACCAAGGTTGAGAAACACTGCTCTAGGCCTTATAAAACCTTATTTCCAGGCTAGTCCGAGAAGCAGAGTTTTTTAGGATGAGTAAAGCAGTAAAATCCTATCTCATATTCAAGTTGAACAATAGTAACTATGACTTCATGTCTTGCCACTGCCTTTGTGTGTCTAGCCAAAGTTCTTGGTCGGTAAGGTTTCAGCAGTTATATGATAAGGTTCTGTCCCATCCAGTATCTGCCATTGAGGAAGGGGAGCATTAGCATGAAAGATCTGTAGAAATGGTCTTGTTTTCCAACTCTAGTCTTCAAAACTTGATTGTGGCCGACGTGCTGTTGAAACATATATACCCCAACCCTCACATATGATGCTTGTATGGAAACTCCTTGTCCAGACAATATGTCATTGTAATAACCAGCTCAAAGGATGAGAAAATAGAGATCACAGAATCTTTTGGAGATAATCAAACACGGGAGAAGGAAGAAACAGAAAAACCTTAGTAACTTCAAAGTTTCATCCTAAAAAACAATGAGGCCATCTTCATGCTACAGATATAAGGATATCAACTGACCTCAGTGCCATTTGAGCTAGTGTGAGATTGGGCTCTCAGGAACTTAAAGAGCCCAACTTCCTAAGCAGGTTGTTGAAACAACATTCTCATCTGTATCCCAAAGGTGCTTTTCCCAAAAGGCAGTTGGTCTTTCTTGGGTTTTTCCTCTGAAAACATTTCACTTTGCATCCAAGAAGCTTCTTGAGAACTGAAGAAGCTTCTTGGATGAGAAATGAAATGTTTTCAAAGAAAAAAACCCCAAAGTCCAGTTGCCTTTAGAAAAAGCATGTTTGGGACAACTACGGTATGACCTGGTTGATTGAGAATCTCCGTAGACATTCTCATGTGTACTTCAAACTTCAGATCCCTACTACTGCTGATCTCAAAAGTCTTGATTATCAGATTGTAGCCTGGAAATGTTGCTTACTAATGCCCACATTCCCCTTATATACGTATTAAATTGACAAGCTCCTCAATCAGTCTTAGCAGTTTACAGCAAATATCATACATGACAATGTTCACAATAAAAATATAACTCATAAAATCACAAAGATAAAAATAAGAATGCTAATGACTAATCACACTGTCAAGGATGTCCTCTATAAATCATCCAAACTCTATAATATTTTTCTCTGAAGGATGATTAGGTGAGGGCAAATCTGATTTACAGAGGGGTATGTGTGTTCCATAATACAGGCAAAGACCCGGAAAAACAGCACCGTGAGATCAGTTTACCACAATTAATGGAAGTGGGCCACCAAAAGTTTCTCCTGTGATACACAGGTTAGGTGAATCAATAACAAAAAAGGGGGCAACCTTGCAAGTGGTTTCGTGCCAAAGCATATAGTTTTATATATAACTCCATACTCTAATTTATACCCAGAAGATAACCGGAAGCCATTGAAGGACCTTAAGCATTAATCTAATATGTTCATGATGGTGAATGAAAACCAGGGACAGAATCACTGCCATCTGAGCTATCTCTTCCCTTCCTGATATTTATATAGATTCTGTGTGGGTACAAAAAGATCAGAATATACAATACAGTGCCAATTAACAAACTAAGAACACATATATAATGTGTCTAAAAAAGTAAATTTAAAAATAATTATCTTCAGTGTTTGTGAGAAGCAAACAGGATTTTTTTGTGTGTGTCAAAATAGTTCTAATTTACCACCAAATTCTTGTCTAGCCTAATGTATACCCCTCCCTCCCTCCCCCCTCCCCCCAACCCCCCTCCTCCTCCCCCCCCCCGACTTCCCAGAACCCGTACACGGTATGGATTTTTAACAAACACAGTCTAAAATCTATTGAGAAAAAAGAAATAAAGAAATTAATGACATCTCTACATTGATCTTAGCTTCTTCTTGCTGAGCTAACTTTAAACAATTTAAATCATTTCTGATCTTAAGCATAGGCTAACTGGAATTTCTTGGTCCCATATTTATTTTGTATATAGTCAATCCATTTTTTCCATCTCGTTTATATCTCTCATTTGAGTGATCTTTAAGATATGCCGATATTTTAGCCATCTTGGCTAAGTTTGTAACTTTCAATGTCCATTCTTGAGTTGTAGGCAAGTCTTCCTTCTTCCAGTATTGCGCCACCAACAGTCTTGCTGCCGTTATTAGGTGCAGAATCAAGTTAGTCTCTACCACTGTAAAGTCAGTACATATACCTAGTAAGAATAACTGAGAAGTAAACTTTATTCTTCTTTTAAAGATATTTTGCATAATCCACCATATTTTTATCCAGAATGCCTTAACCTTTTGACAGGTCCACCATATATTTTTTTAGTCATTTAGTCATTTATTTGACATTTATAGGCCGCCCTTTTCCCTGAGGGGACTCAGGGTGGCTTACAATTAATAGGAAGGGGGTGCAAGACAAAACACAAGAAAAAAAATGTGTGAATAAAAAAAATAAACCAGTAAAACACAACATTCATTCAGCATTTGGGTGGGGCGAGGTTAGGGTCTTATCCCCAGGCCTGACGGGATAGCCAGATCTTGAGGGCTGTGCGGAAGGTCTGGACGGTGGTGAGGGTGCGAATCTCCACGGGGAGATCGTTCCAAAGCGTCGGAGCTGCAACTGAGAAGGCTCTTCTCCGCGTAGTCGCCAGTCGGCACTGACTGGCGGATGGAATTCGGAGGAGGCCTACTCTATGCGATCTGATGGGACGAAGGGAGGTAATTGGCAGAAGGCGGTCTCTCAAATAGTCAGATCCACTACCATGGAGGGCTGATAATATGTAGCATCGAGAGAACCACACCTCCAACATTTAGGCTGTACATTCGGATACATAGAAGCCAGCTTTTTAGGATCTAAATGCCATCTATAGAACATCTTATAAAAATTTTCTCTCAGGTTTTGAGCTTGTGTGAATTTCACATTTGTTACCCATATTCTTTCCCATGTATCCAACATTATTGGTTCTTCAATATTTTGAGCCCACTTTATCATACAATCTTTAACTAATTCTGTTTCCGAATCCAGAAGCAAACAGGATTGAAGACTTCTGCCCTTCTTGGGGGGGAGCATATTTTAAAGAGAGAGGGCATAATTGAGACTATATGTTCCACATTGAAGTTACTCAATTGAGTAACGAAGAGTTCATGAGTCTCTGTTGTCTCCTGAGTCTCCTAATCACATAACATACTTAACCTAATTACTGAATTACCCAACTTTTGAATTTACTCGATGGACAGTAATCATAAAATAAATAGGTTTGATTTAGACAACTGGGTAAGACATCAAAAACTCCTAATTAACCAAGAATTCAACATCTAAGACACACTATTGTGCTATCAAGCAACACTTGCTTTTGGAAATCCTTACAATCTTTGTTTCTACTTCCCTGCAATTTAAAGTTTTATGGTTTTAATCTTGCCCTATGAAACAAAGAAAAATTATTCTGCTCTCACATCTTTGCGTTGCAACATTTCAGATATTTGGAGAACAATCATAGCTCTCCTTAATAGTTCCACCATTAGCATTAACAACTTGTTCCACCATTAGCATTAACAACATATCACAGTATAACAAAAATTAAGAAGTGATAGCTGCACATTCCCACATTATTTCACATCAACTATTTGCTAAAATGCACAGACCAAAAATTTAACACCCATCAATTTCTGAAACAAATAAAAACGTTGGAAATGATTTTAGAAACAAGGATTTGAGTTTTCAGAACAATCTTTTTCTCAAAAGCATATATTTTGCCTATTTCAGGCCAAAATATCATATTAAAAAAATACATTATCTTTGTTAACCACCTACATGTTTAATAAAGCTATATTTACAAATAAATACATTGTGTAATTGTATTTTATCACTGTATGGATTATACTTCGGTGTGTTCCATTGGAGGCCCTGGCTGAAAAGCTAGACATATTAATATTATTAAATATATTGCAAACTTAATGAAAGCAAGTGTATTCTGACCATGTTGTTCAGCTTTTCTCCATTAGTGGTTTTGCTGAAATAAGTTAGCTACCAGGCCATAGGATTTACAGAACTGTAAATAAAAACAGAAAACACTCAAACTAATGTGTGATGAATAGCACTGTTGTTATTGAGTGCTTACTGTGCTGTCATAAATGGCCACCACATTTTGTAAATAAGTAAGGGAAGGAGAAGGCTTCTGATTTGATAATCGAAAGGGAAGTGAATCCATCATGGAGACAACAGCCTAACAAGCAGGTGAAGCCCAAATATCCAGAAACTATAAGGCTATTTTTAGAAGACCGAGCTTCCGAGTCAGTTTTGGGGGCATAGAAGCACTGGCATTCCCTAATCAGTTTTTGAAATTGCCTTTCCAATTATCTGGATCAAATTATTTGGCTAAAGTGAAACTGTGCAGTCTGGATTCGGAGAAAAACCAATTTCTCCTGGATTAGTCATAGAGAAATGTAACCATAGAAAACATTCCATCTGGTTTGCAAAACATAGAAAAACCAGTGGGAAGACAGGACAGGGAAATATGGTGCAATTAAAATAATATATCCTCAATGAAGAAAATTAACCCATCTTATCTGTCCGTTCCCAAGAGAAGGCAAGCAATTTGAGGAGATTCTGAATAATAGGCAGAATGTAATATAGTAGTTAGCTTGAACACTACATCTTGTTGCTTGTGCCTGATATATAGCCCTATCATAGATTTTTGATGGAAGCATTACAAAGCACTAAAGTTATTCTTTATTGTTTTAAGTGACACTACCCACCATGGGAAATATCTGGATAATTTGTCACTTGAAAAATTGCTTGATCCAATTTGGTTGATCAGCCTGTTTGAATTTTTTTTCCAATGAAATTCACATCGTTAAAAATCAAAGTGGAAATCATTATCAGGATTGCATTTTATCTGTTTTAGAAATTATATACTACTCATCATGGTATTTAAATGGTACTTAAATGTCCAGTACCCTCCCTGTTTGGCCAAGGAGGGAGGATACCACAATAGATAAAAGCACTGGTATAACAACTGGTGGCAAGCTCAAATTAATCACCTGCTACTTTAAGGGTTCCATACTGCCTTGATATATCATAGTTCTGTAGCATTGCAGGAACATCAAAAAAGGGATATTCACCCAGTGGAAGGGCAAGACCGCAAAATGCCAGGTTTAGCATTAAGCTCTTTGCAACTATTCCACTCAGGCTGAGTGCAGCCACTGGCTCTGAAACTCTAAGTCCTTACAGTCAATAATTGTCAGGCATTGCTCTGTGGCTGAACTAGAAAATCAGCTGCATCAATCCGTATTTCTATAAGGCTTTAGAGGGAAACATAGAGATACTTTATTCTGAATCACATCTTCCAAATGAAATATAAGCTTTGGCCTCTCTTTGTTATTATTTTAATTATTGATTTGCTAACATTTGTTTCCTGTGAGAGGCTAAGGACTCTGCCTTTATTTTATTTCCACAGTGTAACTCCATGACGTAGGTTGGGCTAAGAAAGTGAGACTGGATCAAAGTCATCAAGTGAGATTCTTTAACAGTGTGGATCCGAGCCTGGGGGTCCGTACACCACTCTTACCTCTCTCTGTCCTCAGTTCTAAGCTTTAATTATCATGTGAATTCTAGCAACAATCCAATGTAGCTGCACATTCATTTGGAGATCACCTACAGTACATCCAACCCCAATTATAATCCAAACTTGATAGCAGAGCCACCCACAGCCCAAGGGCTACCACATAGGAGAGAACCAGAAGTATCATAGACACATGCAGTAGCTTCATGCATCCTATTGTGCCATGGAATATCACCTTAGATACAATTCATTAATGGTGTACTGAGAGGACTGAAAGATATGTTAAACATAAGGAGGTAAATTTAATGTTTATTTCCATGTACAAGTTTTCTTCTTGTCCTGCCTTCACGTGCTTTGGATATATATCAACGCACAATTGTTTGGTCTCTGAAATCCTTTATGGCTATTTGCACTCATATTGTACTAATATCATGGACTTCAATAGAAATTCCAGGAATTGAATGACAGAGTACCTAAAATTCCCACCATTTTAGATTATTTCTTCAATATGGTTTCTCACCTCCATTTATGGAACATTAGCAGCAACTATTTCTAATGCTCAAATGTTAATCCCACACAGAGATGGAAGAGCAGTCACACATCTTCCACCTTAGCTGTGGAAACTCATGCTCAGGACAGTTTGAAAGTATTTTCATTTGGGAAAGTTTCCCCAAGCATTCATAGCTGATGCTTACATGAATGCCCATCTGTTCATGGCTAGATGCCCAGCCCAACCATAGATACAACAAATCACTATCACTCCTTGCACCAAAAAACATATCTTGCATTCAGAGTCCAGTTATATTTAATAAACAACAGTTATTTGCTATTATGTGAATGTAGAGTGTTGCTGCTGGAAGATTGAAAAATTATGAACCTGTGTAAGCAAATATATCACAAACCTTCATACTTCCTTGAATGGTGTAGAGGTAGAATGGAAGGATGTAAACTTTATATAAATCTGAGCTTTGAAGAGGACCTGCTGGATTCCATTAAATTGGAGCCCATGAAACAATTATTTTGGATAGCATTCACTGTTCAATTACATTCAACAGATTGCCCTGTGCAGCAGACGCTTCTCAGGGTGGATAGCAAATGTTCAAACAATAAGGAGACATAAAAATGTCAAAATAACAACAGAGCAACAGTAGGGCAAACAAGCCAGGTTAGTACACAGATTTTGGCAACCAACTATAATGATAGCAGCAAGTAAAATATGGATCACTTTAAAGGGCCCTTTAAAACAGACTGATGCAGAAGGGCATGATTTTTAAAGCAATCTGCTCCAAAGGTATTTAGGACTTAAAAAGTTAAACTGGGCTCAAAATAGAAAAGGGAATGTGTAATAAAAGCTACTGGGATTTTTGCATATCACAGCTGGAGCAGCAGACACATTTCGTGGGTTTCTAGTTGGCGAGAGGACAGATCAACTTCCCAAGTCACATGCTGTGACTCGCTCCTGAAAATTACTTTCCTGTACATACAAAATTGAGGGGGGGAAAGACACAAACCAATGTGCTAGTTATTAAATATAAAATGTAGCTTTGCCTGTCCTTTTAAAATGTCTGTTAATAACCTTTTTTCCCTGTAAACCTTTACATCTAAAGGTAACCTGAAAAACAGGTAGATCTTTGCAGTTTATACTGTCAGGTGGACTCCACAGAAGTATTTGTTTTACCTACCATAACCATCATTATTATTTTCTTCCCTACTTTAAAAAACTAGAATCCAGTTTTACAATTGCAATCTTACACACAGTACATGCTTTTACAGTTGTAGGAGTCTTTCAAAAATTAAAACCAGCAAGTGGTAGTTAGGTTTCATTCTGAATAATAAAGAAAGTATAGATAAGATTATAGAACAGGGGTGTCAAATCTGCATCATCACAGCGACATCACGTAATGTATTGGGACTTTTTTTCCCCTTTGCTAAACTGGCCGTGGGCATGGCCAGTGCATGACACACCCAGCCCATGGGCCGGGAATTTGACAGCCCTGTTATAGGAGATTATAGAGACAATTTAATGCTTACAACTTCTCCACCCTAAAAATGGTATCTTATTTTACTTTAATGAAATCATATTAGAAGGCTAAATTAGAAAGCAATAAGAGATTCAAATCCAAAATCATTGATGAATTAGAAAAATTTAGGAAAGGCATTCAGCATTCTCATTCCTTACCTGTAAAATGACGTCAGAACTTAACAATCATTAAAACCACCTGCAATAATGAGGTGGGCTAAGGGAACTATAGCTCACAAGATATTTGCAAACATCAATTTTCATGATTTCTTGCATGATCAGGAGTTATCAAGGGAACTACACTGGACAGAATGTGAAAGACTGCAATCTCCCAACATGTGTGTTGAATAATGAATAAAGTTTATAATAACATAATAGTTCTAATGAATAATATTGTATAACTTTGCTTCCCATGGTTGGGAAATACTCCTCTTTCTGAAGCTTACTATATAAACTTGCAGGGGAGTCTAGTATTCCTTTTGCTGCAAATCTCCTCTTATATTAAAAAATGCAAAAAGATGATGTTTTTTTATTGGCACAATCCCACCTGCAGGTGCAAGAAATCTTCTAGAAATCGCTTTTCTCTTTTGAAAGCAGACAAATAGATTCATGGTATATCCATGCTGACTCAAGCTGTTTTCTTAAGAGTTGAAAAACAGAATTTATTTACTCACAGATGATACTAAGACACTTCTTCCCTAGAATTACAAGTCAAATTGTTCAAAAGGAAACTGTTTTTTACCATACTCATTCAAATACTTTTCCTTTTTATTCTTCACTACTTTCAGCTTTAACATTACTGGGTATATTCTCCATGTCTGTAAATAAATACTATAGAGGATTCTGGAAGTGAGAAATAACTACATTGAACTACATACTTTAAGAAAAATATCATAAACTCTTCTTTGCCAGTTAGTCCCAAGACTGGAGTCCGTAGAGCTTTAAGAAATAACAATCTCTAAAGATATTTACAAGGTTATGTTAATATCTGTCTTACAAAGAACATTTTTTTCTGACACATTGTGCAAACACCTTTCTTTTTCAAAGCAAAAAAAAAAGTTCAACTATTCTCAATAGTGAAGATTAATTGTAGATATGGACAGAGAAAGAATCACAGGAATACTGAGGAAAAAATGGAGTTATTTATTTTAAGAGAAACTAAAGCTGGGTGTACTCAAATCTGTATCTTGGACTTCAAAAGAGCAAATTGTGATAAACTCAAAGCAATGATAAATAGATTTACATGGCTGGAAACACTTACATGGAAAAGTCCTGATGTTAGTAGTTGCTAAAACAGGAGATCTAGAAATGGAATTGCAAACAAATTCATTAAGAAGAAAATGAAGATAACAGAAGGAAAAAAAACAGAACACAGCAAAAGACAAGGTCGCTTCACAAAAGGTTTAGCAAAAATCTGAAAAAAGAGGACACATGTAGAAGACAGGAAGATAGTTAGGCCAATCTGAATAACCACATTCAGCTCATTGACACTATGTAAAGGTGTCAGAGAACTAACTCAGGTTAGTGAAGTGGGAAAGGTGTTTTTCATTAAAAAATGTGAAAAGGAGGAAAAATCAGTACACCAGCTGCTTCATGAATATGGCAAAATGCTAATGATAATGAAGAAAAGTCAATGATTCAATGAAACAGAAAGTAAAACTCAACTCCTGTTTCACCTCAGTTTTATTCCAAAAGGGGGACTATGCATTCCGCGGTTCGCCCACATAACACCCATCCTCCGCGAGCTGCACTGGCTACCTGTTGATCTCCGGGTGCGCTTCAGGGTCCTGTTGACCACCTTTAAAGCCCTTCATGGTAGTGGATCTGAGTACTTGAGAGACCGCCTTCTGCCGATTACCTCCCTCCGACCGATAAGATCGCACAGACTGGGCCTCCTCCGAATCCCATCTGCCAGTCAATGCCGACTGGCGACTACACGGAGAAGAGCCTTTTCTGTTGCAGCTCCGACCCTGTGGAACGATCTCCCCGTCGAGATACGCACCCTCACCACCGTCCAGGCCTTCCGCGCAGCCCTTAAGACCTGGCTATCCCAACAGGCCTGGGGATAAGTCTTCGATTTGCCCCACCCGAGTGTGAATGTTGAATGCAAGTTGTGTTTTTTATTACCTTATTTATTTTGTTCACATATTGTTTGTTTTGAATTTCACCCCCCCCCCCTAATGATTGTAAGCCGCCCTGAGTCCCCTCAGGGAAAAGGGCGGCCTATAAATCCAAATAAACTAAACTAAACTAAACTAATTCCACCAAGCAGTTATGAAGAAAAAAATGATGGCATAAGATGGAAAGAGAGTCAGGTAGTGCTCTTTCTTACCTGCAATTGTATACATTTAGTTTGAATGAAATGTGGCCATATTCAGAAGAATGGAATAAGATCTCCAATCCATTTCTGTTGCTCAAGCCTGAAAAGTTGGTACATGCTGGTAGGTGGACTCCTCATTTCCCCCCCCTACCCTCACCCCAGATATTCTTCTATGTGTTATCAAGCAGGATCCACTCTGTTAGTACACAGAATCCAAAAGTATAACTAAGTACTGATGCTATAAAACCCATCTGATGTTGCTGGAGTGCAATTCCCATGATCCCTCAGCCCTAGCCATATAACATGGTTGGTTGTAAGGACACTAGGACAAACAAATAAAGTCTACTACAGATCTTGTCAGTCAAATAATTCTGACTATCGGGATCCAGAAGAAGAGCCTTCTCTATCACAGCCTCTGCCCTCTGGAACATCCTACCCTCTAAAAGTAAGATCTTCCTCCTCCCTCCTATCCTTCTGCAGGTGCCTGAACCTGGTCCTCCTGTCTGGCCTGGAAATCAAATGGGCAAGTTCCATGCTGGTGGTGGCTGCTGGATTGATGGCAGATTTGACCTTTCCCATCTTGTTCTCTATTCTCCACCCACCCATCATTTTGTTATACTGAGGTATTCTCATTGTTTTCTTTTTCGTTGTTTATTTTATTGTTTTACTTCTATTTTATCTATTACTTCTGTTTCTTGCTTTTCATTGTTGTAAGACATCTAGAATAGTCCCTCAGCAAGATAGGCGGCAAATAAATTTAACAATAAATAAATAAAAACATAGAGAGAATTACATGTGCCCCTTCTCAGTTTAGCATTATGCATGGATGTGGTCAGTATTTGCTTGTATCCATAGAAAGGAAGCACTAAGAGGAAGTCAAAATAATGAAAGGGGAAAAAAGGCCCATAGGAGACTGAAATCAAAACTCCAAGTTAGTTGCCAGATGTCTCTCAGTGCACATATAGTAAGAGAAGGCATGACCAGCCTGGTTGGCAGACCTCGAACTAAATTGCTCTAGTTAAAGCTGGCATTAATTGTACTCACTAACTCGTCCCTTGTCATGCATTACTGAAACCACATCCTAAGAATTACTTTTAGTTTGGGTTACAAATTGGTTCATAGCTGCTGTCAAGTCATCGGTTGCTTGTTGAAAGAATGTTTGCAATAGAGTGGTTTTTCACTTTAAAAACCAACAAAATGTAGAAGGCCATGTATGCTGCCAATAAATTCTATAACTGTGCTCTGTCTGATGGGCTTAAGTAGCCACTAGGATGGATGAAATCCATCTGACGAAATGTGAGCTTGAAGTGCACAATGCAAAAAGCAAAGACGGCACAAAAGGGCTAATTGCTTTCTTGACCATAGCAGATTTTCTTGCAGCATCTTCCCACCCCAGTGTACTTTTCACTAAAAGAAATGCCAATAACAACAGCGAGCATCAGGTATACCATATGTAGTGAAAACTCTATCCCTGTTTCTGAGTCTCTCTGTTATTCTCATGCACTGCCTGCCATTCACTAGCAGACTGTTGTTAAGTATCTGGTTTCTCTAGAAGCTGAAGAAATGCGATTCTTGTTCTTTATATGTTCCTTTGAGTCGGACAAAAGGATACACACACACACACACACACACACACACAGAGAGGGGGGGGAGGGAGGGAGAGAGGGAGAGAGGGAGAGGGAGAGGGAGAGGGAGAGGGAGGTTTGGTTCTTTGCAGTGCCCCCACTTCAGCCTGTAGTTTGCAAATTCTGACAGGAGACAGGACTGCATGTGCTTGCTATTAAATCAGCTGGCATTCTAAAGGTGTTGTAGTATAGTCAAGGAAAAATAATGACTGTAGAAATTAGAAGGAACTATGGTGTAAGTTTGAGTGGGTGGAGGAAAAGTTTAGTCCCCGTCATTCAAGTCCATTGCTTATGCAGTCCCCACCCCTGCTCCTAACACACACACAACTTTCCTTTCATGTGATTTCAAATGATAAAGCAGACACAAGAATCTAAAGATAAGTGTGCTGTCTTTGTATTTAATTTGTGCTCCACTCTCACAAAATATTGGCTATCACCCAAAGGGCACTACATCTTTATAGCTGAGGAAAAATATATACACCTACTTAGAGAGACATGTATAATTGAAACTCAAGGGCTGTGTGTAGAAAGAGGCTTCAAACCATACAGTAGAGCCATGGAGTCTCTCCTCAACAACCCAAGTAATGAAAAAGAGCTCTGCTTGACAGTCTGCTGAACCTGTCAGTCAGACAAGAAGCCTAGGAAGAAAATAGCATGGTACTTTATACAGCCATTTTTCTAGCCCCATGAACATAATGTGTTCTATAATGAATCGCTAACATACAAACTAGCCTTGATTCAAAAGGCTAGATATACTTCTCAGAGAAAATTGATTTATGTGCTTCCTAAATTCTCTAGTTTTTCTAAGATTAAGCATCCAGGTATATAATCAACAACTAAGCATGAAAAGAATGCAATTTGCATTAGTCCTTCTATGTACCATCTTACTGTCTCCGTACTGTTCTTCTAGACCAGGGGTGTCAAACTCAAGGCTTGGGGGCCAGATCCGGTCCATGGAGTGCTTAGATCTGGTCTGAGAGGCTGCCTTGGAAATAGTGAAGGACTGGCCCAAAGTGCCTCTGACAGCGAAAGCACTTCTCTCCTCAGCTGTTGCCCTTCTTGCTGTTCAAGCCTCCTCCTTTGATGCAGCTCAATCCCGGCGAAGGCATGCACCTTGTAGGAACGCCTGGGCTGGAACAGTCGCCAAAAAGTGCCTGCATGGGAGGCCGGCCAGACTGGCCTGCCGGGAAGCCCGCCAGTCTTCTGGCACCTCTCCTTCCACCGCAAGGGGAATCCAAACCACTCCTTCCCTTCGGGCCAGCTTCTTTCACCATGGGAGGCTCTTTGGCAGGGGCGGTGGAGATGGTAACAGTGTGGGCGGCAGGCGCCTAAACCTTGCATTGCGAGTTTAAGAGCAGGCTCCCGGCTCTAAGAGGAAAGCGTGCCTTTTTTTAAAAAAAGAAAAAAAAGGAAAGAAAAAACAAAACAGCCGCTAATCCTAGTTTTTTACATTTCTGTTTCTCTTCCTACTTCCCTGCGTGTGCACCGGCATGTGTATTTGTGGGTGTGTGTGCGAGAGAGAGAGAGAGCGACACAGCACGCTAAGACCATCGGAACTCTTTAACTCTTTAGTTTAGACTCTAAAGAGTTAAAGAGTTCCGATGGTCTCAGGTGACCCCTGTGAAAAGGTTGTTCGACACCCCCAAAGGGGTTGCATCCCACAGGTTCAGAACCGCTGAGTTAGGTGAACTGATTGTTGGAAGAAATCATTAGGGCAGAGGGTTGTTAAATTATTTGAATCCCACCACTGTTGTAACCAGTTGTAAATGTACACCAATTGCCAATGCCTAAATTGTGATCACATAACCATGGACTAGTATAGCAATAGCAATAGCAGTTAGACTTATATACCGCTTCATAGGGCTTTCAGCCCTCTCTAAGCGGTTTACAGAGTCAGCATATCGCCCCCACAATCTGGGTCCTCATTTCACCCACCTCAGAAGGATGGAAGGCTGAGTCAACCTTGAGCCGGTGAGATTAGAACCGCTGAACTGCAGATATCAGTCAGCTGAAGTGGCCTGCAGTACTGCACCCTAACCACTGCGCCACCTTGGCGATAGAACATAAGTCACTTTTTCCAAGACCATCATAATGTTAAACCAATTCTAAACCATCATTAAAACAGTTGTAAGTTGAATATGGGAATTCAGTTCTTGCTCATTTTTTCCAACTATTACCACCTACTAGTTTCAGTTCTCCATCTTTTATCTACTGTGAGGAAAGCTAACGAGTTATATTAAAGAATTATATATAGTATCTGATTTACCAAAATTTACTAAGAGCCATGGTGGCACAGTGATTAGAATGCAGTACTGAAAGGCTAACTCACTGCTCACTCCAAGAGTTTGATCCTGACTGGCTCATGGTTGACTCAGCCTTCCATCCTTCCAAGTTGGTTAAAATGAGGAACCAGATTGTTGGGGGCAATATGCCGACTCTGTGAACCCCTTAGAGAGGGTTGTAAAGCACCATGAAGCTGTATTTAAGTCTAAGTGCTATTGCTATTTGAAACTCTTAAAATCCTACACGGCTCAGAATCTGGTTGTTAATGAGGTCACCTTCTCATAATGGCTCTGTCTATCCTGTGTGATCAGGGACAATACACTTTCTCCAGATCTGAGGAATTGTTATCTTCGGAGGCCACAAAAATCAAGTCTTCTCAACTGCATTCCCCCTTCTGTGGAATAGTTTACCTTTGGGAGTAAAGAGAGTAACTCGTATCCTGTTGAGCTTCTGGAAAGCTATTTAAACTGGATTTTTAAAATAATTTTGGGATACGAGAACCAAGATCCCCTTTATGGGTTTTTTAATGAGTGTTCCTTGGATTTAAATGAATTAATATACTGTACATATATTTTGAAAATAAATTTCAAGATATGCAATAGTTAAAATTATGCCTAATCTCCACTAACTGAAAACATCTGGAAAACATTATAATATGAAAGTTTTTAAAAATGCTGCCATTCCAAAAGGGGAAGCCACTGTGCCAAACTCTCTCAACCTGTATTGCAAGAACCTGAAATGGAAAAACTGGAGAATGCCACCTGATATCTTGCAATCATACCAATTGCAAAAATGCTGCCGATTTAATTGACAACTCTCTATTTATTTTATCAGCCAATCAATTTCCATTGGAATCAGAAGGAAGCCTGTAGACAAGTTGTGAGTTACAAATTTCCTCTTGTGTTCTTCTCAGCAATTAGTGATGGCATGACACCAAAATTCAGACTGAACTGGCTCAGAATGTGCATTTGTCCAGCTTGTAATTTGCAGCAGCACTGTGAACTAAGTGCTATTTCCTTGACAAGTTGTCTGGCTTAGATGGTAACTAGAGCATCTGCGCCCCAATTTCCAGTACTGTAAGTGCTGTGATGAAGAAAAGTATGGTTCATCCTAGAAGTTAAATGATTAATATATCATCCAGCAAGGAGGCAAAGCAACAGGAGTTTTCAGAATGTCCTATAACCATAGTAAAAACTCAAAGGGCCTTTAAAAATTGCAGCCTCTCACTTCTTAGTCCTCCAGAAAGGAGGAGAAAAATTCTGCAAAGAGAAGTCTGAAGCTGCCAGAAATGTGGGAAGAGGTGAAATAGGAGGCCAAGGTTGGGGGAGAGGGGAGGAATAGAGAAGCAAACAGGCTGTCTTTCAACTTATTATCCAAATGAGGTACAATCAGAAGCATGCTGGAATTTGAGTTCTGAACTAGGAGCAAGAACCAATTTAAATGCCTTTCTGAAATTAGGGGCAAATAGTTGGATTTGCCAATTTAATTCAGAGCCAAGTCAAGAGAGAATCAAACATCCCTGATAAGACTTTTAAAGGAACTGTATTGTCATCTGCAGTTCTTTTAACACTACCAGTGTTAAAACCATAGGCCATAATCTAGAAAAGAAAGACAAGAACTGCCACCTCTTCATCGTTTGGTCGACAAAAAAACTGGCTGCAACTGCAGGGCTACAAGCCAGGCCTCTTCAATCAGGTTCCCCATTTTTTCCCCCATCAGCTATGATAGCATGGAATTTGATACAGCAAAACGATGGCTTTATAATCCACATCCTGGAGCAGTTACTGTACAGTTGTCAAACCTTCCTTTGGAAGAAAAAACTAAAAATGTGGAGCAACTGGGAGAAGAAAGAAACTGAAACCAAATTCATCAAGTCAATTGTGGAGGATTGAAGGGAAGGTTAGCATATAGAATAGAATAGAATAGAATAGAATAGAATAGAATAGAATAGAATAGAATAGAATAGAATAGAATAGAATTCTGTATTGGCCAAGTGTGATTGGGCACACTTTGTCTTTGGTGCATATGCTCTCACTGTACATAAAAAGACAAGATACATTTGTCAAGCATCATAAGGTACAACCTTTAATGATAGTCATAGCAAATAAGCAATCAGGAAACACTATGCTGATGTTCATAAGAAAATGAAATCCTTGATTATTTAATCCCTTAACAGAACAGAAACAAGAAGGCCTGGAAGAAGAATCTAAATTCAGGACATTAAATCTCCGTAAAGAAAGTGAACCAGGAAGCAAGACAGGTTGACATGAAATTTATAGCATGTTTCAGAGGTGCTAGACATAGAGCAGCATTGCATCTTAAGGCAGCCAGGTTACCATTTGCTGCTGCTCCAACTGTGAATAGAGGAGAGACAAGATCAGTGCTCCTCAATCAGTCAGAAAGAACAATATATATAACTCACAGGCTTTTTGCAATTTTTGTTTGTCTTCCAGTTTAAAGGTCTGTTAATTAAGTTATATGCTGTCATTAGATAAAAAAAATATTGCCTTCTAATTGTTTATTCCATGAGGTAGCTTGAGAATTAAGAAACAATGACAAGAATTTTCTGCTTTTCACTACCACAGAGAGATTTTCACATACAAATGAAACATTATATACACATCCCAATAATGAAATAGGAAGGAAGGAAGGCCAAAAATTTTCCCATGTCAGTTAACAGAAAAGTGAATTCTCAGGAAATGCATGATAGAAATACTTTATTTACAGCTTTATATAAGGACTGGATTCCCACATCATAATATGCCGTAGTACAGTCTGAGTTTAGCTTAGTGCAGGGGTGTCAAACTCACAGCCATGGACCAGATGCATCATGTACTCCCCCTCCCGTTTAGTGAAGGGGGGAAGTCCTGATATGTCATGTGATGCCCCTGTTATGATGCAACCCCTGGCTTAGTGTATTGATTAGTGTATGTTGCAGTGTATGAATTCTCCCTATTGTCTTACTGTCTGAGCTAAGAAACTTTAGTTTGCTGTATAGAACATCACATTTTGCAAGTATACTACATTAGACATATGATATAATCCAGCAATCAATATGATTGTATTCAAGTTAAGGGGGAGCTGAGAGGCCTTTGGTTTATATCTCCAGTCCCAATGAGAATAGTAGAAAACCTGCAGATTTTAACAGTTGGCAGCACTATCAGAGATTCTCTTGTCTACTTCTATTGCTGTTGCCCACTGCCAGTGTGGTTGATTGAGGAAGTTTATCAGAAGAAACTTTTCAAGGTTACTTCTCAGAGACAACATTGGCCCCAGATCTACTTATATTCTCCTTTGTATTTATAAAGTGAGAGTACTTAACTTCTGATTATCTCCATGCAAGTACTAGCTCAGCTTCAATAGTAAAATTAATGGGCTCTCAGAAGATTTATGGCTGTTGAAACAGCATCCATATTCCACCTTTTCATTCTTGGCATCTTTTACCTTTATCATTTATTGAATGTATTCCAGTTTGATTGTTGTGAGCCACTTTGTTTCATTGAGAGTTTAATAACTCATCATCATTATCTTTCTACGTAATTGATGAATGTCCTTAACAATATGAGAGTCCTTAACTAAGGCCGCTACACAGAAATGCCAGTTCTACCTCTGTTGACAATCGAGCACTCATAACAATCATAGCAAACAATCATTGCAATTTGAGGTGACCAACTGGACTAATTTTATACAGATGCATTGCACTTCACTCCATTCAATAGTTGCACCAGGAGTAATGAACCACAAAGCAAGAATAAAGGAAAATGCTAATAATGCTGATGTTAATCATACATACCCAAATGAATGCATACAACTGAATTAGTTTAAAGGTTTTATTATATAGTTCATTGCACAGTCAGCCAAAAGGATTTGGCATTTTTTTCTTCCTATTGAGTCCTTCCCAAGGACCTGGGGTAGAGTATTATCTATCTTATCTATCCTCTATTTATTCTCTGTCTTTATTGTTTCTTAAATAACTCAAGGCAGCACACATGGCTATTACTCCTTCACCTCCTATTTTTCCAGGACAACAAGCATGTGGGGTGGATGGGTGTTGCGCTGAGAGATAGTAAGTGACACAAAAGTCACTCACTCGACTTTCATTCCAAGGTGGGACTAGAATTCATGATCTCCTGGTTTCTATCCTGGTGCCTTAAACACGAGACCAAACTAACATGGTTTAAAAAAAACACCTGTTTTTATAGCTGTATGAATTCAAGCATGTAGGGGCTAAAAAGTATTTCTAGGGGTGGGGGGTGGATTCCAGAGCATGAGACCAGGAAAGAACATTATTTTATTGCTATGTATGCATATATCTTTTCCAATAGTAATATACATCTGATCTCCTTAATATTTTGGACCGATTCTCATTGATCCCGGCCAGTGTGGCCCATAGCAAATGATAAGATATTTTGTACATCGTGTGCTTTTCCATGGGTGTGTTTGCAGGTGTTTTCTTTGAGGTCATTCATGGGTCATGTCTGGATCAGCATGATGCTAATCCATTTCACTGTTAGCTTCATAGCACAGATGTCAAGTCCAACCATTTTCCTCTCTGGGGTTTTAATTAAAAAATCAAGACAAAGAAAAACAGCTGGTAGAGGGTTACTTTTAAATATGGTTGAACTGATGTGGCTCTTGTTTTTCTTACTTCCTTTCTTATAAAAACAATGTGCTTAGGCAGCCATTGCAATGTGAGCTATATGCTCAAAGTTTCTTCCCCTTTGCTGTCCTTCCTTGAATGACCTGATCCAGGCTCTTTTTCCTATGATGACATCTGCTGAAAAACAGTCAGTGCTGTTGAAATTAAGCTGTAAGTTTGCTTTTACTGCTTGCCACCGTGGTAAAAAACAGAACCAGGAAGGATGATTTGCCATGTGCTTGTCTAAGAAACAGCAATTATTGCTGAGAGGACCAGTTTCCTGATTCTATGCCATAAACAGCTGAGCTTCAAGGAAACTTAAGGTATTATTGTACCTTAAAACAGCAAGAAATTGCAATTCACAGCATATTGTTTTGCGTGGATGTGATGTCCTCTGCCTAATATTATTGCTTGTTGTGTTTCTATAGAAACTTTAAGGAATAAATATACAAATTAGAAACCAAAGCAGGACAATACAACACCACAAGGAAAAGTTCATGAATCAATGATATAACATGCAGACTTCCAAACTATGCAAACAAGTATAGTATCTTCTTTTTGGAAAAAGAAGGGCAAATATTGCAAGATTCATACCCGAGTGCTTAATAAGAGCCCACTTCCAACATAGCATTTTGATAAATTCAGGGAAAAGCCACTGCTGTGCATCTCAGCATAACTTCTGGAAGGGTAGAGTGGCTATGTGATTAGTCCAAATGCTACATTTTTTGTCATCAGACACAGTCTAGAAGGGATTGATTGACTGTGATCGGACACTTAATAGGAACAAAGTAACCCAAAGTCATGTGATCAGAAATCAGGCGCTTGGCAAGGGGTTCACATTAACAATGGATGCCATATCACTCAATCACATGATCACAATTTGCAACCTTCCCAGATAACTTCCGATGAGCAAAGTTCAGTGGGGAAAGCTGAATGATGTCATAATTCACTTCATTCGCTAATAACCATGGTAAAAATGTTTGTAAAATCTGGTCCAATCATATTATTATTCCCTTAATGGTTGCAGTGCTTAGTGACTGAAATTCTGGTCCTAATTCTGATTGTAGGTTGAGGCTACCTGTAATTTTAAACCAGCAGCTTTCTAGGATTTCAGCTAAAGATGTTTCTGATGATCTGCTCCAAAGGTAGTATTCAGCAGGTTCTGAGCAGTTCTGGAGAACCGGTAGCAGAAATTTTGAGTGGCTTGGAGAACTGGCAAATAAGATGGCCTCGCCCCCACTGCCTCCCAGCTGATCTTCTTTTGTTTCCCTGAACAGGAGAACGGAGCTGGAAATCAGGTTAGTGGGTTGGGGAGGGAATGGGGATTTTGCAGTGACCTTCTCCCAGGAGTGGGGAGGGAAAGAGAATTTTGCAGTATCTTTCCCCTGCCACACCCATCAAGCCATGCCCATCAAGCATGCCACGCCCACAGAACCAGTAGTAAAAAAAAATTGAATCCCACCACTAATCTGCTCTCTGATATTTTTCACTGAAGATGTTTATTTATGGTATTTATGTACTACTGATTCATTAGGCTCCTTGGTGGTTTATAAAATTCTTAAAATCAATCAATCAATCAATCGATGAAAATGGTTACATAAAAACATTAAATATATAGCAACAATCTATCTCAACACCCTAAATATCAAAACCTGCAGAAGAGCTCCATCTGAACTGCCCTCCTAAAGTTTATTGCTATTTGTTTGTTTATTTTATACTGCCTAATTCTCAGCGATTCCAGGCAGTTCACAGATAAAATTTCCCAGAACAATAAAATAATACAGTGATGTAGAAGAGAAGATGGCACAAACTGAACAGTAACCAAAGGAAACCTGTATTACCCAAAAGGGGGTTCAATCACCCTTATCTGAGGTCTGAATGAACAGGGATCTCAGGGAAAAATCTACCTCAAAGGGCAGGTGCTATTGGAATATCCAGGAGAGGTTATTCTGTAGAAATAGAGGGGAGACTGAAAAGCATTGTTTCCCTGCTTCCCTCTCTTCCCTTGCCCTGACTTCCAATTTGCTGCCAAGGAGCAGCAAACTGGGTAAGATGGTGGTACTTGAAGTAGGTCAACCAATCAACAAGCCATATCTGGCTTCAAAGAGCTTTATAATAGCAATAACACTTAGACTTATATACTGCTTCATAATGCTTTAGAACCCTCTCTAAGTGGTTTACAGAGTCAGCATTCACCCCCAACAATCTGGGTCCTCATTTAACCCACCTCATAAGGATGGAAGGCTGAGTCAACCTTGAGCTTGGTGAGATATTTGGAATTAAATCTCATATTAGATAAAGTTATTGACTATGTCTAGTTCTTGTTCCAAGACACAAATCATACATTTTCTTCTTAACAAGACTTACTGAAATGAAAGGGATAGTGTTATCAACATTTCAGAAACAAACGATTTCCATCAAAATTATCTTGTAAGTCATTAAGATGGATATTTTTTTTACATTTCTTTTGAATGGTTTTAGCATGATCAATAAGGAGGCAGTTCTTTCTCCTGAAAATGACTGAATCTGCAGGTGCTTTTTTATAAAATCTCCTGAATTCTTATCAGCCTGAGAATACACTCTCAGAAACTACCTGAAGGGTTCAAAAGACTCAGGTCAAAAGAGAAAGACAGAATGGACAACCCTGATCAAGTTTTTACATGCCAGTTGGTTTGATCCCCATATTTATTGTACCAACAGAATGGTGAATCTTGCACCTCCTTATGAAGTTCATACAGTGCTTCAAATATACCTGTACGAATCAAAATAAATTAAAGAAGACAGATATGGCATTGCTTATGGAATAAGTTACTATGGGCACCACAGAGAAGGCAACCATTCTGTATTGCTAATAAATCCCAAGCCGTCTGGCATTTATCCCAATATTACAGGACTTCATGTACCAGAGCCAAGATTTCAATTATAAATAATAATAAAAAATTTATTAAGAGAACAAGATGAGTCACTTGGACAAGATTCTTGCTGATCTTGGCAACTGATCCTGCTGCTTCTATGTTTTTAGAAGGGCACATCAGCACTTTGAGATCTTCACAGGATAATTACTTTGCTTTAAGTGACTTGTGAATCTGAAACCGCCAGGAATGGTGGTTCCTATTAAAGCAAAGACCAATTTTCTTAGTGCTTGTTCACCCAGAGCCTTGAGGATGGAAGGAAAAAAGATGTAAAGCAGCATGTTCTTCTTTCCTTCCTTCCTTTCCCCATCCTCCTACCGCATTTAATGAAACAAAGCTTCTATTGCAATCTAGCCTGAATAAAATTGCTGCCCAGAGTCACATTGTTTGAGTTAGATAACTTTTTAAATCTTAAAAATACATAAATAAAATTGTTCATTTCAGTAATATAATGGCTAGATTTATATAACAAGTTAGCCATAGTTCTGTTTTTGGTTTATTATGTGAATTTAGCCCTCATTTGTAAGCTATGGTTTATGGATTCAATATTAAGTCAATTGTGGTTTTTTTTAAAAGGAACTATGGTTTAACAAATATTTTGTTGTTGTTTAGTTGGTTAAGTTGTGTCTGACTCTCCACAATTCCATTAACCACAGCACGTATTCTCCCCTGTCTCCATGAGTCTGCTCTAACTCATCCCCACTGCATCAATGACACTATCTAACCATCTCATCTACTGTCGTCCCCCTCTCCTTTTGCCTTCAATCTCTTCCAACATCGGGGTCTTTCCCAATGAGTTCAAAAATACAGCCTTATCCAAACTGATTATATTTCAAACAAGTGAACTTCATCTCCCAGAATTCCAAGCAATAGCCATTTTGACTGGGGAATTCTGGAAAATGAAATCTACATGGTATAGAGGGTCTCCAGCTTGAGGAAGGCTGGTTCAATACTTTGTCTGAATCCAGTCATTCTGCTGTAAAGGCTGTTAAGCCCTCCAGGATTCATACGGTCATTTTTGTTTCTATATGTACTCTAGATCAAAGATTGGCCAGGAATGGTTTAGAAATAACTACAACTACATGTTTGATCTTTGGATTAATTTCTTAATATATTTCTTTGGATGTAAATCTAATAATTTCAATGGAA
The DNA here is from genome assembly GCF_009769535.1 of Thamnophis elegans. Taxonomy (NCBI): domain Eukaryota; kingdom Metazoa; phylum Chordata; class Lepidosauria; order Squamata; family Natricidae; genus Thamnophis; species Thamnophis elegans. The sequence goes on along the minus strand of NC_045544.1, from coordinate 96,815,985 downwards.
TTTACAGTACCCTTATTTGAAGTTTATGGAAGAGTTTAATTTTGTTTTGTAAAATATTAAAATTATATTTTAAGTATTTCACACATGACAAGTTACAAACTTCAAAGAACTATATATTTGACCTCACTTACATATATCTTTCTCTGCCTCAACCAACCAAACCATTGAGGCTGACACTGTTTTGCTGGGCAGTGATGCAGACTCAAGGTCTCTTTCACTTGTAGAAAATCTGGAATGTTTTTATAAATTACAATGTAGAATACTGAATCTATTTGAAGTTCAAATGAATTTACTGCATAAACATTAATTACTGTATGCAATTACGTGTATGCTTATGTGGGCATGCCTTTATCAAAGAAGTAAAAATCTAAGAAAAACACATTAAGATATATACATTCCTTATTTGGATCATCTTGGTAGGATGATATTAAAGCAAACTGTTTACTACTACTACTATTTACTACTGAAAACCAATCACTACAAAATTTTACATATGGAATATTAGATGTAAGTCTTTAAAATGCACAGATGACTAATTGATCACAGGTATTTTTAAGAACTCAACTGTTACCTCTTGTACCTTTGAAAATTATAACCTCACATAGTTTTCAACTCCTATTTCTATTTCAAAGGGGAATGAACTCATAAATGCCAAATTAAGGCCAATATTCTTGTCCCTTCCCATCATGATTGATTATTTTTAAACATAAGTAACTTTTCCCTCAGGCCTTAGTTTTATCACACAGCATAAATATGATAAAGTGTACGTATAAACAGCAACAGTCTTCTTTTAAATCATTCAAAAATCCTAACAACAAGATCTGGTGCATTAGGACTGTAGGCGTTTAAAAATCAGAAAATACTGTAGAACTTAAAAGTCCAATGTTTTATTAATGCACTGCAATTTCAGTTTCACCTAGCAGTCTATTGTAAAATTAATTAGAAATACTGCTCCTTTTCTTTCTATATCCCAGAATATAGCTTCCTCTTACCCTGAGTAATTTCCTAAGGACTGTTTCCACAACCTATTCTGCACCAGGATCATTTTTGTTGACACAAAAATCCCAATGAGGTCACTCAGGAATTCTCTTCAACAGAAGCCAATTCTGTTCATCATGCTATGGAGGTGCCAATGGGTTTCTGACATTCTCAACAAATGGTCATGTAATAAACAGCTAGTATAATTGTTATACTGAACTGGTATTTGAGCACAAAGAATTCATTCTCCAGACCATTTATTCTGTACTGTTTTTTATTTTGAATGGCAGTGAATTACTATTAGAGGGAAAGAAATAAAATGTGATTAGTGGTTCTAGAGCTTCCAATACTTAAAATTAAGTATTAAGTACTGAATAAGCTAAAGGTTTCTTGATGCACATAAATGTACAACTGACAGCAAATAACACTCTTAATTTATCCTTAAGCAAAGTAGGTGTTAAAACTGTTCATGGACAAAACCTGCTCCAGTGCAGTTCTGGACTGTGACTGTGTATAATGTCAGCAATCTTGGGATTTCCTTATCAACAGGACAAAATGATACAATTGCATTTGAATTCTTATGGATGAAAAATGTGTAAGGAATAACATCCATTACTTTATTCTCTGTTCCTCTCCAAATTTAGATCTCTGAATCATGAATTCTATTAACCCAGCAGCTTAATTACAAATCTAAAAAAGATGTGGAGACTCTAGAAAGAGTGCAGAGAAGAGCAACAAAGATGATTAGGGGACTGGATACTAAAACATATGAAGAATGGTTGCAGGAACTGGATGTGTCCAGTTTAATGAAAAGAAGGACTAGGGGAGACATGATAGCAGTGTTCCAATATCTCAGGGTTTGCCACAAAGAAGAGGGAGTCAAACTATTCTCCAAAGCACCTGTGGGTAGAATAAGAAGCAATGGGTAAAAACTAATCAAGGAGAAAAGAACTTAGAAATGATGAGAAATTTCCTGACAGTTTAAAACAATTAATCAGTGGAACAGTTTGCTTCCAGAAGTTCTGAGTGCCCCAACACTGGAAGTTTTTAAAAAGATGTTGGATAGCCATTTGTCTGAAACGGTATAGGGTTTCCTGCCTAGGCAGGGGGTTGGAATAGAAGACCTCCAAGGTCCCTTCCAACTCCGCTATTGTATTCTGTTCTAATTATAAGCCTGTTGTTATACATTTTGTTTTACTAAGTGTTGCTCAAATCCCAGAGAACCCCAGAGTTAAAATAACTAGAAGTAACCTAATGCTCACTTATTAGGTCACTGTTTTTCAACCTTGGCAGCTGGCAGAAATGTGGACTTCAACTCCCAGAATGCCTTTGCCAGCATTCCAAGGTTGAGAAACACATTGTTAGATTGAAGGGCCATTCAAAAGCTTCAGCCACAAGAAGAAATGGCTTCTTGTAGCATCCTATTCTCCAGCAAGGTTTTTTCCCCCGAAGAGTTTGCTTTCTATATATTACTAATGGCATAGCTGCAACTGGCTATGAAAGCTCACTGATCTGAAAATGTCAGGATAGTGAACAAAATACTAATTGGAATATTAAATATTAACAGTTCCTGAAATCTTCCCTACTCTGCCTGAATATTTCTCTTGTTATTTCAGGCTGGCCTAATGCTGAACCTATGGTGTTCTCTTTGTGTTGGAACAGAAATCCAAATTTTTTGAAAAAATTATTTTCACTGTTAACAGAGAGGCATAAATGAATACTTTCTTTCCAAACGCTCCATTGAAAAGCAGCTTTCGGTCTGTTGATTTCTAGTTCTTTAATATGCCACACAGAAGTTAGGATTCCATGAGAGCTACAGTTCAAATATGTTCTTGGAGCTATCAATCAATTAGGTAGCCTTGGGGCCCACATCCAATTACAATTTCTCCCATGAAGCAATGACCTTATGGTTCCTTTGGATACTTCCCCAAGGCAACTTGAAGGCAACTTACACTTTTTTAAGGTGAAATTGTAGAAGATATGCATTTGGGACATTGTTTGTGCCTAAGACTACACTATTCACATTAAAAAAAATTCCTGCAGTCACTGATGATGATGGCATTCCATTTTCTCTCATCAAGCAAAGTTCAAATCTATTGATTTTATCAATAGGATTTATAAACTGCCTTTTATATATCAAACACATCTATACACCATGCCAGCATTTGCATCAGAAGTGGTATTTAGCCAGTTCTGACCAGTTCTGATGAACCGGTGGTGGAAATTTTGAGTAGTTTGGAGAACTGGAAAATAGGCTGGCCCCACCCCTGCAGCCTCCCAGCCGATCTGCTTTTGTTGCCCTGAACAGGAGAATGGAGCTGGAAAGCATGTTAGTGGGGTGGGGAAGGAATGGGAATTTTGCAATATCTTTCCCCTGCCACACCCACAAAGCCACACCCACAAAGCTACGTGACGCCACGCCCACAGAACCAGTAGTAAAAAAATTGAATTCCACCACTGATCTGCATATCCCTGGACTGTTAATTCACAGGCAGGAAAATAGCCTTTTGTACATGCACAGTTTTGACTCTACGTTTCTAAAGAACCGTAGTGGTCCAAGGTTGCATATAGAACTGAGTCTTGAAGGCTGTCTGAGTCTTCCTATTAATATAAGCAGATATCAGAAAAGTGGGTCTCCGGTTAGACAAATGTCAAGGCAGAACTGATGCTGAAGATCCTACTTCTTCACATGTTCAGTGAAAAGAGGGACCACCTTAACACCTTTACTATAAAGCAGTGGCTCTCAACCTGTGGTCCCCAGAACCCCGGGAGTCCACAATCTCATCATGGGGGGATATCCATGAAAGCTTGAAGAAATATTATGATATTAAGGTTTGGGGTCCATGGCCATGCCCCGTAGCCACAAAAATTATTTATAGGGGCTCTGTGGTGACGAATACATTGAGAATCACTTCTATAAAGTATAGTAATGAGCTTACTGTACAAAGATAATTAATTTTTAGTCCTTCCACAGCAGCATTCCACAGGGATTTATTTTTCCTCATTTCAGAAGCATAATCAAGCACAGGACATATGCCATTATTCCCACCTATATTCCCTATTGCTGCTAATACCCCCAGCAGTTCACCTAATATCAGGCTAGTACTACTTAACAGCACAGCTACCGGCCAATCACCATTGTTATGAAAGATTCAGTGAATGCATCAATTAACTGCAGCTCAAGAGCTAATTCAAATGTTTATTTCGGCCTGAATCTTACACAGATTACGTGAATGGGATGTAAAAATATCTACAGTACTTTAACTCAAAAGGTACAGTTCTCAAATGGACATTTTGGGGCAAAGCAATCTGCCCAAACCATTACATAATATATCCTGAGTAAAATCCATATTTGGCGATCCTGCATTTTGAAACGGATACGCAGCCGTGATGAACCTCATTCTGAAGAGTAAAGGAATTCCTGTTCAGTTAAGGTCATGCGTCAGAAATACCCTTTTCTGCACATCAGGCGTTTGAAAGGCAGCATCTCAGTTCCTGCTTCCATCGGCAGTCACAGTACATTTTTTTCCCAAAATATTATCATGAGGATTTAGAATAACCTTCAATTTACTGCATATGTCTAAAATTATGAGGTTCTATAGAAATTTTATGATTTTCTTAATAACAACAAACTCAAAGGTAGCTATTGTTTATAAATTTGTTAATTTAATTGTGAAATTTAAAAAGTTTTTTAAAAAACCAAATTAGCTACTTTTTGTTCAGGCAAAAATATATCTCTGTGCTTTTTTTTCCTTTTTAAAAATCATCTTAGTGAAAAGCGTTGGAGAAAGTACTGATTTCTGTACTTTGAACAGCATTCAAAAAGAAAAGAGGATCAATATTTGTATGTTCTTAAGTTCTTTAGTGAAACTGAAAAAATGAAAGGCCACAATATTTCTTTTAAATGTATTTTTGTTATATTTTAATTCATGAATGCCTATCTTGATTAGATTAAATCATGGCTATAATCTATTCTGAATCTTGAAATCTTAATTGCAATCTATGGGAAGCTGCTTGTTTATCTTCATTTATTTTTATTGCTTTGAGTATCAAACAGAAAAAACAAATACTACAGCGCAAATATATGATTTTCCTCAAAGACTCCTGGGAATTGCAATTATGGAAATTATGGTCACAGTACGAGTATTATCAGGTATTTCCAGCTTCCAACACAAAGAATTACAGTTCTCAAGATTCTCTGAAAAGATGAATGACTTTAAAATGACTATTTAACCCTTTACGTTTGCAGGTGCAAATGCAAATATATTCTGCATAAAAATGGTTAAGCATCCCTTTAAGTGATTACGCTGAACATTGCTTCAAATGACACTCATCCAACAGTTCTAGGATTTTAGAAAATGAATCTTTAATTCATATTGGTTACCTTCCATTTCATTTACACTGAATATAATTGTTACATAATAAGAATTATGACCAACATTGCAATATTGGGAGCAGGGGGCTGGCAACAAGCAGCTGCTGGTAACGACAGCTTGTGACAAGCCAAGAATAATTACTCCAGTCTTGATGGTATTCCATGCAACAGAGCAGCGGAGGCTCTTATACAGTATTTCAAAAGCTGCAGGCTACATGTGCTTTGTTTATCGCTCACTTATCCTGAACTGCAGGGTTTTTCAACATGCAGATGATTTAGGAAACAGGGCTTTTATTTTGTTTTGTTTCCTTTCATTTTCTTAGACGGCTTCAAAAGAAAAAAAATATCTCTCTCCTCTTCAAGAGAACTAAAGCCAAACAACTGAACCACAGAAAACTGCTGTTTATCTGTGATAATTGAAACCCATTTAATACAGTTGACCTTTCTTGGCCTTAAAATAGCTTTTCCTTGTGAAAAAATATACATGTAGTTTCGAGTTGATCTGAAAGCATAATACTTTATGCAGAATTACCTTTCCAAGAACACCTTAAATTTTTTAAAAAAGGACTAATAGCAAGATTTAAATACCACTTATGCTAAAGTCAATGCTGAAGTGAACCTGGCTGACCCTCAACTGTATTATGAGGCACTGAGATAATAACCCCCTTTGGGATTAAGTGATTCCCAATCCTTCACAAATTATAATTAATCTATATATTTTAGACAAAATATAAGAGGCAAAAATCCCGTGGATAGACATAACAATTTTCATTGAGGGAGCAAGAAGAAAAATATTTCCCGCACATATGAAGCTGATGTGAGTTTAAAGAGAAAGCAAAAATATCGTTGTTTCAAAAGAGCTTGTTTGGGATGCTGATTCATTTCCAACCATAGGCTTCCAGGCTTTTAACAATGGTATAAAAAGGATGATCCTTTCATTAGTTCTCCAACTCTACCACAAACCATACACCTTGAAATCAGGCTCTGAAAATCCCTGCATTTGTTTTTCTACGTTTGGTGAGGAAACCAAACTTATCTCCCCCCCCACACACACACAAATCCTGTCTGTCCTAATACATTGCTTTTACATGTCCAGTCAATTTTGTAAGTTTATAATACAGCATGTAGGCCAGCTGTTCAGAGGGACAAATGTATCACAACATTCTACCAGATTAGCAGGTAAGATGTTTGGATGAATAGAATGAGATGCTAACCCACCTAATGAAATGTAGAATGTTTTCTTTAGAACTAGTACAGCAAGACAACATTTTTGGTTCTTTTAAATGGGGAAAAAACACCTGCGTGAAATTTAGGATTAAATTAACACAATATCGTGATACAGTTTCATAGCTATGGGAAGAGGAAAGGAAATTTCTCCTGAATTATGTGGTGGTTCTCTTCATCACAGAGCACAGAAGAAACATACACCGATGTACAGATATAATTGCAAGTTTAGAAATAATGACTTTAAACAGAAAAATAATTTCTCACTCCATTGCAGGAATGAATGTCGATGCACCAAATCCTTCCTTGCTAGGGACAATAAGGGTAGGTTAAAATAATGTACAAGTTACATAAAATATTTGATTTAACAATAATTAGTGGGAAAAGCCACAATTGCAAGGTTTGTATATCTTGTTAAGCCTTAGTGGCTAGGTTTCCAAAATGCATTAAGTCAAAAATCAAACCACATTATGGCTCAACGCAACATTCATTTTGGGATTTTCTGTGGTCCCAAGGCAACCCAAGGAAGTGCTACTACTTAAGTAGGCAAACCTTTGGGAATGACAGGCATCTTTGGTGTTTTAAGGACAAATATATTTATTAATAAAATTTATACAGTATGCCACCCATCTTCTTATCCAAAGCAACTCTGGGATGGGGATTTTCTTACAAAATGTTTATCATGCTGGCCAGGTTCAATCACTAAGTACAGGTAGTCCTCAATTTATGACATAATGGAGCCTGCCCAGGGGTGAAATTCAGCAGGTTCTGACAGGTTTTGATAGGTTCTGGAGAACCAGTAGCGGAAATTTTGAGAAGTTAAGAGAACTGGCAAATACCACTTCTGGCTGGCCCCAGAGTGGGGTGGGAATGAGGATTTTTCAGTATCCTTCTCCAGTCACGCCCACCAAGCCACGCCCACAGAACCAGTAGTAAAAAAAATTGAATTTCACCACTGAGCCTACTCACCTGACCGACCTGAGTTTATGACCTTCTTATGCTGGTTGTTAAGTGAAACAAAACCAGCAAACTGGCTTGCTAAAACCAAAAGTAAATTCTATTTTTTGACAAAAAGATTGCAAAAGGCAGCAGAATGCTGCAAATAGCCATAGATGTGCTGAGCACCCAAAAGGTGATCACATGATCAGGGGGGGGAGCTAGTTGTCAGAACTTGGAACAAGGTCATAAGTATCCCTGGGGAGCTCTGTGGTAACTTTGATTGGTGGCTAAGCAACCAGTTGAGGACTACCTGAATCCATTTGCAAGAGGTAAGCTGGTATAATTGTCCCTCTTCTCCACATCCAGGATGTTTTTGTCACCCATCTTACTTTTGTGTTTTCTCCAACAGAGCCCTGAGTTATAGCCACATCCATTTTAATTCCTACTGTGGGAATTTCTGAAAGCAAGGATGATACCTGAAGCTGGCATGAGTTCTTTTGCCCTTAATTAAATTATTATCTTAAATCAGGATAAAACCAGGCAAAGCAGAAAGCCCTATAGAGATAAGAGAGGTGCCTGAGGCACAGTACTTGCATATGTATTTAATTATTTACATATTTTATTGAAAAATTAGTCTTATCTTTTTAAACTAACACATAAAACATGCGTATTTATCTATTTGTCACATAGAGGGACTCTGGGCAATGTGCAATATAATGTGAAAAGCATAAAAATAGTATGTAAAATATAAAAGAAGCAGGGAATGTTAAAAAAAATATTAAAAAGCAGGGTGGTGGGGAAGGCTTTTGGGGTGGCCAACCAGCCCCACAGCTGCATCCTCATCTACAATTCCCAAGCAAGAGTGCAGACCTTACAAAAGGCCAAGAGAGTGGCAGCCTACCTCACCTCCAGGGAAAAAGCATTTGGCAGGCCAAGAGAGGAAGGGGAAGAGAAGGCTTTCTTTCAGCTGGAATTCTTTGGCTGCCAAGTCTCCACTATTCCATCCCTGGCTAACCAGATGGGATGGGATGATATAATATGATGAAGGTGTTTCCATAGATAATTTAGCCCCTATGCCATGTAGAGATGTAAAGGTCATAACCAACACCTTGAACTGGGCCAGGAAGTAGACCAGAACCCAATACAGCTTTCACTGCATTGTCAACCATCCTTCTCTAACCTGTTGACTTCCTAAGGCATTTCTTATACTAGGGTTGGACTACTACTCAGTCTATCTGAAGGAAAGGCTGTTATATACAATAATATTTTTAACCATAATTTATAATTTCTTATTATAAAATTACTGCATAATAAAAAAATATTTGATAATTTTATAGTCATACATACATCCATCTTTCTGATTGCTTGTCTGAAATCTTATTTTTCAAAAATAGATTGCGACTATATACATTTGAAAGCCCATTATTTAACATCTGGTCTGCATAATAAAACAATACTGTGGCAGGAAATCATTATACTATTTGCTTGTCAAGATTGAGAATCATTTAAATTTAATTTTGAGATATATTTGATAGCATTTCAGCAATTGCATTCCTTTTAAAAGAACAAATACTCTAGCCAAATGTTGAACTTTTTTTCACATTCTGTTTAAATACTGTATGAGTAACTTGTCGCAAAGAATCTTTGCAGCTTAGATCAAGCTTTAGATCAGAAGCCAAGTTTTTTTCAAAGTAAAAATTGAAGTGTAAAAAGTTCATTTGGCAAAAAAACCCTGCAATATGTGAAAAGCTGGGATGAAAATTGGCATGTGAATGAATCAGAAGGCTTAAAATGTGCAGACTCTTAAGGCAGGCATAACGCTTAATCATGGTATACAAACTGTTTTCAAATAATGGTTTTAGATCATAGTTTGTGTATCAGATTATGATAAATGAATGTCTATCTTACATATCTCTCCTCCCTACACAAATACCTCTAGCTCCCTTTGATTTGAGAAAAAAATGTATAGTTTGTTGCAGGTTGTCCTTAACAGTTCATTTAGTGGCTACTCACAGTTAGAAAGGAACTGAAAACAGTGGCTTATGATGATTTTTCACACTTATAACCATTGTAGCCTTCACATGGTCATGTGATTTACATTTGGATGCTTGACGACTGACTCATATTTATGACAATTGCAATGTCCCAGGGTGATGTGATCCCCTTTTGCAACTTTCTCACAAGCAAAGTCAATAGGGATTCACTTAACAACCATGTTACTAACTTAACAATTATAATGATTCACTTAACAAATGTGGCAAAAAAGTCATAAAGTGGGACAAAACTCATTTAACACATTTCTCACTTAACAACATCAATTTTGGGCACAATTGTGGTCGTAAGTTGAGGACTACCTGCATTTTATCTGATCTAATAAAATGTGAACCATGAACAAACTAGGATTATTAACCAGCTCATACCAGTCAGGGTTCAGCTATGTATTATAGCAATAGCAATAGCAGTAGACTTATATACCGCTTCATAGGCCTTTCAGGCCTCTCTAAGCGGTTTACAGAGAGTCAGCATATTGCCCCCAACAATCTGGGTCCTCATTTTACCCACCTCGGAAGGATGGAAGGCTGAGTCAACCCTGAGCCGGTGAGATTTGAACCGCTGAACTGCTGATCTAGCAGTAGCCTGCAGTGCTGCATTTAACCACTGCGCCACTAATGTTCTCAAATTCTCCTTCTTAACATGATCTCAGCAAACCATTTTAAATATCCCAAGAGATTTGATGACAGATGATATTCACTGTTCTTACTAACAGGCTTGTTACCTTTTGCTGTAAAATATTACACTAATTTACAATTTTGGCTTATACAGAGGGAACTTCCCTCTGTATAAATGTTCAGTAGTATCTCTTTTTAAAAAATATTTCTGGGATAATGTTCTTTGAAGTATTCCATTTTTAAAAATATCTTTCAATTTAAATGTATTCTAGCTAGAACGGAAAAGCAATGGCAGTCCTTAACTGAGAGCATGTAATGCTGCCTACATGGTAACTGAATTTGCCAAGAATACACCATATGTCGTTGGATGGTGACATTTCCATATTTCTATTATAATAGGCATTCGTGGAGTGGGGGGAGGTGCACATTTTTCTTCTTTTTTAGGGGCTAAAACAGGGACAGGCAACTATATTAACATTATGACCTGTGAACTTCAACTCCTAGAATTCTTGAGCCATTCCTGATTGGGAAAATTGTGGATCAACTTTATACGCGACATGTAATTTCTATACTGATTTAGCAGATGCCTGAACTTAAGCAGGTGCTTTATGATAAGCGTAAGCCATTGGAATCTTGTTCATGTAAGAATCCACTTAAGGTGTTATATGGATAACTTGAGTAGACTACTGTTTGCTGAGTTACAACTATAGAACTGTTTGAAAGTCATTCCAAATAATTTCACCATCTCAGAAAAGTGGAGCAGCCAAAAGCTTCTGACATTTCCTGCTTTGTAGCTTTCTCTTTTTCACATAAACCACAGGGCATTACAGAGTCCTTGACTTGCAACAGTTGGTTTAGTGACCTTTCAAAGTTATAGTAGCAGTGAAGAAAGTGACTTACGACCATTTTTGTGCTTATGACCATTGTAGCATCCCCCAGTCACATGATCAAAATCCAGATGCTTGGCCACTGATTCAGACTTATGATGGTGTCCCAGGGTCATGTGATCACAAGCAAAGTCGATGGGGAAAGCCAGATTCACTTAACAATTGTGTTATTAACTTAACAACTGCAGCGATTCACTTAACTACTGTGGCAAGAAAAGTTGCAAAATTGGGCAAGATTTATTTAACTGTCTCACTTAGCAACATAAATTTTGGGCTAAATTGTGGCCATAAGTCGAGGACTACCTCTGTAAGACATAAATGCTTCCCAGCATTACCCATGTTGAACCGGACAATTTCATTCTTTCATTGCCTGGACTGCTTTGCCAGTTCTTTCTTATCCATTTCTCTGTTCTGATTCCTTTCCTAAAAGGCTTGCTAACTAATAGCTTATTATCCCTACAACTCAACTGTTTTGTTTTCTGAAGCATATTGCTACCATGCAGTGGTGAAATTGAAATGTTTTTATTACCAGCTCTGTGGGCATAGCTTGGTAGGTGTGGCAGGGGAAGGATACTACAAAATCCCCATTCCCTCCCCACCTTGGGGCCAGCCAGAGATAGTATTTGATGGTTCTCCAAACTACTCAAAATTTCCACTACCGGTTCTCCATAACCTGTCAGAACCTGCTGAATTTCAGCCCTGCTACCATGGCTCTAGCACAGTGGCTCCCAACCTTTTGGGCAGCAGGGACCGGTTCCGGGAAGAGAGGTTTTTCCATGGACTGGAGGGGGCATGGTTTTGCATGCTGCCTGTACCTCGCAGATGGGGCTTCACTTGTTTGCATGGCCCAGTTGCTGGCATGCCCGGTGCTGGTCCACAGGCCAAGGGTTGGGGACGTCTGCTCTAGCAGACTACCTTTGTTCTGAATCAATGCATTTACTATCAGGTACCAACTGTTCTCTCACAGCAACATTGTACTACATTGCAGATATTGGTTACATTTGAAAAATCTAAGCCTGGATCAGATATGTTTGATTCTTGGACTGGAGTTACAAGAGAGTCTCAGAGATATTGACTAGAATGAAAAATCAAACATCTTAGAAGAATGCAATGGCAAAACACTTCCATATTGTTGCCAAGAAAGTCCACATCTACGTAGTGAACAGAAATCAAGTTGAAATCAAAGGTGACCTTTTTAGCGAGTTCTTAAATGTGGCTGTCTAAAAATACTGCACCAAACTAAAATGGCCATTGTTCTGGAAATGGTTAAATGTTGTTAACATCAATTCTTTAATAAAATCAGTTTGCCTCGCATCAAAATGTAATGTGATGAAAACTTGAGTTCCTAAGACAATAAAGAAGACCCAAATTTTGATTTGCAAGTCAGTCAACCTGACTGATTGAAGACAAATTGCAGTTATAAATACTTTCTTCCACCTAGGAGTGGCTGATCACAAGTTTACTTTTCAATGAAAGCAACACATAGTTGTTCTAATTTCATGATACAACACTGCAGAATGACAATATATGCATAGTAGAAAATTTGAAATTGTAGGCTTAGAAGATCAGATCTAACATTAGCTACAGTTGCTTTTAATTGTCCAAAAAACCAGGCACTAACAAGAAGGATTCTTCAGGAACACCTCCCTTTGGACTGCTCCTTTCTTCAAATTACTTACTCACTTACTTGTAATTCTTTAAGGTAGATATGCTAAATTATAATGAATTGCTGATCTTTACTTAATGTGTTTATGAACTCTGATGTTGTGTAAATCCAGAAACTGTAATTTATTTAACAAATCAAAAGTGAAACATGATACATAAATTGAGAAAACTTTGAGGAAAAGAGTAGAAGGAAGAAAAAAAACAAAAAAGGTAGAATTATAAAAATAGAAGAACATGACAAAAGAAAGTGGGGAAAAGAAAGCAACTACAATTTGCATGGGGATAAATGTTCTGTTTACTGCCCTTTTCTGAAACCCCATTGCCAACCATATGTTTCAGTATTTATGTTGCCAAGGACTGACTCTGGATTTCTGAACCTATTCTTTCCCAATTATTAAGTCATATACAGTACATATGCAATTAGATAAACAGTGAGAGCAAATACTCAAAACCACAAATCAATATGTTTACATAATATAGGAATAAATACCTTAAAATACAAAATAAGTTGTTTTAAAATAATCACTGGTTATCTAGATGCTGATAGTGTACCAACTGCTATTAGTGGTAGTGGTGGTATTAATGGTAATTGCTGCAAGGTGAACTCTACCTCTAGTCTTGGATACTTCACTAACTGCCAATCCAGAAAACCCAAAAGTGCCTTTCTGGTGCATCACAATTGCTCTTCCTAGGGAAACCTTCACCATTTGTTTAACTTTTAGAGGCTGTCCTTGGGCGAAACAGGAAATTATTCTATAATACTTCCCTGAAGGACTTTGGCAATAAGGGAGAGCAGAATTTAAACTTCAGATGTTGGAAATAACCTGCCCACTTTCTCTTAAACTACAGGATTATTCCACTCCAAATTAATATGAATCATTTTATCTTCCAGATCAGCATTTCTCAGCCTTAGCAACTTTAAGATAGGTGGAGTTCAACTTGCAGAATTCCTGCTGGCTGGAGAATTCTGAGAGTTGAAGCCCAACATGTTGTGAAGTTGAGAAATACTCTAGATGTCTCGAAATTTCTCATTGAGAAATCCTCTTTGGATAGGGCCATTTAAACAGGGTCCATGACACTTAGTGATAGTAGCTCAAGTACTACTGTTTGCTATTATTAAGTGAATCCTATGCTGCAGTTAAGCCATCACCAAGATGAAAATTGCAACCTCCAGCCAGCTTCCCCACTGACCTTCCTTGTCAAAAGCTGTCAGTGAAGGTTGCAAATGGTGGTCCCATTACTTTTGGACACTGCAAGGGTTACTAATGAGCATTCATAAGTACCACTTCTCCAAACCATCATAAACAGTACATCTTGCCAGGCTAAGAAGTAAGAGCCTCGCCAGACCTTTATTGGTCTGAACTTGTAAAATATTATTATGCTTATGATCTTCCTGTATGCTACAGATGAACATTCAAATTTTCAGAGGCACTGAACATTCCTGATTTCCACCAAATCACTCACCTACCCACACCCAGCAGAGGACTGAGAGACAGCAGCCTAAGAGATATGGAACTGAACACTTGCATTGTGCTCTTTGCTGTTTTAAAGCAAGGATGGCTTCGAGCCCATTGAAGGTTCTTCTGGCATGTAGTAAATATCCAGCAGAGTTAATTTCCCTTCCATTAAATTAGTGCTTTGTGACTGAACAGGCCTGTACCTGGAGAATAGACCAACCTTTTGTGAGCATGCCATATGTGCCCCTGGATAAAAAAAGGTAACCTAAGGTCAGTTCTTTGAGATAGGCCAGATTAGGAAACAGATCCACTAGAATTAGGGAACTCTATTTCATTGATATATCTATAAAGCAGACCCTCAAAAAGAATCAACACAGAGTCATTTTAAGCTTCTTTCTGGCCTTTCTTCCCTTGCTGGACTTAATTCACACTTCCCTAACTGCTATCTGCCTTCTCTAATATCCAGGTAATAATTTTTGTCCCAGCATTTTAGCTAGATAACTTTGGCCCTCAGCAAAATATCTGATTACAGTCATGCTTTGAGAAAAATAACAGATGTTAAAAAAATGTTTATAGGATGTAGTCCTCACTGATGAAATTGGGAGACAAAGTGGTGATTTTTATCAGCAGGCTTTCAGAGAGTGATTAAAATGGGCATTTTAAAACCCACACCTAAAAAGTAAATTAATCCCTCCCCCAAAAAAACAATCAAATTATCTCAGCCTCATATGCTCCAGGAGCATCCTATCATATAAAATACATATAAATTCCTCATATAAAATACACCAGGCAAGGCTCTTGAAGGGGGGGAGGGGGGATGAGGATGTTGAACCTGGGAGAAAAAAGTTGCCAATACTTATTTTAAGCTTCTGATTTTCATCACTGCTTATTTAAATAATTATCTATGAACAACTTGTTTAGATTATTTTAGTAATATATAAGAGACATGTGTTTCTTTTTCCAAAACTGGATGTGCCACAAATGACTAATATAATCATGTTTGCATAGTTTTTGTAAAAAAAAAATATATGGACTAGGATACTTTTTTAAATTGATAAGCCTGAGATGTCTCTGTTCATGAGGGGCTGCATTGATACTTACAACTTTACAACTTCCATCTATAAACAACAGCATTTGGCTGATAAACTGTTTACTTGATAATTTGTTAATATTTATAATTTCTAAAAATTCGGACAAATTTGTCCCCTTACAACATGTTTCTTGTCAAAACAAATCATATAAACCATGAAAACCCCTGTGAGGTTCTTTTCCCCAAATTTTTATTCTTTCAATAAAAGCTTAGAACACTTTTCTAAGAAAGAATTTATGGCGCCAACTTGCCACCAGAAGAGGTTGGCTTGAGTCTGGGGTTTATCACAGTAGACTTGACAGACTCATATTTCTTAGCAAGGAAGAGAGGAAAGAGAGTGAGAGGAAAGAGTGTAAAGGGAAGCGTTTGCATACACAGAGTTTGCATACAGTATTGTTGATGAGATTTAAAAAAACAGAGTTAAGGCATTGTTAACCTTGATTCTTGCTTCCAGAGTTCTAGGAATACCTGGCACAGATTTTAGGTAGTGCTTGTGTGTGCTTGTGTATGTGTATGAATGTCTGAGAGTCTGCAAGATTAATTCTATCACTTTTTTTAAAAAACGAAGCAGTGATGATGTCATCTTCTGGAAGGCCAGAGTAACTGACAGATTGCCCTTGTTCTTGCAAGTGAATGAAGAGATCAAAATGCTTTCCATTATTTTATTTACATTCAAGTCAGAACAGCAGACAGAAAATCAGACCATCAGGAAAATGGCTGAGATGCTTTTTCCTTTTTCTCTGACAGGAAGAATTTGGAGTCGGTCATTTAAACAGTGACAGTTCTTTGTAAGATAATTTGGCAACTGCAGCTGAAACTAAAGCTTTTCACTTTAGCTGTTCAAAACTCTTTTCTTAAAGTTCAGAGAGTGTTAATAGCTGGAACTGACACAGCAAACTCAGCAATTGTGCTGAGTGTAATAAACTGGTTATCATAGACCTTTTTTGGAGAGGGGATTAGATTGTAAATATTCTGTCAGATGAGTAGCTGCACTTATCCAGAATTACTTCAGCGAGCAAAGTATACAGAATACAAACTGGCCAAGAAAGAAACAAATAAATTACAACACTCACTGACTGTAGGAAATAAAATGCTGAATGTAAATTTATCCTTGACTCTGACATTGTATTAGTTTGCTTGATTGCTCGCTTCTCACAATTATATTGTGAGAATTTAAAGTTAAATCTGTTTTATAGCATTATAAAACAAGATTAGGAGAACAATGAGAGTAAGACACTAAATAACACCAGACCACAAATTCAGTTAAAAGCCTGGGCAAACAGGCACATTCTTAATGTATCGTGAATGACTTTCAACATGAGCCATAAGTGAAAAAAATTCCATAATCTGGGCATTCATATTTATCTGAAGATGTACTTACAGATATGAAATTGTTTTGATTTCCCCCATAATTACTTGAATGAAAGAGGAAGCAAAATCTTTTTTGCCATGTTATTTTTCCAGTCAAATAATTAGTATTCTTTGACCTATTAAAAAAAATACAAGACAGTCTCCCCACCTTCCATACTGGGTTTGCAATTTAATCAAAACTTTGAAGGAAAGAGGTTGGACCAAATATTCCCTTTAAACTGGACATTACAAAGAAAGGTTGCCGATTTTTTATCAGGGAACGTAAAGTAAACTTAAAACTGTTGGTATCTTTGTTCTTATCTTCCCCATCTGGATCTTCCCATCTCTTGCCTTTTAATGATAAATGCAAAAAGAACAAGACAAAGCAACCCATGGAAGACCAAATCAGTACCAAGTCAGCAAATAGAATTTGCAACCTGAAATAAATAAAATTTTAGATGAGATTTTAGCAAGCTAGAAAAACTTGCTTCTAAAGCTATCTCTATCCCAGTTCTGGGAAACTAACTCCACCCTTATTTCATCTGTCATGAGTAAAAAGAAGGGAAAAAGAGAAACTGAAACTAAGAAATCCAACTGAATTGTATTGGATCTAATCCAAAAAGGAAATAGCTGGTGTTAAGAGTTTCATTGTATTAGTGTACAAAATTGAAATGTTAATATAGTTTCCATTTTAGGAATTTGATAGTCTATTCCTAACGACCACTAAGAACAGCAAAAAGACTTGATGGATCATATTGAGGGTGATTCATATTCTCAGCATTATATGACTGTGAGACTTCTTTGCTCTGTGACCTGCACTGGTTGCCACTATACTTGTAACTGTAATTCAAGATGCTGGTTATGACCTATAAAACCCTACATGGCATAGTGTCTGATTACTGTGACCCAACAAAAGCGTGCACGACAAAAGCGTGTCAACAAAACCGTGACGCTAAAACCGTGTTGTCATCAACGCATGTCGACAGAAAGCCAATTTAAGTTAAGGTAAGGGTTAGGTTTAGGGTTAGGGTTAGGGTTAGGGTTAGGGTTAGGGTTAGCATTACGTTTAGGGTTAGGGTTAGCGTTACGTTTAGGGTTAGGGTTAGCGTTACGTTTAGGGTTAGGTTTAGGTTTAGATTTAGGTTTAGTTTTACAGTGCGCTTCTGTCACCGTGCTGTTGTCGGCGTGATTCAGCGCTCATTCATCGGAGCACTTTAGAACACGCGGTTTTGTCACCGCGGTTTACTTGTCATTCGCCCTTTTGTCGGTGAACCCCTGATTACTTGAGCCTCTCTCTCATGATATATGCCTGACCAATTTGACCTGGCAAGATTGAAATGTTCTGGGTCCCTTCAATTAAACAATGCATCTATCTGGACCTAGAAGTACACCTTCTCTCTCACAGTGCTCACCCTCTGGAATGAGGCTCCTCCAGAAATTGAGATGGCACCCATCCTGTTGGCATTCCAAAGAGCTGTTAAGGACTGGTTATTCTGGTGTCCCCTTTGTTGAATGCCAGCTGGTGGTACAGTGCTTTGGGATTTATTTTGGGTGTGCCATTTACAATATTTGTAAATTTACAATATTTTGGAAGTGCGAAAAGTAGTCTATAACTTCAATATGAATATCTCCAGTGAAATAACTGATGTCCTCAGGGATACCATTTTGCACACCAAGAAATGCATTTGTCCTACAAGAGGTCCCACTTCCAAACCAGTCCTCCATTTCTTCCTACAATCTATTCTCCTCTTATCCCTTTTGAGGTTAAAAAATGTATAGAAGTAATATCTGCTTAGACTGTTCTCCATAGATTAGTTCTGACTAATCTATCAAACAGGGTTGTCATTGTGAGGTAAAATTCTTATTCCCATCTCAGCTATAAGTGCATTCCAATTAAAAATACAAACACTAATATTACTATTTTTTCATTAGCCACTAATCTGATTTTTTTAAAGATCCAGATTGTTGAAATGACTCCATCTGAATCGGAAATTTGATTTAGGAAACTGGGTCAATTCAATTCTGAATGCAAATTTTGAACCAAGAACCATGCTACAAAAACTCAGAGCAATGTAAAACCCAAAGGGTGATTATGTTTTGATCCACATATAAATCCAGGGATTGCAAATTCAGTCAATTTGCTTAAAATGTAGATCAAACAAAATTCTCTAGCTCAAAGGCCTTCCAGAACTTGAAACCTGTAGTGGATTGGTGTTACATGAAAAGAAAACAGAAATCTGTAACACATTCCAGCTCCAGCTGTTTCATTCAGTTTATGCTACAACTGAATACAGTTTGAGATATAAAATGTGTAGTTACTGATTACCTATATTAGGATAAGAACCAGGTGTGGGTTTCTGCCTGTTCGCTCCGGAACAGGCAAACTGATAGTAGCGGCAGTGGGAGGCTGGTAGTAAAATAAATTGAAATCCACCACTGATAAGAACATATTCCATATTAGTACCCAAATACTGGAAAATTTCCTGTTTTCTTTGCCTCTTAAATTATTAACATACAAGGCATTCTGCGCTCCTGATACAAAGTTGTGCTTTATTCTGATGGCCATGGGTTCCCACTCGTCAATTCTCTTTGGACTCAATAGAAAACCACCTGCTTAATATACTAGAGGTCTTAGGTTTGATCACTGGTATCTGTAGTGAAAAGGATCATAATTTCATAATGGGTACGAAAGATCTCTGCTTGAGAGTTTGAAGGAGCACAGTTTCTGAGTAAAGTAGATTAGACGAACCAAGTAATCTGACATAAACAAGCTCCCTGTCATCCTATATAAGGTTTGGTTATTTTTAAGCAGATGCTTAATGTATACAGCTCATGGGTTCAGGCAGATGGCCAAAGTAACCTATTTCAGTATGATGTGTGAACTTCAAAACTCCTGATTCCCAGAAGGTATGGGCATGCTGGCTGGGGATAATGGGAGATGAAGAGCATTTGGAGGGCTGAAGAAAGGAGAACACTATCCTTAAATTATATTTAAGTATTGGTCAAGAGACTGGATTAGCTCGTCACCTCTGCACTATTTTTTTATTTATCCAGTTTATATGGCCATCTATTCCAACATGGGACAATGGGCAGCGATCAGAAATAATAACTCACTCACTCACTCACAGCAAACATTATTGAAGTTAAAATACAGGCAGCCAAGAAACAACCCAAACAATAAACACAACCAAGAAGTGGGTCCCTGCACACAATTAGGGCCCCAGATTCAGGCACAGAACCTGGTCTTTAGGGCAATGGGAGGTCATCCTGATCTTCAAAGGGAGAGTGTTTCATAAAGTGGGCATGGCAGAAAAGGCACATCTTCTAAGCCCCACTAACCAGCATTCCTCGGCCAAAAGGACCTGAAACATGTCTATCCAGCCTGACCATATCAGATGTGAGAATGATGGTTCCTCAAGTAACCCATGAAGGAATTTAAAGTTGTAATGTGTAAAATAAAAAAAAAGCAAGCCAACTATCTAGGCTACAAATCATCTTACAGGATGCCTCTCACACAGTTTACAAAAGTATATTTCTGGCTTCACTGTCTCAAAATGATTTTGAGATAGTACAGCTGACTAAAATGGTAACATACAATAAGGTTTTACAATAACCTTTACATTGAAACAGTTCAGGCAAGGATAGACAACTCTTTCAGTGTTGTCCCTTCCCCCCCACTCTCTCTCTCTTCGCAGAATGGGGGTTCAGTTCGCAAATACTACTGGAAAAAAACCTATTCCAATCTGAAGGAAATATGATCTGAAGAAGTTTAGCCATCGCTGAACAAGTTTAAGCTTCTGGAAGTTTGCAGGTTTTCACCTTGAGTCTAGTCTACAGTCCTAGAACTCAGTAACTTCAGCATTTGAAACAGCACAATTTAGCAGTGGAAATACAGAAGGCAATAGAAACCTCTTGCATCCAAAATAGCCTCCTGTAATATCTCCTCTGTTGCTTTTTTATCACTTTTGTTTGTACCAACGTCAGGTTGTGCCCTTTGCTGGCCAATGTTATTGACATTTTGGTACTAGGAAAAGAACTGTTTAATTGCCTGGACATTTCAGCATGTAATCTAAGTTAGCCTGTAGGCCAGTTTAGTTCATTCTGCTGAATTTTATGGATTTGTTTTTAATTATTACTTTTCTTGTTTATTTGTGCAGAAGGTATTCCATTGGATTGCTGGCAATTTAGCTCTCTGAGCAATTTCCAGAGATCTAATTTATGGTTAGGGGCACAGAAGGTACTTATTGGAGTAAGAAAGAAACATATGATCTCAAAGGAAGATCTATAACAGATCTTCACAAATATGAATATCTTACATCCATCAGGCAATGTGTGCAGAACCCATAGGCCATTATTAGACTTATGTACTGTTTTTATGTTGTACAACTCTAGGCTGTGTAATAATGGTACTCCCTTCTTCCTATTTTTCCCCACAATGACAACTTGGGCTGAGAGAGAATGACTGGCCCAAAGTCACCAAGACACCTTCCATACTTTTAACTAATTACTAGAATTTAGTCTCCTGGTTTTTGTTCTGCACCTTAACCCTTGCACCATGCTGTCTCTCATTTTGCAACCATCAAAGCTACACAGAAATCACACTATGACATTATGGCAGTAAACCATCCAAAAGAGATGCTACAACCATTTTGAGCAAATAATCAAAACAGTGTATAAACCTTTATTTTTGGCTATATGGGAAAAAATATCACCTCTCTCCAAAACCTGAGGTGTCATCACTTCCAAGCCTACAGTGCTGTTTTTGAATATCTGATTAAAGCGATGCTCACTTTGATCTACAGCTTATGATCATAATCATCATGAGGAAAAGAAAAGAAAAGAAAAAAAACACTGCCAAGGAGATGTAGCCATTAGCAGGGAAGGGGCACTCTGCTTGGTGCCAGAAATGAACTACAAATGAAAATAGCTTCCTTTCAAAAATATATACTGCCATGATTGTTAAGATAAGTCGTGCTTTGTTGTGGAACCAGAGCAACAAGGGAAAAGAAAGGGATTCTGCCAAAGAGGCAAGCAGACATCACAGTAACACTTAAGATACAGAGAGAATTTACTGTGACACATCATGTACTTAACATATTTAAAAACTAGATAAAGTGGAATTGCATGCATATAGACAAAGAATTAAAAAAAAGATATATTCATGTTGTACTATATCAAGTTTTCCACAATGTAAAGTAATTTATAATGATGTGAATATCGGCCAAGAGCCCTTTCGATGGTACTGCATTTTACTTGTCATAATCCTGAAGCAAACTCATTCTGAAATGTATGGGGTGTAGTATGGGAAGCCTTCTTCACACGAACTTGCACAAATTCTTCTGGGTCCATTCCAATACTTGAGATTAAGCAGGGACTAAGACTTGGAAAATAACTTATTTAGTCATTCTGCTTCACTTTTGAACCTCCGCCCCAGAGAAATTTGCCTGGAACTCACCTTGCCTTTTTGGCAACAAAGGCCTGCTATTTGTTCAAAAATTAAAATGCTCTCTGTTTTAGAATTATTTTACAGTTCTTATCAATGTTTACTGAGTTCTATGCTGAACCTCCTCTGCTTTGCATCTTTTATATGTATTTCACAAAAAAATACATGTTTTCTAGGTCACGTTGTATGGGGTATTTTTCTACAGCACAAATTAAAAACTACAATGTGTACTTTTCCCATATAAAACTCAGAGATATAAATATTCTGAATGGTATCTTCTTTATTTATTGTGAGAGAATTTATTAGGCGCCAGCTCACTTCCAGATTGCCTCCTTATTGGATTCTATTGCCTTTTAATAATAATTTAAGACATTGAGACCCAAAGCAGGATTATAGCCAAAGCAGGACTACTGGAGAATGGAGCATCACAATCATTTCATTCACCCCAAATTTTGCAGAAGTAGATGAGAATCCCCAATAGGAAAGAGACTCAGAGAGTGAGTGTCCTTCCTGGCTACAGTGTGAATAGTGGGATACAGTTAGGCAGAAACAGAAGAATGGGATGAAGCAGATAGTTTGGACACACAAAATTATGGCCAAATGTGTGGCTGATTAGAACGTGGACTAGAAGTTCTATTTCATTCATTTTTCTCAATTCAATCACATAGAAATATGCAAAATGTTTTTAATATAATCAGTTTGACCTATCAAAAATATCCACTATGTGAAAATCCTAAATTGGCTATCACCAACAGAAAGGACGATCCATCCAAATTTTATAGATATGAATAAAATGCTAAGATACAGAGACATAACTGACGAACAGGGAAATTTAAAAACAATTGAAGAATTGGCATAACAAAACATGAAAGTTGACTGGCTAACCTACTTGCAAATCAAAACTAAACACAATAATGATACTAAAATATATGACATCGAAACAGAACCATACCAATTGGATAAAATAATTCATAGCTTGGATAGAAAGATGATAGGGAGAATATATAAATTTCTTCTGAAGCATAAATTGGAAGAGGAAGTCATGAAAGAACAAATGATAAAATGGGCATAGAACTTTGGCTATAATATTGAATTGGATAAATGGGAAAAATTTGGGGGAACAAACTTAAAAATGACACTATCAGTTGCATACAAGGAAAATCAGTACAAAATGTTTTTCAGATGGCACCTGGCACCAACAAAGTTAGCTAAAATCTCAACAAATACCTCCCTAAAATGCTGGAAATGTGAATCAATACATGGAAAATACTACCACTTATGGTGGTTCTGTGAGGAGGCTAAAAATTTTTGGAAAAGGATCAAAAAGTAGCTAGAATAACAGGTGTTAAAATAGAATGGAAACCTGAAATTTTTTTATTAGGAATAATGACTGTGAAATATAAAAAAAGAAATTCAGTATTTAATATTACATATAATTACGGCAGCAAGGATTGCCTTTGACCAGAAATGGAAAGACAAATTAATTCCAAGCAAAGATGAAATAATAAGAAAGGTTATGGACTGTGCTGAAATGGACAAATTAACAAAAGAAATCAGGGAAAAGAAGAAACAGAATACTACCAGATATGGGATAAATGGTATAGGTGAATGGAGGAAAGAAACAAGGATCAATGAAGGAAGACAACAAAGCCCAAAAATAGTAGTTAGGGAGAATTAACACACAAACACACACACACACACACACACACACGTATGTATGTATGTATGTATGTATGTATGTATGTATGTATCCATGATTACTAGAGGTAATCAACCAATATAGCAGACAGAGGAGTAAGATAAGAGGGTTAAGAATGTTGAAATACAAATGAAATATAATAGAAGGGGAAACAATATAAAGTGAGCAATATCGATTGGCAATTGCTATTAGAAAGAACAGGAAGCTCCTGTTCGTATTGTATTGTGTAAATGTGGTGTACGTCTAATTTTGTGTATGTGTATTTTACATGTTTGTAAATAAAATTTAAAACTAAAAAAAAGTATTCTTATGCTGGGTTTTTTTTTTTTTTTTTTTGCTCTGGGCACTTCTAAAATCACAAAATGCTGTAGGAGCATTAGCAGTAAGATCAGAACACCTATTTAAAACTTGTTGTAGGTGTTTCAAACTTGTCACCTTTTATGTTTGTTTAGCACAGCACTACAAATAAGGAGCTTTGTCTGTAAGTCCTTGGCTCCTACATTACTATTTCTTCTGCAGCCATAAAATCTGACTCAAGTCATAAGACCAGAGTATGTTCTGAACCAGAGAAATGTTGTGGAAGTGGGGGCAAGGAATAATAAAGAAGTATCTTAGACATTAACAATATAGAATATGTCAAGTGCTAATAGGAAATAAGAAGTCAAGTGGTCCCAACAAAAGTTCAAAGTCAGTTTGGCTCTAAATCATCTTAACGTTTTTAGTTCTATATCTTACAACAGAGATGCCTTTATTTTCCCTTATATGCCTGCAAAGTCTTTGATGCATCTCCTCTGTTCTCTATTTTAGCATTTTGCCCGATTCCTACATGGACTAGCTAGTTATGAGCTGCCTTATTTCGTGATAGTTGCCAGACCTAGGCACATGCTCTCCTAAATGGTTAGCTTGTTGGCTATCCTACACAACTAGATCCGGCTTGCAAAAATCCAGATTATCATTGGGAGGCAGCAAAGATAGAGAAAAATGTAATACCTGTAATACTTAATTAATAACAGCTGTCCAGATTTTTAGAGTTCAAATCTGGTAGCTTAACTCTTTAATTAAATTGCAACACTAACAGGTTGTGAAAGCCTTGCCATATATATTAAATTAAATACATAAAAAGAGAACAGAGTAATTGAAAAGGAAATGCACTCCTAAATCTGTTACTAGTGGACCATACTAAATATAAGAAGTTAATGTGTCAGCTGACCTGCACTAAAAATGATAGCAATTTAATTCTGTGCCTTCTACTTAACAAGAACTCTTGGCTCTACTGTGAGTAATTCCAGAATTCGGGGAGATGTAATGCAGGCATTGAATTGACCTTTAGAGTTAAATTAGGCAACATAACAACTCTACTGGCTGCACTACATTCTTTGAGAGAGGTATTGCTATATTCTCCAAATGAATGTACTTCAGCTTACCTTTACCCCATTTTATTCAGTCTGTTGTACAGTGAGGGCCTATTATTCTCAGTGAAGAGTTTAATTTAGGCAATATAAAAAGAGATTGGGTGATGCAATAAAAGTGCACTGAACAGTACATTCTGCAAACCAGTGTCAGAGCATGGCATTTTAAAACTCAAGTGGAGTAAACAATTATCCTTCAATCCTTTTTAAAGGTATTTCATTCAATTCTCCTCCATCCTTATCCATTCTGAAGCCACCAAATAACTTTAGTCTTCTCTGAGCTTTTTGGAAAAGAGTTGTTTCCTTGGTTTTCTTTTATTTATGTATTTATTAAATACTGTATATAGGCTGGAGAGCTCCGCTGCTTGCTCTACTTCTGCATATATTGAGAATTTCCCAAGAATCTTAATATTTGCTTCTTATTTATCAATTTAATCCTCTTGGTTGCATAATAACACTGAACTGGAATTCTGCTGCCACATACAGCATATTCTGGTGCTTAATATGTTATAACACTGTTCTGAAGTGTATAGGTCAGTGATGGTGAGCCTATGGCACATGTGCCAGAGGTAGCACATAGAGCCCTCTCTGTGGGCACGCCCGCGGTTGCCAGCAGCCCTTCTGGTTTCCAGTGCATGCATGTGCACTGGCCAGTTGGTCTTTGGGTTTCCAGTGCTCCAGTGTGCATGTGTGCATGTGCACACACGTTCCAGTTTGGGTACTCATTGCCAAAAAGGTTCACCATCACTGGTATAGCTTGTTAATCTGAGTTGCAAAAATCAAGATGACCACTAGATGACAATTCTCTCTCTTTCTTTCTTTCTTTCTTTCTTTCTTTCTTTCTTTCTTTCTTTCTTTCTTTCTTTCTATCTATCTATCTATCTATCTATCTATCTATCTATCTATCTATATCTATATCTATATCTATATCTATATCTATATCTATATCTATATCTATCTATCTATCTATCTATCTATCTATCTATCTATCTATATATATATAGAGAGAGAGGGAGGGAGGGAGGGAGGGAGGGAGGGAGGATCAAGGCCAGAGTGTCTTGTGTATGTGATTTAAGCAATAACTCAAAATGCTATATTTTTATTTATTAACAATATGGTATTTATATTCTCCAAGATTGCTCTAAAAATAAAACGAATACATGGAAGCTAAAGGCACAAAAAGCACTAGAGAAACAGTAGGATTAAAACTGAACCTATCAAACTCATTTTGTGTAAAATCGAAAGGAGAATCTAACAGGGCCAATGAATCTCTCAGAATTTTCTCTGTTTAGACTACCTTCTGAAAATCTTACAAATAGCAAAGGATATAAGAAATAGGCAAGTGTTTCAAATGCTATGCACCCCATTTAAGTAATGCCTTTGTCTAGAACTTTAAAAACAGTTTTGATGGAGAGCACATAGAAGGAACTTAGCTATGGGCTATAATAGGAACATTTCATCTGATGAATTTTGCCAATTCAACCCCCATAAAGAGAAAGGGAGGGGATATAATATTTCATTTTCATGGTTACTTTGTGCCAAATAACCTTTCCTTAATTTAGTGAGAAGGGCTTGTTCCTAGTCATGCTTACTTGGAAGGAAATGCTCCTTATTTTATTTGTAAAGACAGCATCCTGATATGTGGTTCAAAAGGTACACAGCTCAAAAAAGAATTGCTAAAAGGACAATGTAAACACAGAAAAATTCTAAAGGCATTAACAAAAGTAAATGTTTATAAACTAGCAGGAAAATGTTTCTCAGATATAGAATATATCATTAAAACCTCATCTTTATCCATTCTCATTTATCCCACAAAAAAATGTCCAAAGAAAAAAATTGCTGTAGCTGCTTAAATTTAAACAATAAAAATAATTTATCTAGGGGCTCCAAAAATCTCTGCAAGTTAAAATTCTGAGGGAAGACAGGAAAGCTTGGTGCAACATATATAAAAAAGGGGGACAGACTTGACTGCAAAGTCATGGCTGCCATTTTGAGTTTTTTAAGACACCTTCTCTGATAGGGGAATATGTGGAGTGAAGACCACTTGAGTGAAAAAAAGACTATATGAGGTATGTTGTTTTACTGCTTCTTGTTCTTTAGTTCTTTTTCCAAAGGAAAACCAGAAAACAGAATAACAGAGTTGGAAGTGACCTCAAATGTCTTCTAGTCCAACCCCCCACCCAGGCAGGAAACCCTACACCACCTCATTCAAATGGTTATCCGCTATCTTCTTAAAGACTTCCAGTGTTGGGGCATTCACAACTTCTGGAGGCAAGCTGTTCCACTGATTAATGGTTCTAACTGTGAGGAAATTTCTCCTTAGTTCTAGGATGCTTCTCTTTTTGATTAGTTTCCACCCATTGCTTCTTGTCCTGCCCTCAGGTGCTTTGGAGAAGAGCATCTTTTTTCTGTTGCAGTTTCTGTCCTATGGCAGGAAGGAAGGCACGCGCGCACACACACACACACACACGCACACACACACACATGAAATCCAACCCCCCCCCCCCCCGTCTATCCTGGAGAGCACTTTAAAACAGGCTCTTACTCCTGGCATTGGGATAAGATGAGGTCAGAATTTAGAATAACAGAGTTGGAAGGCTCTACAACAGACAAATGGCTATCCAACATCTTCTTAAAGACTTCCAGTGTTGGGGCATTCACAACTTCTGGAGACAAGCTGTTCCACTGATTAATTGTTCTGTCAGGAAATTTCTCCTTAGTTCTAGGATGCTTCTCTTTTTGATTAGTTTCCACCATTGCTTCTTGTCCTGCCCTCAGGTGCTTTGGAGAATAGTTTGACTCCCTCTTCTTTGTCGCAACCCCTGAGATATTGGAACACTGCTATCATGTCTCCCCTAGTCCTTCTTTTCATTAAACTAGACATACCCAGTTCCCTGCAACCTTTCTTCATATGTTTTAGTCTCCAGTCCCCTAATCATCTTTGTTGCTCTTCTCTGCACTCTTTCTAAAGTCTCCACATCTTTTTTACATTGTGGCAACCAAAATTGGATGCAGTATTCCAAGTGTGGCCTTACCTCACTTAATACCACTTATAAAGTGGCATTACACTTCATGTGATCTTTTCTATCCCTCTGTTAATACATCCTAGTGCTGTGTTGGCTTTTTTGACAGCTGCTGCACACTATCTGGATCATATTTAAATGGTTGTCCACTAGGACTACCAGATCCCTTTCACAGTTACTACTATTGAGCAAGGTACCACATATACTGTATCTGTGCATTTTGTTTTTCTTGCCTAAATGTAGAACCTTACTTTTTTCACCATTGAATTTCATTTTGTCAGATAGCACCCAATGTTCAAGTCTGTCAAGATCCTTCTGTATTTTAAGCGAGAGTACCTTAGGAAGCAGGAGGGGAGAGGGAGACAATGAAAGAAAGGAGAATTTCATAGGTTGTAAGAGGAAATCCTATATTCAGTGCATGCAGATGCAGCCCTTACTTTATAGAAGACTTCCAAATGATCTGCCAAATGTACATCTATAAATTATATTAGCCTCTACTATTAAATAGGAAAAGTCAATCCAGTTATAGTCTCAGGGTAGAATTTCATGGCAAAAGTCCAGGGATGGGCCAATTTTATGTCCCCCTCCATGTTATTTTTGTATGTTTTATCCATAAATCCATTCTATTCTGAAAACCATGTTAATCTGTACTTTAATACTCTCAAAGCATGCACTTAAAAATATTGATCTCCCTCAGAATACCTACATCAATGTACAATTTGAGATTGGTGCTGAGAAGCATTGAGGTTTACAGTCTGGAGAGCACAATTCTAATTCATTCACACAGAGAGAGAGAAATGAACAGAACAAGTGCACAAACATCTCTCATTCAGAGTGATATTGTAATACGCTGGACCTTCACTTCACCTTTCAACACACAGAGAACGTATTTTGTTCTTCTCCAATTTGGCACCATCTGGAGATTCTGGGGCTGCAACTCCAAGAAACCTCTGATTAAGATGCAGGCTCAGATTACTAGGATTCATAATCCTAACATCTCTGAATGATGCCAGATTGGGCCAGAGATACTTAATTTGTTCTTCAGAGCAGTCATAAATAAAGTAGCCCAGAGTTATCCTGTTTGTGCTACAAGAATCTGGATGACCATTAGATAGCATCAAAATATTAGTTGTGTTTCTCTTTGTTGCTAATAGTTATCCGACATTTGTGGCCTAGATCTGACAGCCCTAAATTAAGGACATTACCATTATTTGTTCCTGCTGCAGCATCATATAAGTTTTCAGTGCAAAGAAATGGGAGTTGAGCAATCCCTATCCTATCACTAAATAAACTAGACAGAGAAGGGAAACAGGCCACAGATTCAAGGGATAGAGCCTTGCTGATTGTCTCTGGAGCCAGCAAGAATGTGGCAAACAACTACAAAAGCTGGAGGAGGTATGTGTTACAGTTCTGAAACAAAATTTAACTAACAATTTTCCCTTCCTCCATCTCCTCTCCAGATATTCCAAGTTGGAAAGCTCCTTCTTTTCATAGAGTTTAAAATCAGGCCAGCATATAAAGCTTAAATTGAAGCTTTATTGCATTCTTACATAGAATGCAACAAAGGACTGTACTAATGTACCAGAAGAATGTACTATAAAAACCTGTGATAACTCACTTTAATTGGAACAAGCAAAGTGTTTGCATTGTAGAAGCTCCACCGTCAGCGGACCAGAGGTGGTATTCAGCAGGTTCTGACCAGTTCTGGAGAACCGGTAGCAGAAATTTTGAGTAGTTCAGAGAACTGATAAATACCACCTCTGACTGGCCCAGCCCCCATCTATTCTCTGCCTCCAGAGTCCCAGCTGATCAGGAGGAAATGGAGATTTTACAGTATCCTTCCCCTGCCACGCCAACCAAGCCACATCCACAGAAAAGATGGTAGTAAAAAAAATTGAATCCTACCACTGCAGCAGACCTATGTAAACACACAGTATATCCAAAGTCTAACCCACCCAGGCCAATTAAGATATGCTTTATTAATTTTTTTTTCAGAGATAATATTACTGTACTTAGGAATGTTCAAAAACTATGCATTGAATAAGTAAGGAAGTATTTAGAAAAAATGGCAACATATTCAAACTTTTAAAGCAATTCAAATAACATTGTATGTGGGACTGGACTTTTCATCTCTCTCTCTCTCTCTCTCCCTCCCTCCCTCCCTCCCTCCCTCCCTCCCTCCCTCCCTCTCTCTCTCTCTCTCTCTCTCTCTCTCTCTCTCTCTCGGTCGACATGATGTGCCAGTGCCTGGAGGCTGTCAGGGTCTGGATGGGGGTTAACAAGCTTGTGCTCAATCCAGACAAGACCGAGTGTTGTGTTTCCCTCCCAAAAATTTGGTTAGTATTCCATCACTCAGGCTGGGGGGTGAAATTTTACGCCCCTCAGACAGGGCTCGCAACTTGGGAGTCCTCCTGGACCCACAGCTGACTTTAGAACATCATTTGTCGGCTGTGACCAGGGGGGCATTTGCCCAGGTTCGCCTGGTGCACCAGTTGCGTCCCTACCTGAACCAGGAGGCACTCGCAACAGTCACTCATGCCCTCGTGACCTCAAGACTGGACTACTGCAATGCGCTCTACATGGGGCAGCCCTTGAAGAGCATTCGGAGACTTCAACTTGTCCAGAATGCAGCGGTGCGAGTGATTGTGGGTGTACCTCGATACACCCACGTTACACCTATCCTCCGCGAGCTGCACTGGCTTCCAATCGGTCTCCGGATACGCTTCAAGGTGCTAGTTATTACTTATAAAGCCCTTCATGGTATTGGACCTGGGTACTTGAGAGACCGCCTGCTGCCAATTACCTCCCAAAGACCCATTAGATCGCACAGGGTCGGCCTCCTCCGGGTTCCATCTACTAGCCAATGCCATCTGGCTACGACCCGGGGGAGGGCCTTCTCTGTTGCAGCTCCGGCCCTTTGGAACGAACTCCCCGTGGAGATTCGGACCCTCACCTCTCTCCTGGCCTTCCGAAAAGCCGTTAAAACCTGGCTGTGTCGGCAGGCCTGGGGTTGATGAGCTCCCTTCCCCTCTCGACAGGTGTGGTTGTTGGTTATTTTAAATGTCTGTTTTGTATCTGTATGTTCCCTTTCCCGTTTGAGTTGTTCGCCGCCCTGAGTCCCTATAGGGAATAGGGCGGCATATAAATAAAATCAAACTTCAAACTTCAAACTTCTCTCTCTCTCTCTTATGGGTAGTAGTGGCAGACTGGATTTAAGGCAAATGAACAAGCAAGTATGAGAGTGTCAAGATCCACTTGCTCTCCACAAAAAACTCACTCTGTTCAATAAAAGGAAACATTCCAATGTCCCTGGACCAGGGACAGTATCTATCTGTCTGTCTGTCTGTCTGTCTGTCTGTCTGTGTGTGTGTGTGTGTGTGTGTGTGTGTATTTTTTGTATACTGTTCATAAATATAGAAGGATCAAAAGAGATCATATTAGATATACAATATTATACATGCTACACCAATCAGTAGCAGTAATTTCTAAACACATTTTATGATTACAAACCAGTTTAGCCTTCCCAGTCTGGTGCCTTCCCCATGTTCAAAATTCAGGGTCAATTTTCTTTAAAATACACTATATTGCCAAAAGTATTCTCTCACCCATCCAAATAATCAGAATCAGGTGTTCCAATCACTTCCATGGCCACAGGTGTATAAAATCAAGTACCTAGGCATGCAAACTGTTTTTACAAACATTTGTGAAAGAATGGGTCGCTCTCAGGAGCTCAGTGAATTCCAGCATGGAACTGTGATAGGATGCCACTTGTGCAACAAATCCAGTCGTGAAATTTCCTCGCTCCCAAATGTTCCACATCAACTGTCAGCTGTATTATAAGAATGGGGAAGTGTTTGGAAATGACAGCAACTCAGCCACAAAGTGGTAGGCCACGTAAACACGTCCAACATGAGTGTGTGACCTCACAAATGCGCTTCTGGAAGAATGGTCAAAAATTCCCATAAACACACTCCTGAACCTTGTGGACAGCCTTCCCAGAAGAGTTGACGCTGTTATAGCTGCAAAGGGTGGACCGACGTCATATTGAACCCTATGGATTAGGAATGGGATGTCATACAGTAAGTTCATATGCGAGTAAAGGCAGGTGAGCGAATACTTTTGGCAATAAAGTGTATATTGCAAAAGGTTATAAGGTTATAAGGTTATAAGGTTTTTTGTATTTATATGCCGCCCTATTCCCGGAGGGACTCAGGGCGGCTAACAAACCCAAGGGGGGGGGGAAACAAGAAGGGAAATACAACAACAACAGTAAGTAACAAAAGTAATTTGCAGCTTTCAATTATTAAATTGTATGTTCCCAAATGCTTTATCAGTACTATTAATCATTCCCAATTAGGTAATACTTTCCAAATGGTTATACAATTTTTCTAATTAATTCTTTTTATTTGATTTTTTCCCAAAAAACTTGTTCCCAGTTTATAAAATTCTAGTTTTGGCCAGAACATATAAAATGTGTTTTTCTCATTTTCTATTGGAAAACAATTAGAGATAACCACTGGATCTGACCAGTCCCTAAATCCTGGAACAGAATGGGAGAATCAGAACAGATTTCCATTTCTTCAAGATGGAGTGCATAGGTATGAATCTGTTCTGATCCCGTTCAGAACAGATCCACTGTGAGGCTAGTACTAATCTACATTAATAAAGGTAACAACACACTAGTTGTTACTAGTGGAGCATTCTATTACAGTAGTCTGGTAGTTACAACTAGTTAACCATTATACCTAGTGAATGCTCCAAAACTGGAGGTTTTTAAGAAGATGTTGGATAACCATTTGTCAAAAGTGATTTAGATTTCATGCCTAAGCAGGGGGTTGGACTAGAAGATTTCAAATGTCCATTCTAACTCTGTTATTCTATTCTATTCTGTTCTATTCTGTTCTGTTCTGTTCTATTCTAGTTATGGGGATATTTATTATTTATATTTACACAAAACATCCCACATGGTAGATGCAAAGAAAAAAATTGATTCTATCTTCTAAACTATTTTAGACTCATTTATTTTACTCAGAAGACCAGCATATTAATCTTATCATATTTCTGTCACAAGCCCAATCATTCAATTCTATTTCACTGAGAAAGGAGGAAAAAGAGAAAATATTTCACTGCTGCTTTTTCTTTGCACAAAACTCCAACATCACTCTGAAATTCTATCCAATGTTCTTTGACAGATATCTGTAATGTTTAATACCACATAAATAAGTATATGAAGCACTCTAATTTCAAATAAAAAACATTATTCATGTTTATCAACTTAAAACCTTGATTTTTT
This sequence comes from Thamnophis elegans, assembly GCF_009769535.1. NCBI lineage: Eukaryota > Metazoa > Chordata > Lepidosauria > Squamata > Natricidae > Thamnophis > Thamnophis elegans. Next base: position 96,782,484 of record NC_045544.1, on the reverse strand, counting down.
TTCACACTTCTATTACATGCTGAAGAATTCTCCCTTCACTGCCCAAATGTTTTTCCACTAATTTTACTATTTTCAGCCTAACTACTTAATACCATCTTTCTTCATATAACTTTGTCCCCTGCCCCTAAATTTTAATCACTCTCCTTTGAACATGTCAGACCATTATAATGACTAAGCTTTTGAAGAGATGCATCTCGAATCAACTGTAATCCATAACTCTCTATGAGAACTATTTATTATTGTTGTTGTTGTTGTTGCTACTGCTGCTGTTGTTTTGTTGGCTGTCCATTTTACCTCAGGCTACCCCCAACTCTTGAAAAGGCAAATCATGGTAATTCAATTGTGAATGCGAAATTCAGCATACATAAAAATATGCTATATTATTTCCTGTATTATTTAAACTTACTCCTTTGACAGAATATCTATGCCTGCCAGAGCAATGAAGCTAAGCCGACAGCACTCTGACTGTGCCCAGCTGGAAAATGATTGGAATACAGTACTTCAGATATGACTAGCTGGAGCCCCTAATATCTGTTTTAAAACTCCTTCAGGGTTATTGTAACAATCCTATTTATTCATCTTTTTAAAAAGTATATCTATGCAGGAATGATTACAGTTAGTAATTGCTGAAATTATTTTAGCATGACTGAAAATGATTCAGAAATATATATTTGGCCTCATGTGAGCAGAGCACCCCTCAGTTGTTCATTAAAATACCCAGGTTTTTTTTTTCAAGCTTCTGTACAAGAGTAAAAGGAGGTGAAGTTTTAAGGAGATAAGTTCTTAGCACCGACTGCTATGGAAATCTAAACAGCAAGGCTACTTTATTGAATAGCAGGAAGAAGCTGTACTCATGAGAGGGCCAAAGCATGACTTTCAAACCTTTTTCAAAGCCCTGTTACTGATATGACTTAACATACTGCAAAAGATTAAAAATGAAAGATATTAATAGCTCCATTGTATAAATAGAAAACATGGAACACACACATACACATACAGTTGGCTTCTGGGTTAGTTTGGGATCTTAGTTGTTATCTATAAAGCCCTTCATGGGACAGGACTTGCCTCCCACAGAATCTGCCTGCCCAATTCAGTCTTGCAGGATTAGCATATTCCAAGTTCCTTGATTAAACAGTGTCATCTCTCAGGATCCTAGAAGTACATTCTCTCTGTCGCAACACCTGCTCTCTGAAATGACATTCCCCTTCAAATCTAGATGGTCCACACTCTGATGTTGTTTAGAAGAGCCATGGTGAGGGACAATGAGATACTTTGCTTCATTCCATCTCATTTGTCATTCTTGCCATATTTTTTCTTTCCTTTTTTTGTTTTATTGTAATTTCTTTTATAGCTTATTTTGAGAGCAGGCAGCAAAATTTCATTTTTAATGTATGCCAGTGCGCTCATAATAAAAAATGACAAAGTTTATCTTATTTTATCTATTTTATCTTTTCATTCTTCTGAGCTGCTAAGTGTCATTGGGAGTTAGATGGCATACAAGTTTAATTAATAATAATAACCTACAATGTGTAGTGATGTGGTTGCGGGGCTCACATGCTCTGAAGAAGATTACAGCTATATCAGAGACTCGACCATGCTACAAGAATCTCATCAAAGGAGCCACACCAAAAAAAGAGTGTTTTTCCATAAACAATATGGTGAGATGTAATTTATAGAACCCCATACCAGATTGGTCGTTGCCAGGGTCAACAAGGACTTGGAGTTCCTGAACATCTGGTGACATAGGACTCAGGACTGTTGACTGAGCAACCAGGGCCAGCAGCTGCAGGATTACTGGAAGAAAAGTTGTTTACCTATCACAATATACAAAGGTCAAAAACAAAGAAATAATGATCTGTTATTACAACTCAAGTCCAGCAAGACGAGAATATTTTTTTTTAAAAAAGCACCATCTTGGAAAGAACAGTATCCAGAATTGGAAATAATATAATATAGGTTAGAAGATAAACATCAATTTCATAATACAAAATAAAATATTCACTGAAGCAGAATTGGAAGAACTGAAAAGTTCTACCCAGGACAAAGAAATCAAAGTCTTGCCAGAAGTAGCTCACATTGTAGAAGCAAACCAGAGAGAGTCAGCAATAGTAGAAGCTAGCAATGTTACTGAACTGTTTTCACTCCTAAACCAGGCACTCTTTCCACAAAATGAACAAAACCTTCTAATTAAAGCAGAAGAGAATTGAAATAATAGAATAACAGAGCATCTAGAACAGCCAAAAACAAAATAAGGTTGCCTGCACTGAAGCTTGTTCCAAACAACTAGCACAAATATCAAAAGATGTCAATAGTGTAATATCAAATATAAGCATCAATTCACTGCAAAGAAACCCATCAATTAATGTACAGCAGAGCTGCAGTTATAATTGAATACTTTGGATACAAAATCGGCAAGAAAAGAAGTACACAACAAAATGGAAAATCAGGTCAGAAAATATCAGAAGTTAAAGAACAAAAAGAATAACTGATCATGTAGTCACTGAGAAAAACAAGGAAAATAAAGGAAGTACTGGAAATAATAAGGCAGAAAATAACAAATATACCTAAGAAGATCAGCAGATAATGAAACTCAAATTGCACACTACAGGCAGAATCTCCAATTTCAGTAGAATCAGAAATGTTTCTAACAATCCATCAATGGAGATGGTTCATCTACAATGAACCATTCAACACCTGACAAAGAAGAAACAGTTCAGTTCTGGGCACCAAAGAAATACAGATAGTCCTCTCAGCTTACGACCATAATAAAGCCCAAAGTTTATGTTAAGTGAGAAATTTGTTACCTGAATTTTGCCCCATTTTACAACTTTTCTTAATACATTTGTTAAACAAATCACTGCAGTTGTTAAATTAGTAACATGGCTATTAAGTGAATCTGGCTTCCCCATTGACTTTGTTGGTCAGAAAGTTGCAAAAGGTGATCACATGATCCTGGGAGACAGCAACAGTCATGAGTCAGTTGGCAAGCATCTCAATTTTATTCACATGACCATGAAGATGCTGTAAAAGTCATCAGTGTGAAAAAATGGTAATAAGTTACTTTTTTCAATGCCGTGTAACTTAGTCACTAAATGAACTGTTGTAAGTTGAGGACTATTTGTACAACAGGAATGCAGCTTGGATGAAGGAAGACAGTAAGAATAAAAAGAAGCTAAAATGAAAGAACTAGTAATAACAGCAGAAATGGGGGAGGAAAAGGCAGAATACATCAAGAATCGGTCAGCACAGATGTCTTCGGACAGCGCTGGCTCTTTGGCTTAGAAACGGAGATGAGCACCGCGCCCTAGAGTTGGAAACGACTAGCACACTTGTGCAAGGGGAACCTTTACCTTTATGCAATCTCAAAACATCTGGAGCACCACTTCAACATCACCAGCATTGACAAAATCACCACCAGCCAATGGCAAAAAGCAGCTTTATTCGGAACAGGTCACATCCTGCGACAATATCTTTAATACCATCAAATCTGCCTATCCCATGTGCTTGTGAAGGACCTGATAATTGAATAAAAATGCCAAATCCAGGATAAATATCGGACTGTATGAGCAATCATCATCCTAAGTATAATATTAGTGGTGGTGGTGGTGGTGGTGATGGTGGTGGTGGTGGTGGTGGTGGTGGTGGTAGTGGTAGTAGTAGTAGTAGTAGTAGTAGTAGTAGTAGTAGTAGTAGTCGTCGTCTGTTGCTGCTTAAAGCCCCCTTTCCTTTTATGGGCTCATGTACTATCTCTGGAAAATATGTACAGTTAGTCCTCAATTTACAACAGTTCATTTAGTGACGGTTTGAAGTTACAAGTCACTGAAAAAAGTAAGTTATGACTATTTTCACACATACGACTGTTGCAGCATCCCCATGGTCACATGATCAAAATCCACATGCTTGGTAATGGACTCATATTTATGATGGTTGCAGTGTCCCAGTGACCTTCCGACAAGCCCAGTCAATGGGGAAGCCAGATTCACTTAACAACTATGTTAATAGTTTGACAATCGCAGTGATTTACTTAACTGTGGCAAGGAAAGTTGTAAAATGGGGCAAAATTCACTTAACAAATGTCTTGCTTAGCAACAGAAGTTTTGGACTTAATTGTGATCATAAATCGAGGAACTACCTGTATTAGAAATAAAGAGACACAACAGGTGTCACAAGCTGCTTTGGAATGGGTGTGGACATGCAGTTGTTGCCTCCTTACTTCAAAAGCATATTGCTACCATGAGAACCCAGCTAAAAGGAGATGTTTGATGTCAACAAGTATAACTATGCACTCATACCTTCTCTGAAGCACCTTTGAATCCAAAGTGCTGCTCTTCCTACAAATCAGCTGGCTTAGAGACTTGCTGTTTACTTAATGCTAGCTATTTTCAAGGACAGCATATTTCTTTTTGCATTAGAGCTTACTTTTAAATGAAAATGAACAAAGCTTCAATTGTATACTTCCATCATATTAGGTAAATATATCTAAAATATTTTAACTGCAGCACATCAGGCCTGCTGTTATGCTTCAAGCACAAAAATAACATCACAGGCCTTGGAATTTTAATTTCTAGTTATCACATAATTACAAGGCATACAAGAAAATGGCATCAGTAAAATAAAAGAGTATGACAATTATCCCTCCTATCTCCAGTGGATAGGAACATGATATGGAAAAGGTATAGGACACAGCATACATGAATTTGGTAATATGTACTATTGTATTGGTGAAAAGCTAAAAATCCAAATTAACAAATATTAGAAGAGGAGACAACACAAACATGTAGTCTACTAATACATTGTAAGATAAATTATCCAGCATCTTTGTGTCATAATTAGGGTGGAATCATTATAGAAGATTTGTAATTCTCTTTCATCCTCTATTATGGCCCTAAACCTTAACCATGTTGCTCAATTGTTCACCATAACTGAGATCATTGTCCAAGCAAAAAGTAACATTCAAGCTCTAAAAAAAGAAAATCCATTCCAACATAATAGTATAGCCTATAAATTATTGTTTTAGCATTTGGTTCTCATCTAAGGAGCCACTTGGATTGAATGGGAAACTCAGATGTATGTGCAAGAAATGGAACTCTAGAACTGCTATTGGAGAATGCTGGAAGTTGTAGATCCAGAACATCTGGTGGGCACCAGATTAGGGAAGCTGACCTTAAACACTTCTCGGTGTCTCTTCCTACCATTAATCATCTGATACACTGGAACAATCATATTACACAAAGGCCCCTACTGATAATACTTTTGGAGATACAGATATTAAATAGCCATGATAATGAGTACAGGGGCTGCATTATTTGGCAGACTGCTACACAGTCTGTAGCCCCTACATGGCTTTCAAATAAATGTTCTTTCAGTGCTATTGTGATTCCTAGTTCCGTATTTGTGTATTGTTGCAAGCATTTGCTCTGTAACCATGGAATCAATCTACATCACAGTCCTAACTGAGAGGAAAATAGCTAACATCTCCCTACAGGTGAAAAACAAACATGCTATGATCTTAAAAATCGTTGGTCTTTAATGTGCAGGGCATAACCCCCTTTTAGAACATCCAGATGTAAAATATCAGTGGTATCAACTTCTTTTCTTTTGGTTATTTATGGGAGAAGCATAAAGTGGGAAGGGGGGGTGAGAGGAAAAGGAATATTCAAATGTAAGAAGATCTAAGGTAACTTAATATGAAAATTTACTAATGAGACTCATGATGCAGCTTCCAGTGAAAAATAGCAATAGCAATAGCACTTAGACTTATATACCACTTCATAGTGCTTTTACAGCCCTCTCTAAGCAGTTTACAGAGTCAGCATATTGCTCCCAACAATTTGGGCCCTCATTTTACCCACCTTGGAAGGATAGAAGGCTGAGTCAACCCTGAGCCAGTGAGATTTGAACTGCCGTACTGCAGCTAGCAGTCAGCTGAAGTATCCTGCAGTGCTGCACTCTAACCACTGCGCCACCTTGGCTCTGTCTGTGACTTCAAAATTTGATTATTTATAATTATTTATAAATAATTCAAGGTGGTGAACATATTCAAAACATGTTCCTCCTCCTATTTTCCTCACAACAACACTATTGTTGTAAGTGAGTTGGGCTGAGAAGAGAGTGGCTGGCCCAAGATCACTCAGTTCACTTATGGCTAAGGCGGGAGTTGAACTCAAGGTTTCTTGCTTTCTAGCCTGATGCCTTAACAATTTTAAAACAATCTCAGATCACCTGTTTCAATAAGCTTAATAAATTTTGATAACCAAAGCAGGAGAAACAACTAACCAAGTAAGAGCTATGCTCTCACTATCAAACCAAACCATTCCAAGGTAGAGAACACATATAGGTCAAGGTTCAACTGTTCAATTCTTTGTGATTTAGTTCCCTGCAGATGTTTCATTCTCAAGCTAGATCATAGCATCAACGCTTGGAAGAGTGAACCTCGCTGGTTGTTTTTATGTAAGAGCTTGCGATGCCAGTCTTGGTTGAGGTGCATTGATGCTGTTACCTCGGTTGGTATTGAAATGCCTATGGAATATGACTTGGAGGAAATGAAGAACCCAAACAATACTGTGTTACCCTTAGTATGCAGCATAGACTCTGGTGCCATTCTACATACAAGTTCTCCACAATTCTTCTATGATACAGAAAATATAGACATTTGTGATTGAGAAAATTCTGATCATTTGGGAATGTTAGCCACCTTGAGTGCCTAGAAGAAGAAAGGTAGAATATAAGCTGAAATGATACAAATAATAACAAGTCAATGACACCTCAGGTCTCCCCCCCCCAATTGTTCCAGAGCCAAGTCCCCCCATTGTCCAGTTCTGCCCATTATTTCAGAGCCATAATCCTAAAAATGTCTATCTGTGCTTTTAAGGAATATTTATTCTATTTTGATTTATAAACACAATCACTTGTAAGCAGTTTTGGGAATAATGTTATCCTAGAAAATGGGATAGAGATAATTACAATTAATAAGTAATGTTTTAAATGATTCAATCACTGCATTAATCAGTAAACCAAACAAGATAAATTGACTTTTCAAGGCATCTCAATAATTCTCTTTTGAACTTCCCCAATGCCTTGCAACACTTATCAGAGGTTTCCCAGCACCTTATTAGTTCTGCAAAGATAAAGAAATAAATAAATTTAAAGGACAGCAGCTGTCCTGCCAGAGTTCAAGCGACAAAGAAAATAACTAAATAGCCAATTACCTCCCTTCGACCGATCAGATCCTACAGATTAGGCCTCCTCCGAACTCCATCCGCCAGCCAATGCCGACTGGCAAATCCTTGGGGGAGGGCCTTCTCTATGGCTGCTCCGGCCCTCTGGAACGATCTCCCCGTGGAGATCCGGACCCTCACTACCCTCCAGGCTTTCCGCAAAGCCACAAAGACCTCTTTGTTCCGGCAGGCCTGGGGCTGATGGACTTCCAGCCCCACTTGAATCGTTATGACTGTTGTTGTTTTTATTTTGTCTGTCTTTTGTCTTATTGTATCCCCCCCCCCTTCCACTGGTTGTTAGCCGCCCCGAGTCCCTTGGGAGTGGGGCGGCATACAAATTTAATAAACATAAACATAAACTTAATCTAATACCTTCCATTACTGTATACTCTATTACGGTATATTAAAATGGAAAAATAACCCTCTTCTTAGTAGGAACAAAAGAAGTAGCTGTATATTTCCACTGGTCTATCTAATTCAGCAATGTTTATATTCACTGGCAACAGCTTTCCAGAATAGGGTAGACCAGGGTTTGGTCCAAGATCTCACTGCATGCAGTAAAAGTACTACTCAAATGAACCTCAGCTCTCCTCTATAAATCTTATTACAATAACGTTGTCAAAGGAGTGGTTACAAAGTAATACACGTTTTAAACAAACCCAAACATAAAAGAGGAATGAAACAAACCTCAGAAGCTTATTAAGTATGGATTTGTTTATTTTTTTAAAAAAACCTTATTTTTTGTTATTTGGAATTATTGTGTGAAAAGCTCCATGTAAGAGCCATGTAATAATTCAAAGTATATACCGGTACCTATCTATTGAGTGATGTAACTGGATTCAAATCACATCTATTTGGATTTTACCGCAAAATTGATTACAATGTAAATGCATGCAAATATGGGCCTAAGTATGCTTTATTTATGGGATGTAGCTGTCCATCTTGTCTACTGGGGAGGTGAGGTGAGGAAGACCTGTTTCATAGGCAGATGCAAGATATAATCATAGGCAGGATATGCCGTGCATCACTTTCAAAGGTTAAAAAGGAATCATTACAGCCAACCAACACAATTATCTCTGCCAAGGAAGGCAGAATCAGAAATGAAGTTAAACATCTTAAATGTCACTAGCTTCTTTAAAATGATTCACGTATATTGCATTTCAACATATGTTGACACCATTTATTTCTTCAACTAATTTTAACACATTGGTCTAGCGCTGAACACGCAGCTTAGAAATATCTGATTTATCGTTTGGTTGTTTTTTTTTTCAAAAAATCAGAAAGCTACTGTCAGGGAACCCTAATTATAATTTATTTCAGACCTGAAAACACAGTCATTGTTTCTCTTTCAAGACCTGGAATTGGTAGCCATGTTATGAATTTTAATAGACAATTGTGGTAGTATCCTTCATTTTGCTTCCTATTAAGAACAATTTTAACAACTCTCATGATTTCTTCAAAACCAAATTATTATATTTGCTTTGCTCGCTGCTTCTTTTTGCTAACGTTGGTGAGCATGTGCTAAATATTAATTCATATACTATAGATGTATAACTTTTTTAAGAATACACCAACAAATATAACAGATCAAAATGTTATATAATTCAGTTTTTACATCTTGGTGAGCTAGGATTGTTTGTAATTCTTTGCTGAATAGAGAGCAGCCCTAGATTTCACTCTGCACAACCCATAAAGCAGCTGTATTGCCTTATATCTATATTGTCACACATCACAGAACCATTAAGAACCTGTACACTGAATTGCCAGACTGTTTTCTATCAACTCCCTGGTCAGATTGACAGTTTTAGCAAGGTGGCTGCAACATATGACTTCAGCCATGTGATGGTTAGAGACCTCTCAACAAAGCAATGTTTTCTTTGACTTCCGTGAAGTGCTTTGTTCATCATTATCTGTTCTGCAGTTGATTTCTAAAGACTGAGATATAAAACTGAAGCAGCAAGTCATTTTGTAAAAAGGAAAACTCCTGCAAGCCTCAGCTTCTTAGTGCTTCGTGTGAAATGAGAACATGAGCAGATAAACCTAAGCAAATACATTTATTGTTTCACACTCAGTTCTGCCGTACCTGCAAAAGCAAACTGAAAGCATTTTTTTTAAGGTTTGTGGACTATCACCTCCCCAAAATAGTGATTTTTTTTTGCCGTCTGGACACTTGAACTCTAGGAAGTATTACTACATGGCTCATTTAGGTTTTTTTTCTTCTTTTGCCTCTTTGACATTTTTTTCTTGTATCCAAAAGGAGATTTTGGTCCCAAGGAATAGAGAGCTTAGACTTTATAATCAATTCATTTAAAAATAACAGTTACCTAGTTATGGGATTGGGGAAAGCCTTTGCTTCAGACCTTGCCAAAGTCATTCTCTGTTTAAGAGAACAAAATAACCCACATTTATTTCACAAGTCTGAATTTTTAGTTGCAGCTTCATGAGAATCTATATTAATAATCCCTGACCCAGAACCCATGTATGACCTCACCCAGCATCATCTGTTTTCTTGTAAATGCTCAGTCTTTCTCTGCTCATATCATCATCATCCTCTTCCCAAGTCCCCTTGAAGCACTCAATAGGTGGATAAAAATGCCAAATCCAGTCTAAATCATATGCTGTGTAATATTATAATGTTATAAGTCACTCTTGGCATGGTTTAAAACAAAATATTACTAATGCTACCAATCAAAAGATGTGATCCTGCCTGTCTGTATTTTCCCTTTATTGAATTTTGTGCGTGGTAAGAACAAAAGATGAAAGAAGCAGTAAAAAAAAGGAGGTTCTAGATAGAAGATATTGCTGTCTGGAGTATACACCCAAGAGAAATAGGCAATGCATGACAAAAATCATCATATTTTACTAGTCTTGGCCTCAATTCCCACATTTATAAAATAGGAATAGAGTTGACCTGGTAAAGGATTCTTAAATATGATAAAATGTTTGTACATCACCTGCGCATGCACACAATTAATCACACCAATAATGACTTCTAGAAGATTCTAACAAATATATTTTAGTTCAGGAGTTTGCGCATCCTCTGAAGAATGAGGTTTATTCTGCTACCTTAAGAAAATTCTGAAAGGTCAAGAAATCAAAATTTGTGCACTCACAACAGCTCAAATGTTTGCTGACTTTCATCTGAACTCAAAATATACTCTCCAAATAAGAGTTCAATAAAATGCATTTAGCCAAGTGCTGGAAATAGTCCCAAGAAAAATAGTTCTCAAAAATTGGGGCCAAAATTGCACTTACTCAATTTTTTTACCACTGAATTTATCTCTGGCCTTTAATACATTTTGAACAGATATACACAGATAATACAAAGAATTACTTTTAAAAATGGAGAGGAATTACATCACAGGCTTATCTACTACCCAATTCTTATAGCAGTCTTCGAGAACTTTATTTTTTACAGCATACAGCCACTGTTAATTGCTTTATATTAAATATTATATTTTATTACATCCAATTTTATTTGTGTTCTTCTCTACACCCCACACTACCAGAGTTTGTCCTTCCCTATCCTTAACACTGTACATTGAAGCTCACCCAAAACTATCGTCATTTCTGCCAAATGCAAAATAAAACACCCCACACCATGATCTAATCTGTATTCAGCCTCTTTCCCCGTCTGATCAATAGAGTGCAAACACTCTCCTCCAATCAGTGTCTCTCACTCTGTAATAGCAGTTGTGATGGACAAAAGCCATTCCATCCCTGCCCTCAGAAAAATGGAATAAAGTAACTGTTAATACCCCCTCCTCTTATTGATATTTTTCAGTGCATTTACTTATACGTATCTGTCCAGTTGTCTGCAAAAAAATAAAAATCTAACAGACTATTTGGACAGCATGAAGGAAGATCAATTGTAAATATGAAATATTTCAAAGGCTTCCCAATTGCCTTGTCACCAATCCTCTATTAAACTCAGCATCGCCATGAATTGTGAAAGTGAAATGCAACCAGTCCCCCTCCCCCCCATTTGTCTTGACTATTGTTGCATCTTGCTGTGGTAGAGGAGATAAGTTTTAAACATTTTGTACAGGAAGAGAAGCTCTGGGAACTGTACGCTGGACCTCTCTATGTAGAATTTCCCTTCAGATTGGCATTTCTAACAAATTGAAAACAATTATATGAAAATGAACAAAGAAATATTGTTGAGGCTGTCGGATTTGAAAGGGATCCCAAGATGGTGCAAAGCAGTACTGTGGAACTGTCCATAGTTATGCTGTGTAATCCTTGCAAATATCACCTAGAACACGTTGTGCCCGCCTGTTGAAAATGTTACTTTGTCTCTATGAGATTCTCGCACTTTCTCTACTCCATGCACAGTGGATATAGAAACAACTGAGGGATGTGAGGATCTATGCTGATCTCCCAGTTCGTTTGTTATTTTCTACCCAAAGCCAGGTTAATAAACAAATGAGGCATACAAACTCAAGTCTTTTTAGTGAGGTCACCCTATGTGAAATCTCTGGGGCAAATGGACCTGAAAGAATCTCTGCTCAAAGCTCTTGCTCAGCCTGAATCAAGATCATCATTGATTGACTCCTCTAGATTCATATCTAAAGCCAGGGTTCATGTTCTATCAGTCAGTCCCAGCCTGCTGTGTGGTGTTCGATAAAGTTTGTCACCCCAATCCTGTTGCATCATGACTTCCTGAAAAGCTAAATAAACGTGTTGCCAGAGCCTAAGTTACAGTTCTTTCAAACACTCAGCCTGTCCATGCTGATGGCTGAAAACAAAGCAGATGAAGGATATCTCCAAATCGGAGAATCATATCTAAGAATTCTGAGGTTCCTGTTTTGGAACACTATGCATGGAGGGCACAAAACAGAGAAAAAATCTCCAGAACCTGGATTTTACCATCAGCACTTAAAAGAATTGAGCTGGGCTGCAATGGCAAAAAATATACATCTTAGTTCTGGGAAACAAAATGGGCAAATGTGATATCCTGATGATCAGAAGATGTTAGGTTTGGTTTGGGGGAACTTATTTATTTCTGGATACTTCATTTATCTGGCCATGGAGAGTCGTGTTATGAATATAAGTTTGTTAATGGCTGGGAGTCCTCACAAATTACAGTGGGTTAGAAGCTGAATGAATAGATGACCAAATGGCAACAAAACCTAACCATGAAGTAGAGAAATAGAATATTTAGCTAGATGTCTTTTGGGGTATTTAAGTCAGTGGCAGAGCTAAGGACCCTAAATCCTAGCTATCAAGATTCAGACTACACTGTCTTTTTCTGAAAGAAAGAAAGAAAGAAAGAAAGAATGAATAGGCACATCTCCCTTTTCACAAGGCAGATTTGAGACACCACATCTCTTATGTACTATGTCAAACAGCCACCTGCTTGAGCCCTCCGTCCAAGATAAGCCAGCGTGGTTGAGATACATCTGTCAAACAAAGGGGGTAAACCTCCATCTAGCTCAAAGCCACAAAAACAACCTGACCCTGCTATGCACTTCCTCCGGAGCACTCACCCAGTCCTCGAAGTGCCGACTCCCGTTCTGCAGCAAGTCCTCAAACTGGATGGTACAGTTAGCCACAAAATCGTCGTACCCGATGGGGGCATCGTGGAAAACGGCCATTTCAATCTTTCTGCCGTTGTTAACATCGGTGACAAATTCATCGTTCCAGGCAGGGCTGTTGGTTTTCTGCTTGGTGGAGGTCTGCCCGATCCTGAAATCGTCCACATTGAGGGCGATGTATGGGTCCAGTAGAAAGGTCTGTGGCCTGGGACCCACCGCATGCCGTAGCGACCAAGGGGTGGGTTTGAGATTCACCGCCTCGCAGATTTTGATTTTCAGCATGCCATTAAAAACCACCATGATTAGATGGCTTTCCTTTTCCTTGGGATTAAGCACGCTCCGGAGCCAGGAAGGTTTCTGGGAGATGTCTCAATAAATAAGAAGGCAGGTTTAAGTGAAGTGGGGGGTGGGTGGGTGCAGGGGGCTCCTTTCGGTGGCTTTGGCTAGTTTTCCCCCTTGCGACACCCACTGAATGCATACATGCATACATTCATGTGTGCACGCATGTGTATATATACACACACACGCATGCATGCATGCAAACACAGAGGCATATATTTCAGAGAGACTGGCCTCTCCGTGTGTTTTTTTTAAACGGAAAAACAAAAGGCGGGGGTGAGGGGGGCCGAAGGGAAGGGGAGAGGGATCGCGTTCCTGCTTGCAGAAATCCAAAATGCGATCGCAGCACATTCAAAAGAATCCTTGGGAGCGGGGTGGAATAGAGGGACGTCTCGAGAGCTATATATGTATATGCGTAGATATTATTATTATTATTATTTTCTTAAAAGAAAGACTTCCCCCCCGGCGTCGTCTTTCTCTCTTTAAAGAGCGTAATCCTTGAGCAGTCCTCCGCTGAAAGCAATCCGGCGCTCACGCTCTGCTGCTGACTTGCCTGTGCGCCGGCGGCGGCGGCAGGAACAACAGGGGAGGGGAGGGAGGGGAGAGGAGGGGAGGGGGGAAGGGGGTCGGAAAGAAAAGCAAACACCCAGGAACACCGAACCTAACGCGCGCAGCCCTGCCCACTTCGCAGCCTTTCCGACTGAAGGGGAGAGGGAGGGAGGGGGGGAATCACACAGTCCGAGGAACCTTACATCCGCCTCGGCTGCTGCGGGAGCTTCCTCGCCTTCTCCGCCTCCTCCTCCTCCTCCTCCAAGGCCAAGGATCCAGGGGATCGAAGCCAATGCATGAGGAGAAGCTGCTCCCGATCGACCTGCTCGGGAAAGGCGGGCGGCTCTTTTTTCTTTCTGTTATTTTCAGAGGATCATTTTTGTTTTAAAAAAAGGAAAAGAAAAAAAAAGATCTCACGCCGGCAAACGAGGTTCCCGCCCTTCCCTCCCCAACTCAAGGCCGCTGGTCTGGCTTGTGCCACGGGCTAGGCTTGCCTGATGCTGGGCGAGGAAGGCTCCCCCAGCTGGCCCTCTCGCTCGCTCTCTCGCTCGCTCGGTGTGTCTGTCTCCCCAATGCAGGAAATGCGCAAAAGACGTCAGTGTGTGGATCTGTGTGCGGATAGAAAGTTTTGCCTGTTGGGGGAGCAATACGCTGCAAAGGATCAGCGGCGAGAACCAACTACAAGCGACGCGGGAAGAGCCCTTCCCGGCCGCCGCTCCTCGGGGTCGTGACTTCTGGACAGAACAAGCCCCCCCCCCGCTCCCCGTCCTTGGTTGCCCCTTCTTCCCAGCTCAAGGGCTCCGGCTGGAGCGCTTCCTCCGGCGCCTCCTTCCAGCGCGCCCAAAGCTCTTCGGAGCGTTTGTGAGGGAAGAGGGGCTGGCCAGTTCACCACACTACTGTCCCTCTTCCGCCTCCTCCATTGCCGCCTCCCTCCCACTCCCCGTCCCGTCCCGCGCGAGGAGGCAATTTTAAAAGCGAAGCCTGCCGCGCTGCTGATTTTTGCGCCTCAGCTTTCCGCCCCGGGGTCGGAGCGGCGGCTTGCGAGCGCTTGAGCAGGCTAAGGCCGCCTCAGCGACACTGCGGGTCCCGAGCCATACACGACTCGGGACCTCCAAAGTCTCCTTCCCGGCGCCAACGGAGCCGGCTTCAAACGGGCTCCCTCCGGATGAGTTGGCTTTCAGCTCCCGGAGACTCTGCCCGCACAACTGGAGGCAACGGGGTTGGGGAAGGATGCACTAAACTAAAGCATCCCCGAGGCCGTTCGTTCGGTGGGTCGGAGCCGTCGTGGAGAACAGGCAGCCAACTCAGACAGCAAATGCTTGTTGTGGTGTCCCAGGATATATATCCTGTTGTCCAGTGCTCAGTCAGTTTCCACTGTTCCAAACAGTGGGTGGGTGTACAAGAAGTCCTCGTCTTACAACACTTTGTTTATTGACCCTTCAAAGGCACTGAAAAAGTGATTTTTCAGACTGTTGCTGCATCACGTGATCAAAATGCCAATGCTTGGCAACTGGTTCATATTTATGACAGTGACCATGTCCTGGGGTCACATGATCAGCTTTTGCAAACATCGACAACCAAAAAATCAGATTTACTTAACCGTGTTACTAACTTAACAACTGCAATGATTCCCTTGACAACTGTGGCAAGAAAGGTCGTAAAATGGGACGAAACTCACTTAACAAATGTCTCACTTAACAAGATAAAATTTTGGGCTCACTTGTGGTCGTAAGTCAAGGACTACCTGTATATAGTTATTTTAGACTTTACACATAATGGTCCAGGAGATAAAGGAAGTCATTTTCTTGCTGGGAGATTCACCCAATGAGCCTGGGCAATTTTCCGGCAGGTAGGGGGCAAGACTGACAGTACTAATAGTCTAAAATGAAACTAAATACCAAAATGATATCAGCAGTCTTTCCAAAGGCACACTTTCTCTTACGATACTACACGAGAATGGAATGTTTTTAAATAAAAAACATGTAAAATTATTAAAAAATAATTTTAAAACAATAAGCATTCTTTGCTTGACTGTGTTTTGTACAATATATACTTATAGTAAGTAAGGATAATGGGTCTGGCCTCAATGGCTAGATTTCTAGCCTTTTTATATGAATTTTCCTGATACATTATATAAAAGTACCTTGGGAAAAGATAAGTTCTTTATGCCAGCATTTTCCTTCACAAGTGCTTATTGCCGTGATGGCGAATCTATGGCAAACGTTTCAACCAATTTCATTGTATTTAAGTACAATGACAATAAAGATTATACTTATATGTGCCAGAGATGGCACACAGAGCCCTTTCTGTGGGCACATACACCATCGCCATCTGCTCTTCTGGTTTCTAGTGCATATGCACACCAGCCAGTTGATCTTCGCAGGCACTGGAGCACCAGAAAATACCTGAAAACAGCCCCCAAAATGCCCCCTAAAAAGGCTGTTTTTCAGACCATTTTTCAGCCTGAAAAACAGCCCGAAAAATGGCCTGAAAAATGACCCAAAAAACAGCCAAAAAACCAGATAAAAAAACAGGCATGCATGCACCGGCTAGGTGGTCTTTGGGTTTCCAGCACTCTGGCATTTGTACATGCACACATGTTCTCCTTTGGGCAGTCAGTGCCGAAAAGATTTGCCATCACTGGCTTATTGTATTCATTTTCTTCATATATGCATCCACACTGTCTCATTTCTCATGACTCGGTGCAGTTTTCATAGTCCAAGTAAAACAATGGACATAAAAATGACAATGTAAAAGATGTATGCTGCTAAAAACTGGGCTGCAGAATGCTAAGGAAAATAAGATAACGGGTTGGGATTTCGATGCTCCAGACGTGTCTCCCAGCTACTTGATTATTAGAATGGGCCGAGCTTTGGCTTGACTGTCACTAAAATAATTTCCTGAGCTGCCCCCCCCCACCAGTGCCTGGGAAGTAGACAGGAAACCAAAGGAAAACTTAGCTCCTCATCTGGATCCAAGACAAGATTGTGAACCATTCTCTCCTGGGAGAGATGTTGAAGGGAGAAGAAGACAATGCTAGCCCATGAAACAATTCAACAGGATGAGCTGGAGTTTCCATTATGTTTTTTCCCCTATGTTCAGCTGTGATACTGGTGAGGAAGCATTGTTCCAGTCAGAAGATACTTAGACATTGTAATAAAATATTACTTTCATGCCACATTATTTTAATTGATTGATCAGATACATTCAGAGGTTTTTAACTTCTTTCTCTTCCTTTCCTGTGGATGTTCCTGTGGAAAACTGTTAGGCATCACAGCAGATCGCAAAACAAATTTTAAAAAAGCAAAACAAAAGCTTTTTAATGTATTTCAGTAGCATTTACTCCCTCGGTGCCAGAGTAATTGTTAAAACCAATATCTTGAATGGAAATGACTAATTCCAGGCAAGGCCACTGAAAAGAGCCCCTTTAACTGAGACATTTTCTGCCAAACTCCTGATGAATAGAAAACTTGCATTATGAGCAGACAGAAAAAAATGATTCCACAGGGGGGGGGGTGGGAGAGAGAGAGAGAGAGAGAGAGAGGGAGGGAGGGAGGGAGAGGGAGAGAGAGTGCTAGAGCTATTAAAGATGAAAAAATGGTCGACTGAACTGGCATCCTATTATGAAAATCAATCCTTTAGGCAGTGGTTTTGTTTGTCCTTTTGACATTCCAGCATTACATTATGAAAATTTGGCCTCTCTTCTGAATTATCCAGCCTCACACATTACCAGAAAAATAAAACAAAACCAAATAAAACATTCCCAATATTCCCAGCATTGTTTCTATGAACAACCCATGAGAATCTTTGATTAAATTATATTTGTTTTAAAATGTAATGATGTAATTTAAAAAAATCATTTAATACACACAGTGTATTAAAGACATAGTGAACAGTAAAAACCATTTTAGAAGTACAGTACTTCATGCTGTTTTACAATGTGGGTAAATACTTACTGTGTGATAGAGGTATTGTTATATTTACCAACCTTCCCCACAGTGGTATTTGCATGTATTAGATGGGATTAGATGGGACTTTAGAAATTTCTGTCATTTTCAATTATCTGAGCCCCTGACTGATAGTTTCTATTTATGAGAACTGAAGGCCAACTCAAGTTGAGGTACTAGGCTGGGGAAATAATATCCCATTATAGTAGATTGGTGCCAATTTTTGACAATTACTGTGTAACTAAAATGTAACTGCCGAGAAGGAAACAATATTATCATTCTCTGGAATACCCAAGAAAATAGAAACAAAATCTTTAGGCTAAGTGGGAGTAGCATCTACTACAATGTGTTTCCTTTTGAGGTGGAGAACAGCAGGCGAGAGAATAACAATGTAAGGAATAATAGGCATTGTTGGTTTGAACATTAAATGAAAGCACCCAAAGTATAAGATTTTGTTGCAGGTCCCATTGGGCTAAAGAAAGAACATATGCCTTGTTTCTAATTATTGTATTTACCCACATGACATGCATATTTGATAAATGCATGAGAGTCACAATTTTCCTTTCTAGAGCCAGTTTTATATTTCTAATGGCATAATGTTCTCTGCTGCAAGTCATACTATTGAAACATGCCAATCAGTGTTTTAGATACTAATCAATCTACACCAGGGTGTCAAACTGGCAGCGGGCTGGATACGCCATACACAGGCCATGCCCACCCCAGCTCTGTGAAGGGGGAAAATGTGATAAATCACATGACAGCAATGTGACATCACGAGTTGGACACCCATGATCTACACTGATAATCTCTTAAATATGCTCCTGTTAGAAGATAATATTTGCAGCTCAGTGTTGAATTGTGGTATCCTTGGTGCTTGCTAGGCTTAGTGGTTTTCTTGCAGACATTTCATTACCAAACGAGGTAACATCATCAGTGCTAGTAGGGAATAAAGTTCACTCTCATTTTATATACTTACCTTGTTAGCGTTGGTGGGAGTGGACTTGATGCTTTTTTGATTAGGGTATTCCTTATTGTGAACTTGCTTGTCTAAGTTGCTAGTTCCTTGATTGGGTATTGTTTACTTCTTGATTATTGCTTTAATGTTAATCTAGGATGCTCACAGTTTCCCAGCTGAAACCATAGTTAATTCTGTCCAAGTTTTGTGAATTTAAGGAATTATCATCATGCTTTCAGCTAGTTAGTGTTCATAGACGCTAGACTTCTGCTGTAACTTCTCCCTGTTTGTCCTACATAGTGGCTCTTGCAGTCCTTACAATGTACATATGTGGTGAGGTGGGTGGCAAAGAAATTTAATAAATAATCAAAATAAAGTTTTAGATTTTTTTCTGTTTTTTCTTCTGGAGCTCTTCCTCCTCAACTGGTAATCAAGACCTGGATGTGCAGGGGTAACAAAAGCTTTACCTAATTTCTGTGTAGTAAACAACAAGACCATAAAAAAACAATTTTAGTCCAAGGACTATATTTTGGTGGTGCCTTGTCTAGACATGCTTCAACTTCAGTTCTTAAAACTTTTGTTAAAAATTACTGAGTTAGACAAAAGAATATACTAGGGGTGTCAGGCCAGATATGTCATGCGCTGGCCATGCCTGCACCTGGTTTAGCAGAGAGGGTTTGGCACTCCTGGAATAAACAGTTGAATTTAGGAAAGGTGACTTCACACATCCATTCACCATGGAGGCAAGTAAATGAAATTTACTCTGTGACTCTTTTATTTCTTGGAGAAAATAATGCTATTTCTTTTTACCTTTAATACAGAAATTTGCAAACTCAATTAAATCATAACAGGTTTGCAGGAATTCAAGTAGGAACAGGCAGCTGTATTTAAACTGTAATTTAGAGAGATTGGCTTCTATTTCTTGTATTTTCACATTTAATGCTTGGCTTGCAATTTTCTATATCTTCTGTAAAACCAAAACAGAGGGCTACAGTAGAGGCAGAGCTACCTTGTGCCAGCCCCTGACCTTTGCATGGCATGAAAATCCAAACTGACTGTGTGTGGAGAAACAGCATCCCTTAGTGGAGGAAGTATGCAAATATCCAACCTCCCTCCAATGTTGTGGACATTTTCCTTATGTGTGGCCTGCGGACATGATCATACTTAATGCCTCCCAATTACCGTATATACTCGAGTATAGGCCGACCCGAATATAAGCCGAGGCACCTAATTTTACCACAAAAAACTGGAAAAGTTATTGACTCGAGTATAAGCCTAGGGTGGGAAATGCAGCAGCTACCGGTAAATTTCAAAAATAAAAATAGATACCAATAATGTTTTTGAATATTTATTTCAAAGAAAAACAGTAAACTAGCGGTGTATTCAATGAAATACTTCACTCACCTCATGATGCTGATGTCCCGCTGTGATGATGATGTCCCGCCTCCTATGACACACGGCACAGTGATTCCTATCATTGGATCACTGTACCAGAGGTGGTGGGACATCGCTATGTGGCTGCTTGCCATAACAAGGAGGAGGTGGGACATCGTTGCAGAGCGGCAGGAGGGGGAGGAAGGGGAATCGTAAGACAGCCCTGCATTACATTAGAACGTGAGGAGGGGGGATGGTGCGGTGCGCGCTGCGCGGCAAACTGACACAGAGGGAGGGGAAACTCACAGGGGCACTGGGCCATTCACGAGTGTCACCCAGCGGCATGGCCCCGCCCCTTTTTCTCCTCCATTTCGGGCAAATTTTTCACTGACTCGAGTATAAGCCGAGGCGGCTTTTTTCAGCCCAAAAAGTGGGCTGAAAAACTAGGCTTATACTCGAGTATATACAGTACTGATCGCAAGTGATTCTTCAAACACACCCACAAAAGTCTTTCATTAAATTATCTTTCTACCAAAGTGAATAAGGTTATGCATACATAATCCCCCCAAATTTTTTCAACCCCCCAGTAAAATCTGAAGTATTAAAAGCAATTTCAAAGACAAAGTTTAAAAGATGTGTCACAATGGTTTTTTTTTTCTCTAAAGGACTAGAAAATGCAGAGAAGTCAAAATTGTAAGTAGAATAAATTTTGCAGTTTTCAAGGGAACACAAACTGGCAACTGAGCTTTTTGCAAATCTTTCTGATGTCTCCACTGCCATTGACAAGGCGATTAATAAATTGTTTCGTAGGAAATGTCACTGCAAATAAGACTCGGCTCCTAACTATGAGAACTGACTCCCTACTTGCAGGTAGAGTCTCAATCTATACTGAGCCTCTCCTTTGCAGAAAAGACACAGAATGTGCATGAACCATTTCATGACTAACATGGAAAGTTCACCCAGAAAATGCTGACAATCAGCTCAAAACAAATGAGATATAGGTAATGCTTAAAGTAAAGGTAAAGGTTCCCTTTGCACATATCTGCTAGTTGTTTCTGACTCTAGGGGGTGGTGCTCATTTCCGTTTCAAAGCCAAAGAGCCAGCGCTGTCCGAAAATGTCTCTGTGATAATGTGGCCGGCATGACTAAACACCAAAGGCGCACGGAACACTGTTACCTTCCCACCAAAGGTGGTTCCTATTTTTCTACTTGCATTTTTACGTCCTTTAGAACTGCTAGGTTGGCAGAAGCTGGGATGAGTAATGGAAGCTCACTCAGTTATGTGGCCCTAGGGATTCGAACCACCAAACTGCTAACCTTTCTGATTGAAAAGCTCAGCGTCTTAGCCATGACCTATCGCATCATTCATATATGTATGTGTGTGTGTGTGTGTGTATGTATGTATGTATGTATGTATGTATGTATATGTATATGTATATGTATATCTATATGTATATCTGTATGTATGTATGTATATGTATATCTATATGTATATGTATATCTATATGTATATGTATATCTATATCTATCTATCTATCTATCTATCTATCTATCTATCTATCTATCTATCTATCATCTATCTATCTATCTATCTATCTATCTATCTATCTATCTACACAGACACAGACACAGACACACACACAGACACACACACAGACACACACACACACACACAAATTTAAATCCTAACCCTAACCTCTATAGATACTTTGAAAAATTCCCACTTATATTCAATCACCCTCATCCTAAACCATTCATAGCCTTGAAAATCATCAACAGCTTTGAATTGCTCCTGGAAAGCAACTGAAAGGCAGAACAAGCAGTTCTCTTAACAATTCTGCTGTAGTCTGGACATCTAAAAATCAATTGCATGCAGAATGAACTTCAAAAATCAAGTTGATATAATTAACACATATCACTTTAGCCAGAATTGCATTCACTCTTGTGAAATAAGGCCTCTGTTGCCATCTTGAGTGCACTACATTAATTCCAGTACAAGTGTTTATTGATTGGAAATACATAACACTACTGTATTCTACATTTAATAACTCACATAAACTTGCTGGCTCAAACTCAATTCCAACAAGGAATTAAACTGGTTTTGCATAATATTAAAACTGATTTTTACTGCAAAGCACTGCCGGAAGTTGATGACGCACATAGCTATTTTGGAGGTGTACACAAGCCTTTCGTAATACATTTTAACAAAACATAAAAATAGCTATACCATTTACATTTACAACTTAGGTTATTTATATCCACACCCCGCATTTGCATACTTACAGAAAGATCATGAATATATTTTTGTTCAAATATTATATTAAGATAATTTTACAGTTGTTCCTACAACTTTAAATTTGCCTACTGGTAAAACTTTACAGCAGATGCTTTATTTTCATAAATCTATAGTTATGCATTGATATTTGTTCACAGCAATGACAATAATAAAATATTTTTAGATTACTTGTTAAGAACACAAGTAGAGAATCCAATTAAAAAAAATCTTGGCAATCCTGTCAGTGGTCTCCATATGATCAATTGCTGAGTTCGGCCGAACCAGTAGTAGTGGGGGCGGGAAGCTCCATCCACCCATGCGCAGAAGCATTGTGCGTGAATGGGATCACATCTGAACTGGTAGTAAAGAAACCCACCACTGACTCCAATACAACTGATACTTATGTCTTAAGGCCTTTCTCTAATTCCAATAGGCATTTTGCAAACTTGATTTCACAATATGAAGTCCATGGCCTTCTTCCATGGCCTTCATCCAGAGGTGGGTTCCTATAGGTTTGGCCTGCTTCTGCTGAACCTGTGGTGACCTGAGTTGCTGGAACCAGCAGTGACCCAGGCCTGCCATGCCCATGAACAGGTTCTTTTACTGGACCACCATCTTGATTTTCGGTTCTGTGCATGCCCAGAACAATTGTAATTGCACAAGTGGCAATGGTGAACTGAGGATTAGGCTCTTTCCATCAAAGGATCATATGGTTTATGTCACTTAGGACATGGTAAAGAAAGAACACTTAATGTTTTTATATTTAGGAAGGATGTAGGAAGAACAATACTTGGCTACCATTCAATCAATGACCAAATATCAATTAATTTTTTTCAACAACCACATGATGATTATCTATGTATGTATCCCAGTTCATGAACAAGAAGAGGCTAGTGAGTTTTATGATCAAGTTCAATTTAAAATTAACAGAACATGAAAATAAGGTTGGCTGATTTTGATGAGAGATTGGAAAGCCAAAGTTGGAAATACTAAAGAGGAATGTGTAGTTACATTGTATGGCTTAGGAAGCAAAAATGAAGCAGAACAAATTACTAATTTCTGCCATTCCAATAATTTCTTCATAGCTACCATTGTCTTTAAGCAACAGAACAATGCTGATACACATGTATATCACCAGAAGGAATTTATGGAAACCAAATTGGCTAGTTAGTAAATGAGCTCAATTATAGCATCAAAGACATGGCCAGTGCTGACTGTAAACATATCACAGACTTCTCATGTATAAGTTCCAAGTTAAGGTAAAGTAGAACAAAAAAAACCACCAATTTCCAGATTATTATCCTGAGCATATGCCATTTTCAAGAAGAACTTCAGGAATTGGTTTGAAGTCCTGGATCTTATTGATGGACAACCAGAGTAACTTGGAATGATTTTAAGGAGGATTAAGGATAAATTTGAAAAAGACCGCCAGAGATCAAGAAAAAGGAAAATAAACGTAAACTGAATGTCAAGACAACCAGTAGAAACTATCAAGAGAAGAGACACCAAAGACAAAAACAGACAAGAGCGATAGGAAAAAACTTAACAAAGAATTTCAAAGAACTATTAGAAGAAACAACAAGCAGTATTACAAAACCATCTTGAAAGATATGGAAGATTTAAACAGACAAAGGAAAAAAACAAGGAAAAGCAGATACCCTCTGAAAGATATTCATACCTTGAATTGTTATGCCAAAGAATACCAACGGACAGAATGTAATTGATTCAAAGGAGATCAAAAGAAGATGGAAGGCATATATTGAAATACTGTGCAGTAGCAAGATCAGTATCAAAGATACTAGAATATGAAGTTAGATTACAGTCTAATTATTACCAATTCAAAAGGCTATTGGAACCGATGGAATACACACAGAAATAAGGCAAGCAAAAGAAGTTTCAGTAAAGGTTCTAAACAACCTATACCAGCAAATCTAGAGAAGAAACAGTGACCAATATCAATAAAACTAAACACAGAAAAAACTGGTACCAGAGCTATATTTCTCCAACGTACCCACATTCTCATTACACCCTGATCATAGTAGACCATAACCTACTACTAGATAAAGTAAAAAAATATGGGTTAGACAGCATCACCACCAGATGGATTTGTAACTGGCTGACCAACCGCACTCAACATGTAGTTCTCAATGGAACTGCATCTACATGGAGGGAAATATACTGTGTAGTACCCCAAGGCTTTGTTTTAGGCTCAGTACTCTTTGACATCTTCATCAATGACTTGGAGGAGTGGATAAATGGGGAACTCAACAAATTTGCAGATGACACCAAGCTGGCAGGAATAGCCAACACTCCAGAAGATAGGCTTAATATACAGAAGGATCTTGAGACTTGAACATTGGGCACTATGTGCAGAGTGCAGAGAAGAGCAACAAAGATAATTAGGGGACTGGAGGCTAAAACATGAAAAACAGCTGCAGAAACTGGGTATGTCTAGTTTAATGAAAGGACTAGGGGAGACATGATAGCAGTGTTCCAATATCTCAGGGGTTGCCATAAAGAAGAGGGAGTCAAATTATTCTCCAAAGCACCTGAGGGTAGAACAAGAAGCAATGGGTGGAAACTAATCAAGGAGAGAATCAACTTAGAACTGTGGAGAAATTTCCTGACAGTTAGAACAATTAATCAGTGGAACAGCTTGCCTCCAGAAGTTGTGAATGCTCCAACACTGGAAGATGTTGGATAGCCATTTGTCTGGTATAGAGTTTCCTGCCTAAGCAGGGAGTTGGACTAGAAGACCTCCAAGGTCCATCCCAACTCTGTTATTCTAAATTCTAAATTCTGACCTCATCTTATCCCAATGCCAGGTGTAAGAGCCTGTTTTAAAGTGCTCTCCAGGATAGAAAAAGGGGGGGGGGGCTTTTGGATTTTGTGTGTGTGTGTGTGTCTGTGTGTGTGTGTGCGCGCGCGCTCCTTCCTTCCATAGGACAGAAACTGCAACAGAAAAAAGAGGCTTCTGAGGGCAATGGTTAAAGGAAGTGACCTGGCCACACAGGTGTCTTATCTACTCTGGTGGGATGAACAGGTGTCTTCAGGGAAGAGACTTAACAAAAGAATGTGCAAATTATTACACAATATACCCAATTTCACGTGCTAGCAAAATAACATTTACGATTGTTTAAGGCAATTAAGATCCAGCCCGATATGGAAAAGGAAAGGGCAGATGTTCAGGCTGGCTTTTGAAAAGGCCAAGGAACACGAAACATTATTGTTGACACACACTGAATAATTAAGAAAGCCAAAAGAATACAAAAAAGAGTCACCATGTGCTTTATTGATTATAGAAAAGCCCTGTGGGTCATGTCAAGCTGTGGAATGTGCTTAGAAAAATGGGAATTCCAAAACATCGCATCGACCTCCTATTGCCTGGCAATAACATAACACGGACACGGCTGTACAACGCTTGGCAGAACAAGTGAGATGTACACCTATTGCCGGTAAACAAACAACGAACTGGTGCTTCAGAACTGGGGATGCCAGGTAAACAGGAGCACCTAGTGGCCAAACTGGAAAACAGTAGAAATATTTTCCGCTGGAAGTTAGCTTTTCTCGCGAGTCTTCCAAGATAGGCTTATTCGCTTAGTACAGGGGTCTCCAACCTTGGCAACTTGTGGACTTCAACTCCCAGAATTCCTCAGCTGAGGAATTCTGGGAGTTGAAGTCCACAAGTCTTAAAGTTGCCAAGGTTGGAAACCCCTGGCTTAGTAAACCAGACCCAGCGAGCACGGGGGAAGATTCTTTCCGTCGGCATCGCGTTAGAGTCCGCTTCGCTGGAGCGTCTGCGGAAACTCAGGCGCGCCGCTCCCGCCGCCTTCATTGTCACACGCTGGTTGGGGAATTCTGGGAGTTGAAGTCCACACAGTGTAAAGTTGTCTAGTTTGAAGAGAAGGGAAAAAAAACCCACTCGGGCTAATCCGAAGAGGAAGCGACTCGCCGGGACTTCATTGTCACCGACAGCAGCCGGAGCTGCTTCGATGATTACTTCCGGCCCTTCCCCTCGGTCAGGTCACTGCTTCCTCCGCTTTGAAAGCCTGGATTTTGCTGCAGTCGCTGCTGGCGCCGGTTTTAAATATGAACGCAGGCTTATAATAGGGAAGGGGAAACAAACGGCGGCATTTCGTATCCTCCCGTAGCCAAAGCTCGAAAAAGGTGAACTGGGGAGGTCGCGACGTTGAGGGAGGTGCATAACGTGGGAACCTCTAGGGCTGCTAGGTTCATGACAGTTGCTATCCATCTGTTTTGATTAACAAAAAGAGGTTTATTTTCGTTATCCTCGCAGGAGTTTTGCTGGTTTATGAAATATCGAGTATGAGTGGAACAACTTGCTTCCAGAAGTTGTGAATGCTCCAACACTGGACGTTTTTAAGAAGATGTTGGATATCCATTTGTCTGAAGAGGTGTAGAGTTTCCTGCCTAGGCAGGGGGTTGGACTAGAAGACCTCCAAGGTCCCTTCCAACTCTGTTATTCTGTAAAGAAGGAATCTCAGCGCAACCATGCAACTAGTTCATGGTTCCGATGCTTTAGAATTGGTTTGTTGAAAGGGAAAACCTTTCCCTTTGCTAGGGCTGGGAGATATGTGGAAGGATTCTAGGAAGCAGCTGCATGAAAGCTTTTTATTTGTTTATTCTCAAGAAAGCAAATGGCAGACCAGGTCAGCGTTCCTGAGGCTAGTGACTTCAAAACTCTTGAGTAGACCTTTTTACATCCTTCAAGGTGTATGATTGATTTAAGGTCCTGTCTTTCTGTGATCAGGTTCTGATTTCAAGGTGTTAAATCATGTTTTCCCTTTCTTCTGTCCCGGGGTCATTTTGGCAGGATGGAAGCAGGGGTGAAATCCAGCAGGTTCTGACAGGTTCTGGAGAACCAGTAAGGGAAATTTTGAGTAGTTTGGAGAACCGGCAAATGCCACCTTTGGCTGGCCCCAAAGTAGAGTGGAATGGAGATTTTGTAGTATCCTTCCCCTTGAGTGGGGTGGGAATGAAGATTTTGCAGTACCCTTCCCCTGTCACACCCACCAAGCCACGGCCACAGAATTGGTAGTAAAAAAAAAATGAATTTCACCATTGGGCAGAAGGCAAGTGAATGCTAGCATTTTTGAGTGAGTGATGGTTTTATAGTCCAGTCTCTGTTTTTCCTATCTAGCCCTTCGTTGGCGCTTGGGTCTTTTCCTTCATGATCTGCATTTTATGACCACTTGTCATTTTCCATCTTTATTAGGTTGTTTTGTTATCTGTCCCTTTACACGCACACGCGCGCGCGCGCGCACACACACACACACACACACACACACACACACGCACTTAAGAAATAAGGTATTTCATGTTACCTTTCCCAAAATCCAGTAAAATCTGTTAGGCTGACTTGATGAATGGATGTGTAAATTTCTCATATTCTTCATCTAAGACTTTAGACATGGCCTCAGAGCGGTTTTTTTCTTTGCTTACAGCTACTTATTTCTTGTACATTGATGGTACTAGTGATTACTTAAAGATCCATACACAGACAACATAAAAGATAATAAAAGATAAAGGTACATTGTTCTATGTATATTGCTTTCAGATGTGTATAAAATCAGAGCAGATTTTTCAATTCCGTGTCAAATCTGTTGATATATAAAAAATCAGAGCAGATTTTTCAATTCAATGTGTTGAATCTGTTGTTGATTCAGATATTCAAGGATGCCTGTTCAAAAATAACAGATTTGCAATTGGCAGCATCCATCTATATTTTTGGAGTCTCTTAGGAATGGGGGAAAACTCACAGATAAAACTATTTTTCTTTTCTCAGATGTCAGCATTCCCTAAACGGAAAAGAACTGCAACGAAACCAGACATTTCAGAAGATGAACTACCTTCCTTCCTTAAATCGTGAGTTAAACTTTATGATAAGTGTGTTCTAATTTCTATTCAATCCTTGTACCTGTATTTGGTACTAGGACAACATCTAGTGATTGTAGCATTTTGGTATTGGTTGAAGTTTAGAGGCATAAGTGTGTACATACCTTTTTACCTGCCTTGTTTGACTTGTTCATAAAGCCTAACAAAACTAATAAGTTCGAAAGAAGAGTGAGATTATGTTTTGCATACTGCTTCACTATGTTCATTGTTTCTAGGTTTGGCTTCTCCTCTCCTATGAGCTCACGATATAAAAACAAGAAAGGAAAAAATGGATAAACACAAATATGAAATTTATTCAAATTAAAATGCCTGCTATATCCTGGATATGGAATTTAGGGATGGAATTACAAGAATTGTTCTTTTTGTGCACTTTGTTCTTGTCCAGCCATATTAAATGCTGTTGCTGGTTTGGTTATGTTTTTTATTCTTTTAGTTTGTGAAATCTATGCAGAGAAATTTTGCTATGGATTGACTGCAAAAATGTTTGAATCAATGCAAAGGTCAAAATACAATTGCAAGGTCAAAATACAAAACCAGGCTATGAATAACTGATTAAAATTGTATAACTTTGTGTAACACTGGAGTGCTTCTCCAGCAAAATTGCTAGTGGCAGTAGCTAACAGCTTACTATTGTTTCCACATTGCATGGTGGCAATTTCCTTCTAGAACATTATGTGAACTTTGAAAAGACAGGTGCTTCCGGTGTTGGGCAAGATAAGTCACAGATTAAGTCTGATTGGCATTCTATCACTTGTTATAAATAAAATATAAGTTTTCATTCACCATGAATTTTGATACTTTTGTGTCAAAAATTCATTTACTGATGTGAATTGGATTACATAATTGTGAGCTAGGCAAGTCTTTTGTCTAGGACAGCATATACATTTTAGGGTCTAAATGCATGCAACTCTCTTATTTAAATAATTAAATAATAATAATAGTTAAATAATTAAATAATAATTAAATAATAATTATTGTAACAATAATTTTAATAATAAACAATATTTGTTTAAATATTGAGGCCTGCATGCTTTAAGGACAGTGCTCTGCATAATTTCATTTATTACAAACTTTCCCGTATCTTGGGCAGATCTTCAGAATCAGAAGATGAACAAGATGAAGAGGAATGGGAGCCCCAAAAGAAAGTCTCACGTAAGGCCAAAGTGCCAAAACCCAAAGTGCCAAGAGTTGAAAAAAAATCATTGACTAAGAAGAAAACTACTGTAGCTAAGAAAGGTACTAAGAAGCTAATGATAAAAGAGGAGCCGGTAAGTAATTGAAGCTAGGAAGCCATTTAGTTTTCAAAACATTTGAGAGAGAAAGAGAAAGCAAAGATTATATTGTGGAGATTTATCTGTGTTCATCACCATTTCAAATTCTCCTGATTGGTTCAGTTCTTTTGCCTAGATCCAACAACCTGGCTTACCTACTGAAACTTCTAAATTATCTGATTTATTGGAATAGAAAAATAGGAACTCCAGATGCATGTACACTGTGCTATGTGCAAGAAAGATCTGCCTTATGTTTTTTTTTTCCTGAGTCACTTTAACCTCTGTAATTTATTCAGCATAATTGATGTGAAGTTCCTTGAAATATGCATTTATATTTGCATTTGAACCTTTGGGATATATGTTGGAGCATCTTATCATAAATCAAATGGAAACAATAACTTGCTCACCTCGTACTGCCACACTGTATCAAGGAACAGCAACCAAAATTCAAGTCCTGCTGGAAGGAATCCAAATAGTCCTTGGCTTCCAACAGCAGTTGGGCCAGAATTGCCATTACTAAGCTAAGGGGTGGTAAAGGTGAGTGTCACTTGACCACTCTGCATATCAATGACTATTCCAGCAGTCCTAATTGTCATGGTTAAACCAGGACCAGCTTCCTGTAGGCTTCCCTGTTGACTTCACTTGTGGGAAATCAGTAGGAAATGTCAGAAAACACACTAACACGATCATGGGGGTTCTGTGATGGCCAGAATTCCAAGGACACATCATGTCCATTTTGCTCAGCACAATCACAACTTTGCACTGTCGCTGAACAAATGGTCATAAGCGAAGAAGGGTGTGTGTGTGTGCAGCAACAAGAGAAAAGGACCACCATTGGCTTCCCTTCTTTTTGAGTAAGGACCCAAAAGAAGCCTTCCCTTCCAGATCTTACTGAATAGGGAAAAACCGCTATGAAGAGGCAGTCCCAAATAACTTTCCTGGAGTTACACATATGGTGCACAACACTCTTAATTGCAATCTGTTACCATAGAAAGCAAATTTTATTAGGGCTAATCATTTTTTGTTCTAACTTTGTGACCAAAAACTGATTCACATTGGATCTTAAATCTTGGATTAAAAGAGAAAATAGGTTGGCTTTAAGAGCAGTTATCTTCAGGTGCTTCTGATTTTTGACCTGTACGCAGTGACAGTAACAATGGTCTTTCCTGAGGCACTCATGTTTTCTGCACTTACATTTTACTAAGCAGAACACTGATATCTGTAGTAGCCTTTCCCCTACTCGATGACATTAGTTCCATTCTTCCACAATCCCAAAGGAAATGATGATAGGTAGTAAGTCATTGATGGTGTTTATGTTCAGACTGGCTGTGCTCAATAATAATCTTAATGTGTTTTGGTGGTTTGGGTAGGACTCATCTCTGCCTATTGCCGTACCTGGAGGAACAGAAAAAATGACAGAGGAAGATGTCAATGTGAAATGTTCAACCAAAAAAACCCCAGTGAAGAAAGTTGGCAGCATTAAAGTTGAACCTGGCTTGGTAAATGCAGATAAACCATCCACAAGTGCTACAGTGTCTAAACAAAAAATTAAGGTGGAAGAGTCTGAAGAAGATTTTACATTTGATGAACCTCCCTTAAAAAAAATTAAAACAGGATGTCCGCAGGAGAAATGTGTAAAATACGTGGCAGGTGACAAACTGAATGGGGACCATAAAATGAACTGGGACATTGTAGAGGTATGTAATGCTTTGCTTTTTACAACAAAACTAACATATGTTTAAACTGCAGGAGGAAACTCTCTAGAGTGAAGTTGTATGTTCATTTAATTTTTGATGTATATAATACCTCATCTGGATTTATTCCAAAAAGTATTTCGTTGCCTATATTTTTATAAAACAAAGCACATTGTCTCCTCTCTTTATAATGAGAATTTATCCTGAGCATTAGCTATGGAAGGTTACATTTAGTATTACTTGTCACAAGAAAATATAAAAAAATGTTATTTTGTTATTTGTAAAGAAAAATTATGAAAGACTATTTTTTAATGCTGTCTTCAACTTTTGCTGTTGAAAGATTATAAAATATTCCAGGATTTTAAATATGGTAAAAGAAAACATTCCAGGTCAATCATAGTTTGGCTTATGCTGTACTAAAAATATATTCTAGCTCCAATGAAATATTTTTTATCACACTAAAATGAGAGCCATGTTTCAGTTTTTTGAGTGTTTTGGGGAACATATACAGTGTCTTTTAATATTGAGGAAGGAAGGGTTTATCATTATTTTAATCAGATGAGGGGTCCTTCTATTTCTTTTTTGTCTTGTGATTTAAAAGAAAAAAATACTAATCATTGTAGTGGGTGGTGAAGCTGTTTGTTCAGCATCTCACACATTTCCAAGAGCATGGTAGGCAGTTTGATGATATGGCCCCCTATTATATAATAAATGTTTTCCCTCAGTTGCTGAGGGAAAACTTTATTTTTTATTAACTTTATTTTTTAAAGTAATTTTTAAAGGAAGCTGCCATTCTAATAAACATCCTCATCATTGCTTTTATTTATTTCTCCTAGGCTTAAATTCCTCTCTCCCCCTTTTTTACCCATTCTAGCAAACATCTGCTTCAATGATATTCTTTATTTCTAAGAAGCTTCTAATCCTCTTCCCTCCCTCTCTCCCAACATTGATTAGAACAGTAGGCCAAAGTGCTGGGAAAAGAGAAAATTTAGTGGAAGCTGAAATGTAGACAGTGTATAGAACTGTTCCTCTAGTAAATGGATAGATGCATGCTTGCCCCTGATCACCCAAACTATAACAGACATTTTGTGGGCATGTTAGGATTCTTTAAACATTTGGATTGTGGCTCTCAATTCAAAAGTCTTACTTTTGAAACTGGATTGATACCTGTGAACATTTTTTATATTAGAACTCCAAGAAATGCCATTTAGATCCTGTGTTAAACAAGTCACCTGTCATGAGTAACAACCATAGAGGGTTTTTTTTCCATTCTCTTTTAATGAAGTTAATGATTCAGGCCTAGTTTTCATTTGAATCATTTT
Source organism: Thamnophis elegans (assembly GCF_009769535.1). Taxonomy (NCBI): domain Eukaryota; kingdom Metazoa; phylum Chordata; class Lepidosauria; order Squamata; family Natricidae; genus Thamnophis; species Thamnophis elegans. The sequence goes on along the minus strand of NC_045544.1, from coordinate 96,750,088 downwards.
GGGGATATGGTTTTAAGAATGAAAAATAAGTAAGGTTTGTAAATAAATAGAAATCGATATTCTTGTATGTTTGTCGTATTAAGTAGATTGCTGTATGATGATAGTTGCAACCATTTCTTCTCCAAGTTTAACATTTTTCAGAATCTTTTGTGAGAAATTCATACTTGGGCTTTTTTACTGTGGGTTGCAGGTTTTGTCGCAAAGGACTGACATTGAAGCATGGGTGTGTGCCAATATAATCAAGCTTTTCAATGATGATAATACAATCCCTTTTATTGTTCGGTATCGGAAGGAACTTATCAATAATCTGGAAGCTGATGTGCTGCGTGAGGTGCAACAAATAATGGAAGAACTACAGTATGTATTAAAGCATTGGGATGGGGGTAGAAAGGGAGAGTAAGCAGCACTTTAAGCAATTACTGCAGCCTTGCAAGTGTTAACAGAGGAGTTCATGGAATGCTTACAGATCTCATAACGTCTGCATTTCAAACATGGAGAGGCTCCTTTTTAAAATTCCTGGATTGATGTAAGAAATTATGATATAAGCAGCCAGCTGCAAACTTTGTAGTTATCAGTGAAAATATTGCCTGTCTATATCAGGGAACCCAACTGGGGATTTTTTTTTGAAAGTCTCTGTCCCAAGGCTGATTCTAAGTAGAAAATTGTTCATCCGCTAAAGATTTTGTAACCACAGTCTTCCTCAATAAATCTTGTCAAAGAGATTCCATGAGAAACTAGTTGGAAAGAATCGCTTTGTTACTAGGCAGTTGTTAGAGAACTTGACAACCCCTATGCTTTTTCCAACTAAAAAGCAGCCTTTAACAAAGTTTGGAAACTTCCTAGCCATTCCGCAATCCTTGGGACAGAGATGTCATCCAATAGTATCTATCAGCAATCCCATCTCCATCTCAGTCACTTGAATGGCCAGTATTATCATGAGGGGAGTAAATGCAATAGAGAAAGCAAAACTAGCTTTGATTTTAGTTTTCTTTAAAATTCAAGAAAACTAAAATAAATTTGTTTAAAACTCAATAACATAAATGATCCAAGATTTGGGCATAATGGGAAACTGTGAGTAATCATCAGAATCCAAATCTTCCCTTTTCTTGTTTGTGATTACAATTGAGAAATTGAGTGTTTTAAGTATGTGAGTCTGTGGCCTGTCTAATCTTCCCACTGTGACTTTTAATAGCTCTTCATTTTATTTCTTAGGTAAATTTAAATAAAAGAGTACATTATCATTTAGGTGATTGACTTGAAAACTCATTTTCAATGAAAACTGATTACCTTAACTGTGTTTCTACAAGAAGAAGCCACTCATCTATTGTTATGATTTTCACTTGAGAAAGTGCCTTTTTTACTGAGCCAATGGAACTGTTCAGTCTGAGAGTCCTATGAACAATATATATAGAAGGTTTCACAGTGAGGTGATACTACTCAGGGATGCACCAATGTTAGGAATAGTATTTATATAAATGTTCTATTAAATACAAATTTTTAATTCTTCTAACTATGCTTGGTTTTAGGACTTTAGCAAAAAAGGTGCATGCCTCAATACAAAAACTTGAAAAAGAAGGAAAGCTGTCAGAAAGTGTTTTAACTGCATTATTAAACTGTAAAACTTTGGAGCAGCTGGATCATGTGGTTAGTATAATATAACTTATTGTGAGCTGGATTTTTTCCAAACATTACTAAATCCTTTTATGGAAATGGTGGCCATAACTTCTTAGAAGCCATTTTATACTAGGTTACATCATTACTATATTATCTAGTAACAGTTCTACACAATTTAAGGTTTTAATTTTCCCAGTCCTATTCGGAATATCAAAGAACTGGGATCTCTTAATGCAGCACATGTGAAATATGCCACTAAAATATGGCTCGATCCTGGTTCATATATGACACAAGCTATTTTCTCAGGCAAGAGAGAGTTACAAAGGCAGATTACCAAAAGCATAAAAAGCAAGGAAGAGGCAAGGCTCATGGTGGTTACTGGAAGTGGAAAGAAAGAATCTGTTATTCAGCAATGTCCATTGAATTAGAGCATAGGGATTTTAGTATTAATGCCGTGTACATTATTTTTCCATTTTTGCATCTGTATAACATTATACTAGTGATGAAAAGCACAGTCAAAGTTTGATCTGTTGCATGCAAAGTCTGTCTCATTAAGCTTTGGTAAATATAGGTTTCATTGTAGTTATTATTATTATTTGTAAAGATGTCTCTTTGAATTTCACCAAGGCATATTTTTAATCCAAAATCTATTATACCAATTGGAACAAAAATAGATCTGAAATAGAAAAAAAGTAAGGCACTTTCTTTGCTATTCCACGTAGTGAAAATTGAGTTAAGACTGCTTCAGTGTTAGCTGAAATATTTCTCTCCTTTCAATCAGTATAGTATGTACAGAGACATGAAAATTCTTTACCTTTGAAGGAGGCATTTGCTCAAAACATTCTCATTGCATAATTGCTTTTAGTTAACAGTTTGAAGCTGGCTTTTATAAGTCACATTTTTATTCCCCTCCCCCACAGTGTGGGGATTCTCATAAAACTCAGTGTTATATTTTCATAATTATATAGAATTATGTTATAAACATGTAGTCTAAAAATTAGACTTGAAATGTCTAATTTTGGAGTTATGAATCATAGGAGAAGATTAAGGAATATGAATGAATTCCTACCCAGGAAATATTGTTAGCAATTATTGACCTTTTTATTAATAAAGACTTCCTAAAGGAAGCCTGGGTTTCATTTTCCAGATACATTCTTGGTCTACCTTATTATATAATGCCAACTTTAGAAATAACATTTAGTCTTCAGTAAGGTCTGCTTCTAGCATTGAAGTCACACACACAATAGTCAATGTTTATTGAATAAGTGACATTCAGTTCTATTCTCACTTTATGCAAAATATAAATCATGGGTTAAATATTAGAGTTGGCTGATTTCATACAGCACACTGAGCTAAGAAAAACCAGCTATGTCACAATTTACCATGTGTTAACTAACCTAAATTAAAAGAATAATGATGACTATAACTATATTTTTAAATAATTATTTTTAAGTAAAGCAGTTTAAGGATAAGTTATGGGTATACTGTATATGGCAGGCTTGCTTACTGTGTGGGTCAGGAAGACTTTGGCTATTTTCACTGGGATGTCCAAAACAATTAAGAGGCAAAACTGTAATGTTAGATTTAACAAGGAAGGTTCGGACTGAATGTTAAGAAAAAAAAACCCCTGGAAATGCTGTACAGTAGTCCTCAACTTACAACCACAATTGAGCCCAAAATTTATATTGTTAAATGAAATATTTGTTAAGAGAATTTGTCCCATTTTATGACTTTTCTTGCCACATTTGTTAAATGTATCCCTGCAGTTGTTAAATTAGTACCGTGGTTGTAAAGTGAATCTGGGTTCTTTGTGGACTTTGCTTGTCAGATGGTCACAAAATGACTCCTAAACTCTACAACCATCATAAATATGAATCAGTTATCAAGCATCTGTATGTAAATCATGTGGCCATTGGGATACTGCAATGATCGTAAGTGTGAAAAAAATGGTCACAAGTCACTATTTGCAGCGCCATTGTAACTTGGAACGGTCACTGAATGAACTGTTGTAAGACCAGGACTACCTGTATAGGGAATCAATTAGGAGGCCATTGGACCAATTTGATAACTCTGATAACTCTGTGATTCTAGATACTACATATCATCACTTTGTTTTCATCCTGTAGACAGATAAAGCATAAAAAATTGAAAATTTGTGACAACAAAATTACATACATACACATGCATGCACAAACACATACACAAGTGTGTGTGTGTGTGTGTGTGTGTGTGTGTGTCCATCCCTTATGCTTAGACATATAATATTACCTATTACAGTATGCACCCTATAAAACTGGAAGCAAAGGAACTAAAGCACAAAGAGCTAAACAGTTGGGCTTGGAACAGGCAGCCAACTTGCTTATTCAGAATCCGAAGGAACTCAACTTACTCTTTTATGTCAAGTCCAATGTCGAAGGTAAGCATGTATCTTTTAGAAGCATTAGAGCATATAAACAGAAATACTTTACTGAGTAAGAGTGACTGTGAATATTGTCTGAAGTGGTGTAAGGTTTCCTACCTAAGTTGGGCTAGAAGACCTCCAAGGTCCCTTCCAACTGTTCTGTTGCATTCCACTCCATTCCACTAGCCCCTTTGAGAACAGCAAAAGCCTTTGTTTGTAGCAGATCTCACCTTTTTCTGAATTATATATTGTCCTGATTAGAAATTCTGGACGCCTGGTGATAATCAATAGAAGCAGCACTGGGTAGATTAACCTGGCTTGAGATAATATTCTCTCTATGTCTGTTCTTCAGATGCTTGCTGAATATGAACAGAAACTAATTAGGTGGATGGGAGAAATCTTCCCCCACCCCAATTCACTGAGGTTCCCTTTGTCATTTTAAAATACTGTATATTGTTGGCTCTACATGCTTGTTCATGTATAACATTTCCATTCCTCACCAATAATCCTCAGGCTTATTCAGGCATACAAACGTTTTTAAATATGCTTAATACTCTTGAATAAAATAAAATGACCGAGATTTACTTTGACAAAGAAGTTAGTTCCAATAAAGCAACATGTTTTCTAGCAGGCTGGTAAAAAAACCATGTGCTGTTTTCTACCATCCCTAGAGATGTCTAGGGTGGAAAGGCTGAGGTAAATCAAGAACGCCTAAATGTCTTTGATCCCAAATGAGCCTCAACAACATCAGTTTCCTCCTGATGAATGAAAATATTTAGAAGATAATGAAGTTTGCATCCCTGTTTTAGTAAGCTGCCATACGTAGATTAAAACTACAGGAGTTTCAACACATTGTAATATAAAATATAAAAAGATTAGTGACTGTGCTTCAAAAAGATAAAACGAGACAAATCTGCACTTAATCAATAAGGAGATGATTGAAGGAGATAGATGTCAGCTTCTTTGAGAAAGATCAGGTTAGGCATAGGCAATGTAAAGATTGCTGGAACTCTAGCCTATTGTTGCAGGCCCAAACACAGAATCGTGAAAGCTTGAGAGTTTCCATCTGCCCTGTTTTCTACCATATAAAATCAGAGTGATTTTTACAATCTCATTTTTACACTCATTTATTATCTCTCTTTCCTTTTTCTGTTAGTGGTGCTTGGATATCCTTGCTTTATCTCTGTTTTCTTATATAGTAGGACAGATGGTTTGAAGTTAAGGAAAGTGGGTTTGGGTCTGTCATTCATTCCATAACACCATTCCAAGGTTTTCTTTGCATGCAGGAGGGAGACTGAGTCTAATGGAGCACAGATATGACCTTAGGTAAAGTATGCAGTGACTATTAGTAAACATTAATTTAGATCAGAGGAAACAATAATGCTTTGTGGTAAAGTGAGAAAAAGAGTGCTATAAACAAGACAATCTTTACATCTGCTTTCTCTTAAGCCAGATTGTCCAAGCCTGGGGCCTGAACTGTAATAATCATATTATTTACTATTTTCCCCACAGAACAGTTAGCTTGTTAATCATTTTCCGTTAAGATTTTTGTTCATTTATATACTAAGATAATAAAGCTGATGGGCAAGTGTTGTAATTCACTGCTTCTGTCCTCTGAGAAAAAGAAAATTAGTTTTGAAAGATGATTTTTTTTTTGTTTCATAAGTTGGAGCATAATGTTTACACAGTACAGTGTAATTATAGATAAATCTGTAGGGGGCAATCTTAGATAGCAAAATGTACTGATTTTCTTTTTAATATGGAAAATGACCTAAAGAGATTTTCCAGTTCATTTTTAACAAGATTTTTTTTTGAAAAAAAAAATGCTATTTACTAACATTTTGTTAAAATGAATTCTGTAGCTGGGAAGTACTGTTAACTGAACTTTATGATAGTTTCCACAAGACTTCCTTGTTGATTTTAGCAACAGAAACACTATTGGTTCACACTTTTTGTATTACTCTCTCAATGCCTTGTCATCAGGCTAGGTCTGGCACTCATCAAAAAGACAACTAGAGGTGTCTATTCTGAGTGTATTTTAATGGGCAGGAAGCAGGTTTGACGCCATCAGTTGTTGTTACACATAGGCTGACTGGAAAAGGGGAATTATATGGTTGAGTTAGCTGTGAAATGTTTCAGTTCAGGTGCAGCATAGAAGACAAATGTGCAACATTGTTTTTGTGGCTGGGAAAAGGATGTGAAGTGCCTGGAACATTTAGGCCTGGTGGAAGTGGAAGTGTGACCTTCTCTTGCTTGACACCAGAACAATTCTTGCTATGTGTGTTGTATAACTTTCATCTTCAGTTGATTTTTGGATTTTTTAAGTTCCCCTTAAAGCTTCTTAAAGCCATGTTTGCATTCTATTTGGTACTTAAAACCAAATATTTTCCTTTAGGACTTTCCACCATTGAGGAAGTAAAATCTGGAGTGCAGCATATACTGGCTGACATGGTTGCTAAAGATAAAGAAACCCTGGATTTTATCAGAAATTTGTAAGTAATTTTGTTACAGACATATCCTTTTGTTAGAGATTGGTAACATTGCATTTTGCCAGTCCTGTAGATTTGCTGAAAGTCTTTGGTTTCTGGATTGAATATATTCTTCCATATGATCAGACAAAATTTTATGAAAAAGGAAGGAAGGAAGACTTTTGATATTTATTGCCAACTTCCCACAAAGAAATTCAATAGGGAAGCTGACATGAAGTCGGAAGATGTTCCCATTCCCACTAATTTTTTGCATGCCTTCGGTCATTCTGTTTCTCTACTTAGGAAAGGAAAGAAGAAACAGGAATGAAGGGATGAAAAAAGTGAATGGGAGCGAGCAAGAAAGGACAAGGAGGGAGGTTTCCAATCTCCCTGCCAGATTTCCACAAGGAAATGCAGTGGAGAAGGGTTCCACCACAAATGCGCGTACGACAAAAGCGCGTGTGACTAAAGCGCGGTGACAAAACAGCACCGTCAAAACTGCGCGACAACAGCGCACCGACAACAGCGCGCCGACAGAAGCGCGCTGTAACATAACCCTAAAAATAACCCTAAACCTAACCCTAAACCTAACCCTAAACCTTACCTTAAGTTAAATTGCGCTTCTGTCGGCGCGCTGTTGTCGGCGCGCTGTTGTCGGCATCCTTTTGACATCACGGTTTTAGCGCCACGGTGTTGTCGGCGCGCTTTTGACGTTCGCAGTTATGACGTGCCACGGTGGAGAAGCTGTAGTCAGAAGTTGTTCCCACTGCTTTTTTTTCCTGCCTGTGAATATTATGTTTCTCTATTTAGGTAAGGAAATATCTCTGAAATGATGACCCAGTGAAACACGAATTGTCTAGTTCTTCCTAAAAGTTAGAACAATTAATCAGTGGAACAACTTGCCTCCAGAAGTTGTGAATGCTCCAACACTGGATGTTTTTAAGAAGTTAATGGATAACCATTTGTCTGAAGTGGTTTAGGGTTGGGGGTAGGCAGAGGGTTGGACTGGAGCATCTCCAAGGGCCCTTCCAACTCTGTTATTCTGTAAAAAAGATCAAGTTGCCTTAAACTAGCAATAGCAATAGCAATAGCAGTTAGATTTATATACCGCTTCATAGGGCTTTCAGCCCTCTCTAAGCAGTTTACAGAGTCAGCATATTGCCCCCAACAACAATCCGGGTCGTCATTTTACCCACCTTGGAAGGATGGAAGGCTGAGTCAACCCTGAGCCGGTGAGATTTGAACAGCCGAACTGCAGAACTGCAGTCAGCTGAAGTAGCTTGTAGTGCTGCATTTAACCACTGCGCCACCTCGGCTCTTATAGCCAATGCAGAATCTCCTTTCCCTGCCCTCCCTTCCCCTCTCTCATCACAGTATAGCCTCAGTCATACCTTGTACCAAAATCCAGTCAAGATAAGACAGGAAATCCTCTTTCACATTTCCTCTTATCATTTCCTCTCCACAAATTCGCCAATAAACTAAGAGACTGTATTGGTTCTGTATTTTGGCCACTTTGTTGCAATCCAGTCCAATGATCTTTATTCCACTGGGCAACCAAACCCTTGGTCAAACTGCCCACTAGATTCTCAAGAAACTCCCCAAAAAGTCCTCTGAAAGCTGACAGGATGTATTGGAATGCATTACAAATGAAGTCTCACATCTATCTATGAAGAAGCATCTCTTGAAGAGCCATAGTGATGCAGTTGTTAGAATGCAGTATTGCAGGCTAATTCTGCCCACAGCCAGGAGTTCGACTGGCTCAAGGTTGACTTAGCCTTCCATCCTTCCAAAGTTGGTAAAATGAGGACCCAGATTGTTGCGAGCAATATGTTGACTCTGTAAAATGGAGCTATTCATCCCTCCAATACCAAATCTGAAACCTAAGTAGGCAGATTTCTGAGATTGGAACTCTTTCCTCCTCAACCACCCAATTTTCAGTAACATAAGGCAGTCTTGCCCTTCAGTCTTTAATTAAATTGTGGCTGTCTCAAAATCAGAAGACTTGAAGGCTAGGGATTAGTCCAAACTCCCCACGGGATCCAAGCCAGGTGCACGAAGCCATTATATATATATATATATATATATATATATATATATATATATATAGATAGATAGATAGATAGATAGATAGATAGATAGATAGATAGATAGATAGATAGATGATTGATTGATTGACTTTGTCTTACTATACTCTTAAAAATTATTTTGTTTGATTTGTATTTTTCTTTCTTGGAGAGACTTTAAGATAAGACAAAAGCAACAATCCACAAGATCCACAAGATCATTTCGTACAGGGGACCTTTTTTGGAATGAAAACAGTCCTCCAATTATAAGGGCCATATTAAACGAGTCTATTCCAAAGACTAATATGTAGGATCAGAATGAAAAAAAATAAAATCCATTTCCTTCATTTATATGTAATTAAAGTTAAATGTAATAGGCATTAAATAAAGCCATGCATTTAATAATTTATCCTTTTATGGCATTAAAATTTCTATTTTGATATCAAATGTCTATAGAGATTCTCAATCATCCAGGTCATGGTTGTTCCAAAGGTGCTTTTCAAATGGCAAATGATCTTTCTTGTTTTTTTGTTTGAAAATGTTTCACTGCTCATCCAGTAAACTTCTTCAGTTCTGACTGAATGATGGGGAATGGAAAAATTTATATTCCTTAGTAGTCATCTGGTCACTAAATTATTTTGAGGGGGAATCAGTTTTTGGAAAGCACATAACACATTTCTAACTTGGCATTATGAGTGAAATATATCAAATTAATTTTGTAAAATAAGTTTGTTTTAATATACTATGAAATTTAAAATACAATGAAGTCATTTTTATTAGTGTTGCTATCATTCAGATGAAATTTCTTGACTAAAGGATTTTTTTTGTTTTAAAAATGCAGATGTCAAAGAAGATATATTTGCATTCAGTCATCTCTAGCAAAAGTGACTTCTAAAAACGTCAATGAAAAAAATGTGAACAAATTTCATTTGTATCAAAATTTTTCTTGCAACATAAAAAGCATTCACCATCACCAGGTATGTTTGCAAATTGTCTAAAGAAGTACCTCTTAAATAAGAAAATAAAAAGACATGTTTCTTGTAAGAAATGTGTTATGTGCTATTGTAATCAAAGTGTTGACTATTAGTGGGACAACCTGGGATCTAGTCCATTCTCAGTCATGGAAACGTACAAAGCAGGCTCTGCGGCCCTTAAGACAATACAATAGGAATAAAAGAAGATAGAATCCCCTCCCAACTGTCCGATGTGGATTTAGCCAATCTGCAGGTGTGAAGATGTTGTTTGTAAGGGACGCTCTGGGAAAATAATAAGACTTTCTCAGGCTTCCTTCCTGAATGATGCAGTCCACATGTCTCTCTCTCCCTATCCATTCCCCAAAAGGTGAGAAAGTGCCCGGCCTACAGGCTAGCAGTTATAAAGCGATTAATTACATGGGATTGGATATATATGAAAGAAGGGTAGAAAGGTGTAAAGGGAGTATGGGGTCCCCCTCTTCCCCCCAAAAATGGCAGATTCACGGATCTGACATAGTCACTCTCTGGCAGTCCAGCCTACTTCAAAGAGTTGCTGTCTTATGGAGAAAAGGAACAGGGGAGTGAGTATTGTACCTGTAAACTTGCAGTCCTGAATGAAAAGCAAGATATAAATACAGTAGATAAAATAAACAATCTAGTTCTTGAACTATTTTCTTGTTGCCTAGGCAGTCTTGTGCATGGAAAGGAAAACATGTTTTGCTTCAAACCTAAAGCAAGAAAATTGTGGCTTAGAAGTTTATCTATATTCTTCTGGATCTATCCCAGCTGATCAAACCAATATTTGGTACATTTGAATTCTTCCAGATTTTAACTGTAACAAATTGTGGACAAGTCTTAAGGAGTGAGTAGAGATGAATTGATGTGCCTTGCCCCCCTCTTCTCCTTGCCAACCTGCTCTTTGTCCCTCCTTTCCTGCTTCCTCGGCCTCCATGCATCAAATCAAGTCAAGTCTGATATGTGCATGGAGAAGACTGGATGGAAATAAAGTACTTTGTTTTGGGGGAGGGGTTAAGCCAGTGGCTATGCCCTGTGGGTTTCAGGTCGTGGTAATACAATAAACCCTGATTTGTTTTTACTGTATTTTATAGAATAAGCCACAGAGGCTCAGTAAGCTATACCAACCACAATGGCTGGGATCTCATATGATAGTAATGTAAATATGAATGGAGAGAAACTCTTTGGGAGTACTTTATTGTGCTCTCAGATTGGCCATGTTCCCATTGCTTTAGGTAGAGAGAGATCCCCCTTATTTAGTGATTTACTACCTTTTTTCTCTTACACTACAGTGCAGCCCAGCCCTAGGTGCCAGAGATGTAACTCTTTGACAGGAATCAGAAGTAAATGGCAAAAAGTAGAAGTAAAGTTCTGGCAATCAGGGTCTGGAACAGCCAATGCCAACCAAGAGGCTCTTGTGGCTTCACAATGAATGGATAAATTGAATCTGTCATTCAAAGAATTTCCAAACTCACTATCTCCTGTCAGCTGAGTTCCTGAATGAGGGATGTAAATGGAGGGGATTGACTTCAAAGAATCACTGTGGGAGGGAATTGGGCTTTGGGTAGAAGGGCGGGTAGAGTGAAGTTCTGCTTTCTTACCCAAGTACATCTTTCTGCAATCTGAATGAATGGTTTAAAGCAAGCCTCTCCACAAGAAGTGAACCATTACTCCTATCTTTACAGATAGACAAAAGGCTGCACTTTCTAATCTCTCTAGTCCTTGTTATAGCTATTGTAAATAAGTTCCTTACAAAAATACTGCCTTGCTATTCTTACAGCACTATGGTAGAGATTTTAAAAAAATAGAAGTAGGTTATCATCAAAATGTCTTCAGGAAAATATGGGGACTTTGCTGCTGAATTTTAGTTTGAACTCACATTGTACACATATGTATGACAATATAGTGTGCATATCTTGTATCGTATTGAGAAGATGTAGTATCAAGAGACACAGTAATCATACCCCCATTTTCCACCTCTAAAATGATCATAAATACATTTCTTTGTTGAGATTTGTGACTGAAGGAATATAAATTATCCAATCCAAGCCCAAATTGTAAACCTCATTGGATTTTTCAAATTTGCTGTTTGGTCTTTTTCAGCCCCTACATGAGTTGCTCCTAAGATCCTAACTTGTGCTGTCTAAGGATTTTGGAAATTCACTTATTTTTCAGTGAGTCACTTGATCATTTTGAAACATATCTAGTCTATGGACATCAAACTATGAAGGAGAAAATGCAGCTGTGGTCTAAAAGGGGTAGAATTTCCTGTTAAGAGTTGTGGCCATTAGCCAGGTGAAAAAGAGTTGCATTAGGCCTTTTCAAAAAGGGAAATTGTTTTCTCCAGAGATAAAAGTGAGCTTGTACCTTTTATTCTAGGATAATGGCTGAGGAAGATGGAAACATTGTAGATTTCCCCTTGGGACTGACAAGAGTTCAAAATGTTTTCTTTGCTCTTTCTGGCCATGTTTTGAACTATGCCATAAATCCCATACAAAGTTCACAATTGTTTCACTCTTTTCTACATGGGACCATATGGAATCATATTATTGGTCTTTCCTCCCTTCAAGGTTTCATGGGACACCAATAGGAAGGGGGTTACATGGATTTTAGAGGGGACCTCATTCCAAAGAAAGGTACCATAACAAGGCAGGCATGCTTCTTGGTAAATAACACTGTTTAATGAAAGAAACCCGGAACATACCAACTCTGCCAACATGTCCTGACTGGGCAAAGGCCATAGGAGATAGGCAGTCTTTTAAATAACCTGCTTTTATGCCATATAGGGCTCTCATAAGAATATAAGAGTCAGCAGTAATCGGTAAGTTCACTGCCTTGAGTTCACCAAACATATTTTTAAAAAGGTTAATAATAATAGTAACAACAACAGAAACACTTTGAATCACACCTGGAAACATACTGGCAACCACTGCAGCTCATAGAGTAGAAGTGTCTTGTGGGCATATTGAGGCATGCCCATCACTGTACATGTACTGTATTCTGTACAGGTTGAAGGCTTCTGAGATGTTTTCGAGGGCAGTCCCATATAGAACAAATTGTTGAACCTTGAGGTGACTGATTAAAGGGCCTCCCAATCTAGGAAGACGTGCAACTCATAGACCTGATGGAGCTGTGCAAAAACTTCTTCGTCCATAGTGCCATCAGTTCATCAAGACAGAACATCAAAAGCCTCAGTTAACCAACCTGAAATAGAAAGGAATAATTGGTATCATCAGCATGTGGATAATACCAAATCCCAGATTGGCATATGACCTCACCTAGCAGCTTATTGTAAATGTTAAATATGAAAGGAGAGAGCATTGAACCTTGCAGCATCTCACATAAGTGTTTGGTGTGCATCTCTCCTTCACACTTGCCAATGCCAACTGGTACAAGCCATAGAAAAAGAATTGGAGCCACACAAAAAGCCATAGAAGAAAGATTGGAGCCACATCATTATCCCCCACATTTTCTACTCCCAGAAGAATTTGGTTCATAGTACTGAAGGCTACTGAGAGATAAAAGAACACTAGGACGGATGCGTTACCTCTATACTGGATCCACCAAGGTCATCAACAAGTGCAACTAAGGCTATCTCAGTACCGAAATCCATTTGATTTGGGTCTAATAATCCACTCCAAGATTCCTTGCAACTGCAAACTGACCGTCTTCTTAACAACATTCTCCCAAAAGGGAAGGTTAGAGACAAGACAATAGTTGTCTAACATATTTGTCTAAAATCTAAAACAGGAGAGGGTGCACTTCTGCTTTCTTCAAGACCAAAGGCACCACCCTTTCTCTCAGTGAAACCAACACTATAATCACCAACGTCTTTAACCTCAATTGCCTTTGAAAAACCAGTGCACAAAGTAATAATATATAACCAATAATGAATTACAGATAGACAGCCGCTGTGACACATGTATCCAGGATCTGTCACATTTATTTTAGCTCCAGCATATAAATGATGAGAGTGAAACTTTTATGAATGTTCTCAATGAATGAATGTTCAAAAGACTACAGAATATTTTTTTCTTGCTGAACTAGTTGGTTTTAAGTCATACAAAACAGATATATTATTCTTTAAAACTGAAACCAAGGTAATAGAAGATACACCAAATCTGTATTTCAAATGTTATTGTTGTATATTGTTCATATTTATTTTTGATGGTTTTTAAAAAAAAATCTAATAAAACATTGCTAATGTTACTTCAGTGGAGGCTTTCTCCAGCAGTCTTAATGTCTCTGAGATTTCATAGGCTGGTGATGCCCATGAATTGCATCTGACGATCTGTTTTGTCTTAAAATGTAACTTTGATGTCACTTGAGGGAGGTATTTTAGTTTTCATCCCCCTTGTCACAATGGAATAAACCTGGCAGCTCTTTGCATGTGAATATGCCTCCTCTTCCTCAAACTTGCCCTTTGTTTTGGCAGTCTGGGTACCTGATGTTAAAATATTTCACATGCAATTTTTATTGTTTGCTGTACTGTTCAGTGATATGTCAAGCCTGGTATGTCAACAAGCACCAGAAAAGCTGAAGAATATAAATTGGTGTGATGTCTTCGGGTCACTTTTAGACCATTGTGTTTAACATATGTGACATGTCTGAGTTAGCTAGTGATTGAATTAATGTTCATGATGGACAGGGAATGCTTGCTTGTGACAGGCAGAGGCCTATAGCATCCATCAATGTGTGCAATGACATGGGGTATGTCAACTTTTAACAGCTTTTTAATGGTTTTTGCAAGTCTAATGTATTAAAAATGCATGGTTTTGTTAACATTTAGGCGCACATGGACAGCAAGTGTACATAGCAATCATCTGCTTTCTCTCTCCTGGCAGTTTAAATGCATGTTTGTTTTATTTAATGGAAATCTTCCATCAAGTGAATCAGAAAGTGAACATAGAGAGCAACCTTATACAATTTTACACATTCTAAATGTTTTGGACAGCAGTTCTCATTATCACTAGTCAGCGTTGGCCATTGGGATGATGTTAGTTGTAGTCTGACATATCTGGAGGATACTGATTAGGGAATACATGTAGAATAGTGGTTAGCTTGCTGAACAAGGTCTAGACAGGCTTTTTCTCAGAGAAACCAGGCGGAGGTGTACTTTATGACAGTCGCGCTATCTCAGCTGGAACCAACAATTTATGATTGTTCTGAGGGAAAACGGGGAAAAAATCTTGACAGAATTAGTAAAAATAACTATTACATTTTAGTCTATGGAGATTCTCAGTCATATTACATGTTAGCAATTTCTTTGAACATGCAGTGTTGTAGAGGATACCATGTACAAAATTTAAGGAAATTAATGATAAATTATCAACTAAATATCTGGAAAAACCAAAATATGTTTAAAGAAACACTGTACAGCTTTGGGGAATATGATTGATCTTGCTTGCTCAAGTACCTGTCAAACATGAGATATGAATATTTGAATATTAAGACTAGAAAACTATAAAAGGAAATTTTATATTGAAGTCAATGAATGCACAATTTAGAGGGTTTTTTAAAATTGTGTGATTGAGAAATATCTGCTGAGCAGTAATATTGCAATGTTATAGAAATAATTATTTGAATATATGAATTCTATACTGAACTCACTTGGAATCCTTTGATACAATTTTTGCCTTAATTTTATTAATTAATTAATTTTATATTTTATATTCTATATTATTTATAATCTAAGATGACATGTCCCCAGAATTTAGCAGTGTCCTTAGCTGCTTAATTACATCTGAATTCAGTACCTCAGTTAAAGGAGATACATACAAAGGAATGTGTTTGTCTGTTTAAATATTACTAATCTCTATCTTTCTCACATACTGAGTTAAATGCTAATAGTCTGCATAAAATCAGTCTGGTATTTAATTTTTTAAAATGTGATTTATCTCTATCTCAGACTGAAAGGAGATAGAGATAATAAAGTTTAATAAAACATTAATAAACATTATTAAATTACAATAATAAGTCATAATAAGGAGTCCTTGGTACTCTCTGAGCCTGGGTGTTTGCTTGTAGATGTTTCATCATCCAACTATTACCTAATCAGATGACGAAATAACAAGTTCAGACAGCACAAAGGAGTCCACAGTTTAATTTTGGACTATATACATTTTCTTTTATTCAAATAAGTCATAATGCTTTATCTAATATAGATATGGCTCCCCAGCTAAACCTCCAAAGCCCTTGAAAGAGCCAGCTTTTTATTAGCTTCCAGAAAGCTATATCCATTTGTTCCATCCTTTTCTCAGGAATAGCCTGTTCCTTAAGAGATAAACCCCTATAGCCCACTCCTGCTGCAAAGATGAGAACCCTCAGTAGATATTCCCAGGTATCTAGATAGGGTAGATAAAACTATCTGGAAAAGACAATCTCATAGATACCAATATCCTCAGTCATACAGGTCTTTAAAAGCAGCACTATAATTTGCACTCAGAAACAGTTAATCAGTGTAGCTACTGCAACAGTGGTATAATGTGGCAGTATCTTCCCTGTGACCACGTTGAGCCATTGAATTCTGGAGCAACTGAAATCAACAAGGATAGCAATTACCACAATATAACTGGCAAGGGCAAAAGTGACTGTATCACAACATCTTAGTCCAGATAAGTAACAGGTGTACCAGCCACGACTGATCTTTTCACTAATTGTTGCAATTTTGCCTGTTCTTTGGGTAGAAGATAATAATCTAAAAAGATTGTGAGCCTGCTCTTCCTAGAAAAGCACAAATCCATTGAGGAGTAAAGCTTGTACAATCCTAGAATTGGTAGATTTTTGAATTAAAATCGTCCTTCTGTTTTGTTTGGGTTGGGTCTGTTTTGGCCACTCAGATTCTGACAATCTCCAGACACTGAATGAGGACTTCTCATTAGGTTTAGGATGAGGTTAAACAGCACTTTGACACTTCAAGCCAAACCAACAAATGACTACTTCCAACAGGCTCCTGATGTTAACTGATAGAAGAAAAGTTCAAGCCCTGAGTCACCCCATAATAAGGTGCTTGTTGGCATTTCCTCTTAACTCCTGAAGAATTGCTAACTGCACTTGCCACTCAAAATGGTAACTCCAATCCCTAATCCTCATAAGGAATCCAGAACAATACTATGGTTGATGGTATCAAAGATTGCTTAGAATTCTAGGAGGAAATGTTCCTTGTTTCCCTCCAAGTTCCATCATAGGTCATCCATGAGAGTGACCAATACAGTTTCCATGCTATGTCCAAAACCAGAACTGCCACAGGTGTAAATGTTCCATATTTTTCAGAGGTGTAATTGCCATTTCTTCCATAGTTACAGTCCCCTGAATGGAGAGGTTTGAGATTGGAGGACAATTATCTAATTCCCTTGGATCAAGGATTAACAGCTGCAATTATGCCATGGATATATGTCCATATAAAGCCAGCAATCTAAGCATCACAGGCTCTATTCCAAGAAAAGTTGGATCCTGCCATTTATACATGTTATACAAGTTCAGCTGTACAGTTTATCTTTATTTGTCAAAGTTTTATTTTGCAATTTTGTTGTGGGAGAAATGATAACTGAGGATATCATCTCTGGGTCCAAATGAATATTTTTCTTTAGTTTATCCTGTAATACAGATTTATAGGATTTGGAATTCAGAAATATTGATTGGCTGATACTTTTAATCTTTTGGCATCTATAAGTGTTTATCTCTATCACTATATGTCATAAATTCTTGCTGTTTATTTTTGGATTTAGATCCTGGCTATTAACCGAGGAGAGAATCTGAAAATCTTGAAAGTAAAGGTCAACGTTCCTGATGGAGTGAAAAATGAATTTTCTAGGTGGTGTGTAAATGAAAGGTTTGTGTAGGGATATAAATATATCCATGTCAATATTCTATTGTTGTTCTCATTAATGGAGCATACTGAATACATTTTTTAAAAATTTCATCTGAATTTGAGTTTTTCAAGATGAGGATAGGCAATTGTATTTTGGCTATCTGCATGGTAGGGGTTCTGGCTTCCCACATGGACTAGGGAGTTGTCCATCATTAATTCTAGCCTGTGTACACATAGTCCTCAACGTACAAGTGTAATTGAGCCTGAAGTTACAGTTGTAACTTTTTTTTTTTTTTAAAAAAAACCATTTTACAATCACTTATATACAGGGTATTTGCTATAAGCAAAAAAATAAAAATAAAAATAAAAAAAAATAAAAAAGAAAACACAACTCATCATTCACAACCCCACCTGACACTTCCATCCTCCATACACCCCATCTACCCCCCCCCAACTTTCCTTTCCTCCCTCTAACGCTCCCCTCCTACTTCCCTTTCCCCTCAAACCTTCCTTCTCTCCTTACTCCCAACACGCCCTCCTTACATTCCCCTTACTCCTTCCTTACTCCTCCCTCCTCTTTCCCTCTACCTCCCTCCTTGGTGTATTCCTTTATTCAAGTGTTGTTTATTATAATCTGATAAAAAGTAAAATAAACCAAGGAAAAAAAATATAAAGAAAGAAAAGAGAAAAAAAAAGAAAAAAAAAAAAGAACAACTGTATATAAGTGCATTCTTGTTCTTATTGAGACTATATTAACACCCACCCACCCACCCCCTCTAAATCCCCATCCCTACTCCTCCCGACTTCCCAGGGCCCACACCTGGCACTCCCTTCTATCTAAAGTATCTTATGTTCGTATGGATTAAAAATAAAAGTAATATATTAAGAGAAAAAAAAACAAAAAAAAGAAAAGAACAAAGAAAAAAAAAAGAAACTCTTTGTGTTAAGCTCAGCCCCCCATCTTTATCTATGCTTAAATAGTATAAGTCATTCTATCTATATTTTATTCTCGTCTCTTGCTTCTTTGTTATTTACCCCGACCTCCTGTAGACTCTCCCATTCCTCTTCCTTAACCTTGTATTCAGATAAACATTTATCCAAATTTGTATAGACATCAATATACAATCTAGCTCAAAAATAATCCCTTCTAGTAAAATTTAAGCAGCGTGGATCATTCCACATGTTCAGATATTACTTTACAGAAGAATAATCAAACTTTCCCTTCTAATAGGATTTAAACAGCGTAAATAATCTTTCTTAACCTTAATTTCAAACAGTAATTCAAAATAATCTGACCAAACTTTCCCTTCTTAGTAAAATTTAAGCAGAGTGGATCAAGTATTACTTTAAAATGATCCCGACCAGCTTTCCCTTCTAATAGGATTTAAACAACGTAAATCATTCCGCATGCATTTTGCCCTCATCCCTTGCTTCTCTGATATTTACCACTATCAAATTTATGCAGACATTAGTTTAAAATTTAGCTCAAAATAATTTCACCAAGCTTTCCCTTCTAATAAAAATTAAATAGCATAGATCATTCCACATATTCAAATAATACTTTCAACAAGAATCAGTTTACCTTCTGTTTTAAAATAATCTCATCCAGCTTTCCCTTCTAACAGAATTTAAACAACATAAATCGTTCTGCATTCATTTTACATATATACATTCAATATCACCCCACCAATATACGTAAATCATTCCGCATGCATTTTACCCTCATCCCTTGCTTCTCTGATATTTGCCACTATCAAATTTATGCAGACATTAGTTTAAAATCTAGCTCAAAATAATTTCACCAAGCTTTCCCTTCTAATAAAAATTAAATAGCATAGATCATTCCACATATTCAAATAATAGTTTCAACAAGAATCAGTTTACCTTCTATTTTAAAATAATCTCTTCAAACTTTCCCTTCTAACAAGATTTAAACAGCGTGAATCATTCTGCATGCATTTTGCATATATACATTCAGTATCACCCCACCAATAAATTCCGCTTTTTCTACCGGAGAGAGGTCGCAAACCCCCATTCAATCCACAACTTTGGCGAATATTTTAGAATGTCTAAATCCTCGAACTCCGCTTTTCTGCTTCTCCGAGGGAGGGGGAGCTACCCCCTCCATCTTGCAGCCATGTGGTCTGTTGCTTGCCTTCTCCTTCGGCTTGTCTCTCCTCTTTTCCAAGTGAATCAGGAAGTCCCGCCTTCAAAGTCTTGTAATAGAAATCTCGAGCCTCCGAAACAGAATTGAGACGAAATCTTTGATTCTCAAATGTGACCGTAATGCCGGCTGGGGCCTCCCATCTATATTGAATCTGTTGATTTCTCAGCTCTTTAGTTAAAAAAGCAGACCCGATTTTTGGGGGAGTCATTAAGCAAATGCTGCAGTCATTAACCGAACATAGAAGTTGTTAAGCGAATACATCAGTTATCCAATTTCCCCCAATGGGCTTTTTTCTTTTTTTGCCAGAAGCCAAACGTAAACACCAGAAGTTGGCAAAAAATATCACATATTGTAATCATGTGACTGTGGGACAATCAAAGAGCTGTAAAAGTGGCACCCAAGATATGATCATGTGACTATGGGGGCAAGATACACATTTTCTGTGTAAGATTCCCTACCTACTTGATTCTAGTACCAAATATTAAAGTGCCAAGAATTAGATACTTTTTGGGTGTCAAAAAGTGGATATTCTGAAAACATTATTTCAGAATTTCAAATTATGAGGTTTCATTTTGTAAATACTGTGGTGTAGTTTAGGTTGTCAACTCATTGATTTGTCTTTTTAAAGGGAAGAAGTTCCACTAATTACATAGGGCTTTTGAGTTATATGTTGCTTATTCTTTATTTATTAGCTCTTCTGCGAATATTTACATATCTTAATTCTTGAATCATTGACATTTGTATGTGATATATCATTAACAGACAAATTATTTTCCTTGCTCCCACTTTACTATTTATGTAAACTGGGAGTGTACTATCTCAATATCAAATGTGGAAGAAGAGTAGTATTAGGGCTGATAATGGAATGGGATAGGGACAGGGATAACAATAGGGATAGAAGAGACCCATAGAGAGGTTGGTCAAAATCTGATGTGGAAACTGCTAGCTCATAAATGCTACCCATACTGGGTATTATATCAGCAGGAGTTACCTGGATTGATTTTGAATTTGTAATCTAAAAAAATACTTGACAGTTCTATAGGAATTCATGATTGACAGTTGTCATGGACATTATGTGGAAAAGCACTTCTTTGAGTTCACTTAGTGGGTTTACCTATTTACAGTACCTATTGTTATTGATGTTTTTGACATGGTTTGATTTAAAAGATTGCCAGAGTGACTACAGTTTTTGAAAAAAAAATCTAATTTACAGATGGAGACCAAAGGCCTTTGCCAACCCTGAATTAATGGAACTACTGCGCTACTCAATAGAAGATTCATATAAGCGTCTTATTTATCCCCTGCTCTGCAGAGAATTCAGGTAAAGCAATATATGTTCATTATTAAAAGTAAAACTACTGTATATACTCGAGTATAAGCCTAGTTTTTCAGCCCACTTTTTGGGCTGAAAAAAGCCGCCTCGGCTTATACTCGAGTCAGTGAAAAATTTGCCCGAAATGGAGGAGAAAAAGGGGCGGGGCCATGCCGCTGGGTGACACTCGTGAATGGCCCAGTGCCCCTGTGAGTTTCCCCTCCCTCTGTGTCAGTTTGCCGCGCAGCGCGCACCGCACCATCCCCCCTCCTCACGTTCTAATGTAATGCAGGGCTGTCTTACGATTCCTCTTCCTCCCCCTCCTGCCGCTCTGCAACGATGTCCCACCTCCTCCTTGTTATGGCAAGCAGCCACATAGCGATGTCCCACCTCCTCTGGTACAGTGATCCAATGATAGGAATCACTGTGCCGTGTGTCATAGGAGGCGGGACATCGCTCCCGCGGCTGCATGGGACATCATCATCACAGCGGGACATCAGCATCATGAGGTGAGTGAAGTATTTCATTGAATACACCGCTAGTTTACTGTTTTTCTTTGAAATAAATATTCAAAAACATTATTGGTATCTATTTTTATTTTTGAAATTTACCGGTAGCTGCTGCATTTCCCACCCTAGGCTTATACTCGAGTCAATAACTTTTCCAGTTTTTTGTGGTAAAATTAGGTGCCTCGGCTTATATTCGGGTCGGCCTATACTCGAGTATATACGGTAAGTAAAAACTTAGTAGTCCTTAATAGTCAGACTACAAACCTAGCAAATCTAGCATTCTGTTTTTCAGAGGGGCTAAACCAAATGTTTATGAAATACAAGTAGGAAAAAAGATATAGGAGCCCTCTCTTGTCTTCCAAAAATGATGTTCAGTGACATACTGCCTTTTGGCTATGAGCTTTGGATAACTTACACATACGGATTTCTCTAATTTTAAAATAATTGAAGCTGGATAGTTTTGACTGAAATGCACTGAAAGTGACAACCCCGTGTATTACTGGTGGTTCATGCAACCATGCAAAGGTGTATTGTCTGTTTGACTTTAACTTAGGAGATCTTGAAATAGATGCTGGGAGATACCATACCAAAGTTCCATATGTCTGTTTAATCCAGATTTTGCTATAATACCATATTCTCATCAATAGTAAATTGATATACGTTATACTTTCCCCAAGTCTATCCAGACACTCCAAGGTACACGTTAATGTTCACTAAAATCCATAGGATTTATTTCTAAGAAGGTTTGTAGGACTGAGATAGCAAAAGGATTTTTGACACATGTTGTTTTTCCAGGAACAGTTTCATACTTTGCTCTTCAGACACTAAGAATTGCAAGCATTGGCAAGTTGAAGACATTTTTTTCTTAATAGTTCAAAGGGTAAAGACGAAAGTGGAAATGGAAAATGGGGAAATAGGGAATGTTGACAGTTTGCATATCCAAACTGCAATTTGCTTATGTTTTTAATGTGTATTTTTTTCTCCTCTGCTATCATTGAGTAAGATTGTTCTAATGGTCTAATGGTCTTGATGCAGACTGCTGAGCTACTAAAATTGTTTTCATTATATCCATTTCACAATCGCTGTTTCAGTAGTGCTCTCCATGTCGATCTAATCCCATTTGTCATACTTCTTTTAAGAGAAGTGGGGAGACTAATTGCTCCTGCTATAAATATCTTTGTGTCTGTCATTTTTCATTCTTAGATTAACAATCTAATTGGCATAATATTGGGCTCAACTTTGCTATGTAATGACTACAGAGTAGGAAGCCATTCTGTTTTATCAGTGACAATATAATGGCTTCTTTTTACTAGCTGAAATTGCAATTTTTGATATTGTAGGAATAAATTGTGATTTCAGGTTAAAACATGTAAATTCAAAATACATTTATGGGCACCGGTGTTTTTGTGAGTCCTTCTTCCACATAAGTGGAAATTAAAATAAAGCTTCATTTGAGTCAAGTTCAAGAATCAAATGTCTCTTACATGACTATGTCCAGGTGTATTTGTTTATGACATAAACTAATAGAAAGGTCAGAGAAAATGGCCTAGGAACTTTTCAGTGAAAATAAAAAACAAAAACCATTTGGCATATTTATGAAAAACCTTTTTTGCTCCCTTATCAGATCAAAACTAACTTCAGATGCTGAAAAGGAATCAGTAATGATGTTTGGAAGGAATCTTCGTCAGTTGCTTCTAACAAGCCCTGTGAGAGGGCGAACAATGATGGGAGTTGATCCTGGGTATAAACATGGCTGCAAGCTAGCAATTATTTCACCAACCAGTAAGTCTTCTGTGCCATCTGAGAGAAGTGCTACTTGTCATATAGGATATAAAACATCTTTCTTCAACCGATGTTCTCCAGATTTATTTGAACCTGGCATCTTCCATTCACACATAGAAACTTATATCTTTGATATGGGAAACTAAATATAATACACTAAGGCTATCCATATTAAAGCTGACAGTTTTTAGACCTGCATATGTTAAAGAGATATTTTGAATGATACTCAGTAAATGTGGCTACTGTGAATTTCTTGAGAGAAAAAGAGGTTTGATAATAAATGAAGACTTATATCCCCCCTTTTTTTTGATAATGAAATTGCCAATATAAAAGCTTTGCTCGTGAGTCTACCAATGGCAGTTTGAGTCAGACACATCTCTCATTGTTACTGGGAGAAAGGTCTGTGGCTCCTTCTTAATTCATTCCGTAGCAGAAACCAATGAATAATCATAATTACTACTTGCTCCCAGCATTTTTACCAGCTGGGCTGCCTTCCTGGAACAGAATGAAAGCGCATGCAATATATTAGAAAAATTCATATGAGTGTGATTTAGGCAACAACTGGTTCCAATGATATTTCTTCATGCTTGCTTTTCCAAATAAGAAATTTCAAAGTTGTTAAGCATATTACAGCAATTTGTAATAGGAGTTTTCATTCTGCTAGCCTTAAAGAAGGCATTAGAAGCCTTGTTTTTCCCCCCCTTGGCATTTCAGCCTGGATATTAGCTCTGCCCATATTGGGAGGTAGTATGATGTGTCTGATAGCCAGAATGCATATATGTTTTTATTTTTATTATTGTTGTTAGCGTTTCATGTTAGCTACCTAGAATTGCTTTAGGGTATTAGGCAGCCATAGAAATTAAATAAAACAACAATTCATATTTCTAAAACTTGAATAATTTCAACAAAAATGTGATTCACAATAGTATTAGTAGCAGGGATACTTAAAACTTGTAGTGTCACCAAAAAAAATCAAGTAAGTTTGCCCTTTCTTATCACCACAATATCACAAATTCAGGACTCAACTTTAAATAATAACATTTAACTAAATTGCCACTGTTGAGAGATGATGTACAACATATTACACATAAGGCTGGATAGCATTTCTTGAAAATAAAAGGTTGGAAAAATGTTCCCGTAGCTTTTCTCAGAACTGAAGGCACAAGAAAAATAGTTTGATACCCAATGGATGTAGATGGTAAAGCATGAGAAGTATGTTATCCTTACTTAACTCCTCCCATTTCTAATATCGCTGGCACTTTACACAATCAAATAATTAAAAGATTTTATTATTTAGCTGCAGTCCTAAAACTAAGTGGCCACACTTCTGTTGAGAATGCCACCCCATTGATGCCACTCAGTCCTTTTCCACAGCTTCTACTGAACTAAACAGGTATATGTATCCATAAAATATTGGGAGAAATTATCATGCATAATCCACAGTCATTGCACATTTCTCTCCCCCCCCCCCCCCAATTCTCATTCTCATACAACTGGATGAGTTGATTAGATATCACCGTTGCTAACAATATCAAACAAAAAACTACACTTGAACAAAAACTTGGTATCTTGATGATAAAATGCCAATTCTCATTAAATTCATCTGTATTGGTTTGGTTGAGGAAGGTGAAATAAATTCTTTGATTGATTTTGATTCATTGAATAATAAAGTGGGAGGTGGGAACTGGGGAACATAGATGCCCAAGGCTCTTGAGGTTTGTTCCCACCATGTTCAACCATAGCTGTTATTGATTGTAGGAAAATAAATGTACATTTCTTTTATTCTCACCTTAGGTCAGATACTCCATACAGATATTGTCTATTTGCATTCTGGTAAAGGAATTCACGAAGCTGAGAAGATCCGGAGACTTCTGTTGGATCACAAGTATGTTATTCATAATGTTGCTTTTCCTTATACAGTATGTTTTACTGCTGATCAGCAGCATAGAAAACAAATTAGGTTGCTCTCGATATTTTAGAATTTTTATTGGAATATTTGGAAAAATATAAATGTGTTAATGAGGTAATGAGGGCTACTGTTAGGTGTCAGGCTCTGCTAATTTCCTAGAGGGAATAAAATGGTAAAGTTTAGTTAGAACCTTCTGTATATATTTTAGGAATGCCACAAATGAAAGAGAGACGGGATTACTAATGAAGGCAAAAGGCCTGTTTATATTTCATTTGAACCGGAATAGTGAGTTTGGTCCTTTGTAAAGGAAGGCACTACATTTCTACTTCAAAGCAGAAAGTTTTCAAATTGCTCCATTAATTTGGGGCCTAGCCAGGTAGAACACATTTGATACATCTGTGGTTAAGAGAGTAGCAGGTCTCATATTCCACTTCCTTCTCTAATGTAAATTTCCCATATTAACAAAGCAGCTTCTAGTTGCAGGAGTTCACCTGCAACTTGTATTAGGTCTTTGTGTCAGCTGTGGTCAGCTACTAGCTACTTTATCTTTAATGTGACGTGTCAAGAATAGATGTAAGTGCATTTGGATTTCATTGCCATTACATGCTCATACATATGTCTCATACCTTCCTCACTTGTGTACTATTTCTATGAGTACTTTGATGAGAAAAGGAAAAAGTACATACAACTCTTTTTGGAAGAATACAAAGCCTCCATATTTTTTAAGGCAAGCAGATTTCCTTTTCCATATTAGAATTGGAAGAGGTTTTGTGGGAAGGGAAACAAGAATGGAAGACGGAGGATATGATGGTCTTAGATGACCTTAATTTTAAATGCTAATTCTTTCTCTCCCTCCCTTCCTCCCTCTCTCTCTTAAAAGCTGTGTCACTATTGTGATTGGCAATGGAACAGCTTGTAGGGAAACTGAAGCTTATTTTGCTGATTTAATTATGAAGAAATACTTCGCACCTTTGGATGTCACTTACTGGTAAGAAAATACATAAAATAGTATTTCATTATTTTAATTGGAGTCCAATAGAATTTGTTTTTATAGAAATGTTTTGGGATGATAAATCCTTTACATATCGTATTACCATCTACTCCACATGGCTGTTTTTCAGATCTAACCCGTAACCCCAGGTAAATAAAATACCATTCTTGTGCTCATATAACATGCCATAACTAGACAATTATACCAAAATAAGGCATCACCTAATAGTTTGATTGACATAACAGTGGGTCAGTTCCTATAACATACTGACGAACAATTCTGGAAAATGTATGGACACAGTCTTTATGTTTAAAGATAAATATATGTCTAAATAATACCAAATCAGGTTTTTTTTTCTTTCTCATTTTTTTGAAATATCCTTTTTATTAAGACTTTGAAAAAAAATTACATTTCTTGTGACTTTTGAAACAGCCAGATTAAAGAAGTTCATACAACATTCATATTAAGATAAAATTAAATATAAAGGCCATGTTTGTTTGTTTTTAGGATGTATTGTATTAAATAGATGTGTAGGATAGCATAAAAGCTATATTGGGTGATGCTATTTGGTGGAATTCCTTAGATGTTGGGACAGATTTATTAAAGTAGCCCTACCAACTATTGCCAGCATTTCTCCCTTATTCCAGAGTAAGACATAGCAGAATTTAGTTTCTCTTCCAAGAAGAATCAGAGGAGAAAAAGTAGCAGCTATCGCAGGCAGTGATGGTGATTATTGTGTTTTCTACAGAGTGTCTAGTGTGAGTGATAACCCTGCTAGAATGTTTGCTTCCCACCCAGGAACTTCCTGATTGTTATCATCACCTTGTATTAGAGCTAGTGCTGGAACCCCAAAAGGAGGAAGACTTGCACACTGGATATTTGGCATGTAAAGTCTGTCTCGGCCCATAGAAAGAAAGGGAGTATATGAAGCATTTCAGAAGGCTCCATCCTCTAATTTTCCAGAGAGTAAAAGAAGAGGAGGGAGAGTTAGTTTGATGTAAAGGTTAAGGCATCAGGCTAGAAATTGGGAGACTCTGAGTTGTGGTCCTGTCTTAGACATGAAATCAGTTGGCAGACTAACTCAGTCCTAGGAAAAAGGCAATGGTGCAAACCACTTCTGAAAAACCTTTCCAAGAAAACTGCAGGGACTTCTCCAGTCAGTTGTCAGGAGTCAGAGTTGACTTGAAGACTCACACAAAAGAAAAGGGTAGGAGAAATATTTTCAGCCTTGCAAGATTCTGTTCATGTAAGCTTATAATAAAAAAGAGTATTCATTGTTATGCTTTTTGCCTGTACTCTTTCAAAGGAATAACACTGATGCTTGCAGAGAACAAGCAACATACAAACTTTCTTGCTTTTATTTCTTTCGTTTGTTTGATACAAGCTAAATTCTTAGTTTATGAATCTGGTTTTCATAATTGTTAATAGTTTTAAGGTCCTGAGCATAACAATAAAGTATGTGTCACTAAAAAAATAGATGTAAAGCTTTTGACACTGTGGTTAAGAAAAAGACTAGGGGAAAGCAGACAAGGTTACTGTGAAGATCAAATGCAGTTTTTTAAAAAAATAGAAAGTTGAATGTTTAAGGTGGCAGTCTGTGCTTTCAAGATATCTTGAATTATTAATCCCATAATCCTTATTGTGTATACTGAAATTTGTGGCAGCAGTAGTCACAAACATCTATTTCCCCTTCTGGATATATGTTCTGAATTAGCTCCCATTGATCTCAGTGGACATTCTTAGATAGACGAGTCTAGATTTACAGTCTGAAATAAATAATTATGTATAAATATTTATTTTAAATAACAATGAATCATATGTACCATGATTTAAAAGATATTAAGCTTCTTCCTAGATACACTCAATGGTTTCTATTGTGCATTTACAAAATATTTTTCTTGGCTTATAATTGATTAAAAAATGTTGAAGTGTATTTATTTACTTTATTTATTCAACTTGTATGTTGAATAAACATACAAATTCTGGGCAGCTCGCAACAATAAATAACATAAAAACATAACATAAAAACAGCACAGTATAAAAAATAATTCAAGTACAAAAATAACTACAAAAAAAAATCACAAAGCAAATATTAAAATAATACTAAACAAGGGAGTCCCATCTCCCTGTTATAGGCTTATATGCCAGACCCTGAATGACTTATACATCCTATTTAAAGATATAAAAATTAAATTATGTAAGGTTAAAAATGGCAGAACTTAAAATACAATATTTATACATTTATTTAAAAGATAACTCTTCTACTCTGGACATTATATAAAATTAAATATTAAAAAAGAAAAGAATAGTATACAAATCAGATGAACAGTTAGCTAGCTGTTAAATCCTATGGGAGCATGGTGCTCATCAAAGCCTAAGGCTTAAGGAAAGACTTTGTAGCTGGTTTTCCTGTCACCTTTTCTAATTTGAGATTATTTTTGTTGTGCTATTAATTTTAAATTTTGGTCAAACCTCCTTTTCCTCCCAGCCCCCCACTTCTCTAGAAATGGACAGCTATTGATCATCTTTTATGTTGCCAAAATTGAGAAAACTCCACCTGAGATCTAATTTCCAATAAACTGTATTCAGTTGCTGAAGCAACTGGAATATCAATAATAAATGCCTTGGGCTTTCCCAATGGGGTTGTATCTTAGCTTTCACGTGTGGCCTTTCATTTGCGAACACTTTGGTTTAATGTTCTAATTCTCTGACATTTCATAGTTTCCTGTGTAAATCTCTGTGCTCTAATTTTGACTATAATCTGTGCTATATTGCTGAAGATCTGCCTTATTCTCTCTGGATTTTTTTAAGAAATGCCACTTTCGAGTCCTCTTGCTCCCCCTATAATATATCTAGTATTTCACCTCGCCTAATTACCTTTACTTTTCTGCTTCACAGCACTCTCTGCATTTGAAGGGCAACTTAACATTTAGGTTCACATTATGATAATTATATTTCAAGACCATGGTGGGAGGGATTAAGAGGTCTTTGCTCTGGTTGCAGATAAAAAGGGTTCAGATCCACTTGTAAAACTAGATTGGTTAACAGCCCATAGTTTTCATTATGTTTGCTACTCATGCGGCATTAATTCTTAATTCATCAAGTACCCAGGGTGCTGTAACTCTAGAGGTGACCTTGGGACTTGATTTACCTCCGCTCAGTTTTCTTTGTTAATGTACCATGAAAGAAATACATGAAAGATAGCCAACTTCAAAGCTCTGTTTAAAGTAAAATGGCTGATACAAATCCCCTGGCGTTTAATGATGTCTGTCAAATATTTCAGCTGTCTTATATTCTTTTACAAGCTTTTGCTTGCTACAACTAAATCAGTTTGTTTCATGTTTGGTTGGAAGCATAAAAGGATCGAAGGGTGGAGGGTTTTTAAAAAATATATTTTCAAAATTATGGTGAAAATTTATTAAGAGTACAGTCTCTTTATCATTGCCTACAAATGAACTCCACTGAATTTAATGGAAATAAGTGTGTATGAGATTGCAGCCTAAGATTTACTTCACAGTAAATATCCGGTAGGTGTTGCAGTCAACATTATTCGTCCTTTTGTCGGAAGCCATGTTAGATGTACAAAAATGGGCAATGAAATAAATGCATTAATAAGATTTTTTTAAACTGGAAATAGATTATTATAAATCAGTGGTCCCCAAGGACCACTGGCACCAGAGTCTGGTTTCATGGAGGACAATTTTTCCACGGATGGGGGGGAATGGTTTTGGTTTCACTTGCTAACCTGCCGCTCAATTCCAGCTGTGCAGCCCTGTTCCTGGTACCTGTCTGTGGCCTGGGGGTCGGAGCCCCTGTTATAAATGTCAGCAAACCTTAAATACAGATTTTGCTTACCAGTATTTAGGACATTGTGGAATATTTTTCAACCTTGCATGATAAGGTGCACCCCCAAATTCTCGGTTCAGAGTTAGAGTTATTAAAAACAACATTTGACATTCTTTTCCTTTCAGCCTAATTATTTAAAAGTATATATGAGGATAGTAGCCACAACAAAACTTTTGCATATTAGAAATAAAGAAATAAAATCAAATAAAAACTGGCACAGGTTATAAAACAACAGCACTGGGCTGCTAACAGCTGTATGTTTTGAGCTCCTTGGGTCCCAGAACTGATACACAACTACTTGATATTCAGGTGGTAGCTAAGGCCACATGATCCTTTGTACAATTTAATAAACCAGTTGTGCCCATTTCGGGATTTGTATGCCTGCTCATAGTCATTCCCACTTTAGTCACTCCCAATTAGATTATTGTAGTAGGTCTATATAGGGGCTGCCCTTAAAGATCATCCAGAAGGTACAATTGTTCCAGAATTCAGCAGTACACGTTGCTATGGCCACTACTTTCTATGTCTATGTGACACCACCATTCTGCAAGCTGCACTAGATCATAATTGGCTTTTGGATAGGTACAGGTTATCTTCTTTAAAACCCTACATACAACCAGTTACTTGAAGCCCACCTCTTCAGAGGACCTATACACTGTGATAAGGAAGGCGAGTCCCTATGGGAGTGGGTGGCATACAAATTCTAATAAACTTGAAACTTGAAGGCAACTTCCATTATTGAAACAATCTCCTCTTGTAACCAGGAGGACCAGACCCTAATTTATGGAATTACCATCCTCCTGATATATGTTGGCCTCAACCGTTTTCTCTTTAGAAAGGCTATTGATAATCTTGCTGTCTTGGGGTCAGTGTAGCGAGTCATGGAGATGA
Source organism: Thamnophis elegans (assembly GCF_009769535.1). NCBI lineage: Eukaryota > Metazoa > Chordata > Lepidosauria > Squamata > Natricidae > Thamnophis > Thamnophis elegans. The sequence goes on along the minus strand of NC_045544.1, from coordinate 96,719,336 downwards.
TCTTAGGCCAGAAAGTTGTTAGCTTAGCAACAGATATTGAAATAGGCTTTAAGATGAGGAAAGTATAAGAAACTCAAGATTGATGCTTCCTTGAGGGAAGGAAAACACATATTTCAAGATTCTGTCACTATCACCTATCTCAAGAAAGCCTAGTCTTTCTTGTGCAGCTTGCAGAATGGTGATGTCATATAGACATAGCAAGAAGTGTCCATAGCAACCTGTACTGCTGCATTATGGAACAACTACAGCTTGTCTTCTGGTGAAGTCAGTTTCCTGATTAGGTCTATGTTGTAGGGCTGACTGTGATGTGTTGGGGTCCTGATTGGAGGATGATGCTACATATATGTTTGGATTGCCAGTATATTGTTTTATTGTTTAACTATTTTTATAAGTTCGTATACTAAGGTTTTGTGTTTTTTAAATTAGGGTGGTTTTTTTTTGTAAACTGTTTGAAGTCACTTTGGTGGAATTGGGCAATCAAAATTCAACTATTTTAAATGGTTGACCTACTACAAAGAACTTTCTATAAAATGGGTACCATCAGTGAAAAGTCACTGTTACATACCTTCAGTTTACTAAACCTCTTACATTAGTAAGACAAAAATAGATGAGGAAAGATGTGGGGACTGTATTTTACTTGAGTGTCAAATTTGAGACTAAGGGCCTAAGTCTATGATAATGATAGCAGAGAACTTAATGCGCTATTCTTAAAAGATTTCACATACCAGGCTATGGAGATTCTACGTCATCCAGGTCATGGTTGTCCCAAAGGTGCTTTTTCAAGAGGCAACTGGACTTTCTGGTTTTTCTTTGAAGACATTTCACTTCTCATCTAAGAAGCTTCTTTACCTCTGACTCTCCCACCATCCAGTGAGAGCTGAAGAAGCTTCTTGGATGAGAAGTGAAATGTCTTCAAAGAAAAACCAAAAAGTCCAGTTTCCTCTTGAAAAAACCACCTTCAGGCTATTTGAAAGTGTGTCTGCATACGCGCTGTAAGAAAGATTGAGGCTTTTTACTTATTTCACAATGTCGTTAAGTAGCTCATATATAGGATGTGAGTTTTGCCCTTCAGCAGTTGCTTTTTGACTGGTAGCTGTTTCACTGCAAGATTTATTATTATTTTTTCAAATACTGCTATACCGTGGAAGAACTATCAAAATTATTTTTGTAATGTATATATCAAATATGAGGTCAACTTCCCACAACCTGGCACCCTCCACTTATATTGCTATAACAAATTTCCCAGAATTAGATATACTGCTTAAGTATCTGAAAATCCTTGGTAAATATCAGGGTGATAGACGGTTGGATACAACTATGGTCATGATAGATATTGCTTTGGGATGAGGGTGGGGATAAAATCAAAATCAAAGTGTCTTTGGTTCTTCCTACGGGTCATGATAGAATTGGATAGTCTTATAAATTTATTAAATAATGCTTTGGTTTGATTCAGTCTGAGCTTTATATTTCAACCTGTTTTTGGAACTTTCTCTTTTTGGATCAAAAAAGACATATCATTTTATTTATTTATTTATTTATTTTGGTTTGTCAAGCATGTATGAGAAAACAAGTATGAGTATAACATATAAACATAAATATAACAATCAGGTAGTGCATTCCAGGCATTGACCACTCTGTTGCTGAAGTCATATTTTCTGCAATCGAGTTTGGAGCTGTTTACTTTGAGTTTGTATCTATTGTTTGCCTATGTATTATTGCAGTTGAAGCTGAAGTAGTGGTTGACAGGTAGGACGTTGTAGCAGACAATTTTGTGTACTAAGCTTAGGTTAGATCATAGGCAGCTTAGTTCTAGGTTGTCCAGATCCAAAATTTCAAGCCTAGTGGCATAAGGTATTTTAAGTAAATGTGACATGGGAATTTTTTTAAATTAGTATTTCCATGTAGTTGTTTTAAAAATCTGAAGAAATAACTTAATTACAGCTTGCCTCAGGTTTAAAAGATTCTTAAAAGTAATCGTCCATGATGCCTAATCACCATTACAAATTTCTTACAGTTCTCTGAGTAATGCCATGATGTAGGGCAATATAGCCATGTGGAAAATCTTTAAATGGTGGGTGGATAAGCATCACCCTCAGTAATATGTCTGTCTGGAGTTCATGGTCCCGGTTGATGTTGGCTTATGTTGTGTTGTGATGTTAGGTTATGTTGGACTATGTTGGGTGTTAATATTTTTCTTCCAATCCAGTTCCCTAGTCTAAATCTCTGGTAGTATTGCTGTTTTATATAAGTGAAACAATAGGGAAAAGATACTTAAATTTGAGAGGGCATGGGAAGAAATAATCAAATAACCTACCTAGAATCAATTCTGATTGACTGCAAGACATTAAATAAAATAAATAAATAGAAATGTGGAGATCTTAATTATGGATTTTACATGTCATGTTTTGGTGGGGGTGGAGTGGCTGATCTAGCTCAATATGGCATTGTTCTATTCCCAGGCATATCTGCTTATGCCTCATGTATGTCATTTCCTAAGATGCCTTAAAAGAATGTCTGAAGATCTACCCGATTACCGTAAATGTATGATGTCATTGAAACACCCTGGGCTAATTTTATTAACTTTAATTTGAATCTCCCAAAGCAAGGTTATATCTCTGCTGTTGTATCTTGGGAACCAGGGCAATAAGGATTCTCAGATTACGTGATATTTGGGGCCAGTTTGGATTCAAATCTGGATCTATCATGACAGATCCTGAGCATATGTAAGTGGGGAAAATATTTGGTATTGTGATAATGATACAACAATGAGAAATAGCAGAGAAGACAAGGAAAGATGCTGCATATTTTCAGAGCTTTTCATAAGATCTGTGTATCTAAAATTTGGTTGATGGGGAGGTGGTGATAATAGATTGCCTATCAGGTTGATGAGAAATGCTTCAAGTTCTGCTTTAAGCAAGTATTTTTAAATATGTGCTTGGAGGTTGGCTGTCCTTCAGTTAACTGTCTATTGATGTAAGCTTCAATGTTATTTTCTTTTTCTTCAGCTTTACAGTAATATATTCTAGCTGAAGATGCAATTTGAATTTTGAGCCTGGTATTCAATTGCTGTTCTGCTGACTGTTAAATATATTGACTGGATATGTTCAGTCCCATTACTGCCTACAACTAAACAGCAATATTTTTATGAGACAAGAGGTTTTTTTAAAAAAGAAAATCAGGGATATACACATGTGTAAGCAATAAAAGAAGTATTATATTGTCTTTCTAGCATTCAGTAAGCAAAAGAATGTAAAATGCGAAATGCATACTACATATCTCAGAAGGAGATACACACGCACACACACACACACACACACACACACACACACACACGACACAGAGAGATATACAGAGACTTTGGAATGCATGGGAACACCTATGCAGCACCTGTTTTCAAATTATTAAAACAATGGTGCTTTTTCCAGGCTGGTGTGGTTCCTTAGGAAAATGTCCCTATGTGTATAGGCAGAGCCACGTAGCTTTGCTGATAAAAATGTGCAAGTGGAGATAGCCAGGAGCAACTTTCAAACTAGTTGCGTGAGCCTGAAAAAAAGACACTTCTTCACATTACAGATTTTCTCTTTCCAAGGATTTGCATAGCCCTACTAAATATCACATTTTAAAGTTATAACACCAGAACTTTTATTTTGCAGATTCTTTTGGAGGAAGCATTGCCAGAACTAGCTTTGTTATGATAACAGCATCTGGCCCCAACTGATTTAACAGATTTTGAGATTTGCTCTTTTCAGATATGTATTTGTACAGCAACCAATGTGCCATTCTGACATGGCCACATACTGCTGGTAGTTTTTCTGCCTCTGAGCACCACATGTGAAGCTAATGCTCTGTGACACCTGCCATTTGCACCCCTTTCTTACAAGATGAAGACAGATATCTGACCGTTCTTCTTTTTACAAATACATGCTGAGGGCATGGTTCATAGATGAATGGATAAAGGATTCCAGTGTCACAGTTGCACAGTTTGTTTTTATGTGGTAGAGCTGAAGAACCTATGGGAGAGGTTTAGTTTGATAATAGTACTAAAATTGTTCTGCTGTTTCCACTTATTTGTCTGAGAATAAATAATTAACAGTGTGAAAACTGTTGCTTTATTACACTGTCTCTTAAAAGAAGAATGGAGTCAATGAAATCCTGTAATGTTTTTGTAATAGTCATGTTACAGCTTAATAAGCTGGATATTATGAATGAGCTTTTTATTAGACCTTGCAATTCCTTTCCTCTTTTCTTCAAAGAGAGGCCAAAACTAAAACCAAATAGATTCTATCATGGTTTGAAATTAAAATATCGTGGCTGACCTATTTTTGAGGAAGAGAAAAATTATGGTTAACTAAAAGCTTCAATTTCATTTTTAATAATGACCCATATGAAAAGAGTAGCTATGAATTTGGAGACTTGGAGAAATGGATTCATATCTCAGTTTGTTAAGGCAAAATATTATTTTTTGAGCTGAAAATTAACTGTCATAGTATAAAGTGCCCATTGTGCTTTCTCTCACGCCTGGAAGAGATGAGAAACTGATTTCACTCTGGCTGCAGTCTCGCATGAATATCCCATGTGGAGCATGGCTGTTACTGGTTAACAATCAGTGAACTATTAAAACAAAAACATACAATGTCAGCATCACTCATTTTGTGAATTTATGCTTTGTACATAACAAGAATTTGAAAACTGTTTGACAGTTGCTATGGCTTCTTTAACACTTAAAAGCAACAGATCAATTATTCAGGGCATATTTTAGACGTGCAAAGCAATCTTGCTATTCCTCTTGGTGCAATGAAGAGAGAGACAATGCAAATCCTCGTGAAGGACTGCAGCTTGTTTATTGTTTCTTTAACCCAATGATGGTTCCAATATTTAAATTTTGCTTTTGTTGTTATTTGTTTCAGGGTTTTTTTAAAATATTGTTAATTGCTTTTCTTTCCGTTTCTTTTCAGAAAACCTGTTGTATCTGCATATACTATTTTATTTGTTTAATGTTATATTGGAGGCTTTTTTGCTTATCATACATTATTGAATCATTGAATCATAGGGATAGGAGGTACCTTGGAGATCTTCTAGTCCCGCCCTTAGCAGAAATTGGATCCTAGATAAATGTCTATAAAACCTTTGTTTGAAAACGTCAGTGATTAAGCATCCACTATTCCAGGAGGCAAGTGTTTTTCTGCTTAACAGTTTATTTTGATCAATTACTACTTAGTTTAAATTAACTACTTATTTAGCATTCAGAACTTTCTTTGAAGAACTTCCAGACATTAATTCTAGCTCTAGGCTGAGGCATTACAAAGAATGAATCCATATCTTCTCTGTGAGAAGCACTAGAATAGTTATGGTTAACCTTTTTGTTGCTGCATGCCAAAAGTATGCATGGACGCACCCATAATGCAATGCATGTGCGACTCTCCCCCTCACCCTGTATCTGCGTGTGTGATCCCCCTGTGCTCCCCCACCCCTGCATATGCACGCATCTCCCACATATGCACATGAGATATCCTGCCCAAGCACCTGTGTCTCCCACCTGTGTGCCTTGCGCATGTGCAGCAGAGACCCGAAAACCAGCTAGCCAGCGGGAGGTACATGCGCGCATGCATGGTGACCTGAGCTGGGGCAATGGTTCACATGCTCACAGAGAGGGCTCTGTGTGCCATCTGTGGCATGCGTGCCATAGGTTCGCCATCACGGCATTAGAATATTGCGTTGATATATGTCCTTAGACTACTCTTTTTTTAGGCTGTCCCGTTTCTTTAACTATTTTTCATAAGATTTTACCTCCACACTGTTTACCATCTCTTTGCTCTTCTTTTTCCTGTTCCTTGGAATTCTTATGTTGTGGCAACCAAAACTACACACAGTATCCCGGGTATAATATGACCAATTCAGTATAGAGCAAAACTGTCATTTCCTACGATCTGAACATTTTATTTCTATTGATTTAGCTCAACATTGCATTTGCTCTTTTGGCACCTGCAGTGTATTGCTGGCTCATGTTTAATAATATGTAGTCCTCAAGGATACTAGATCCTTCTCACAAATCTAACTAAACCAGGTACTTATTTTGTACACGTACATCTGATTTTTCCCATCTAAGTGCAGAAATCTACATTACTGACTACTAAACTGCATTTTCTTGGATAAAGTCCATTGTATAAGCCTGTCAAAAGCCCTTGCAACCCACATCCTGTCTTTGGAAGTTTTAACAATCTCCACACACACACCCCAGCTTACTTTCATCTGCAAATTTATTGAGCATCCCTTATATCCCCTCATGCAGGGCATGTATAATGTTGAACGTTCTGGACCCAGGACAGAATTTTGAGCTACTCCACTTCATATCTCTGTGTAACCATGCATCCATTAAGTCCTATGCATTATCAATGGATTTTTTTTATAAGAACTTGAATATCTTCTTGCCTAAACTGAATGGTGTCCAATACATTATTATTCCTTGTAGGGCCAGAAATAATGTTAGGATATTAGAAAAAATCATTATGTAGTGACTGGATTACAGCCTAACCAGCATGGTTGGAAAGTCTATTTGTCTGATTCTCTTTTGATAATATGATGCTTTTTTAGCCCCATTCTGACCATTTAGTGTTATTTGGAAGTCGGACTGTAGTTAGCAAACTTAAGTGTTCAATAATGGAGCAATATATTCTTATAACTAAGCAGGACCAAGACAAAGAAGACTAAAAAATACTTTCATGTTGGTTTAATTAAATCTTAAACAATGAAAATAGATATGTTATGTGTTCTGACCCCGCCCTCTGACGTGCGAATCACCCAGACACAAGCTTGGCTGTTTGCCACTCTTTAATCACGGATTTATCGACTCCTTTGGCTGAAGACCCAGACAGGACTCACATGCAAGAATAGTTGGCAGCAACCCAAAATCCAACAGGCACAGATACAAGACAGACTAGAGTATTCCAATACTGTTTCAAACGGTTGTGTCCTGCAAATGACTCCTCCCAACTTCTTCACTTATATGCTCTCTTGGGAGGGGCCAAGCCACAACCACCTGGGCTTAATTATCATCTCTGAGTCTGCCTACAGATCTGCTGCTTCTGTTTCTCCACCCATCTTAATCTTGCGTCAGGAACAAACTGTCTTGAATCCTCCCCACCGCTCCATGCCTCAGGCGCCTCCTGGTGGCCAACCAGCTTCTCTGGTCCCTGGTCTGAGTCTGAACCTTGCCCAGGGTCCTCCACATCTTCCCTGGCAGACTCATATGGTTCCTCGCTATCCGAGTCCATCAGCAGCTCAACCGGATCCTGCTGGGCCACAACAGTTATGTATACAGTTTAAGTCAATTAAATATTGTGATAATTTGTGACATTAATTAATTATTATTTTTGCAAAGACTTTTCCTTATTTTTAAACTAGCTTTCTATAGGAAGCTGAAAATATCATTTTGTAACTTACCACCACATGGGTAGTGTTGTGCTTTGTTTCTGTATACGGTACATAATTCTCTATTATGTCATGACCCACCATAAGATTAATCTAAACATTGCTCAAATATTAAAACCAAACAGTGATAACAGTATTGATATAAATTCATGACATAACAGTTTTCAATTCTTTTTGACTTAAAATATAATCACAGAACTATTATAGATTGGCCATCACCCCATCTTTCTGCTATTTGATAAAGGCTAAGATCTACATAGTTGGATTTTTCTCCATCACCTTCCTTTATTTTCTGTGAAAATAAAAAGGAATAAATGTTATTTGTGATTCTTAGATATAGCAAAGACATAAGACATTTGTTTCCATCGCTGGGTACAAATGTTGTTGGGACATTATGTGCATTTTTACAGTAAGTGTGCAAGCTGAATTTATATACTTATAGCATTTTTCATTTTTTTTTCAAATTCATAAATTTATTGTTTTGAATGGCTTACTTAGACTGAGAATCCAGATGTTAACTGCAATTTAGATCAACCACAATCATGACTAATGAACAGAGATAATAAGAATTATAGATTAAAACTTTTGGCCGGCTAAATGTGGTAAAGCTTGCTTTGGAGATTCGTTGGTGCATTGCTTTTATGATGGTACCTAAGGATGTATTGAAGAGGACATGGTGGCTCAGTAGCTAAGACGCTGAGCTTGTCAATCAGAAAGGTTGGCAGTTCGGTGGTTCGAATCCCTAGTGCCACATAACGGAGTGAGCTCCTGTTACTTGTTCCAGCTTCTACCAACCTAGCAGTTCGAAAGCATGTAAAAAATGTAGAAAAATAGGAACCACTTTGCTGGGAAGGTAACAGCATTCTGTGTGCCTTCGGCGTTTAGTTATGCTGGCCATGGAGACGTCTTTGGACAGGGCTGGCTTTTCGACTTTGAAACGGAGATGAGCACCACCCCTAAAGCCGGAAACGACTAGCACTTATGTGCGAGTTGAACCTTTACCTTTAAGGATGTATTGCCTTAAATCTTTTGTTCCTCCATGGTAAGCTGATCCCTACATCAATTTTGAACAATTATCCTTCCTTGGTCTCCTCAAAGTAGAACGAGTTTATTTCAAAGTTAGTGTCAAATATTGATGTTTTTGTCCCATGATGAAAGTAAATGCATACTTTTATGTTGTTTGGAAAGTTACCAAAGATTTTGACAGCTCGGTGGAGCTGTCAAGTGGGGAAGAGTAGGAATGGGAAGATTGGATGACAGTAGGGTGTGCCACAGAGAAACATTGACCATGGCTTAAGAAGGACACTAGGGGGAAATGGGGAAGCTGGTAGGCCCAGTGAATGCAAGGAGAGGCTGAAAGAGAAAATGACGTACATACTAACTTTGCCTTACTCACTTTAACCAAATTGTGATTTTTCTGAAACCTGGAACAACTGAAGCATTGGTCTCAGGAAACCTGTTCATAAAAATTTACCATTCACTTCCAACCTATGCAATTCACAGTTTACAACGTTTACAAAAACAAAAGCTGATGCATTACATAAAGGTTGCCACCACTGTGAGTACTAGCATTGTGAAGTTTAAACAAATTGTTATTTTCTTTTCAACCATCTTGCAGAATCCTAGTTGAGAGAAAGACTGTACTAGAAAATCTGGGTTCTGGAGAAAGAAAAGATGTCCCAGGCATTCAGGGGCCAGTCATTCCCTACTCCCTGTGTCTGGCTCTATAGGTACAATGGCTTTCCGAGTCACTTTGGCTCAGCCTCCTTGGAAGAATAAGCCATCTGAAAGGACCATGACATTAATAGGTCAGCTTGTTGAAATTGACATTTATCATGATGTTCAGATGTGGGTTGGGCTGCTATTTTTTTAATCCAATGCATTTTGAATTCTGATTGCATCTGATGGATTTTACCATACACACACCATGTTTTAATTTATGGTGAAAGCTTTATCATCTCCTGTGCTTTGTGAGAATTGTTCACAATGGCAAGCAGCATTAGAAATAAGCTCTACGTTATTGCAGTTTTCATGTTGCTTTTGACGGAGGGTAATACTGAAAATCTGTCCTCCTTTTGTGTATGCCTGGCGATACATAGTTGCAAATGTGTGTTCTTTTCACTCACCTGCACAACATTTACAGGGCATAATCCTGAAAACATGTTTTTGCAAAGCGTTTGTATTGCTTTATGGGGAGAATAATGAAAAGTGATGAGTGAGCTCAAGTAGGGATTTAAATCCAGTTGAGCACTACATGCGAGTGCATTTGTTTCATAAGAGGGATTTTCTTTTTTAATTTAAAGCTTCGAGAATGCACTTAAAAAAAAAGATGAATGAGATGCAGTGATATTTTGGCATGTGCACGGAGAATGGTTCTAAAATGGAGGCTGATTTTTGGCCCAGCAAATGTGCTTATTAGGGGTAGCCGAAATAGATTGAAATGAGAACTGCTATAGCAAAACACAGTAAAAGAGTAAGATGTTGGGGCACTAAATGAATATCAAAATTCAGTATATGTGGTGTTTAATTTACCTTGCATACAGTGGTGGGATTCACTTGCCTTGCCCACCGGTTTGTGAATGTGAGCGCACAAGCAGAAGGTCGTGCATTACATTGGGGCGGGTAGGTGGAGCCTCCCACAACCACTACTACCGGTTCGCCCGAACTGGACAGAACTCTGCTTGTATATAAAAGGGGTGTTGTTTTCCCAACAACAGCTGTTTCAACAGCTGTTGAAAACTACCTGGAAACTAAATCGATGCAGAATGCTGTAACCTGCTTGCTAGCAGCCATCATTCTGCAGGACAGTACATATACTGCAGGCTCTGAATGGAGTGCCAATTGGGAGGGGGTGTGTGAGAGAGTTTATTGGCTTTGTCTTAATTCCTGGCAATTGCCTGGACAAATCTCTTCAGTTTTCTTGACAAGGTTTTTAGAAATTGCCATTGACTTCTTCCTAGGTTTGAGAGAAAGCAACCGGCCTAAAGTCTTTTAGATGGCTTTGTGCCTGAGGGACCAGAATTCACAATTTTCTGGTTTCTGTCCAGTGCCTTGAACCACAGTTCCCCAATCTTTCCAGCTTTACAAACTGGCAGGGAGTGGAGGAGAGGGGATGGTTTTGTGTGAGTGGCCAGCAAGTGCATGCGTGCGCAGCTCCATTTGCATGACCAGCAGACATGCACATCTGCTGCTTGTGCAAATGAGGGTGCATGCATGCATGAACACACTCATCCGCTGCTTCCGCAGCCTGGTTCTGAAGAGCTCATGGCCCAGTAAAGGGTTTGGCCTAGTAGTTGGGGACCTCTGCCTTAAACCATAATGCCAAACTTTTTACTGAGTATAATTTAAATTATTGGTATTAACTTTCGTAAATCTTTATTGACCAGTTTCTTGTTATCTGAATGGTTCTCTTCTCCAACCAGAGCTTTAGACACTTTAGATTTAATCTCCATAGAATGGTAGGAAAGTGGAAGCCTCAGAATGCTTTCTTGGTAGCAGCAATTTTGGAGAATGCCTTGCTTCTTGAGGTGCTGATGCGATATAAAATCCATTGCTGTCTTTTAGGAAGATTATGAAGATGGTGTTTCTTTGCTGATTATTCTGAATTTTCTTAACTGATTATGGGTTTACTTGTTTTGTGAGGTTGTTATTTTGGTTCATTGCACTGTGAGCCAGATGTGTAGACTGGATTTGGCATCCATCTGTTGAGTCCTTCACAAGGATCTGGGATAGGCAGATGTTGTTTGATGGTGTAAAGCAGTGTTTTTCAACCACTGTGCCGCGGCACACTAGTGTGCCGTGGCATAGTGTAAGGTGTGCCATGGGAGAATTACTTTATATATAGTCAATATAGGCACAGAGTTAAATTTTTTAAACATTTTCTAATGGTGGTGTGCCTCGTGATTTTTTTTCATGAAAAAAGTGTGCCTTTGCACAAAAAAGGTTGAAAAACACTGGTGTAAAGTTCCCTTTTGCAATTGATTGATGGTGATATTTTTTTTTGCCATAATCTATTTCTATTTGCAGGTTTTCATATTTTGTGTTCCAGTTCTTTCTCTTCTTTCCTTCTTTTTAATTTTTCTTCTCAACAATGATGTCTGTTTGAATTTTAAAATCCTTTAGCTTAAATTTAAATCAGCTTAAATTTAGCTTCTTTATTTTCTATTATTTTGACTATTTTGTGGTCCCACCAGCTCTTGCTTGCAGGAAAATGGTATTTTTTTGAAAATATTCCAATCACCTTTGTTTCTACTTTGTCACCCCATTGTTTGTAGTAGTCTGTGCAATCTTTTTGCAGCAGCTTACCAGGTCGTCCACTGTTTCTTTAGCTTCTTTGCAGAGCTGGCATTTGCTATTTGTTTCTACCTTCTCAATTCTGGCTTTGTTCTTAAGGCTTGGTTTTGTGCAGCCAGAATTAGCTACTCCGTCTTTTTCTTCAAATTTCCTGTGTTTAGCTTTTACCAGATCTTCTTGTTATCTGCTTGCCTATTTTTTATGTATTTTATATATAGGCACGTAATAATAATATTTTGCCTTGCCATGTACCTTTTCTATTCTTCATTTGATCTTTCTTGTACACTAATTTGGTTTCTCCATTATTCAGTAATCCTTCATGATATACTAGCTGCAATGCATCTTTTTCACAATCCTTCATACATTCTTCCAATGCCCTTTTTTTCCCTTCAGCTATCTGGTTCATTTGCAAAATGCCAACCTATTTTCTCCATTGTGTTTGGACTTTAAGATTTTCTTCACTCTCATGATATATTTACTTCTAACCTTCTTGGTGCAGTGGTTAGAATGCAGAATTGCAGGCTAACTTTGACACAAACAAGAGTTTGATCCTGACCGGTTCAAGATTGACTCAACCTGAAGTTGGTAAAATGAGAACCAAGATTGTTGGGGGCAATGTGCTGACTATGTAAAATGCTTAGCGAAAGCTCTAAAGCACTATGAAGTGGTATATAAGTCTAACCTATATACCTATAAGCTATTGCTATTACTATTCTTCTTGATTTCAGTGTTTTTGATGTTGTCCTCCAAACTTGATGGTATTTCCATAGGATACTTGGTTCCCTTCAGTTTTTACTGTTTTTCCCTGGTTGATGGTAAGATGACCCTTTTTTTTTTCCAGTCCAAACTCCTTTGAATATTTTGTCTGTATGTCCAGTTTTGAGCAGCAACTTTCTTTCAGATGGTGTTTTCCCATAAAGCCACAGATCTTCCATGTAAAGGATGTGAGATAGCCTGGCGGGTGTTTTTGTGTTTAATAGCTAAGGCCTGACCTTTCACTATTATTGATAGAGGGTGCAGTGCAACTGCGACCAGTAATGGTGAGAGTGAGTCTAAAAAAAAAAACAAGTTTATGTACATTAGTTAATTAAATTATGGTTTCATAAAAATATTCAGCATTTGGATGGGTGCAAATTAGAACTAAAAATTACAGTAAAAAATGTAGATGGGGTACAGGTTAATCTAAAATAGGATGTCCATATTTTAGTATAAAATTACATCAGTTGTGGAAATAAGATTTATACAAATGATGATTAAAAATAGTATTTTTCTGCAACATACAAATATGAACATTGAGATCCGCATTCTTTATAGAATATTTTTTATTTATAAAATGAAACATTTTGATACCATTTCTATATATGGCAAAAAAATTAAAGCAATGAAAGTGATAAAGGATGATTTCGATTAATAAATTTAACTTAAAAGCAGTTTGATGGAGTGTAGATGGCATTAGTTTGATAGTTCAAGTATTTATAAGCCAATTTGTCCAATGTCCTCCATATTTTTGCAGTATGGTAGATAAGTCACCAGATGGTGCCAAAACAACACTTTTAGACATCTGAACTCTGACATAACCATTTACTTCGCTTTAGTTCATACCAGTGTTCTTTGATTTCACTTCTTTATGCATTATTCAAAAGGAAATTCTGTGTCGGTATTTGAATGATATTTGGTGGTACAACGTGAAAATATGACTTTGAAATCTTGTGTGGGTAACAAGTCAAATGATGCAGAGGATGTCATATATGAAGCATTTCAAGTAAAGTTATCTTGCATTGAATTGCCTTAATTGAATTGTATTTGGGATTGCATCCATATTATCAGAAAATTATTTAGGATGGAAAGGGGGTTTATCCTTTTCATTGCTTGAATTATACTTGTCAAAAGCACCTTTATTTGCGGGTAACAAACTAAATGTTTATTCTTTAAAGAAAAATACAAAGTGTCCAATATTGTATGGGTGTAATAATTTTGTATCTTTGGAATATATTTTAAGAAGAAAACAGGAGGAACAAATTGCCTTAATACAAACTGAATGAAATCCAATATCACATTAGAGTTCTGGGTGTGATTTCCTTAAATCCTGACCCTGAAGGATTCATAGAGAAAGTAGACGGTATAGTTACAATGATGTGTAATAACTTTATTTTGCGTTTAAGTAGTACAGTTACTATGTCACCCAGATGCGTGGTGAGCTTTATACAGAACATATTGATTACATTTTTCTCACTACTGTTATAAAATATATCTCACACAGGAAAGTTACAGCTAACAAATAGCTTTTTGTTTTCTTTTTTCCCCTTTCTTTAAGCACGCATATCTTTGATTTCCATACAAATGCATTTCTAGATCTGTAGGGAAGTTTTTTTTTGGGGGGGGGTGTAAAATGTTTTCTCAAAGCTATTTTAATTCCTTAGGTCAATTTTTAATGCCACACATATTGTCATTTGAGGACATATCTGAGAGAGCAAACCCAGAAAATATATAGTTTTAGTTTTTATCTAAACTTTTCAGTGGGACACTAGCATTAGACTTTGTTTACAAAATTCTCAACTAGCATGACTTTGAATAATAATTTTGAATAACTTTTATGTAATACAAAACTTATTTATTCCATACAGTGAAACTAGTTTCAATAAATATTTCCTACTTTACCTGTTTTATATATTTTCACTTTGTTTAACTCTAAGGCATACAAAAAATGCCAGATCCATCCTCATTTATTTTGCTATTTGTAAACAGATTAAAATCCAGATGATACACACTTTTTTCTTGCATTATTTCTAAAATTTTATTTAAAACCATTGTCTTCCATTTATTGAACTTTAAAATTAAAATATATGGATTGCATTAATTCTAGAAACCTGAAGACATTTATCTTTCCTGAATTTGTTTTTAAAAATTCTCTTAAAGTCTAAGCTGTTTGTTATTGTTTGTTTATCACTTGTATCGATCTGTTAATGTGTAAATGCTTTACTTTTATCTCATTCCAATGATCTGCAGTATCGTCTTTATTAATATCTCTCTGCTGGAGGGCAAGCCATATTCAAAATACAAGATTCTGTACTTGTATTTCTCAGACCAGATATATTGATAGCTCAATACAGAAAATCATGCTTTCCTTCCAGCAGTTTAATGCCTTGAACACAAAATCGGTGTTGCCTGATTATCTCTTTCTGGTGGAAAAGGAGAGCTTTCCACAGTGATTATAATAATTTAGTACAGATTGATCCTGCTTTTCCTCCAAAGAACTATGATTATAAATATGAGTTTGCCACACCCTGTTTCCAATTAATCCCACTATCAAGTAGAACTGGATCAGGATGCCCTAAAAAATGTTAAGTGTGGATTAGGATTCAGTATCATGATTCCCCAACTGGGTGTCCTCCAGATGTTAGAACCACAATTCTCAAAATTCCCAGCTTAGTTAGCCAATGGCATGTTTATTAAGAATTGGAAGAATGATAATCCCAATAAACACGAAGGGGTACAAGCTGAGGAAGATTGTTCGGGAGACTGTCCCAAAGTGCTTTTTCCAAAAGGTAACTGCGCTTTCTTGGGTTTTTTCTTTGAAACCATTTCATTTATCATTCAAGAAGGTTCCTCAGCTCAGTTCAGAACTAAAGAAGCTTCCTGGATGATAAGTCTAATGTTTTTAAAGAAAAACAAACAAGCAAACAAGAAAGTCTAGTTGGTTTTTGGAAAGAAGCTCCTTTGGGATAACCATGACCTGAATAATTGAGAATCCCCATAGACATTTCACTCTGGGGACTGCTGCTTACTTATAATAATTTTTATAATGGCATTCCATTCTTTTAATGTTCTGCAAAGTTTGTCATTTTATGATGAGGAATCAAAACTTTTAAAATACAGCAGTATTCTTACAATTTATCATAAGAATATATTTGTTCTTTGATACAGTCAGTTTTCCTGATCCTTTTTTTATTCAGTTCAGCTCTGAATCTTTCTAATAACCACAAGATTTTTTTTTAGAAGAGATGGTATAATTTCCAGTTAGATTTAGTTGTATCCATTGAAAAAAAAAAATCAAAATGTCTTTAAGTCCCAAGGTTCGTCCTTTCCATGTTTTGTTCCACTTTAAGCATTACCCAGGATCAAAAGATTGCCATCTGCTGACTGCTGGTATGTTGTTAGAAACATGTGTAATTGATAACTGTAATCAAGAATAGTTAGACCCTCTTTCTCTTTCCCACCCCCATCCCTGCCTCAGTTCACATGGGCAGGCTTGCCTACGCGGTTTGGAAATAAATCATGGTAAGCCAGTAAAATCTTGGCTAAGAGGGGATGAAATTAATACATATATTTTTGTAAAGGTGCCTGTTCACAATATCGTCCAGTTTCACAGGAGAGTTTTCAAATTTGTGCAGTAATAAATGTAATTATTTTGGGGCACGGCATAATTTTCATCAAAAATTATGAAAGTTCCTGCTCAGTATTATTTTTATTTTTCCTGCTAGTAATTGGGTGAAATAATTAACATTGCTAGACTGTATTTGCTACCGTGTATTTTGATTTACGAGCTGCATGTTATGAATGTTTTGCAGAATACAATAAAAATCGCATTTCTATATTAGAGTATTTTAAAATAATTTACATTCTTTGCTTCAAGTATGTTCCATTTGCATCTTGGACTGTTCTAATGCTTCACAGCTGAAAAATTGGAAGATTCAATATGATGCAATTAGGAAAAAGTATAATAATTATATAGATATATAATGGAAATATAAACAATGTGTATTTCCATTTAAACAGTCCCCCGTTTTTCTATTTTCTAATTCTATTAATGTTTGTTTTGAAATTTAATTAATTTTCCATAAATAATAAAATAACATCCTTAGATTGAATAATTTCATTATGTAGATTTAGAATAACATGTCATCTTTATAAAGTAAAGTGGCTTTTGTTTACTGGTTTTGTTTTGAATGTAAAGCATTCACAAGTAAGCACATCTGTGGCAATAATGATTTGAGGATAAAAGGACCTTGTGAGGAATAGTGATTTGATTTTTTTTTTTTTGCTACTGCGACAGAGACACTATTAATCTGTGGATGCTCTTTTTATATGCTTTGTTTAAAAGAAAGAATGCACTTTTATCAGTTGTTCAGAAATAATTGACAATACGCTGGGAGAAATTACTCAAAAGGTAATTCCTTTTAGACTTCCTAAAGAAAATATTAGGACAAATTTTCTATGCAATGGTTTTAATACTGCCGTGTGAGCTCAATTAAAACCCTCTTTATTCATCACAATTCAGCAGAAGTAAGCTGGGGTTGTAGCAGTCTTAGAGTAATTTTAAATGTGATACTAGAAACAGCTTGTGTAAATCATAGCTTGTAGAAAAAGATTTTCTGAAACATAGTAAATGCTTTCACCAATGCTGATTTCATATTTTAATTAGCAACTTGGAAAGGCAAAAGTAAAACAAGCAATTTAAATTAATTAGATTAATGACAATAGCTAATTATTTCAGTAACTTTTAAAAGTTAATTTTTCATGTAATTTTTTTTTTTTACCAGGATAAGATATAAGGTAGCTGGGTCATATTCCTTGGGTATCTTCTTAATTAATCTTTGCTATTCGGAACAATTTCATACACACACAAATACATACAAATTTTTCTTTAAAAACAATATTTTAGGTTTTTTTCATACCTTACCTCTAATTTTTATATAACCCATATATTTGTTTGGAGGCAGCTTTTAATATTTATTACTAAAATATTTTACGATAAATGCTTCTTTATCAATAGAATTGTATGCAAGTTGTTATTTCAGTAAATGGATAAAATTGAATCCAATTGCCTCTGACCCATAGATTTTGAAGGGCTGGTTCTTTTCTATGAACAGAAATGTCATTGTTTTCTTTCCCGTGCATTCACCCTGAAAGTTTGCACTAGTAGGTGAAAAGGAATTCATTTTCTCTGAGCCAATCCCCTCTTCTGAACTTCTGTGTTAATCTTTTAAAATAAGATTCAGTTCTGATCCTTATTTCAGTTGCCCTTTGCATCTGCCTCTGTCTAAAGCTTTAGAGGCATTTGAAGGCATCTCAGCAGTGGATAACTGATACTCCTGCCATGTAAGTTTGCATTTTGTGTTTGTAACTTCAGCTATTAAGGCTGGCCTTCAGTGATCCTGTGATTCGGATAGCTTTCAGAAAAGACTTGGTTAGTTTTCAAAGGAGATAGTGTTGGGGATTATTGCAATGAAGTAGTTGGTTTTATCCAAATTTAGGAAAATCATGTTTAATTTTATATTGGGGAATGCTGTAACATAAATATAAGATACATTTGTATAACCTTGTTATGTGGGTGCATACTGCCTTTTTGGAGTGACAGGCATGTTATTGCTGCAAATGAGTAGCTGCTGTTAACAATACAGTTACCTACAATTTCAGAACTATAGTTCAAAATGCTAAATGTATCAAATAAGAAACTCACTCATTAAATGTTCTGGTGAAAAGGGACAATCACAATCATATCACAATCATGCCATACTGGCTTTTATACAATGGCCTAAATCAATAAAAATAATACAACTTGAATTTTGTTAATGATTATCTGCTGCTGTTTTGTTCTTTTATCTAAATATCTATATTTCTTTGACCTCTTTTACTTCAATTACAGCTACACACTTGATGTGTTCCAAATAAAATGTTCAATTAGAAATAGTATAAGAGTTATATAGTGCAAGATATTCCAAAGCAGGATGTAGCGTTGTCAGGTTTATTCACAAATCTTACTGAAATAAGGCCATCTACACAAGTGAAAGTATTCTAAATAGATGGCATTCACATAAGTTTAGTGTTTGGTATTCAGATTGTAAAGAGTGGAAATATACCACATACATTTAAATTTGAGAATACATATACAAACACACAATCTTGCCAAGTTTCTCTTTTAGATAATGGTTGACGCCTTTTTGGCTCTATGAGCACTCTGTTTTTATCAACCTTTGGTTTTTGTTGCTCATTTTTTTCATCCTTTTTATTAAAATATAAGATACATTCTGTGCTTTTTATTTTACAGCATTACCAATGAAGCAGGAGCCTCCATATACAGTGTTAGTCCAGAAGCTTGTAAAGAGATGCCTGATTTAGATCCTAACCTACGAAGTGCAGGTAACTCTTGCTTATATTCTCACTCCTTTCAGAAATAGAATATATGTGTGTTATAACCATTAAAAGAATGACTTGAGCTTTAGACAGAGAGATGTTCTCCTTTTGTGAATATTTACTGAATATGAAATTCTGAACAGTTTTGTAAAGCATACAAATAAATTATAGGAAATTATATATAATTTCTTTTGTTTATTGTTTATAGATCTTGAGTACATTTGTTGGCTAATCCAACATATGCTTGAGAGAAAAATCTGGTCATTATTTACATGCTGTTACATGCCATTTACAAATAAAAAACTGTAACTAATCCCATTATACATAGCATAGCATACCTTCTGTCTCTCATTGTATAGGACTTAGTATACAATATTTTTATCTTTATTTTATTTATTATACCTGTTTCTTAAATGAGAATAACTAGAATAGGGAAATTAATAGAGGAAGGATGAATGATGAAATATGCACTTTTCTTTCTGTTTTAATAAAGGCACTTGAGACCCACGTACTTTTATAATGATAGAAATTTTCAGTCTTCCATTCTTTTTTTGTTTTATCTGCTTCCCTAGAAATTTCGGCAGATTTACATCAGAATAAATGGATGATATGGAATGAGCTGAGGTATAAACGAGCTGTAGGTTTTGTAAATCAATTTCAACTTGAGGAAAGAAAGTTTTGTAGGATTCTCCTTTACATAAGCACATATTCGTTCTTAGTATTTCCATTGGCAGTCAGAAACATACGTGATCTTACATAATGTTATTGAAAATGTGGTTGCAACTCTATATCATTGAAGTTTTACAATTTATTTCTACATTTTTCATGATCTGTCTCTAGACCTATCACTTTCAGCAGTTTTTTAAAATGGAAATGAATATATTTCATTTTAAGCCATATTTTTCTTTCCCAAATTGATTGAAAATTCCCATACCAATCAATCTAAGGAGCATCAAGTTGGAGAAAACTATTTATACTCTTGTTGTCAGTTACTTTGTTACACTTAAACTACATGTTAACTTTGTGTATTCCTCCCTTTTTTCTTATTAATTCATATCTGAAAAATATTGTCATGCAGTATGTAGTCTTTTTAGGAAGGTATTTAATTCCCTTCTAAATCAAGGTGCTGTCAATCTTTTGGTTTTGGTTCAAGTAACTTTTCTTCTGGCCAACTATATTACTTTTCTTTGATATTTTTTTTTAAATGTTTTAATTTTAAACAACCTAGTGTTGGCCAGCCTTGATTAATTTATTCTTTGATTCATTGAATGAGTGAATGAATGAATGAATGAATGAGGCATTACTTCATAACAGAGACCAAAATGGAGCACACCTGCTATGACATCTGTTATCAGAAAGATTGGAAAGAAGTCCAGAAATTATGTTTAGCATACTTTTCCTACCTTATGTATTGAGCTGTAATGAATATGCATGCCTGGCTTGAATTTGCTTGCAGATATGTGAATAATTTAATCACAAATATACTTTTTACCATGTTTTTAATTAAAACTGAATGAATATAGAATATATTAGAATATATGAGTTTTTTAGTTCTATTGATTTATCTCTCTTCATGAAAATTTAATAAATGGAATTTAAGTTGTTTAAATCAAAATATCAGTTTATTTGAGCTCAACCAATCTCATCGTACATACGTTGTGCACTGATAATAAGAAATTATTATTGTTGTTGTTATTGTTATTATTATTAATCCTGCCAGATACATACCTATTCAAATGCTTTATATTATTAGTGATCCAGACGGTTCTATTTCAGTCCCATTTTTTCTGTTTCAGTAGTTCAATCCTGATTGCTGGCTAGGAATCCAGATAACAGGTGTAATGTGCTGTGCCTCTATACCATGAATATTAGAGTCTGAATACTTCTTGTAACAATTAGGGAGAAGCAAGTGTGGTGGAAGAATTCTCCTTTACCAAGCAAATAACACATGCTTTATCTAGGCAGAGCTGAATGCTGATCAAAGATAAACAGACAAATTCTATGATCTAAAGAACCAGAGATACTATGTTAATGTTGGTAGACTTGTGAGAAGAGATAGAAGAAAAGAGAAGATAAATAATTAATAGTTGTAAAAAAATGGCTTGAAAATTATTATTTTAGTAAAGTGTACAGTATATGCCAAATGTTTTTGTTCACAAATTTGTAAATTTCCGAAAGAGAATGAAATGTGCACTAATTTGCAGTCGTATAGATGACTGTACTATAATACCAAACAGCTGTTATTTGAGAGTAGCAAATATGGGAATTTCTTCCTATATCATTTCTGAAATCTTAATCAGCATCTTTCTTCCAGATGCTGGTGACTGCTTTTACCTGAAAATAAAATAATCATTTTTTATCTAGAAGTAGTTAATAAGTAGGTTTGAACAAAGAAATTCCTAATGGCCTGTTTTAATTTAGTTGGATTAATTACCCTGAAACTCACTCCTTCCTTCCTTCCTTCCTTCCTTCCTTCCTTCCTTCCTTCCTTCCTTCCTTCCTTCCTTCTTTCTTTCTTTCTTTCTTTCTTCAGAACCAGTGAAAAGAATAGATGTAAACCACATTCTTAAAATCTCAGTGTAATTCAGAGAGGTGAACAGTACCCAGAAAAATCATAGTCTTGGCCATTCTTTGTCCAGTCTCCTGCATTCCCCCATTTTTTCTTTAAAGGTAAATTCACTTTCTTGATAGGAACTTGGGTCTCATTTCAAATTGCTGTTAACCAAGAACCTAACATTTCAACCAAGATCTTTCCTCCTTTGATTAATATCATTAGTTGTAGTTCTGCTTTTTAAAGAATGAGATATATCTATTCAGATACTGGAGGTGAAGATACAAATAATAGGTAACTCTTCAGCTCCTTGATGAATGCTGTTGTGTCTTGTCTTCAGGGTTCCTCTTTTCATGAAAAACATAGTTGGTGTCTTCAGCCTGTCCTACAGGATTTGTTTTCCATACACCAGACAATATTTAATTACATCTTTGGCCTATATTCTATGTCACCTATGCCACAGTTTTCAACGTAAGATAATGATAACATTTCCATTGTTTAAAATGTCATGTTTTCATTTAAGACTGTCTAAAATTACATTAGCCTTTTTCATAGCCATATGCACTGGTTCGTGTATAGTTTATGATTAATTGTAATATCACAGTAATAAGGCAGGATCATAAATGCATACACACTACCATCATCCTCTGTAATATATTCTTCATACTTACAGGACAAATGAGAAAACTAATCCCCAAAAGTCAAGCTTGCACTGCATAGTATGTGTTTGGTTCTATAGGACAGAGAACAGAAATATAGTGAAGTGACTTCTCTGCTTTCATAATTTCAGCAGCAACTTATTAAGTGGTGCATTTGTTTTAGCTACTGAATAGAGGAGAGAACTTTTTTTAAAAAAATATTCTTTTATTTTTCCACCATAATAACCTGAAGCAGTTGTACTGCTGCCAAATCATGGAGATGAGCTGCCTTAAAACTGAATGTGGTAATGGCTGTTATGAATTAGTAAAATTATTGAAAAATTGCCCTGTGTGTTTTGATTGGCAGTTTCTGCATTGGTTTAAGAATTCTTGCTATTTGAAGGGTATTTCAGTACAGTTTTCAATTTTGTTTCACAGAATAACAAATGCCTCCCTTTCCACAAATTTCTATGTGTGCTTCTTTTAATATATATAAAAAAGACCAAGCTAGCAACTCTGTGCTTCATTGCACTAAATCATAGAAAATAATATGGACAAGCCACAGTACAAAATTTTCTTCAGACTTGGATAGGAAAGGACATTTCCTCTTAGTGACAGTGACATTTATGCTGGCCTGTCTCAAAAATAACTCCTTGGTAAAGCTTGTCTATGTAACTTGTATAAGTCAGTGCAATGAAGCACAGGGGAATACTTTCATTTTAATTTCCATTTCACTAGTTACATCAGAGATTGTACTGTACACTTTTTCCCCTTTGTTTCCCAACTGGGAGGCCTGCAAGATGAACTATTTTTAAAAGCTAATAATGAGAACTAAGGTGTTTAGGTCATGTATTAAAACAGTGTATTGTCTTACTATGTCTTTTTGCTGATACACCTTCTTTTCTGATAAGTAATACTTTTCCAGTTGTCTTGGAACTGTGTCCAAAATTTACCCAGCATGCTTTTTATTAAGAAATGTGTGTTTTGTTTAAAAGAATTATGCATGGATGAAGTATGCAATATCTAAGATGTGGTAATTATAACAACAATAACAATGTATTACTACTAAATGCACATTTGAAACCTGCTCTCCCTGATCCTTGTTTTGTATGTTTTTAACTGATTTGCATGTGCATTTGGAAACAACATGTGAATATATGACAGAAACAGTTTGATAGAAACATAGGTCATCTTCTGGTCAAGCTTCTTGCTCAACTGGGTTTTGCAATGCAATTTGTTTTGTCCAGGGCACTTTCAAATATGTGGGGTCCCAGAATTTTCTATCCTAGATTTTGGGCAGATAAAGACTACCCAGATAGAGGGCACCCATGGTGGATAAGGGTGAGGTTCTTATTTCTGATGTTTCCCTTTCAGAGTCCCATTGTAAATACCCAGTAAAGAAGAGCTATCTGCCTCCCATATTAATCTGTGTTGCAGACTGGTAGGAAATGACTCGAAAACATTCTGCAAAATCATTTTTCTTCTAATTTTGTATTAATCCTATGAATTAATTAAAACTGCTCATCTTCTTCATACTAACCCGCAGATATATGACAGTGTTTGTCTTGTCTCTTGCTTGTGCCCAAAGTCAGTGTAGGTATCAGTATCTGAAAGCATAATTGCAAATGATGAGAGCCAGTTTTGGTCTAGTGACTAAGGGACCAGGCTAGAAAGCAGGAGAATGTGAGTTCAAGTCCTGCCTTAGGCATGAAAACCAGCTGGGTGACTTTGGGCCAGCCATTTTCTCTCAGGTCAATCTACCTCACAGGGCTGTTGTGGGGAAAATAGGAGTAGGAAGGTGTATTGGAAAAGTTTGCCACTTTGAATTACTTATAAAAATAATATAAATGGGATATAAACAAACAAACAAATGCATAAATAGCAGTTTGCCCAATAATTGTTTCATGAATATACTCCACCACATAGAATTACATAATGTTAGCTGGAGACAATTTTACTAATCTGCCCTTTGCTGCATTTTGGTGCAAATGTTTCTTAGCAAGTTTCCTTAAAATAATCTTTTTTATAATCTAGCAATTCTGATTAAGAGACACTTTTATTTTAATTATTCTGGTAGGGTATGTTCATTTTATTCTAACCCTATAGACTTGCAGTTATCAGGTATCTTAAAAGTTTTCATTCATGTAAGATTTTGTTTCAGTTTTACTATACCACTGTAACATTTTCTATCTTTCTGTTTCTGAACTTGTGTATACAATCCTATAGGGATTGACTGCATATTCAGTTGCAATGTTTTAAAACTAGAGAGCAATGTGTGTGTCAAAAATAAGTCAAAAATACCACATTAGTCTTATGAATTAGAAACATTTGAAAAGTGGAAGAAATGAGGAAAAGTGAAAAGGATAATGTACATAATCTTTAGAATTCTTTACCATGAGACATAGTGATGACCAGTAACATCAATAATTTTAAGAAAAAATTGGATAAATGTTATTGAGGTCATGCTTATCTGGGAGTATTAGTCTTGAAAATTCTATACAACTTTCAGATTGAGGATACTTTGCCTCCAAATTCCATTTGCAAGGGAACTATGGTACATCTCCATATTCTGCTTTTGAGCAACCCAGAAGCATATGGTTAACCATTATGAGGTGAAAAAAATATTGGACTGAGGTGATCTTTGGCCTTATGTGACTAAGCATAGTCGGTAGCCGAGCTGGCAATTGAGTTCCCTAGACTTATGGTCTTGGGGGACTTCAATTTGCCTTCGCTCGGTGAACACTCTGATGGGGCGCAGGAGTTCATGGCTTCCATGACGGCCATGGGCTTGACCCAGGTAATTTGGGGCCCAACCCACTCAGCGGGTCACATGCTCGACCTCGTATTTCTCTCGGAGCAGTGGACTTGTGATCTTGGTCTGAGGGGTAATGAGATCATACCCCTGTCGTGGTCAGACCACTGCCTACTGAGGCTCGACTTTCGGAGACCAAACCCCCACTGTAGGGAGGAGGAACCGACCAGGTGGTTCCGCCCCAGGCGACTTATGGAGCCTCTGAGGTTCCAGACGGAGCTTGGGGTTATTCCTGATACTCTCGCCCACAGTCCGGTGGAGACTCTGGTTGCTGCCTGGCACTCGGCAGCATCGGAGACCCTTGACCGGATTGCGCCACTACGGCCCCTCTGAGGCGGCGGATCCCGGAGGCCTCCTTGGTTCACCGAGGAGCTCCGGGAGATGAAGCGCCGGAGGAGACGCCTAGAGCACCTATGGAGGTCCGATAAATCCGAATCGAACCGAGCAATCCTAACAACCAGCACCAAGGAGTACATCAGGGCACTTAGGGCAGCAAAAAGATCTCACATTGCCACCTTGGTTGCGTCCGCTGAGTCCCGCCCAGCCGCCCTGTTTAGGATAACCCGTTCCCTCCTAAATAGGAGGGATACGGGGGAACCCTTGCAGAGCTGAGGATTATGCCCAATTCTTAGGGGACAAAATTGCTCGGTTTCGGTCGGATTTGGACTCCATCCCTGCAGTTCCAGCCGAGGCACAAGAATTGGTAGACCACCTCTGGGTTGAGTTTCAGGATGTTGCCCCTGGGGATGTGGACAAGGCCATGAGAGCTGTGAGTGCCTCCATCTGTGTACTGGACCCGTGTCCCTCATGGCTGGTTGCTAACAGCAGTGAGGTGACACGAGGCTGGATCCAGGCGGTTGTTACCGCCTCTCTTCGGGAGGGGCACTTCCCCGCCGCACTTAAAGCGGCGGTGGTGAGACCCCTCCTGAAGAAGCCATCTTTGGATCCAGCTGTCCTTAACAACTACCGTCCAGTCTCCAATCTCCCATTTGTTGGGAAGGTTGTCGAGAAGGTGGTGGCCTTCCAGCTTCAGCGGTCCTTGGAGGAAGCAAGCTATCTCGACCCCTTCCAGTCAGGCTTCAGACCCGGTTACAGCACAGAAACCGCTTTGGTCGCATTGACCGATGATCTTTGGAGAGCCAGAGATGGAGACCATGCCTCCATCCTGGTTCTCCTCGACCTCTCGGCGGCTTTCGATACCATCGACCATGGTATCCTTCTGCGACGACTGTGGGAGGTGGGGGTGGGAGGCACTGTGTTACGGTGGTTCTCCTCCTACCTCTCGGACAGGTCGCAGACGGTGTTAGTGGGGGGGCAGAGATCGACCCCTAGGCCCCTAACATATGGGGTGCCGCAGGGTTCGGTCTTATCCCCCCTACTATTTAACATCTACATGAAACCGCTGGGTGAGATCATTCGGAGGCACGGGATAAGATACCATCAATACGCGGACGATACTCAATTGTATCTGTCCGCCCCGTGCCAACTCAATGAAGCGGTGGACGTGATGAACCGAGGTCTTGAGGCCGTTATGGACTGGATGAGGGCTAACAAGCTTGTACTCAACCCGGAGAAGACCGAGTGGCTGTTGTGCTTTCCTCCCAATAATTCGATCAGTGTTCCATCGCTCAGGCTGGGGGGGTCAAACTTTATACCCCTCAGAGAGGGTTCGCAACTTGGGAGTCCTCCTGGACCCACAGCTGACTTTTGACCACCATTTGACGGCTGTGACCAGGGGGGCATTTGCCCAGGTTTGCCTGGTGCGCCAGTTGCGACCCTACCTGAACCGGGAGGCCCTCACAACAGTCACTCGGGCCCTTGTGACCTCTAGGCTGGAATACTGCAATGTGCTCTACATGGGGCTACCCTTGAAGAGCATCCGGCGACTTCAGCTAGTCCAGAACGCAGCCGCGCGAGTGATTGTGGGTGCACCTCGGTTCACCCACATAACACCTATCCTCCGCGAGCTGCGCTGGCTACCTGTTGATCTCCGGGTGCACTTCAAGGTGCTACTTATCACTCATAAAGCCCTTCATGGTAGTGGGTGTGCGTACTTGAGAGACCGCCTCCTGCCAATTACCTCCCTGCGACCAATTAGATCACATAGATTAGGCCTCCTCCAAGTTCCATCTGCCAGTCAGTGCCGACTGGCAACTACACGGAGGAGAGCCTTCTCAGTAGTAGCTCCGACCCTTTGGAACGATCTCCCCGTGGAGATTCGTACCCTCACCACCGTCCAGACCTTCCGCACAGCCCTTAAGACCTGGCTAGCCCGTCAGGCCTGGGGACAAAGATAACTGTCCCCACCCGAATGATGAATGAATGTTGCTTACTATTTTACTTCTATGTATTGTTGTGTCTATTGTCTGTATACACCCCCCCCCTTATTTTATGTAAGCCGCCCTGAGTCCCCTCAGGGAAAAGGGTGGCCTATAAGCATTAATAAATACAAATACAAATACAAAATAAGCAAGGTTATGCCTGTATTCTTATATAAAACTTGGCATAGTATCAGTAGTCAAATGGTAGGGCAGAACTATCTGAAGTTTATCTGAAATTAGAAATGTTAATATATTTTTGAGTACAACAGAGGTGAGTGTATTTCATTTCTCATTGTTTTGATGCTGTCCTTCTGTATCAAGACAATAAGAAATGATTGTACTGCTTTACATCACACTGGTGAGACCCCACTTGGAATACTGTGTCAGGTTCTGGTCACTATGATACACAAAAGATGTTGAGATCCTGGAAAGTGTACAGAGAAGAGTGACAAAGATAATAACGAAGCTAAATCATACGATGAATAGTTGAGGGAGCTAATGAGGTCTATTGAAGAGGAGGCTTAGGAAGACATGTTACCTTTCTTCCAGTACTTGAGGGGCTGTTATGAAAAGGAGGAAATTATATTTATTCTCTAAGAAACTAGAAGGCAAGGACAAGAAGTAATGGGTGGAAGCTTGTTAAAGAGAAATTCAGCCTAGAAATAAGGAGAAATTTTCTGATGGTGAGAACAATTAATCAATGGAATAGATTGCCTCCTCAGGTTGTGGGTGCTCCATCATTGGAGGTTTTCAAAAATAGACAACCATTTGACTGGGATGACATAAGGCTCCTGCTTTGAGCAGGGGATTGGACTAGAAGACCTCCAAGTTCCCTTCCAGTCCTAAGATTCCGTGGTAACATCATATAGCTAGAGATTTAGGTGAGAGTTGCTGCAGTTTAAAAAGCAGCTTTTGAATGAAAGAAGAAAAAAAAAGGAGAGCAAAAGGTCACACAAGACAGCTTTGCTTAGGATTGTCAAGTCCCATCTGCTTGTCTTCTCTCCACAGGGCAGAATTCATTGGATTATTGTACACTCAAAAGTTCAGCAAACCACTTGTACTTTTCATTGCAAGAAAATGCCTTTTAGGTATTTGGGGCTTGTTGGGACTTTGCGACTGTCATGCTACAGGGGCTTATACCCTTGGGTGCTTCTACAGATAGAGACATACTGTTCAGAGCTGTCACAATGCCCCCAAAATGGAAAGAAAAGATAGGAGACAATATAATTTCTTCTGACTATCTCAGATAAAGTAAAATTGTTTGATGATTAGATGTGTGGAACATAGTGCCTTTATGTCTACTTGAGCTAATTTCTTTAGCTTCTTTCAAAGATCATTGCTCCCCTTTGGCTGCTCCAAAGCAAAGGTCACTTTTAGAAAACTTTATCACTGAAAAAGCCAGAGACTTAACATCAAACTGGAGAGGGGTTGTTATAAGTGGATAAAACTTGTAGGTAACCATAGAGCGCCAGTGTGAATTAATGCAGGATTAGAAATACATTACCAGGATTTAAAAATATTATTAGACAAAAACCTGAATAACTTGCTGTCATGTGCTGTCAAGCATTTTCAGCGGAAGGGCAAAAGTTTCTTTGAAGGCAACCAGAGTAGATGTAGCCATTTTAATACAGAAACAGGAAAACCAAATTGCAGCCACAGACGAATATTCACATCATATTTTGATGAAAATGGTTCCTTAGCTTAGAATATCATTTATTCATCATTACTTTTGAGTGTCCATTTATTTACTTACTGGCTTTATATATTCAATCATGACTGAACATCTAACAATATTTTAAAAAAAACCATAACATGCAAAAATACATATCAGCCAAAGATGAAAAAAATTAGAAATCACACATTTCAGCACAACTAAGAAACAAGCTCCATTGCACACTCTGAAGTTGTGGGCTTGAGCACAGAGACAGATTTTTCAAAACCTTGCAGAAAGCCAGCAGAGTCAGGCCAAACCAGATCTCTAAACAAATGATATTCCAAGGGAGGGTGGCACAACAGAAAAGGCTCTCCTCCAAGGCCTTGCAAAAGAACATTTGTAGGGGACAGGATTTGGGGTGGTGGGGTTAGAGATGACCAGTCCTGTAAATAATTCAGCCCAAGACACAAAGAGCTTTAAAGGTAAATACCAACACCTTGAACTGTACCCAGAAGCATACTGGTAGCCAACACAACTTATAGAGAAGTTTGTCACATAAGCCAAATGACAGGCGCCCCAACTGCCTGTGCAGCTACATTCTGCACTGGATGAAACTTCTAAATGCCTTTTAAAGATAGCTCCATGTACAGTGCATTGCAGTATTCCAATTGAGAGATCACTAGAGCATGGATGGCTATTGCAGAGCCTCCCCATCTGGGAACAGGCACAATTGATGCACAACCCATAACTGTGCAAGGGCTCTCCTAGCCAAAGCTGCGCCTTGAGCATGAGCCCAAGACCAGAAAGACCTCTAGATTGTGCACTAGTTTTGTCTGAAGCAGTGCAACACCATTCAGAACCAAAGATGGAAGGTCCTGTCAGCTTTTTCAGGTAGAGCAGACGGGAAACAAATCATTGTCATCTACATTAGCAATCTTGAAAGTCTGAAAATAGAGATCCCCCACCATTTTACAGCCTGATAGGTTAGGGAAGATCCTTTCTGAATTTCTTTCTCCGTCCATTATGCAGCTGTGAATTCCCCCCCTCTTTCCATTTGATTGTTCCCTAGGCAGCAACTCTTCCCCAAATCTCACAAGGTCATTCTTACGTACCATTACAGGTTTCCAGAACTGTACAAAACCTGAGTTTCCTGAGGTTATGGGGTTAGGCTATAGCCAGTTGTGCCCCATCCAGACCCCCCACAGCTTTCAGGCACTTAGACAGAACTCCACAGCATCACACAGATGACTTGGGGCAGAGATAGAAAGCTTGATATCTCTGCTCCAAGGAGAATGTTCCACCTTTTCTGAAATGTTGGCTCAGATAGACTTTACAGGAAAAATATTTACAAGCTTGAAATATACAAGTAATCCTCGACTTACAACCATAATTGAGCCCACAATTTAGGTTGCCAAGTGAGAAATTTCCTCATTTTACAACTTTTCTTGCCACATTTGTTAAGTGAATCAGTGCAGCTGTTAAATTAGTAACACGGTTGTTAAGTGAACCTGGCTTCTCTGTTGACTTTGCTTGTCAGAGGATCACAAAAGTTGATCACGTGACCCCAGGACGCTGCAACCGTCATAAATGTGAGTCGGTTGTCAAGCCTCCAAATGTAAATTACATAACCATGAGGAGGCTGCAACGGTCAAAAGTGTGAAAAATGTCATGTCACTTTTTCAGTGCCGTTGTAACTTCAAATGGTCACTAAGTGAACTGTTGTAAGTCGAGGACTACCTGTACTGTGAAGCTTAGATCAATAATAATGTCTATATCCCTTAAAGTGCACTGCTTTTTTGAAGATTTATATATTTTGAAGATTTAGTTAGCCCATTGTTGCTGGACTATACAGAGATTACAGTACATTTACTCCTGCCTGACATCCCTCAGGTATGGTAGAATTATGATTCCTGAATATTCACCCTGCTTACCCAGAACTCTGTGGGCTGACCATAATAGGAATTGCAATGCCAAGTTGGAGAAAGATTAAGTATTCTGAGATCTTATCACACATTAACTATTTAGAATCTTTAAGATTGTGGTGGTAGATAAATTACATAACTCAAGCTAGCCAGTTCATCTTGAGTCCAAAGAACAATGAGCAAATTCTGTTAGCATAATACAGCTTCTTTGTTACTCTTGCAGCCCTAAAATTCTGCTTTCAGGATAGCTTGTGGTGCAGTGCCTTTAATTAAACCTTGGCAGCAACTGTTGGAATTCTGTTGCTCCATCCATTGCACAAACAAGAATGTATGCTGCTTTTTAAAGGAACTTTCTGGACCCAAGCCATTGTATATATTCAATAAGCTGCAGTGTAAAGACATTCTTACTTGAGTGAGACTAGTATCATCCAAATAAGCACCTGGTTTCTACCATGCTGTATCTAAGTTCCTTGGACTCAAAAGCAGAAGTTTATACCCTTCAGCCAGCACTGGAGGTTATCAAGACTAATTGGAATATTGCAGTGTATTAACATTAGTTGTGGTACATTTGTATATAACTAAGCGAATGAGGTTGATTTTAAACTGAATGCTCCCTTCAGACAAATTAAATGGGAAATCGTTGTGTGTCCTGAAGCAAAAGCTTAATCCAAATCATATGAGGCAGCTCTCATTCTGAAAATAGAGTTTTGAATCAAAGTCTGTTGTGATTAAATTTGCATTTCCTTGGAATTCATGAGTTTTTCCTATGGTTCCATTGGGTAGAGTCTGTTCTGCATAATTATTAGAAAACCTCAGAGAGAGTAAAAATATTGGGTATAATTTACACTTATGGTGGGGAGAAATAAGGCAAGAATCTCTGACAAAATAAAATTAAATGATCCTGGTAAGAGGATAAGTAATTTGCATATGCTACTATTCCCAGGATTGCAGTCTGCCACAAACACTGTAAACGTTGTAAAAGGGTGTTCAGTTTTCAGATTAATTTTACTGAAAATTTTGTCCTGAGTTAGCAAAACTTACCTAACGTGAACTTAACATTGGATGTATTTCATGCTTGTGATATTTAGATGGTTACCAAGAACAACAGATATCACCAGTATGTTGCAAAATGTTTAAAACACGTCTCTGTCAGCTCTATTCCTGCTAACTGCAGAACAGCTGATTGGTACACTAGGTTTCAAGGCTGAACATTAGCCTCAGTCAGCTCACAAAATTCCAGAAAAAATAACAATTGGCTCTTACAAGCTGGTGAAAGCTGGCTCCAGCAACTAGTGACCAATATTATATGCATATGTTGTTCCAATTCCATTTTATTCTGCCAAAATATCATGCTAGAAAATTAGAATTAGCTCCATTTAATTGGGATGAGCATCTTCAAATGTTGAACTTCAGTTCATGTCAGCATTTGCCAATGTGTCCATTGGTGAAAGATAACGGCAGCTGCAATCTCTGCCAGAGAATATTCATAATAATTCTGAGTCAGTATGGAGCATAAATGTCCACATGTCATTGATTTATAACTCCAGCATTCTTCAATCCCATTACTATGGCTGGGATTGCCATTTAACAACATTTGAAGGACCACATTCTCCATTCTTACATTAAATTTACAGATCCTTGGATACTGATAGTAAAAATTATTTTTAAACATAATAATTAATTAACTATGAAACAAGTACAAAGACTACTTTGGAATCAAAATAAAAATGGTACATTAGCAATGTGCTAAAAGTTAATTAAGATGATCAGTATTATCTATGAAAGAATCTGAAAAAAACTATTACCAAACCATGTACATATTTACTTGAAAATCCAATGTTTTCAGTAGGAGTTATTCAACATTATCTCTTGAAATTAAATAACAAGGAGAAATAATATTTTAGTTGGCACAAGTCAGAGGTATTGCTAAATTTAAATTTTCCGCATTATAATTCGTCTTTAAAAATGCATTGTGATTACTTTGCTTAAATGTCAATGTTTCATTTTTAAACCAAGATTAAAAATACACATTTTAGAGAGTTTTGCTTTAAAACATATGGTTTACATTTGTACCAAAACGTTTCAAAGGTTACATAATAGTTATTATATTTTTATTTTGTGACTGTTTATATTTTATTAATTCAGTTTTTTTTCTCTAGTTCACATCAAGAAAAGACTACTTGCTTAAACCATAGTCATATTATATGTTATCGATTTTATCATGTAAGAGATCATCCAGATGTTTCATCTTTTCACAATAGAAACTTAACAATTGCTAATTTTGGACCAGCTATAGCTGTTGGGCAGCTGCTTAAATTAAGTCTATTTGGTACACTAGAATTCAGATTTGTTTCTACAATCCTAACATATAGAGAAAAAAGTTCTTAAGATGAAAACTACTATATTCTTCCATATAATAATGTTGAAATGCGGGTCTACAGAAATTCAGAATTCTGGTTCACAAGATGTTTGAACAATAAATAGTGATACAATATCACATATATATGATTGTGCTAGCAAAAAAATTCCTGAAAATTGACAAATAAGAGAAGTTGTGATGTATGCCACATCATTCTGATCCATATCATATCAGCTATCAGATCCCATTTGGAAAGCTATATATTTGTGGTCTTTCTTTTCACAGAATTCCCCAGCCTTGCCTATCTTTTTTTCTCTCAAACATATGTTTATTTTATCTATGGGAATGAATTACAGCTATTCATATATATATATGAATAAAGTTGTTGTTTTGCGTTGCAACGACCTGGGTGACAACGAACACAGAACCAGCACCAATCAGCACCAATCTACCAATCATGATACAGCCACGCAGCCAATCAATCCATTTACTGAAACAACAGCAGCACTCCCCACCCTCCCCACCAAGTTTTATAGAAAGACGGCAGCTCCGATCACACTTTAAGATGAAAACACCAGCCTGAGGATGGCGAGTGAGACCTCGCCGAAACATTGCCAAGACAATCTCAATCTTACATGGGAAAAGACCTGAATACAACAAGACCAGCATACCTACACCTGTGAAAATCTACAAATATATGTATGTATGTGTGTGTGTGTATATGTGTGTGTTGTGTTTGTGCTGATAAATAAATAAAGGGAGACTTCAGCACAAACACAACACAAATGTAACAAAGGCAACAGTAAAAATATTGGATTTCTGTCTGGATGGTCTCTTATGACGAGCCGATAGACAGAGAATGGAAGTAGTGACCTTACTCCCATATTTGGGCATACCAGGGTTGTGACTTTATATATATATATATATATATATATATATATGTATGTATGTATGTATGTATGTATGTATGTATGTATGTATATATATATATATATATATATGTATGTATATATATATATATGTATATATATATATATATGTATATATATATGTATATATATATGTAGGTCTCTAGTTGTTCGGGTTTTCTCCCGCGTAGAATTGGAGATGTCTTGGCGACGTTTCGACGAAGTCACATTCGTCATCTTCAGGCTGCTGCTGACTACTTCAGGTTTGGTGTTTCCAGGAGTAGTGTGGGATCTTGGCTGTTTTGTTCCTTATAACTGCTGGTAGGGGATTAAATTTTAACTGCCAGTAGGGGATTAAGTTTTAACTGCCAGTAGGGGATTAAAACTGATTGAATGGGGGCTTGGGTGTGTCTTGATTAGGTGGAAGTGTGTCCTTATTTGGTGGAGGGGTGTTCTGTTCTGATTGTTTGGGGGGTTGTGTTTCCTGTGAGGGTAGGAGGGGTTTTGAAGAGGCTGATTGTGCTTTAGCAGTCTGGCTTCTGGTTCTGGGTCGTGCCTCCTCATCAGTTTGTGTTTTGGGTTGTTTTCTTTGTGGATGTTTTTTGGTAGTGTTCTGTGTGGCTATTGTGAGTGTGGGCCTGGTCTCATTCTTCATGTTTGGGATTCGTTTGTTGATGAGGGCGGGTTTCCAAAGGGCTGGCAGGCGGGAGGTGTCGTCTCGCCTGTTCATGCTATGTGGGTGTTTTTCTATTTCGATTGCTTCCCTGATTATACGGTTGTTGAAGTGTTAGGCCTTGGCGATGGTTCTTGTCTTATTGAAGTCAATTTTATGTCCTGTGGCTTTGAGGTGTTGGACCAGGGAAGAAGTTGGTTCTTCTTTTTTGATTGCATTTTTGTGTTCTTCAATGCGTGCACTTATTATTGTTGGTCTGTCCGATGTATGTGGCGGGGCAAGTAGTGCATGGGATTTCATATACTCCTTGATTTTCTAATTCAATTTTGTCTTTGGGGTTTCTTAGGATGGTGGATATTTTCCGGTCTGTGCAGAATGCTGTCTTGATGTTGTGTTTGCGGAGGATTTTGCTGATTTTGTCTGTGGTGCCTTTTATGTATGGGAGGAGGGCTTTTCCATTTTCTTGTTCTCTGTCCTGGACTTTAGTGGGGGTTTCTTTTTGGATTAGGTTGGTGATCTTATTTCTTTGGAATCCATTGGATGTCAGTACGTTGGTGAGAGTGTGTAGTTCGGTTTTTAGGTGTTGTTCATCAGCTAGGCGTTTTGTTCTGGAGATGAGTGTCTTGGCTACGGAATTGATCTGGGCTGGGTGGTGGTGTGAGAGTGCGTGCAGATAGCGGTTAGTGTGTGTTTTCTTCTGGTAGATGGTGTGTCCTAGGGAGCCGTTAGATTTCCTGTAGACTAAGACGTCCAGGAAGGGGAGTTGGTTGTTTACTTCTGTTTCCATGGTGAACTGTATTTTGGGGTGTAGGCTGTTGAGGTGTGTAAGGAAGATGTCCAGTTGTTCTTTCCCATGTGGCCAGATTATGAAAGTGTCATCTACATATCTGAGCCAGAGTTTAGGTTTGTGATCAGATTTTTCTAGAGCTTGGGTTTCAAAGTTTTCCATGTAGAGGTTGGCAATGACAGGTGAGAGGGGTGATCCCATGGGTGCTCCTTCCATCTGTTTGTATCTTTGTCCATTGTGAATAAAGTATGTGTTAGATAGGCAGTGGTTGGTTAGATCCAGGATGTGTTTGGGGGGGTTGTATTTGTTTTGGATGGCTGTTAAGGCTTCTTTGATTGGTACTTGGGTGAAGAGTGATACGACATCAAAGCTCACGAGTAGGTCACTGGGCTGTAAGTTTTGTTTTTTTATGATTTCTATGAAGTGGAAAGAGTTTTTTACATGTGAGGTGATGGAATCTGCATAGGGCTGTAGTTGTTTGGCAAGAAATTTGGCTAGATTTTGTAAAGGTGAGCCTATGGAGCTGACTATTGGTCTAAGTGGAGTTCCTTCTTTGTGTATCTTGGGTAGACCATAGAGCTTGGGACATCTGGATGATTTTTCTCTGGGAATGATTCTTTGCTGGATCTCTTCACTGATGGGGGAGGCTTTTATTTTGGTTCTAGTGGTTTTTTCCAGGTAGGTGGTGGGGTCCGTGTTTAGGGGTTTGTATGTGGAGTCTTGGAGTAGGTTGGTTAATTTGGTTTGGTAGTCAGAAGTGTTCATAACCACCGTGGCATTGCCCTTGTCTGCTGGTAAGATTATTATGCTGGTGTCTTCTTTCAGATTATGTAGTGCTGTCTGTTCTTCTTTGGGTAAGTTGCTTTTGGGTGGCTTGCTGGTGCAGAGGATGTTGGTGATTTCGGATCTGATTCTGTTAGCGTCGTCAGGGTTGATTTTGGTCAGGCTGGTTTCAACTCCGCATATAATGGTTTCAGTGGGGATGTATTTGGGGGCGACTGCAAAGTTGAATCCTTTTGAAAGGACATTGGTTTCGGCTTTGGTGAGGGTCCTATCTGAGATGTTATGCACTGTTTGTTTCATGTGTGGTTGTGTGTGCGGCCAGAAAGAACGCCAGAAACCAAAATCAAGGAGTATATGAAATCCCATGCACTACTTGCCCCGCCACATACATTGGACAGACCAACAATAATAAGTGCACGCATTGAAGAACACAAAAATGCAATCAAAAAAGAAGAACCAACTTCTTCCCTGGTCCAACACCTCAAAGCCACAGGACATAAAATTGACTTCAATAAGACAAGAACCATCGCCAAGGCCTAACACTTCAACAACCGTATAATCAGGGAAGCAATCGAAATAGAAAAACACCCACATAGCATGAACAGGCGAGACGACACCTCCCGCCTGCCAGCCCTTTGGAAACCCGCCCTCATCAACAAACGAATCCCAAACATGAAGAATGAGACCAGGCCCACACTCACAATAGCCACACAGAACACTACCAAAAAACATCCACAAAGAAAACAACCCAAAACACAAACTGATGAGGAGGCACGACCCAGAACCAGAAGCCAGACTGCTAAAGCACAATCAGCCTCTTCAAAACCCCTCCTACCCTCACAGGAAACACAACCCCCCAAACAATCAGAACAGAACACCCCTCCACCAAATAAGGACACACTTCCACCTAATCAAGACACACCCAAGCCCCCATTCAATCAGTTTTAATCCCCTACTGGCAGTTAAAACTTAATCCCCTACTGGCAGTTAAAATTTAATCCCCTACCAGCAGTTATAAGGAACAAAACAGCCAAGATCCCACACTACTCCTGGAAACACCAAACCTGAAGTAGTCAGCAGCAGCCTGAAGATGACGAATGTGACTTCGTCGAAACGTCGCCAAGACATCTCCAATTCTACGCGGGAGAAAACCCGAACAACTAGAGACCTACATACTAACACCCGCGAAAACCTCAGAAAACATATATATGTGTGTGTGTGTGTGTGTGTGTGTGTGTGTGTGTATGTTATATTTGTGCTGATAAATAAATAAAGGGAGACTAGTATACATCTATTTCAAGCTATTTAGCTCTCATCAGCTAGCCATATCCTTACTGGGATTCGAACCTGGGCTATATTACATCTTAGGCTAAAGAGAATGGAGGCAGTTAGCTTCCTCCCATAATTGGGGCATACCAGGGGTTGTGACACTATATTTATTTGAGCTGATAAATAAATAAAGGGAGACTAGTATAGATCTATTTCAAGCTATTTAGCTCTCATCAGCTAGCCATACCCTTACTGGGATTTGAACCTGGGCTATATTACATACTAGGCAGAAATCTTAGCCATTAGGCCACAGGCTCTTATCTTGCTGGGAATCAAACCTGTGCTCTATTGCCTCTTAGGCAGATTGGGCATACCAGGGGTTGTGACTTTAAATATATACCTTTCACCCTGGCCTGGCTGATAATGAGTCGAGCTCTGTAGCTCAATGGTTAACACATCTGCCTAAGAGGCAATAGAGCACAGGTTCGATTCCCAGCAAGAGTATGGCTAGCTGATGAGAGCTAAATAGCTTGAAATAGATCTATACTAGTCTCCCTTTATTTATTTATCAGCACAAATATAACAAACATGTGTGTGTGTGTGTGTGTGTGTGTTTTTGTAGATTTTCACAGGTACAGGTATGCAGGTCTTGGTGTATTTGGGTCTTTTCCCGCCGAGATACTCTCAATCTTACATGGGAAAAGACTCGAATACGCCACCAAGACCTGAATATATATATATATATATATATATACACACATACACACACACACACTACATACATACATTCTCATTATGAATGAGAACCCATCTTATTTTGATATCAATAACCAAAAGGATGTTAGTCCATTGTT
This sequence comes from Thamnophis elegans, assembly GCF_009769535.1. NCBI lineage: Eukaryota > Metazoa > Chordata > Lepidosauria > Squamata > Natricidae > Thamnophis > Thamnophis elegans. The sequence goes on along the minus strand of NC_045544.1, from coordinate 96,680,950 downwards.
TGTCATTGCTTCTAATGTGCCTGAAACCTTTAACCTGCCAATAAATATACTTAATTTATTTATATAATCAGTTAGAAGTCACTTTCCTTCATAACAAAACAATGTAATCAGTAATTGAAATGAAATAACATTGAACATGTCATGGATGAATTGAGATGAATTTGATTCCAAAGCCCCCCCCCCCCCCAAATGACAGTCCTTTAGGTAACATATTCATTATGGATAAGTGCAGGATTTCATTGGTAGGGAAATTCTGCTAAAGTTCATGTAAATGAAAAGAATTGTCCCAGCTGTTGAGAACCATTTGGAATACTGGATTCATATCTCTCCTTATTCATTCATTTCATTCCCAAGTAGTACTATCTAAAATTATATAGAATTAAAATATATTCTGCAAAATGTATTTACTTCTTTAAAATAAATGGTGTGCCCAGCTCCGAAGACGTTGGGCAGCTTATAAGATGTACATAACTGTTCTTTTTTTCTATCCATTCTTTGTATTTATATAGTTATTTTAAAATTCTTTTAGCGGCACCTTTTTAAAATATCAAGCTAGGTTTTTAAAATCAAGGGAATATAATGTACAGGCAGCGAACATATATTCTGTACTGGAATACTTCAGCATAAAAATACAAGACTTTAAAAAAATATAGAATATTCTTCTTTAGGGGAAGATTGAGGTTGAACTAATTATATCCTAATAGCTTGTGGTTGACATATATTTGTTTATATGTTCATTTGTAAAAAAATTATGCTCATTCTGCTAGCATCTGGAAATCTCATAATATTTAAAATACACAGTTCTTGTTGTGTTAAACCGTTGAAGCCATTTTGATGTTGCTTAGAAAATAGAGTAATTATGTTTAGAGCATTTGGTTTATGAAAAAGTAGAAATGAGGAAGATACCTGATTGCAAACATTTTATCTGTCCAGAAGAATTAATAGAGGGGAGAAAAATAAATAAACTGACACTGTTTCTTCCTATAGAAACTCTTTGCTGTGCTTGTCTTAAATACCCCAATAATTTAAAAGGGAATCTTATTATTTGTTTATTTGTTTGAATTTACTGGTGCTTCAACTTTGTGAATTCTGGGCAGCGTACAATATTAGGGGGGGAAACTTTAAAAATGGCTAAAACGTGAAATCAGACAGATAGTCCAGACTAAAATGATCTAAGAAAATGCTTTTTTAAAAGGGATAATGCTATTTATTTATGTGTTTAATTTCTTAGCATTTTAAGGTAAATGAAACCCATGCTATTATAATAAAAATGTTCTTTATTCTTCCCACACCTATATATTTGCAGTTACTCTTCCAGTTATGTTAGTATTTCATATATTGTTGGGGGGGGATTTGTCTATTTCTTTTCTATCTCATAAAATGACGTACATTTAGTTTTTTTTAATGTATCAAGCATTTTAGAATCAGTTTTCTTCTTGTTTTGTTTGTGTTTGTGCTTGTGTACTATTTGGTATCATTTGGCTTGATTTTCTTGGTAGCCTTGAGTGTTTTAATGAAATAACAGCTTTACTGTTGACATATAGTGCTCTAAACAACTTGGAACCAGAGTATATCTGGGTTCATTACAGGAAAAAAAACCACAGCAATTTGCAGGAACCCTTCTTTATGTAGCACCCATACTTGGAAATATGTACTCCCTTGAAATAAATGAGGGACCTACAATTGCCTCTTTCAGTCAACTTGACTATTGGTTTAATGTGTCCCTTTGGTCTTTGTCTCTGCCAATATTTTTAACAAACATGTTTTTACATTGTTTTGATTTATTATTATTATTTTGTATTTCAAATTATTTTATTGAAAACTCTTTTGAATGGAAATGTGTATAAATGGGTAACTTTAAGCCAGCACTCCCCCTCCCTCGGTTCCCCAGTGCCCTCCAGATGTGCAAGGTTTCAATTCCCAGAATTCTAGTCCACGACAACTGCAAGAATCTTAACAAGCAGTCATCTCTAATTTAAATCTCCAGCACCGACATTGGTGTAATTAAAATTCTTCCTGAACAAAATACACTGGATGTACTGTACCTGTTGCTCAATTCTCATAATTATTAGAAAACTCTTCAAATAGAAATTAAAATTGGTATGGCTTCTCCTCCTCACTCCAAAATGTCAGAAATATAGTCAATTTAAAAATAATGTATAACACAAATGAATAATGAATGTTTCTGCTTTGGGTGTTCCAAGGCGTTTCATATGGTAGGCTAGAGGTAAGACCGATGCAAACAGTTGCTACAGGGCGGGGCATAACCTTTTCCTAGGGGGTCACAGCAAGATCGACAGCAGTTTACAACTTCCGCGACACCTCATTTTAAAGCCCATAAAAAACTGAATTGAATGAGCTATTAAATGTTAAATTTGCTTTAAGAATGGCTGGAAAATTCGATTCGGAAGAACAAAGGATCATTGACAGAATAAAATGCATTGCTTTTCGAGAGGCTCACGATGCTGGAGCGACGTTTATCAATCGAAAATGGATTGCAAACAAATTGAAACGTCATCCGGATTGGGTTACTGATAATTGGAACAAAACAGCCCAAGAATGTTTCACAAAATTTGGAGAAGGGCGTCCTCTGCAACTGTCCCAAGAAAGCAAAGCCATCATTGCAACTGGCAGTCGCAAACAACGAAAAGGAAACCGAAAAGTGGCCCAAGAAATCCTTCAAATTCGTGGAAAACGAGTTGATCAAAGGACAATCGGCCGATATCGAGAACGAGAAGGTTTGAAGCCATTCCACGTCATTTGCAAACCATTGAAAACTCAAACACACGTTCAAGATCGGCTTTGGTTGTGCGATTGGTTGTCTGAATGGACCGAGGAAGATTTTCTTCATTTGGCGCCATCTGACGAATTCTTCGTTTATGCCATTCGAAAACCGAATTTCCAGAACAATCGAATTTGGGCTAAAGACGTCGACGACATCGCCAAACATGAACGATATCGACAAATCGTTCGCAATCTGACTTGCATCGGGATTTTCGTCATTTTCACAGCCAAGAAACTGCATTGGGTTTTGAAGGATAAAGGGGAATCCTGGGATGGCAGTTATTTCCGTGAGAAAATTTTATTGGAGAATGTCATTCCATTTCTCAGTGATCCAGACAATGTCTTGGTGTTTGGTGAGGCTGTCTTTCTTCATGACAAAGCTCCTTGCATGCGTGCAAATGCGACTCAGCAATTGTTAAAGGAAAACAACGTCGAATTTTGGGGCAATGACGTCTGGCCGGGAAATTCGCCAGATCTCAATCCGGCAGAGAACATTGGGGCCATAATTAAGGATGAAGTGGAAGCTCTGATGATTCAGGAGCAAGGTCAAAATCGATATTCGGTTGAAACTTTGAGAATGAATTTGGAAACTGTGTTGAAAAATCTGGAAAATCGAACGGAACTGTTTGAAGATTTGTTGTGTTCTTATCCACCTCGTTTGAATGCTGTTCGAAGGGCTAATGGTGGTCATACTGACTATTAAATCGTGTCAATAAACTCAGTTTTTGATGGGCTTTCGAATGGTGTATGAATTATTTGTGTTGTTATTACAAGTGTTGCTGTGACCCCCTAGGAAAAGGTTATGCCCCGCCCTGTACTGAACAGCTCAGGTAAATGACTCTGTCTCACAACAAAATGCCAGGGAGTGCTGAAGATGCCAAAGTCAAAAAATGCATTTAGAAACCATGTATATGCCACATGCACATCGGATATGCAATATTGGTGGTATTTATTTATTTTTTTCTCTTTACCATCAGCAGCATCATAACTGTCCGAAAACAGACATACTGCAAAATAGGTAATGAGATTAACAGTGACAAAGCCTTGCCTGCAGCTAAACCATCTGATCGAATGTATAATGGAAAGGAAGGAAGGGGGAATGCTGACAAAGCGAGGTAGTGACAGCAATTCTTCCATTAATAATTAAAAGTTGGCAGTCAGAAATTTAAAATTAATTAATGCCATGTGAGCTATGAGAACATTTGCGGTTGTGGTGATGGTTTTCGTATTCTTGTTTGTAAGGTATTTTGTAGGATCCGTTACTGTTATTGTAAAAAAAAAAAGCTAAAATATTAATCTATATTGTTGTGGTTAAGTAGCGCTTTGGGAAAGAAGAATATAAATTAATTTGATAGCAGTCATAATAGACATAAACAGCCAATATTGTTTGGCTTGGTTTGGGTTTAGGGTTTTTTGCTTTTTTTTGCTTTTTACATAAAAGAGCTTCTGCCCCTGCCCACTTCTTCCTATTTCCTACAGCAGTGTCATTGCACTTTACTGTTTATTGGCAAAAGCATTATGCTAGATAGTGGCTTTGTCATATCAGATTTGCAGCAGGAAGTGGGCTGAGACCACCATACTGTAGTGAATTGCTTATTTGAAAGGTGCCCCAAGCATACCAGGAGATAAGAGACGATTCTTGCTGAAAATCTGCATCGTATGCCAGAGATGCCAAGGTGAAAAGTGTGTGCATGAAAGTAGCTTTGCCACTTGATTCCTCCCCTTTCTTCCAGCTAAGAAGATGTAAACAGACTTCCTGCCTGACAGGACAATATGTTGTTGTCATACCAGATGCTGCAGTTGTGCCCTATTCCTAATTGATGACCTAAACGATTTTGCCTCAATTTGATAGGAAAGGTCTTCGGGTGATGTTTCCTAAATAAACTGAATTAACCTTGCATAAAAGTCAAGGAACTGCATCAGTCTCGGTTTGTGTATTTTAGAAATAGTGGATAAAATCTTTTTTGAGCTTTCATTATTATTTTTGTTTTCATCCCATTAGTCAAAAATATCTTATTTGTATAGTGTTTTAGTATTTTTTAAAAAAAATATATGAATAATCCTAAATTTTTTACTTGGATTTAAAAGAACATTAGAAATTCTGATACATACATACTTAATTAATATTTGTATCCCGTAGCAAGAAAAATAAAGTATTTGAAAATATATTTGAGAGTATTATAAAAAATGAAGAGTGTGTGTGTGTGTGAGAGAGACTATCATGAAGTTATTGTAGAGTGTGTTTCATTTCATTCCCTTTTTATCTACTTATGTGTTTTAAAACTTTTAATATTTTAATACTTTTTATTAATTTGTTTTTATGTTTACAGTGACAAATAATGTTCTGTTCTCCAAAAAGAAAGATCTCTGTTGTAAATTCCAGAAGCATAAAGATCCTATTCCTTAAGAAATAGTAATGAGAAATTATGTCTCCTAATATTATATGATATTAATGATATTAATTGTTAAAATATTGTTTCAAACTCTTAGCAACCACACTATATATATACAGTATATGATATGTCTGTGATAGCGAACCTATGGCATGTATGCCACAGGTGGCATGTGGAGCCATTTGTTAGGGCACATGAGGCATTGCCTGTCAGCTCCAGCACGCATGCATGCACTGGTCAGCTGACTTTGGTCTTCTTTTAAGGCTGTTTTTTGTCTTCCAGAGGCTTCCGCCTGCGCTCCCCTCGCTTTTGGCATGCAGTGGGAAAAAAGTTACTGTGCATATCACTGTGATATGTTATTGAGGCACTCCCACTAAATCATGATTTAGTCTTAATTTTTTTCATCATCCACTTTTGTCAGCTTTGTTCTTGATTGGCAAACAATGCAGTAGTTCTCAACCAGTGGTGGGTTCTGGATTTTATTCCAACCGGTATGGTTCGAACGGCCTTGGCGTCACCCACATGCACGCGTGTGGTGCACGCATGTGTTGTAGCTTTAAATAACACTCCTGCAAGCTTCTGTAATGCTCCAGCTGCTCAGTGGAGCATTGTGCAGGCTCTGTATGAGCCGTGCACGGAACCGCTGACAGCTTTAAACTACGGTAAGGAGCGCGGGCGGGCAGGCCCTCCAGAGCACGGTACTGGAATGATACCCAGTGCTCTGGGCAGGGTCCGGTACGCCCGTACTAGGGCGTACCACCTGCAACCCACCACTTTTCTCAATTGACAATTACGACTAAAAAATGTGTTGTTAAGCGGTGCAATAGTTAAGTGAGTCATGATTGAATCAGATTTTATGACCTTTTTTGCTACAGTTGTTAAGCAGCTTTGTTCTTGATTGGCAAACAATATAATAGTTCTCAACTGATAATTGGGACTGAAAAATGTGTTGTTAAGCAGTGCTATAGTTAAGTGAGGCATGATTGAACCAGATTTTGCGACCTTTTTTGCTACAGTTATTAAGCAAATTGTCATAGTTGTTGAGTGAGACATCACAGCTCCTCACTGACTGCATGTTGCAAAACATCTGGAAAGCTCACAAATCGCAATCATGTGAGCACAGAACTATAGTAAATGTGGGCCAGTTGTCAAGTGCTAGAATCACGACTATGTGAACGTGGAAGTGATGCAGTAGTCGTAATTTTGAGGATGAGTCTCATAAGTCACTCAATGCACTAAAGTATTCATATTAACTTATAGTTTACTGTGTCTTGTTTGAGGGCTTCCTTATGTTTGAGCTTGCATGTGCATGTGCTCAGAAGATCAGCACAGGATTTTAAGTTGTACTTTTGAGAACCATGACTAATTCAACGCTGTGAAGATTAAGAGTTGTGGTTTGCACAGCCCTACTTGATATAGAATTCCAACTTTGTATACATATCTTGCCTGTTAGAGTTATGCTTTGTGTTCTGATTCTTTGTGCTATTTTATTCCTTTTTGGTTTCTTTCTACATATTCTGCAGAATATCATGGATATGGCATGTTCTCCCAACCTGGTGTTTTCCAGATACGCTGAGCTTCAATTTATCATGGGATTTAAAATTTAATCTACTTGAGGGATGTGACATTGGGGTAGATTGCTTTAGATAGTAACTTCATTTTGTATGCTCAAGTACATTCATTTTGCAATTCTGCTTTTCCTTCTATTGCATATGTTCATCTTATTGTTAACTTCACCCATCATTCTTTTCCTCTCGTTCTTTCTTAGTAAAACAATACTATCTTTTAAAAGTTGTCCTTGATCCATATTATCAGAGTTCCAATTGGTAATTATAAGAGAGTTTATTATAGGAAAGCATTTCTTTTGTAGGCTATAGTACTGTACTTGCACTGATTAAGCTTTTGTGATTTTGACAAGAAATGCATATGCGAAGTCTTTGAATTCACAAGTTCTCTGTTATAGAAGCCGACAGATCAGATGTCACTAGCATAGTTGTTTCTAAGTCAGGCTGGAAGCTGCCATTGTTCATGTATGTTAAAACTTGTATTAAAGGATGTGAAACCTTGTGTGTGACCGAGCCATGAACTTTAAATTTTAGTATATAACATTTTCTTTTACAAAGGAAGAATTTGCAGACCTTTGGAATAAGAGATAGGTCATGGCATGTATTCATTGCATCTGAATGTGTGGCTTATGTTCTGGCATTTGAAATATTTCAGATAAACAACTGAGTATTATGTCCTATATTGTATCTGATAAAGCACCTATGAACCACTCTAAGAAATAAATCAATAATAGTAGATATTCTTCAGGTACTGTAAATTTATGTTATCAACATAATAGAATGACAGCATGTAATTTTCCCCTGATTCTTTATTTTCCATCACTATCTCTCCCATCACCCCACTTCTGAGATTTCTGAGGCATAGAATGAGGATATTTGTGGAGGTAGATGTCATATTTATCAAAGTTTTAAAACCACCCATTTCCCTCACAAAGTGATTCTGTGCAACATATATTAGTTCTATAGCTGGGTGATGAGACAACTAGCATACTCATTTTCTCTCTCTCTTCTTTCTCCTTTCCTCCTTCACACATCATTTGTGTGTTTTTGGTAGTTAGGCTTGAATGATGGGCAACCAAATGTAAACAAATTGACTCTTAGTGTGCCAGTCCTGTCATTTTTTAAAAACTGTTTTATAGCTTATAATTAGGAACTTGGAAGCTGACATTATTTGAATTTTTTTTCCTTCAGAATCCTGGTTCTTTTGGTTGCTAGGAATTGTTAACACTGAACTAGAAATCTTTGGTTATGGTTTTAGATTGTAAGGGTCAGGCAGGAATGTGTGATTTTCAGACCATAGAAAACTGTTTTGCGATGGATAACATAAATCTTCAAGGCTAGGAAACAAGTAGACGTAAACAAGTAAAATCAGAAAGGGAGAAGGAGATCCAGAGTTCAAGCTTTCATACCACCATATGCATATAGGATAACATTTCTCGGTGTTGTTAAATAGAGAGCATCTTATAAGTGCGACTTGATAATGTTTTTACTATCTACTCATTCTGAGTCACTTCGGAATTGTGGAATCTAATTGCTCTATCTGGTTTGAAACCTTGATATAGATGCTCCATACTACGAGTATAGAACATGATTTGGTTGTATAGTGCTTATACTCTTGGCTGGCTCTAGTAATTCAAGCTGGCAGCTGAACTTTTTTTGTCAGAAGGGACTATCCAAGTTTTCCTATTTGGTCCTGGAGTAACTGTGATATGCTATATTCTTTCTCAGAGTCTGTAAGTTACAATGATTTCCAAACGACCTCTCCAAACATTGTTTTGATAAGCTTATCAAGATGCATCCAGGTACAGCCCAGTTCAAAGTGAATGTGACAGATTTTATCAATAGGATACTTAGCGGACATCTCTCATTGGCCTGTTGCCAGATCATCCTACCTGCCCCTCCCCAACAACAAACAGGCTACCCTAATTACTGATTCCAGACAGTGTGTGAAAAATTACAAACTTTTGCTGTTCTTATTGCTCATGGTGCAGGCCTGAACATGAGCACTTACCAGTATTAATTCACATTCATTCCTTGTCTTTCTCCACTGAAGCCCTAGGTATCAGTTCTGTTGCATCATCTATTGTAGTCCTTTAGTAAAACAAGCAACTTCCTGGGAAAAGCACACAAAGAGAAGCTATTTGGAAATCATTACTGAGTATGTGGTGGAATAGTCACAATCCCAAACACCAGTATTCCTCCAACACAAATTAGAACAATAGGCATCCAAGGCCAGATCTACCAGGCCAGTTAGTTTCCAAATAAATTCTTTCCCTCCCACAGATGCAATTACAGGAAAGGAGATTGCAATATTGATGTCAGACCAGACAGGAACCATGACCAGGTCTTACCAGTCTTATTCTAAGGCTACATTTGTCTATGCAATTATTTATTTATTAGATTTTCCCCCACCTTTAGTACTTTATAAGTAACTCAAGACAGTGAAGGTGGGTTGAACTGAGAGAGAATAACTGGCTCCCTTTTTGCCACTTTTCACAACGTGAGAACAGTTGTGTTCAACTCTTTTTCACAAATTTCTATGCCTCTTGTCTCTACCCTATTATATCTTATTGTCATCTTCCTCTCCTCTCTCTCTTTCTTTCCAGTCTCTGAATCACTTGTTTCTATTCCTTCCCCTCCTTGTCACTTTGTTTCTCTGATCACCACTCTCAGGTTTTCCCCCTTGTTCCTCTTCTACCTTCTTCACACTCTGAGAACAAGAGGGACTGCAAACCATAACTTCTACCTTAACTAATGTAAAAACAATGAATCGACAATATCTTCCTGAATCCCCAAGTGATTGCCAGTCACAAAAAGAAAAGAAAACCTACTCAGGATATCCTTGTCATTTAGGGACCTGTCCACAACCCTTGCAGCTTGACAGCCTGGTGGATGGGGGAAAGGAACTGGGCCACGCAAGTGGCAGGCCAGTGCATGAACTCAACTTGTGTGAATGGCAAAGTGGTTCGTGTATACATGAGTACACCAACCCACCACTCACACTGCCCGGTTTTGAATAGGCCATGGCCTGGTAGTGGGGCATAGCCCAGGGGTTGGGGATCCCTGACCTAGCATTATATTTATTTGCTATAGCGCAAATGAGATACACTTAAACAATTTAAGCTAAAAAAAGTAATTTTTCAAAAGCATAATTATTGTACACTTTGTGTTGCTTAAAATGAATAACTGGGGCATCCTTTATCAAACTAGTGCCTTTCAGATATTTTAGAATCAAAGATTTGATGCACTAATTTTAAGAAACCTGGACATGTTTGTAACATTTCCATAATTCAACCTGAAAGTCAAATTTGTAATTAACATTGAATATGAAAGGAGTTAATTTCTTAGAATTTGTTTGTTTGTTTATTTATTTAATCAATAACTATACCTGACTCCCAACAATCCTTTGTACTGACTGAAACTTTTTTTTTCCATTTCTAATGATCTATGGTTATGTTGCATGGCCATACAGCACAGATTTTTCAGTGCTGTTTTTCTGTAAAGATTACTTTACATAAAAGTCTGGCCTCTGCCTTTGTGGCATTTCTGTTGGTATTTTGTAAGCTGTTTTGAGTTGAGGAAACAGGGACTGAGAGAAAATATATGGAAATAGAGGCAATGAGAAAACACAAAAATTCCAACTGTTTATATAATTTGTCTAAACTAATTAATGTTAATACTTGATTACTCTGGCATGTGGTCCTCTTAATGTGTTGTTTGCATTCTTACAGTATAATCACTCTATTTTTCACTGTACATGCCTGGTAAGATTTTTTTCAAGTTAAATTAATGAAAACATGCTGCTTGCGTTCACCACAATATGTATTTTTTCATTTGAGACTTAATTTTAACTTACACTACAACTTTATTTTCTGTGCAGTTAAAAAACAGAATGAAAACTCATTCCACTAAGTAAACCTAATGAAAAAGTACAGTAATTTTATTTGTCTTGCATTTCACATAATACCATTTCTTGCTCTGTTTCCCCCCCTCAGTTTCCATTGCAAGACGTGTACAAGATCCCTTAGCTGAGCTAGTGAAAATTGAGCCCAAACATATTGGAATTGGAATGTACCAGGTAAGGCAATGTCGAGTATTTTAGTTGAAGGACTGTTGGACTAGTTGTTAGTCCAATATGATATGAAATCAGTGCTTGGTAATTGTCAGCTAGTTATATGTCTGTTTTAAAAGTTTCATGGAATAGTAATACATATTTTTTCTAGGATTAACTATGAAGGTTTAGGATTGCAGCCAGATTAATTGCCTATTAAAAACATCAAATCAAACTTCTAATTTGATCTGCAAATCTTTCTCTCATTTATATAGGTGCAATGGTCATTTTGAATTTTTTGAATGTCATTTTGGAAAATGCTGTAAGATTCAAAGTTCAGACAATTGGCCTCTGTCCTTTTTTGCAGTTTTTTTTTTTTTTTGGTAGAAGCACTTACTATACTTTGTTATTTTCATTAATTAAATGGCAAATTAATTCATTAATTAAATTTCATTAATTAAATGGAAAGCTTTTTGATTTTATATCTAAAAGATATATATACATATATATCTTTATATATATATAAAGATATATATAGATATATAGATATATATATTTATAGATATCTGATTGACTGCATGGCTGATCTGTACACACACACAGAGAGAGATTAGATAGGTGGGTGGGTGGGTGGGTGGGTGGAGGGAGGGAGGGAGGGAGGGAGAGAGAGAGAGAGAGAGAGAGAGAGATCCAGTGATTTTTGGAATTGGATGTTGAAAATTATATGTGCTATAAGTATATATGATATAAAGCCACTTAGAATTGGCTATAAGGATGGCTATATAAATGTTTTAAGTAAATAAATGCATATAGCATATATGAAAATATGTGCAAATACAATGTAGTTGATAGAATATTAAACTGAAAAAATGTTTTTAAAAAAAATTGCACATTTTTTTCTAAAGAATCCATGAATCTATAAACTTTGAATAGGATAAGGGATAAAGAAAGGTAATAGGCAGAGAAGCAGACTGATTTTAGAAGGCTGCCTATCTCTGTGTAGCACACATTAAAAGATAATTAAAAAAAATAGAAAGATAAATTTTTCAAACATATGAAATCTGATAAGGGGCTCAATGCCCATCCTAACCCAGGGTATACGGAAACAGAGATTTCTTGGAGATTATCAAAGTGGGAGTCATATAATCTATTGATGTGTCTTACCAAGATATCAATACCAATTATCATATTTTAAGGCAATTTTATGTTATTTATTGCCGCGCAGACTCTTAGAATTTACCATTGTGTAAATGCAAATACACACATATGGATATTAATACACACCATATGATATAAGCAAATATTTGATGAAAAATAGTTTAAATTAGTGCCAAAAAATTGAGGCCTTTGATCTATGGTGCTGGAGAAGACACTTGCAAGTCCCCTGGACTGCAAAGTGATCAAACCAATCAGTCCTAGAGATCAACCCTAACTTTTCTTTAGAAGGCCAGATCCTGAAGATGAAATTCAAATACTTTGGGCACCTAATGAGAAGGAAGGATTCATTGGAGAAGAGCCTAACACAGGAAACAATTGAGGGCAAAAGAAGAAAAGTATGATAGAGAATGAGGTGGATGGATGGAATCACTGAAGCTTAAATGGAGTCCAGAGGATGGTAGAGGACAGGAAGGCCTGAAGGAATGTTGTCCATGATTAATATTAGTTAAAAATGGAAACGTAATCATTTTGAAAAACACTTAGAAGAGCTCCACCATCAAATGGACAGGGTGCTACTTTATCCCCCTCATAAATTGGATCCTGTTTGCCCACTTGCTATTTTCTAAACAAACAGAATACCAGGTTGCCTGTGACTTTTTCAGCATTATATTAAGTTTACTTGTGAGGCTTAGAGAACAGAGCTTGCTCTTGAATATGACATTGCATGTATTATTCAGAAATGACAAAAACCATGGTAATCCTTCAGAGGAAGGGAGTTACATAGTCAGTTATTACAGTAACTGACCAGAATTGTAAACAAAACACATTAAAAATAAAGTAAAAGCTAGATAAAATATTACAATTAGCAGTGGGTTTATCAGTGGACAATAAATACCTAGTTGTACTTGAGCCTCAGCTGAGTATAATTTTAGTGCTGGTGAGATACGCTCTGTATTCTGGTGAAATGCAAAGATTGAATTGCAGCTGCTTTTTTGGAGCAATTTGTATAACAATAATTTTGGTATGTACTCTGTTTGATTCAGCTATATTTAAAAAAAATCACTTTGGCCATTTATTCTTCAGGCATGCAGTTTAGGTCTCGGGATCTTAGTTTTACTACAGTTTTACTCTGTTCCAAAACTGGAGTAGATTCTGTTTCCAGAAAGCCATAGTTGAATGCTTTTATAACTAATACAGAGAAGATGGTCAGTATCAAGTTGATTCTCTAGATTAAATTTCTATACAAGGGTAATTAAATTCCATTGAAATTAAAGTGTAATCAATCAGGGAAGACCTTGAGCCAACTCAGTGGGAGAATTCATCAGGCAAATCACTATTGATAGATCCATTCAATAGATATAAAGTTTTGTAATGAACCCTGCCTGTTCTAATCCACTTTTGAATTTTTAGATTGCTGGTTTTGTAGAGGGGAATGAAACTATTTCTGAAGTATTGATGGGATTGAGTAAAAAGCATCTTATTGTTTGCCCTGCCTTTGCATTTAGATAGTATAGCCTTTATTGTCATTGTATAAAATAAATACAACAAAATTGGTTTTAGCCTCACTGGTGCAATCACATGACAACAAATACAAACAACATAAATAGTAAAAAGAACAATCCCAATGCAAGTAATTAGGTGAAAAGAAAAAGAAAGAAAAAGAAAAACTAGTCATACATTTCCGTGTGTGTGTGGTGTGATTGTGGTTGTGTTTAAGAGTCTGACAGCCCAAGGATAGAAACTATTTTTAAGCCTATTTGTTCGGCTGGCTATGCTTTGATGTCTTCTGCCCAATGGTAGAAGTGGGAAGAGACACTGACCAGAGTGTGAATCATCTCTGAATATCTTCCTTACTCTGCTAAAGCAGCGAGACCTGGCGATGTCATCCAGTGGTGATAGATGGCAGCCAATGGTTACTTGTGCAGAATTTATCACGGTACAGCCTTCCTGTCCGCAGGATCACCAGAAACTATTACATATTGTAAGAAGATGAGTTATTAATCATAAGGCTACTAAGGTATGCTTCAGATTTGGTACACAAGTAATAGAACATTATTAAATGTTAGCAGCACAGACATTGCATAGCACTCCAATTGGGTTTAACTGCATAAGTTTTAATTGTAGTTTACTTAAAGTTAGTATACTTAAGCCACCATTCAAGAGCTGCTAAAAGTGAGAACGACTTCCCTCCCTGCTTGTAAATCAGCTGTTTTCTTGCCAGGTGTCTTGTGTACAATAATATCAATATCAGAAGAATCTATTCCAGAGATAGCATAAGGCCCAAAGCCAGACTTCTCTCTGTAAGTAGTAGTTAATAGCTTGGATAAGAGTTCTTCTCCTTTGTCAGTTTGATCTTCAGCATCTCCATCTAGCTGCCTTAGTAATTTAAAAGTAGTTTCAGTGGAATACAATTGGAGAGCTACACTATGGGAGGTATTGGTGTTGAAAAACATGTCTGGATCCGATGAAGGCAATAAATTAGCTTTTTTTTCAAGTTCTGGGTAGATTCTGTCATTGAAGTAGCACTTTGTCAAGCTGCAGATTGTCAGGATTAGACATTAAAAGTTCTCCATTGGTGGTCAGTGTACCCAGGCTTTTTGTGGTTGTGGCAGCATTAGCAATTTGTTGATTGACAGTCCTGAATACATGATAGGATAAAATTAATTGATGGTTTTGTTATAGAAACTGTTGTCACCAATGTTTCTGTTAATTTATCCAATCTCTGTGTGATATCTGCTTGCTCTGAATCTGGCAATGTACCAAATTAGTCAATCATCTTTTTTCCAGTGAGTCCTTGGCAGACTCTCTAGCTGTAGATAATGCAGTCTGTTGATTAGAGCTCTTCTTTATTAAGGTCACTGCTAGTGAAAGATCCCTGAAATTATATGAATTCAAATTGTTAGATTTAAAGTGGCAATATCCTTTTGGGAAAACTGATCCAAAATTGGGCTAGCATGTACTGGGAATATTGAGAAGGTGCTCAAGAAGGGCTTTATGTTAAAAAGCATGCTGTGGATTTTAAATTGCTCAAATGTGAGCAGAAATCTCATGCGCTCTCTTTTATATGGCAGCCATTGGGGTGTAGTAGATCTGTCAAAGAGCAGCTGTGTCAGTCAAGGCTAGAATATCTACCTTTTTGAAGTCCTTATCACCTCTATTCACCGTATTGGAAATCTGCAGAGTGGTCTGATTAGTCTATAAGTGATAATTGCACTTATTTCATCTCTGCCTTTTTTGACTTGAGATTTAATCCCTTCTCAGGTATTTCTTTCTGTCCTACTATATTCAGAAGTGGAGTTAGCTCTAAATTCCCATTAGCTGCTTGTTGCCATGAGCAGCAGGTGTCTTTACAGCTTCTGCTGCTTTATTTGGGTGACTGTGAGTATACTTTACAAAGGACTCTTCTAGTAGTCTTATTTTTGACTGAAGTCAAAGGTTCAAAGATTATGATGACAGTTTGTGTTCTGATCAGGCATTGCCATCAATAGTTATGAACTGTTACATTTCCCCTTTTTAAGTTCATATCATCCCCATCTTGCATAAGCAATGCAGCTGCTGAACAAACAGCAGCAATCTGGGTAGGGGAGAGTACGCTCCACCAGTGAAGAAGAAAATTTTCTAGCAGATATTTCATTACCCTAACTAGGTAACATCATCAGCACTGGTAGGAGAGTGACTTACCCTCAATTTATATTCTAGTGGTTTGTCTGTCCTGTCAGTACTTTGAAGTTCTATATGGCCAAACATGGACTGTAAATTAATAAAGAATTTAATGTAGAAACTGAGCATTTGATGGGTCAGAAAGATGAATATTTGGTCTCTGTTCAACATCAGCATCTACCAT
This sequence comes from Thamnophis elegans, assembly GCF_009769535.1. Taxonomy (NCBI): domain Eukaryota; kingdom Metazoa; phylum Chordata; class Lepidosauria; order Squamata; family Natricidae; genus Thamnophis; species Thamnophis elegans. The sequence goes on along the minus strand of NC_045544.1, from coordinate 96,665,155 downwards.
CTATGTTAGTTAGTAGATACTGATTTTGTGTTAGGAGATTCACGATCTTACAAGAATAGATGAATCAAAAAATGATAGGAAGAACCTTTCTACTCCTGATGGTTGCTCTAATGTTGATGAGAAACTCTTCAGAGCATTTTCCCTTGTGCTAAAGGTTATATAGGGTCTTTTTGAGAGGAGATTGTGTTGAAATGAAATAAATGTTCTGATGTAGGCATGATGACAAGTGTGCCTTGTGGTTTATCTTTAATCCTCCAGTGACAAAACGGAATAAATAATAGCTTTAGGTAACCCAAATTGCTTGCTTGTCAGAAGTTTTTAAACAAAGCATCACCCTAGAAGATATGTAAGATGCATGTTCAGTGATGTAAAGGAATTGTGAACCAGCGGAGCATTCAGCACAATGACACTTTCAGAGACAAATTGTTGAACTTGTTTGTCAAAGGAGTGATTATCCTTGGGCACAGAACAAATCTAAAAAGAAAAAGGATTAAGTGATTGTGACCTTTCTTCCTTTAATATAGTTAGGTATTTGTTTTAACAGAAAAGTTTAAGGGCAAATAAAGAAGGAAGACTTGTAGAAATCTGGGGTAGAAGCAAAAATTCTCTGTTTAATAGTTGCTGTTTAATTCCAAACTTTTTTCTTTCCAATTTTGATGAGAATTACAGAAATTTCACTTGATCCAACACAGGAGACTCATGGAGTAGGAAACTGGATATTCTGCCACTGATGGTGTTCTAAAAAAACCCCCAGTGATGTATGTACCAAAGGGTTTATTTATTACAATAAAACTACTTAATTGAAATGTAAAGAAGCATTATGGTGGTTTGTATACCATCAATGTAACATGAGTAATAATATTCACTATTTTAGATTTTACTGTCAGACCATGTATAAACAAAATATACATTCTTTTAGCAATACATTCCTTCATGTTCTGTATACTGATTTTTTTTCTCCTTGGTGCATTTGGGAAATTGGCATCTTTTAAATATATGAAAGATAAAATTTATAGTTTTTTTAACACTAGAAGGGAAACATAGTTCATTCCAGATGTAACTACAGCATTTTGTGTCAAATAAAATCTGTGAATAATGCTTCAAAACATAGGCTTCTTAAAAGGAAACAGTTAAACACACACATACCTTCCTGGTTCTATGTATTGCTTCAAGATCCTGATCAAATAAGAATTTTATGATGTATAATAGGAATGCTTGATATGAATGCAAGGTTCATAGAACGTTCTGCTATTACTTTACTATTGTAAAGTAAAACTGTATATTATATAGAAATGCTTTTGAAATGGGTGGGTGGGTGGGTGGGTAGGTAGGTAGGTAGGTAGGTAGGTAGGTAGGTAGGTAGGTAGGTAGATAGATAGATAGATAGATAGATAGATGATAGATAGATAGATAGATAGGTGATAGATAATGATGATGATGATGATGATGATAAATAGATAGATAGATAGATAGATAGATAGATAGATAGATAGATAGATAGATAGATAAGCCAAGAGCACAAGTCAGCCAAAAATGAATGAATGAATCAAGCATTCTCACTCAAGGCACAAATGACCAGGCTCAAATTATCCTACTTTGGGCATATTATGTGAAGACCTAGCTCTCTGGATAAGGATCTAATGTTGACAAAAGTAAGAGGAAAGAGAATCTATCTATGTGGTCACTAACAGTTGACATTGACTTGATGACACATAATGGATCAATCAGAGAGAACAAATATGAATGGTAAAGGGTCAGAAAGCTATTAAAATTTAAAGATATACCATTTTTCCTTTAACTGGCTTTTGGAAGATTTAATTGTCTCTAATTCTTTACATATTTCATGGCCATGGGGTGATTACAGTGGCATGAGATCACACTGAGAAGTCTTGAATTTTTCACTCCTAAGAAACAGAAGTTTTCTAACATCCAATATAAAATGAAGTGCTAGTGTCAAGCCAGGGATAGGCAGTTAGGATTTGCATGACATTCCTCCCATGTAACAACATTTTTCCTTATTTTATACATTTCTTTCTTTTATTAAATAAACTTTCTCAAGAAAAAATTATAAACAAACAAATGGCTATATTCCTCTTTTCTTGTCACACCCAGCTCTTTATAGACTTGTTAAGCATTATTTCATATCCTTCAATTAATTCAATAATACAGAAGCTGAAGAGCTGAGGACCCAAAAGTTATCCTTGTGACACTCTACTCCATCTCTTCTAAATTGGATAAGGAATATTCTTGGAATATGATTTTTTTTGGTTAACTATTACTCTATACTTAGCTGAAGTGCTAATCAGAATATCTTTTCATGAAGTAGTATAAGAGTCCTAGTTCGATGGTATTTGAATCTTCACAGTGATAAGAATAAAAGTAAAAACAAAAATATAATTACACAGAAATAAGTTCAGCCTGAAAGAGCTTTGGTTGTTTTAAGAGTCATAGTAATTTTAATAGATTAATTGATAGAGGGTGGTACAGTGGTTAGAATGCAGTATTGCAGAGCTAACTCACTGCTCACTCCAGGAGTTCAATTCTGAATGGCTCAAGGTTGATGCGGCTATTTCTTAAAGGACCATCATGTTTTTTCCAGTTAATGCAAAAACAAGAAAAAAACACTAGTTATTTCAGTAAATATCAGAGAGATTCTGTGCTCACTCAAGGTCAAAAACATATTCAGAATCATTATCAATATTTTCACAGCCATATTTATTTTACCATTCCCATTTGTATTAAATGTCACTATCTTATAGTACCCAATAGAATACATCTATCAAATGTTTTTATAAAGCATACATTTTCTTTTTCTTTTGGGTATGCATTATTATACAGTGATTATCATTGTTGATCTTTACAGCAACAAAAATAGGCATTTTTTAATCAGTCAGTCTTTAAAATTTCATTTTTATTCTGCTTTTCATTTCATACCATGAATTATATTAAATTAAATTAATGTCTATTTTAAACAAAAATTAAATATACCCTAACGCAGAATTACGTTGTTTGCTTTTACAACTGTAAGTCATAAGCAATTAATTATCCTTGGAATTAATTTGCCATTCCCAGTAGCATCATAGGTTGATACAGGGTTAAAGATAGTTTAGTGTTTTTCTTCAGTAAGTTGGGCTCAGCTTTGGAAGATTTCAAGTTAAAGGAAATTTTGAATATTCTTAGTCTACATGCAAGATTATTTAAGATGAATGCTGCCATTCTTACTGTCATCCAGATGATTATTCTAAATCTGTATTCAATATTTTTTAAAAATGTAAAGAGAATCACCAATTCTCTTTCTGTTTCATTTTACATATTTTCCAATGTTTTGTTCAACAAAGGTTGACTATATAGTTAAGTAGGAGATCTTAGTTTTCATTTTTAAAAAGTTAAAAAAAAACACCTTTGAATCAAGCTCATCATGTTTCAGCCTTTAAATTATATTCATGTCCCTTTTATAGAATTCAACAGATTGATGCTTGTATATTGACAAGTATTTGTGGGAAATAAACAAATGAATCTGAATAAGTAGAACAATACTCAGTAGTAGATATACTTTAATGAAAGCATTTTTGTTGCTTAGACTGCAGCAACCATGCTTTTATCAATTCTCCCACTTACCGCTCTAGTCTAGATGCATCACAATGTTTACTTAAGGACAAAGTTCACAAAAGTAGAGTTGTGGAAGTGATATAAGGCTTAAGTGGTAATAGCAAATATTTGGTGATCCAACTTTCTGTTAAGATAAATCACTTTTTTTCAAAAGTTTCTCTATTAGATATTAATGGATGATAACTTGGATATGACAAAACAACTTATTTTGCTAGATCCATTTAAAAGTATGTTGAAAATACTGATTATATACTGTATTTTTTGGAGTATAAGACACTCTGAAGTATAAGACGCACCTAGCTTTTGGGGAGGAAAACAAGGGGGGGGAGGGAATCTGCCTTTATCTCCTTGCAGCAAACAGTACAGACGATATACACTGTTTGTGGTGTTACATTTCAGACTATACTTGTACAGATGCTGTTAAAATTGATGTGGCTTTCTGGAATTATATGTTATTCTCTGCTATTTAAAAGAAGATACTATAGCACTGGGCCTGTTCAGATCAAGCATTTATTTTAAAAAGCTTCTTAAAAGTTTTTTTTAAGCTTCTAAAAAGCTTTGTTAAGTTGTCTTGAACAATAATAAAGCAGTCTTTAAGAAATAAGTCTAATAATTTAAACATTCTATAGGCATTTATAGTTATTGACTTAGCTTTTTGCAGCAAACAGCCCGTTTCACTTTCAATTTCAGTTTTATCATGGGCTTCCCGATCATCAGCTGTTTCAGGCTGCAGGGATTGCCATAGCCTATTGCCGCTCCTGAAAGTCCCATTTACCCATTTGCTGCAAGGAGGTAAATTGCTGGAAGGCAGAGGCCAAAGAGTGGGGTCAGGTGGGTGGGTGGGGCTACATTTGGTGTAGAAGATGCTGCACCCAAATTTTCACCTTCTTTTAGGGGGGAAAAGGTGCTTCTTATGCTCTGAAAAATCCAGATGTTTCGTTTAAGTTTGACTTGGCCTGGATATTAGAAAAAGTCTTGGTTGTTTATTTCAATTTATTATTCAGATTTCATAGTTAGGATGTACACTTTTAAGAGAAAATGATATGTATTACAAGAATAATAACTGGAATGGCATAATGTGCCATATTATTTGTGCCATACTAATTTTTTATAACATACAAGTCTTAGAATACCACTGAACAAGACTCGGGTTTAGAAGTACTAGATTTGGGGGATTTGATGTGGCTTTATCCAGGCAGTCATGTTTCTTTAATTGTGCATTTTAAATGTTGTAAGCTGCCCAGAATCTTTTTGGAGTTGGATGGCCTCAAAAATCCAACAAATTAAATTAAACTAATTATAGCTTAAGGCTCATGTTAGATATCATGTGTGATAAATTTCCTCACTGATAAGACTTTTTAGAGCCAATTTAAAATTTCTCAGAATTGAGACTACCTCTCAGACTGAATCTTTGAGAAAAATATTCATATATAAGGACTTTTTTTTCTTTACCCGCTGCCCAGCTTTCTAAATCTTTTTCATTTATTTTACCTCCGCTACTTGTTTAGGAAAGTCTTCATTATTGAAACATCTGTCTCTTATATTCCTTTACTCCATCTGAATCAGTCTCCAGTATAATTTATTTTGCATTCTCTGCAATTTGGTCTCACCAGCTGTTCTTAATGTTCTGCCATGGTGTTATCTCCATAATAAAGTAATTATTTTTAGATGATGTAATTCTGGCATCAGGCTTTCTCCCTATGCATAATATCGCGTAAAATCATAGATAATGTGGGCACCACTTTTCCTACAGTCACTTCCTTCGTTGCCTACCTGTATTTCATCTAACTTTAATCTGTTTTTAAATTCTTCTAATTATTTTTTTAAATTACAAACTAATAAAAAGTGTTTATGTTAGAAAATGAAATGCCAGCCAAAGTAATAACCAAATACTTAAGGAACTCACAGCTGATGGTGAAGAAATAATGATGCTAGTTTATTTATTTTTTTAGAATCAAGAATAAAGATGAAAATGGGCTGGAAAAGTAAAGAAAAGGTTAATAGAGAGGAAGCAATTACAGAATTACGCAGCACCATCAAGCATAAAAATAGCAAAAAAAATGTGGGTTTTTTTTTTCAATAGTAATGTACAGCTATGCCAGCTAAACACCGAAAAATAGCAAGATAAAGAAAATAGATTTCTTCAAATTACAGATCTGGAGACCCTTACAAAAGTACCAGAGACATCATGAAGAATTATTCAATGGATTCTGGCTAAAATAAAGACTGACCTGTTCCCTTTAAGGCAAGGATGGGCAAGCAGAAACCTCTGTCCTTTGGCCATGTGGTATAAGCAGATCATAGCCTTGAAAAGGATGCCATTCCTGGCAAGAGTAAGTAAAGTAGAATACAGTAGAAAGGCACCATTGGTCATGCCTGATGAGGCATGGGATGAGGATGGTGCATTAATCTTGATACTCCTTGATCTCTCTGTGGTTTTCATGCCATTGATTATGATATCCTGTTGGATCAACTTCAGGGATTAGAATGGAAGCCTTGTTTTGCTGTGGTTTTCCTCCTTTCTAAAGTGGCTGAATTCAGTGGCCTTGTAGGAAATTGCATCCTTGGCTCCACACTTGTGGGATGCCAGTGGGGTCAACTCTTTCTGCCCTGTTATTTAACATCTACATGAAACCACTGGTGAGGTCATCTGTCAGTTTGTAACCAGGTATCATCAATATGTTTATGATACCCTTATGTATAGTATATCTTAACCCCAGGCTGATGAAATCCTGACTTGAAATCCTGAAATCCCAGGCTTGGAGGCTGTGCAGGTCTGAATGGAAAAAAACAGAGCTGTTTCCAAAAATAGTTTGCTTCCTAGGACTTACCAAATGTTTCGGCCTTCTTTGCCTAGAGCAGGGCTGTCAAACTCACGGCCTGTGGGCCGAATACATTACATGCTGGCCATGCCCATGCCCGGTTTAGGGAAGAGGAAAAAAGTCATACTACGTGACATCATAATGCCGTGATGACACAAGTTTGACACCCTTGGCCTAAAGGATAGTTCTTAAATATTTTTGTCAAGGTTATCTCTCATACTATCTATCCTTCAGACAGCCATTTATGTCTTGATCACCTCACCATTGGATTAGGATAATGCTATGGTATTGCCAATGACAATTACGTGGAAGCTACAGCTGCAGAATGGCAGTGGAATGGGCTGTCATGGATATGCTATAGTATGCAGCTGTGTCCTCACTGTTTTATGAGATACACTAGTTACCAGTTGGCCTCCAGATGTAATTTAAGGAGTTGGCTCATCTGTAAATCCACTAAAATAAATAAATAAAAAATAAATAAATACAAACATCGGTTTAAACCAAAAAGCCAGTATTCTTTATTTAAATCATAATCACAAAAAGCTGTCCTCAACTGTCCCCTTAAAAATGTGCCCTGGATTGTCATGATGGGGAAGGGGTGCGACGACTCAATTCTACATTTAAGCACCATCCCTGGAAACACTTATTTTAGCTTGGCTTGCTTTAAAAAAAGAAAAGAAAGCAAAACAAGACAAATGGTCTTAAAATATTATTTCTGCCTGTTGAAAATACTACTTTATTTTGTTAATGTATTATTGTATGAGTAGCATATTGAATTCTTAATGATTTTTAATAGAAAACTGTGATGAGATTGAATGCAGTGGGTTTTATTACTTAATAAACAAACATGGTATATTTCTTAACCCATAAAAGGGAATCAAACAACATGGCTTTTAAAGAGAATCATAAAAAGCCAAGATTAATAAAGTCATAACTTAAATTCCTTTATGGTTTTAAAACACTTAGTGGCCTTTTAAATTATACTGCAGTATCACAGTCTATAAGGATAGATATCAGATCTCTGTTTAAAACAAAAACACATGCTACTGCTTTTACATCTACATTTATACGAAGTCCTCAACTTATAACTATAATGGAGCCCCGAATTTATGCTTTTAAGTGAGATATTTGTTAAATGAGTTTTGCCCCATTTTACAATCATTCTTGCCACAGTTGTTAAGTGAATCACTGCAGTTGATAAGTTAGTAACCCAGTTGTTAAGTGAATCTGGTTTCCCATTGACTTTGCTTGTCAGAAGGTCATCAAAGGTGATCACATGACCTTGGAACAAGGCAATCGGTGGTGGGTTTGGCCCAGTTCAGCCAAACCGGTAGTAGCGGCAGCAGGAGACTCCACCCACCCGCCCGGACAAATACGCGCAGGAGAATGCCCAAACCAGTAGTGAAAAAAATTGGCAACCCACTGCATATAAATTCAATAAACCAAACCAAATCAAACCACTGACTGCAATGGTTATAAATATGAACCAGTTGCCAAGCATCTGAATTTTGATCACATGATCATGGGGATGCTACAAAGGCTGTAACTGAAAAACAGTCATAACTTTGAACAGTTACTAAATGAACTGTTGTAAGTCAAGAACTATCTGTACTTGAAATAGAACTGCATCATGAGCAGAGCAGTCCTGTGAATTTATAAGAATTACAAATTGTGACAGAGGACAACAAAACAGTAGGATTTTGAGCCATACTCAAAATCCTACTGTTTTGTTGTCAAAACAGAAAAGAAGGAGGAACGTTTTCCTTTGTTTTTTCTTCTCAACTTTTTTCTTTGCCAAATGTTCTTTGTAAATTGTTAGTCCTAAAACAATATGTGCATATATATCTGTAGCCTTTTCCTTTCCATAACAATTTATATGCAATGCCAAAATTATAGAGCAATTTCAAGTTGCCTGTAAAACAATCATGAACAGTGCAAGAAGATAGGAATGTGGAATGAATTCCCTCAAAAGATAATAAAATCACTACAAAGCTATATCCGTATATATTTGCTTAATATTTCTTTTTCCATATTTTTCAATACAAAACATTCTTCATTATTGTGCATGATACCAGGCTCAAGTAAATTGCCTCTTCTATATCAGGTTGTATTCCTTCTCCAAAACAGGTGTTTTGGTCTACAGGTGCGTGCAAATTGTTGCTACTAGTAGCCCAGTTGCAGATAACACAGCAAGTGTTATCCTGTGGTGGTGCAATAATTGAAATCCAATATTGCAAGTTAACTCACTGCTCACCATCAGGAGTTCAATTCTGACTGGGTCAAGGTTGACTCAACCTTCCATCCCTCCAAGGTTGGGGGGCAGTATGCTGACTCTGTAAACTGCTTAGAGAGGGCTGTAAAAGCACTGAAGAGGTGTATAAGTCTAAGTGCTATTGCTATCTGAACCACTCTTCTGAACAAATATGGCCTTATGTATTGGTATCTTCAAGTTCAAACTGCGGTAATACATTTTATGTAGGGCAGCCCTTGGGAATTTTTTCCAAGCTCTAACTAGTGCAGAGTATAATACTTAGGCTGAGTAATATCTCTTTACCACACATTAGAATGTCTACTCCAAAAGACTAACAGTGCCTGCCAAAAAGTGTCATTTTGGTTTATAAGGTTATAAATGACTCAGAATTAGATTATTGAAGAACTGACTTTTTCCATATGGCCTTGCCTAGTCTTTATAGACTATGGAGTATGATTGGACACAGTCTGTTCTTACTTCTTTAGTAATTGGTGCACCCATTATGTAAAATTGTGTCTAAAGTAATATTATAAATGTCCCTAATGTGATGTGCTTTCTGTAGCAATGTTTGGGTGTTCCTCTGAAATCTCACTGCAATAACCCATAGTATTTAATTGTTTACATTTCATTTTGCTACAATATATTGTATTTTTGCTGAGTTAATTTCAACTCTTTGTAATATAGTAATTTTATTAACCAATTACAATTTCAAACAATAAAAAAACTAATGCAAAGTATGAAAAAAGATTTTAAAAAATAGTTCAGAAATGGAAAAAACAGAAAAAGAAAAATGGAAAAATAAGTATAGCATGGTAAAGAAAAATAAATACATAAAGTTTCATATTGTAAATCTTGTTGATCCAAAGGTTCCTGTTAGCTGAGGAACAATTTTAAAAATGCTAAGAAAAGGAAGTACATGGCACTGAGGCACTTAGTGTGTGAGTGGGAGAGGCACTCTGTATGACAAAAGTGCAGTTTCAGCACCATAGTTATTTCCTTGTCTTTCAGAGCTCTAAACTGCCAGGGATCACTGTCTAACACTCTTCTTGTAGGAAGCAACTGTGTGGAGCACTTGTGGGTAATCTCAAGTTCTCCTCTTGTCCAGAAGTGAATTATTTAGAGCTGGTTTACTTCCAAGTTCTTTATTCTGCTGTGGATACGTTTGTTTTCTGTAGAATTGTGTTTCAGTTCAGCATTTCACCAAGTCTTATTTAATTATAACCCTAACACAACAGTATGAACAGTAGTTCAACACTACGATTAAATGAGACTTGGTGAAATGTGTGTGTGTGTTTGTGTGTGTGTAAATCAGCAAGTCAACCAAATATAAACTCTCATAGGCTTTTTGACCTTCAGCTTTAAATAAAATATCTTTGTATTAAGAACACAGCATATTAAATAGAAATATTGAGGATCCCAAATGCATTTGTAAAAGTTTCATACACAGAAGTTTTATGATGCTTTTGTTCTGTTGCATCTGATGAAGTCTGATGAAACTTGACTAACAGTGGTAATAATTATGTACATTTTAAAATAAAAAAACATTATAATATTACAATAGCTTTTTTATATCCCCCACTGAATAAAAGACATGACTATGATTACTAATTTATTCATTCATGCAAATACAACACTATTTCTCAAAGGCACATTTATAAAATAAGCAGTGGCTTTTTTGAATTGTAACGTTGCTGCCACTGGAGTTTCGCCTTAGAGACTTAAATATAAATAAGCTAAAGTAATAAGGGTGATATGTTTTATGGAGCTGTATGAACCTGAAAAAAATCTTCTCCATGCTAATAACATTTTGGCAAGTGAAAAGAAGAAGAAAATAATAATTTTGAATTCCCTAGCAACCAGAAAGAGACAAAAGGCAAAACTGAAGTCCTTGCAATATTGTAATATTTTATGTCAGTGATCCATGTTGTTATATGAGAGTAAGGGGTACAGTTTTGTGTTGAAGACACATGTAAACTAGACTAATCAGTATGAAAAGAAATGAGGTTAGCAGATTAACCATCACAGGGAGCTTAGAGAAATATACTCACTCACTCCCTTCCTTCCTTCCTTCCTTCCTTCCTTCCTTCCTTCCTTCCTAGGAGGGAAAAATCATATCTAGGAGATGTTTTTATAGTATCTGTTCCAAACAACAGAATAATTTCAGTGAGTCCGATTCAGTAAAACATGCTGTAATATGTGTATTAGATGCTTTCCTCTGAACCGTCAGACTTTCACATGTTGTGTAAGAATTCTGAGAATTGTGGTCACAACACATTTGGAAGGCATCAAGTTGGGGGAAGCTAGCAAGGCCCTGACTATAAATGCCAAAATCTAATTATTTCCAAGCAATTTCTACATTTTAAGAATGTCTTACGATATACTACTGTTAGTGCAAAATATTAATTAGATATTAATTGACATTTTAAAATGACCTTTAAAAATGAAGGCTGTGAATTCCCTGATTTGAAGAAAAGGCCTTTTACTTCTGTGCTGCATAGTTCTCACTTTTTATGCAGCTTCACTTTTGCATCTTTTAAAAATGCATTAAAGATTGTGTTTAGCAATGAAATTGAACTCATGCATGATTCATCCATGGATTTAAATGCTTTAGGGTTGTTTACTTATTTTTGTTACTTGACTCATGCAAAGAAAAAAGAAAATGTATTACACTAGATAAAATCAGGGTTGGGGGTTAACAGTGGCTTGAATTTGCAAATCAAAATGCTGTTTGAGATGGCATGACTGAATTGGTGATCGCTTTTGAAATAAACACGGGAGATGTAAACTCTAATAGAAGGAAAACATAGAGGAAAAATGAACAAATAACATACAGTGTCTCTTGAATGCCTCTACACAGGCCACCAAGAAGCCTGAAGTGATTGACAGTCATCCTGGTTGAGTATTTTTTTCCCCCTGAGGCAGCACTGAAGTCAGTTAAAGTCTATAGGCAAAGTGAAGTGAATACCAGTTTCCCCAGTACAAGGGCTATTTTTTAAAAAAAAAAATCTAACTGAAAGCAGATGTTTTGCCTAGACTTAGAGTTTGTTTCTGCCAAGCTTCTCATCAGAGGTCAGAGTTCTGGACTCAGGGCTCTGCTAGAATTCTTTCACAAATTGCTATTCGGTGAGGTTTTAATCCTAATGGAAGAAATAATGCACTTGTAAAATATGCAGTTATTACAAACACAATATACATATTGTGGACTTCAAATAACTACATATTTAATTCCCATAAACATGGAATGCAAATGAATGCTAAATATAGCAACTTTGGACGTTCAAACCGAAACCAAGTTTATACCACTCTTATCCTTAACACTCAAACAGTATGGTAATAGCTAAAAAAACATGTTTTGTGTTCAATCTTGTGTTTAATATTTTGAAGTATATATTGTTTACATTTTTTAAAATTGGAAATGTGTTATTAGGTTGACAAGTATTCTTAAATACTTAAATAAATGTCAATTTATTTTTATAATACATGCTTGAAACACACAGCAGTTGGGAATATGTCAGAAATGTCTGATAGCATTTTAAGAAAAAAGATTCTTTCTTCAAAAAAAAAAAAAAAAAGCAACAAAACAATCATTATGAGAGCCAACCAGAAATACTTTGCTCCCTTTGCAGGCTTCAGTCAAGTGAAGCCACATATTATCCAAAGTCAGATAGGTTATATTGATGCATATATCCAGAAACTCTTACGGTAATAATCAATAATGGTAACTTTCTGTTCTTTCATAACACTTTCATTCTAGTCCTAGGACTACAGGTAGTCGTCGACTTACAACACACCTGAGCCCTGGATTTATGTTGCTAAGTGATAAATTTATTAAGTGAGTTTTTCCCCATTTTACAACTTTTCTTGCCACAGTTGTTAAGTGAATCACTGCAGTTGATAAGTTAGTAACCCAATTGTTAAATTAGTAACATGGTTGTTAAATGAATCTGGCTTCCCTGTTAACTTTACTTGTCAAAAGGTCACAAAAGCTGATAGCATGACCCTAGGACACTGCAACTGTCATAAATATGATCCAGTTGTCAAGCATCCAAATGTACATCACGTGGAAAATGGTCATAAGTCACTTTTTTCAGTGCCATTGTAACTTTGAATAGTCACTAAATGATATTTAGGTTTAAAGATAGTTTCTATCCTTGGGATGTGAGACTTTTAAATACAACCACAATCACTCCATGGACATGCTAGTTTTTTTTCTTTTCTTTCTTTTTTCGTTTCTGCTATAATTTTGCACCAGTGAGGTTAAAACCAATTTTGTTGCATTTAAGTACAATGACAATAAAGATTATACTTATATTGTAATGAAATGAAATTGTAAGTTGAGAATTACCTGTAATTTTGCGAATTTCTAAAAAAAATCTGTATAGCATGCCACATTTAAAATATGTATTTTGCTTTATTAAGCAAACTAAAGAAGAAGAGTTGTAACAATATAATTGTGGAAAAAATACAAATATCAGATTTTCATGTTAAAGTTACATATTTAAAAACTGTAGATCGAAGTAACATCAATATTAACACCTACAGTAAAATGAATGGGAAATCAAGGCCTGGAAACTTGCGTCATAAAATAACTTGATTACATTGTTCATAAGCCCTCATTCCATTAGTTTAAAAAATTGAAAGATCCACTGCCAACAGATATCAGCACAGAGCTAGTGTGGCACTGGTTAAATGTTAGATTAAGACTAGGAAGACCCAAGTTTCCTCAGCTATGAAAACACATTGTATGACTGAGCCAGTCATTATCTCATTCAACCTACATCAGTGGGAAGTGAGGGCTACATTTAATTTTTTAAAAAGGAGCTGAAGGCAGCAACGCATTGGCCAGAGGTTGGTAGAACTGAGATGTGTAGGAGGGTGTGTGAGAGAAAGTGACTGTTCTTTATTTTGTAAACTATATTTTGACTATTTTAGTTTCCTGCACAAAACGGTGGGAATCTCCATTGCCAATTTTCATCTGCAAAAATGGCTTTAAGATTGTAACTTGTTCACTCCTACTGTAATGCTTCAGTCCAGGAACAAAGACTACCTCTCTTTGTAGAGCTCTAAATTATACCAAGAGTTTATGAAATTGAAAATAATTTTTAATATATTGCATTTTATACAATAAATCTTCCTCCTCTTTTTATATAGCAAAACTATTTAGCATGGATTATGGCAGGACTGAACTCAGCCTTTAAGTGAAATGAATTCCATCATAGCTGTCCAATTTTTCACAACCAGTGCCATGTTTTTTTTAAATTTTGTATTTTGTATAATAGTGGGTGTCAGTCAAATGTATTGATCTCTGATTTTGACAGAAATGTCCTTAGAAATGCTACAATGACATATATCACTGTCTTAACAAAGCCATCACAATCAGATTAAGTTCTGCTTATTAGTATTTTAATTATCTGCAGCAGCATCACTGCTGATTTTCTCTTTCATGAATGTTTATCTTATGACTAAAAAATAGCTTCTTCTGCCATATTACTTGTGGTCCTACTGATCCCATCCTGCTTTGTAGCTTCCTGTTCATCATCATAATCTTCCAACCTTTACATGAAAGAAAAATAAAAACAATCTCAGAGTGGTAATTTATTACTGATGTCTTATATTACAAGGAGCTGATAATTAATGTATACTTATTTATTTGTTTATTTTAGATTTTTAATCTCACATTTATGATTATAAATAATGATTTATGTTTAAGGAGCAATTCATATTTTCATCTTCAATCTGAAATGGTATTTTATTTAATGTATTAGATTTGATACGGTCTCACATTGGCAGTTTACCAATCTGCCCACAAACCCAGTAAAAACAATTAACAAAGTTAAAAGCTACATAAACTGACAGCCCTGACTAAAAACAGTACAAAAATACAAGAACCCTACCACTTCATAACCACAATTAACCCCAAGCCTGGAAACAGAATCAAGGCTTAAGGGCTTTCTGGAACCCTAAGACATTGGGCACCATTTGTATCTCTTGGAGGGGTGTGTATATTACAAAAAAGCTGAAATATGCAGAAATATATAAAACAAATATTAAATAATTAGAAACTGATCAGAGTCAAAATTTATCCACTTGCCTGTTCAATACTAGTAATTATTTGGGAACTTTTGTTTAAAATTGAAGCTATTTAGATTTTGTTGACATTTAAACCAATCTGATATGTAATACTTTTTTTTGCCTCTAGTAACCATTTCATAAAAAGATTTTTGATGTTTTTGTTCATATTATTGAATTTCCATTTGCTTGGCAACTGGAATTCACCACTTCTCAAACAGTACTTTTTAAGGCATGAACAACTTTGTTTTGTGTTTTTGCTCTTGGTGTTGCTATTGATCTTGTTCTACAGTTACAGGACCGAAAAAAGATCCCATTCAGATATCTTTTATTTTTTTCCACTTTCAACAAAGAAGATGAAAAAATGTTTTTCAAACCTGCAGCTAGTTATTTCTGCAGGAGTTCCCACTTATATTCCATCTTGATTGACATTTTGAAATGGCAGCTTTTCACAAAAAGCTGTTAACTTGTAGAATTTGGTTATGGTAGTAAGACAGACTGACTTTGTTCTACTGTTGGGACTTGTCCAATCTAAACAGAATGTGCATTTGAATTTAATAGTGCTGCTCAGTTTAGACTATGAGTGCCTAACACTGGTCTTTCTGATTCATTATTATACATGACCCACTGGATATTCTTTTGGAAAATCTTTAGCTTTATAATTACTGTAATTTGATTTTCTTCTTTCTTTGCCTTTCATTCAGCAGATATTTTTTCCAAAGTTTGACTAAATAATAGAAGATACATAATATGTCTTGGCAAATAATGTCTTCAAACTTTTTAAATGTTCTATTTCTATACATCACTCTTAAAACATTAAACATACACAAATCCTGATAGCTTTTTTCCCAATTTATTTCAGCTATGCTAAACAAAACAAAAAAGGTTATACTCTTAACCAATCATTGTAACATGATTACATTTTAATTTACAGTTGAAAACTGGAGATCTAGTGAGCACTATATCATAATTTTCTCTTAATCATTGCCAATCATTTCTTTAATGGCTTGCCAGCTGTTTGAAAGTCAAGCATATAAAGAAGGAGTTTGATCCAAATTCTCAGTTTCCCTTCTACATCTTCTTGTGCTCAAAGTACAGTATGCATGGAAGTATATTTTGAACATCAATTTACTTGATATATGGCAATGTCTAACCTGCAATTTAAGGCAAATGTCTACAAATACTAACTATTGTTATGCCATATGCAGTTACCTTTCTTTGAGTTTTACAGTTTCTTATATGTTAATACCATGTAATGTTTAAGCTTTTAGATTTATAATTGATGAAAAAATGGGGAATACTGTGGTTTGAGAGGGTTATCTTTTTCATTTTTATATTTTTATTGCTGTTGTTTTAATTGATATTAGTTTATGACAGACAAAAACTAGATATCTAGGAATTTTCATGGTAAGTTTGTTTCGTATAGTCCATGTGCAGCACAGTCTGCAGCTATGGATATTTCTGATTTTATACATTTTATTTCTTCTTGTTTCTCTCAAAAGCAGTGATATTATTTGTGAAAGTACTTCTAGTTCTTATGAACATCTATTATATCATGAAATCTTTATTTCCCTCTATGTTATGCTGGTGTGGTGATACCACATTTCCAGAAGAATACTTAGATTAGACAACATTCAGAGGAGGATGACAAAGATAGCACAGGGTCTTGAGGACATGGCTCATAAAGACAAGCTGCGGGAATTTGAGTTCTATATTCTGAAAAAAAGAAAACTGGAAAACACATTATCACTGTTCAGATAAATAAAAGTATTATATGGAACATAGTCAGGAATTGCTTTTGTTTGCTATAGAACTTACACCAAAATAATGAATATAAGTTGCAAATTCCTAGATTTTGTTTAAATATAAGGGATAATTGGTAAGACGGATAGATGGTGTGATCTGTGAAACAAAGGACCAGTATGGAATTTGTAGGTTCTTCATCTCTTGATGAATTTTATGTTCCCTTCTACAAACTGTGGAGAACTGTGATCTCCACGGTTCTGTGATTTTATGGGTACAAAAAGTTATGCTTAGACCCACTACAGTCTAGTACAGAGGAATTCACATTCAGATCTTTCCATCCACATAGGCAAAGTTCTTTTCACTGAAGAAAACACCACTATGGCACAGGTCCTTTAATGTGCATTTAATCCTTAAAGAGAGTTACTGATCATTCTTACTGTGAGTAAGAATTCCAAGTTCTAATATCTGTTACAATGTTTTTGCAATTACCTTCACTGTAATATAAATGAATTTTTGCATTACCATTGAAAAGAATCAAATTAATCTTGTTAAAATACTTCTATGTTGCCTAATGATGTGTAAAATATTATAATCTATCACTAACTGAGACCAAGATATATATTACTGCTATTTTTCAAAGAGCATCCACTGCTGGCATTGCATTCCACATATAGGATTGAAGAACAACACAGTTCAGCTTGAAAATTAGAAAAATGCTGGGTAAACTCCAGACGTCCCCTCATATATCTCCTCACCAGCTGGGAAAACAAAATATACAGGGTCCCTGCTAACAGATGGGGATATTGTCTTAAAAGTGCATTACCTCGATATAGTTATTGGTTTTCTAATTTAGACATTTTGCTATATATCAGAGAACCTTTCAATTATTCATCATATTTTCCCTTCCTATTAAAATGGCAAATCTATGTACTGATACAAATATTTCTAGCAAAAATAATGTATTTCATTATTTCTAAAAATTGTAACAGAAGAGACTTGGGTAAAGTAAGAAAAAATACCTTGTACTTTAGAGCAATATTTAGAATATTCATCTATTGTAATGTTATTTGCTTCTTTCTAAATATATAAAACTTATTGATTTTTTTAAAAAAAAACATACAATGTTGGTGAGGATACATTACTCCAATGACTTAAATTGTTTCCATTTCCACTATAATTTCATAATAGTTTTATTTAGGCTGTTGTTCTAAATAAAGAAAATTTCAACCTGAAGTAATTACTGGAAGCAAATTCACAATTTACATGAAATTAATCAAAATCAGGATATTCTGTTTGTAGTTTTCATATACAACAATATTCCTACATTCAATTTTGCATTCATTTCTCTTTGTTTTTATTATTCTCCCATTATATGCATTTCTGTGTGAGTGTCATTCTTTCATAAATATATTTTGTACTATTTTTATTCATGAACTGATTTTTAAAAATTTTGAAATCATATATTGCATAATTTTTAAAAATGCAAGAATAATTTCTTTATCATCCTTAGTTCAAAGTGTGCTTCTAAACTTGCACATGTTACATCTCTACTCTGAGCTGCACTAGTTGTCAGTTAACTTCTTCAATTCAAAGTGTTGGTTATGATTTTTAAAGCCCTGTATGGCATGGAGCCAGGTTATCTAAGGGACTACCCCTCCTGAGATATATCTCCCATCTCATCAGATTTGAAAAAAGGAGTATGATGTGTGTCCCATTGACCAAGAAGCTTCATTTGGTGGGACTCAGGAAGAGAGCCTTTTCTACTGTGGTACCTACCCTCTGGAACATCAATCTCCCTGAGGGAAAATTGGCCTACAGTATATTGGCCTTAGGGGACGCGGTGGCTCAGTGGCTAAGACACTGTTGATCAGAGAGGTCAGCAGTTCAGCAGTTCGAATCCCTAGGGCCGCATAACAGAGTGAGCTCCCGTTACTTGTCCTAGCTTCTGCCAACCTAGCAGTTAGAAAGCATGTAAAAATGCAAGTAGAAAAATACTTGGGTGGGAAAGTAACAGTGTTCCGTGTGCCTTCGGCATTTAGTCATGCTGGCCACATGATTATGGAAACGTCTTCGGACCGTGATGGCTCTTCGGCTTTGAAACAGAGATGAGCACTGCCCCCTAGAGTCGGGAACGACTAGCACATATGTGCAAGGGGAACCTTTACCTTTACCTACCTGCCTTAGAGAAAGCTTTTTAAAAAATGGTTCTGCATCAGTCCTAGGGATCCCATGGAAGTATGAGACCTGTTAAATGCTGTACTGAATGTACATTTAGAGTACATGCACCTCTGTCTTTTTTGTTATTTATAGCTTTGGACCATTTTAACTGTATTTTAATGTTATATTTTAATAATGGCTTTATGTTATTATTTGTATGTGCTGCATGAGATGGTCAGCTACATATATTAAACAAACAAACATGAAAAGAGAAAAAAGTAAAGAGACCACGTAGAGACCTATCATTGTAGGAAGAGCCTTCTTTTAACCATATAGAATTTTCATACATTTTAGCTTGCTGGAAAATCAGGATTCTGAATGGTGCAGAATTTTTTTTTTATAAAAAGAAGAATGGATGGAAGCCTCTGAAGGTAAATGGGCAATGGGCAACACTAGTATGCTTTTCTCCCTCCATTTGTGCCGACACTTAAAAAAAGGTCACTGCCTTTCCTCATAAACTAAACCATGGCAGCTTCTACTATTTTGCTAAGGCACCATTAATAAAGATTTCTTTCTTGGTATATATAAACACTTAAAATTTTTCTGGACCAGTCTGTTAGTTTTCTTTCTGAGTGGATGGATAATGAGTCAACACCTCTGCCAGTGCTCTTGAATATTTCTGTAATTCTATTGCTGAGTGGAAAATTTTTACTTCCAAAATAGGCAATTATCAAAAGAGGAAGAAAGGGGACAAAGATAAATAAGCACCTTAGTTTCCATAGAATTTAAGCCAGTTCTACTTTCTATTAAAAAAGGTTGGAGAACAAGATGCTGCTATAGGTAGGTATGATTACAGGAATATATAAAAGTGACTTTGGATGTACTTTAATGGTGAAACTTCATGACAGACATTTTATATATTCTTTTTATAGGCTCATCTGTTTAGCTATAGGCTTAAGGTGCCAAAAAATATTGAAATAGACATATTAGCAATTATTTTAGTGTGATTTAGTTCCAGGGCACCTTTGGTTAAGCCAAACAGACATTGTTGCATTAGATTTTGCCTTTTAGCAGTGTGGTAGAGTTCAAATTTTGGCAGGAAAAATGTTTTGGAATTGTTTTTATAAGGAAAGAAGATATGAAACTTAAGAAATAAAATAGCCAATATTTTTATGTATTTGTGGGCATGGCTGATATAATGAAAATTCACAATTTTTCCTAGCCTACAAAATATTATTTAGCGTTACTTCTGTAAAATGCTTAGTCCCAAATGATATATTAGAATGTGAAATGGGTTATTAACAATATCAATGGCTATCTTTCATAATGGCTGTATGATTATTGGGTACCCTGGTATATCCTTACCAGTCTATCCATCCATCCCCCGCCCCCACAGAAAATTGGGTATAAGAGCCATAGATGACAAGGTATTTTAGGGGTTCCAATCCAAAATATCTGAACTGCATTAGGTTGCCATCAGTGGTAGGTTACGCCCAGTACGCCCTGGTATGGGCATACCAATGCCTGCTGGGTGTACCAGGTACCATTCCGGTACAGTGTTCCGGAGGGCCCGCCCGCCCGCCATCCTACCTATATTTGACCCAACCGGGCCATTTGTGCATGGACCATACAGTGCCTGCGAGCAGCTGGAGCATCACAGGTGGTGGGTACTCATGCGCGCTTAGTGCACGTGCACCAGAGGTGGGTTCCTACCAGTTCGCACCTATTCGGTAGAACCAGTTCGTCAAATCTACCGAACCGGTTAGAAGAGGTTCCACCAGTGGACCCGGAAAGCAGGCCACACTTACAGAAGAGGTTCCAAAAATTTTTGAAACCCACCACTGGCAAGGATCTTGTAACTTGACAGCTTTAAGATTTGCATGCTTCAATGCCAAAGTTTCTGAATAGCTACTTGGACCGACCTAAAAAGAGCCGAGATGGTGCAGTGGTTAGAGTGCAGTACTGCAGCCACTTCAACTGACTGCTAAGCTGCAGTTCGGCGGTTCAAATCTCACCGGCTCAAGGTTGACTCAGCCTTCCATCCTTCCGAAGGCAGGACCCAGACTGTGGGGGCAATATGCTGACTCTGTAAACCGCTTAGAGAGGGCTGAAAGCCCTATGAAGCGGTATATAAGTCTAACTGCTAACTGCTAAGTACTAATTCATAATTTCATATCCAGTCACATGGGCGGCAAGTCACTCCCATCCGGTCACATGGATGGCAAACCACTCCCACAAAGGAGGCCATACCCACAGAGTAGGTTCCAACAATTTTTGAAACCCACCACTGACGTGCACGTGGTGGAAGCCCGGCCACATCGCAGAGTACTGGTTGCAACGGGATCCGGAACCCATCACTGGTTGCCACTCATACTTTATATAATCCCATGGTTTACCGAAGGTGTGCCACTGAGTATTGATTGATGAGGACCAACATCAGAACAGATTGTTTTCTTTCATTAGTTGGGCTGCTATTGGCATGTTATTAATTAAGATGGATAACAGGATGCCAAGTGAAATGAACTTTTGTTTTTAGCTTCATACTGAATACTATGGTAGGACTGCCTAGAGTATTTCACCATTCACTATGTAATTATTTAGGAAAAAACCACTATATGGTAGCATTTCCACTCCACAATAATTAGCACCTTAACAAGGATAAATCTAAAATATTACAATCAATGAAATAAAAATACATATCTAAAATAAAATAATGAATGCATAATAAACCTGAACTGATGAATAAAATAGAAATAGTTATTCCTATGTCCAATGCCTTATTTTCATTGTGGCAACACAGAATTTGACTGCTGCACAAGTGATAAAAGGATTTCAAATCATCTAGAAGATGATTCACATACTGTCTGGAAAAACCAGACAGTTTCCCCATGAATTTACATATTAGGGGCAAAATATAAGCAGACTTAACATCCCTGTAGAATTTACAGTGCAATAATGTGAGAAATAAATTTGATCACATGGCCAGGTACTCTTGCTTAATGGAGTTTTGGAGTATCTGCCTTGCATAAAATGCAGTTGTTAAGATATTATGCCTGGCTTTGAAGAATGCTAACCTCAACTTGGAGAACGTTAGATTTTCTTTAAGTATTTTACTAGTTCCCCAGTACTATATTTATTCTGCCACATTGGAATGACTAGTTTTTAAGCCTTAATAATAGGCTTAAAGGGGATATATTTTCAACAATGAGGAGTTGTTTAACTTGCCCTAAATAAATTAGGAATGCATGGGAAACCTGTATAATACCAACTTTTGCTCCATGGTCCATTTCCAGGGAAAAGGAAAATTGAATCTTAAAGATGTCAGACCAACTGGAAATAATTGGATTTTCAACCAATAATTTATCATCATCCTCCAGGCTCTTACCAGGAGTGTGGGTATTTCTGACTCAAGCCTTTACTGTGTGTTTGTTGTTGCACTGAATGCAGTGAGGATCAGTCTGAAGAATTTGGTTTCTCCTGATTCCAATGCATCCTTTCCGCATAGGATTTGTACATTATAAAGGATTGGATCAAAGATTTGGCCTCAGAAATTTTAAATGCTGGCTGGATTAATTGTTCTCTGCTTATGTAGAAGAAGTGCTTAAATAATAGAACTTCTTGCCATTGCTCTTTCAGCTGTAATAGTGGAATAATAAATGGTAGCGGCAGCAGCATAAAGATTTTGCATCCTGCTTGTTTAGGAGTGTGGCAGTCTAAAGAAGTGTAAAGTAGGACCATCATTGAAGAGAGGAGTTTCAATACTTACTATAATTGAGAGAGACCCTTGGCGATTGTACTTCATTCTTATGGTGGTGTCGGAATATAATTTCTATATCAGAAAAAAAACGAGGTGCCTATCAAGAGTTGTTTTTTTAATTTTTTATATTTCTGGAAACTGAATTGAGGGTATATTTAAAATTTAGAAAGGCCACAAAGTTGGAAGAATATTTTTATGGGTAATTTTTGTGTGTGAAAGACAAGGTAGAACACCAATATATGGTCTATTGTTGACCTCCCTATTCTTAATCCTGTCTACTTCTCTTGAATTATACCCTCTGCCTTTATTCAGTTTTGCAGTTTATGATTTAAATGTTTAGCATGTAATTTGCTAATGACACTCAAAACTTTAGGTATTATAACCATTGCATAAGGAAGCTCTTGAACAAAGATTTAGAAGGCTTAATTTCTCTACTATTACTAGAGTTTAGTAGATTTGATTTTGGAAGCAGCTGTAAGAAGATATTTATTTTTTATAGCTGCCAGGTCTTTAAACTTCTGGAATACTATTTAATATTCTTCCCTTCGAGAACATTACATTCAGAAGCCTGAGGGGGATAACACAGTTATGACTTAATTGAACTTGCCTGGAAGAAAAAAAAGTAAATCTTAAAAGTAGAAAATGCAACATAAATTTTATCACTGAAATGTATATTTAGGCAAAATTGGAAGAAGATGAGAGGGTTATAACTAACCTATTTTATCATGTGCTTCTGGGTAAGCTAATGGTTTATGAGAAGGCTTCCTAAAGAAACTCCAGCTTTCCTGTTCATTGTTCAAAACAATTTGATTCAAATTGGTATGTGTCAGAGGTGGTATTCAGTAGGTTCTGACCAGTTCTGGAGAACTGGTAGCGGAAATTTTGAGTAGTTTGGAGAACCAATAAATACCACCTCTGACTGGCCCGCCCCCATCTATTCTCAGCTTCCCAAGTCCCAGCTGATCGGGAGGGAATGGGGATTTTTCAGTAACCTTCCCCTGGAGTGGGGAGGGAATGGAGATTTTACAGTATCCTTCCCCTGCCATGCCCACCAAGCCACACCAAGTCATGCCCACAGAACTGGTAGTAAAAAAATTTGAATACCACCACTAGTGTCTGTGTGTCCGTGTGAATGTGCAAACGCACATTGCAAACCAATCAGCAATGAATGGAAATCTATTCCTATTATATATTAAGATGATGCTGGGGATTTCAAGCTTATCAGAAACACAATGCTCACACAAACTTCAGTTGGATGCAATTGATTAATGATATCTTTTTTTAATTTTTTTTATTTATTTATTTTCAAAACAAACATATATTGTAGAAAGTATATCAGCTGGTTACAAAAAGCTTTTGTGCATATCTTCCACCGTCATCAAATATAATTCATATTAATTCAATATCTTAACTCAAATATTTACTATATTAACATCATCATACCTCCACTTTTATTTCACTACAGTTATTTAAACATCCTTCATCCTTAAGTATACCAAAATTCAATACATAGCCACATGCTGGCATTTCATTTACTTATTTGTAAAATCCTCCATTAACATTAAATCCTCAAATCCTGTTTTAGCTAAACATCCATAATATTTAATACCAAAATTTTCTAATCCTCCATGTATATAATTTATTATCATTATCCTTTCTTTATTTAACTATATCCTATATCATAACATTTTCCCCCTATTAGTAAAAACTTAACTGTATATAGTTTTGTTATTGTTATTAATAATCTTTATATATAGTCCAAAAATATTTCTAACCTTCCCTTCTCATATCCAATATTACTTATCATAACAGCTCAACATTGTATACATTACTATCATTATCAATTTTTATTTAACTATACCTATTACCAATAGATTTAGCTAAGTTTAGCTAATTTTGAATTATACTCTTCCATCTATCAACCTGTATCTCTCCAATAACAGAACAATCTTATATCTACTGCCATTTGTGCATTCAATTCTCCAAACATCTTTTTGAAAAAGTCCATACGAAGTGATCTTTGCACCTTCTTGTTTGTGGTATCTCTCATATAATATTGACGCCCTCCTTTTGTTTCCTTTATCAGCTTGTCTTTAATTCTCAGCAGTGTTATCAAATGTTTTGCAAATAGTATTTCATAGTCCATAAGTTCTTTAGTGGTTTCTTCTCCTTCTATGTCCTGTCCTTCGAAGTAAATTTTCTCTCCATTTAACTCCTCTTCAAATATTCCATTCTTTCCTCCCTCAGAAATAAACCAATTGTCACGAATATCAACAAGCTCAAATTCTTTATCTCCGTTTTCCATTTCAATTTTTTGAATTTCCATCTTCTTATTTTGTATTTGATGACAATCCTCAGTTTTTTCATCACAATTTTTTGCCAAATACACCAGATAATCCAATTTTCTCTCAAATCTTTCCTCTGTATCAAACATCCTCTTCAAAGCTGAAAGTATCACTTGGAGAGATGCTTGAAGAGACACCATGTTTATACGCAGTTGTATTTTTTCTTAAAAGCTCAGCAAAACTGAAAGACTCGCAAGAGAAAACAAACTACAAAGGAACAGCTGTACAATCTTATCAGATCTTAAGCCAGAACAGCCAAGCAATAAAAGTGTCAAGATGTAATCCATCCATTTGAAAAGGTTTATTTAGAAACAATCCATGTAAATAACATTTAAAAAGTAAGATAATCACTGTCCAGAACCATTAGAAAGATCAAAATCGCCGCTAAGTTCTTCTATTCTTTGATTTAAGTTAGTTGTAAAAAAAAATTTAGGCAGTCCGTTTTTCTTTAAACAATAAAAGTTTCTTACCAGCTAAACACTCCAAATTGCCCTGACTTTGTCAGACTTGAAAGACTGGAATTTTTGCTGCCAGCAGAAGACTTTGGACCTGCTTTTCTCAGAGATTTTGCGATATCCCCGAGATCAGCAAGATGTAATCTTCCTGTTCACATCTCTTCAGGATGATTTAGGTCCGCTGGAACCCCCCAGCAATAAAAATATCGAGTGCAATCTCAGAGCTTTGAGATTGCACGTCGTCTCGTCACGGCATCCAGGCTCCGCCCCAATTTATTAACGATATCATAGATGGTATTTCAAGTATGTGTTTATTAATATTGCACTTTTATTTTTTCCTTTAAAATTCATGAAAGTATGAATTAAAATTAAAACTATACTCCTGTAGAGATTGTATAAAATTCCATCAATAAAAACATGTAGGTATTTTTAGTGAAAAATATGCATATTACCATATGACAGGGTCTTATTTTCTTTTGACCCCCGGAATAAGCACTTGGCCTTATTTTTTGGGAGGTTTTATTATATTTGAGATGCAGGAGGCGGCGAGCATGGTCACCTCATGACTGCTGCTATGTTGCATTATTTTTAAGAAGGGCTTAATTTCAGAGGGGGGCTTATTTTAGCACATGCGCTCAAAAGCCCCATTGGGCTTACTATCTGGGAAGGTCTTATTTACAGGAAAACAGGGTACTTTTATGTCTGCTCTTAATTAGAAAAACTATTTTATTTCACAATATTATTTTTAGATTGTTAAACTGATCAAAGCAAGCAAACAATAAAAACTAAGATATAATGGAGCAGAGGCGGAAAGGTTTTTATAATAAATATATGCTGCTGTTAAAACATGCTTTATATGATTTTTTTCAGCTCCCATTTCAGATAAATCTATTAAGGTTCTTACGCTGAGTCTAATCACTAATCTGTCTTCAGTTTTCTATTCTCCTTCATGGATCTAAATAATCCCCCAACCTAACTCTTGTTTTTAGATGTAACCAACCTGAATCTGCATCTTCATTCATATAAAAACTTTGCACTACCAATAAATAATTTTCTGTTCTCAAAATACAAAAGCATGTAGTCATTGCAATTAGTTTTAGACATTTTAAATCCTTAGCACTTAATCAAAGTTTCTTCTATGGTAGAAAACATCATTCTCCAGAATCAGGGGTGTGAAACTGGTGGCCCGTGGGCCAGATACATCATGCATAGACCAGGCCCAACCCAGCACCACAAAGGAAAAAATGTCAAAATATGCCACTTTTTAAGAGGTCACGTTGACGTCACACAGCGAGTTTGACACCTGTGCTCTAGATGCTATTGGATAGTTTATTCTATCTTCTCTTCTCATGATCTCTTTTTTATTTCACCCCCGCCAAATAAATAATAAGAACTACTTAAATAGGAACAGAACAAAGAAATGACGCCACCTTTGAAGATTTACAAATATTACTAAACATGTGAGAATCCTTTCCTTTCCTTCATATAACACATGAGGCTTAGAACCAGAAACTCTGTCATTAAGTAATTGACATAACTGCCCACCAGTTTCAAGGTGCTGAAATCTCAATCACATGATTGTGTGGATGCTGTGATGGTTCTAAATGCAAGGACCAATCATAAGGTTACTTTTCCAGCATCATAGTATCTTTGAATGTTTGCTAAGTTAAGACAACTGAATGTTTGGGAGGATCACTATTTGATCCTTTAAAAATACTTCTGAGGAAACTAAACTTAAATTGTATGTGTAGGTTCTGCTGGATTCTAGCTATTACAATTTTAAAAAAATTAGTGAGCTATATATTTGAACTCTATGTTCCTTTCATGTAGAAAACCTCAGAACTCCAGGCAGTATCATATATGGTGGTTCTTAATACTGTCTTTGAAAGAGGCAAGCTGTGACTTGATCACAAACTTCATATATATTATTTGAACTCAGATCTTTTTCTGAACTGTTACAACATGATGCTGCTAAATACTATAGATAAATAAGGAAGAACTAATCTCTAGCTCCAAAAGACCATGTGGGACTGTTAATGTAATCTACTGAAGCTAAAGTACATATACACTCACAACTGAAGAGTCAACTTAATCAGCATTTTATCTTCCCTTAAATTTACCCCAGAAAGATGCTTGCATTCCAGTTGCAGTTAAAGCATACTGTTGTTAATTAAACATTATCAGTTGAATACTTTTGATCAAACTGTATGTTCTCCTCAGAGAAACTTCAAGTTTCTTTGTCTTACTTTTACCTCTCAGTTCACACTATTCTTTTTGAGACATATTGTAATTCAAGCCAGGGAGCCAGAGAAATATTTATTTGGGAATTAAGGGTCAGATATAGTTTGATGTTCTCTTGAAAGTTTTCTGTAGAGAAAATAGGAGGTGGAAACATTATGTATACCATCTGGAATTGTACAAAAATAAATGTGGGGTGTAAATCAAATAAATAAACAACATTCATTTTCAGTTTTTTAGTGTCAAGAGCTTACAGTATATGCATATTATATAATAATTACAGGTGATCAATAAAATCTGGGTTCATTACAAATCCCATTATCCCTAAACATTGCCCATTCTGGCTGGGGCCAATGGTATCTGCAATGAAAAACGGTTTGGCTGGAAATATGGGAAAAGGATCCAAAGTTTGGCTATAGGTTGGCTTGAATATGTTGTAATTTAAGTAATTAAGTGATTTAAATAATTAAAAACAGTCATATTACTTAATGGATGTTGCAATTATGAGTTATTAGACTGAACAGACTAGGTCCATGAAACAAATTGCCTAATTAGATAACTGGCTCATCAGCCTCCTGAAATGGTTGTGGGTTATTACCTGAATGTAGTGATATATTTCTCACCTGCACAAGGTATATAGCATGTATAATATATGTTTTGTGCAGTCATTCACACCTTTATGTGACAGGCAGAATGCGGGCACTACTGCAAGACTTTCCTGCTTGGATTTGTACAGTACAGGAACAAATACCATATTTTTTGGAGTATAAGACGCATCTTTTCTCCTTAAAAAAGAGGCTGAAAATCTGGGTGTCTTATACATCAAATACAGCATTTTTTGCCTCCCGAAGCCCTGCCCCTTCATAAGGCTATGGCCGTGCATAGCCTTATGAAGGCTTTCAGAGGGGTCCTGGGGGCTGGTGAGGACAGAAATGAGCCAAAAATGGGCTGTTTTTTGCCCCCCAGGCCCCAGCAGCATTCTGCAAGCCCCCCCCCCGGGCTCTTCATGCCTTTTGTATTTTAAAAAAAAATTTTTTTTGAGGTTTGCAGAGTACAAAAACTTTTTTTTCTTTTGGAAAGCTCTTTAACTGATGAGAATTGATCAAGTGCTGTGCCAGCAGAAACAAAGTCTTAAGGTTTGTCAGCAATTTCCTTCTCCAGCACATGGATAAATATACGTGGAAACATCTATCTAACTACCTACTTTCTCTCTCCCTATCTACCTACTGTATTTCTCTCTCTCTTTCTATCCCTTTATCTACCTACCTACTCGGCAGTGGTGGGTTGCTAATCCCGTTCCAACCGGTTCAGTTGGAACGGGGCCGGCGGCGTCCTCGTGCACGTGTGCAGTCCACGCATGTGTCTTAGCGCCTGCGCGATGCTCCAGCTGCTCGCGGAGAATCACGCAGGCGCTGTATGTGCCATCCAGCTGCTCGCGGAGAATCGCGCAGGCGCTGTATGAGCCCTGCGCTTGCGTGGAAGCGCAGAAGCCTTCAAAGACCGGTAAGGAGCGCAGGCGGGTGGGTGGGCCCTTCGCCGTTCCCGGAAGTTACTTACTTCCAGGTTCGCCGACCAACCGGTTCGCGGGGACCGCCACGAACCAGTTGAAACCCACCCCTGCTACTCGCTCTACCAATCTACCTACTGTATTTGTCTTTCTTACTCTCCCTCTCTATCCCTCTATCTACCTACCTATTTTTTTAAAAAATTGCCTCTTCAAAACCTTGGTGCGTCTTATACTCTGAAAAATATGGTAAATACTGTAGAAAATTAGTTGATGCCTTATACTGCAGAAATGTTTCTGTAATTAAGAAAGGTTTAAGTGCCCCAAAACCGCTCACTTGGAATGCTATTCTTTTCTACAAATTTAGGGCTAACATTGTCTATAGATATAAATATATGTTTGAATTGAATTTGAATTTGTTTTTCCAGATATATCTCCAGAGATACTATATTTAGATAAATCTTTCTTAATAAGATTAATTTGAGATTATATGTCTGTGCACTTGAAACTTTGAGGGAGCGAGCAATGATTAATTGTATTTTTATATTTTAATTTTTAAAAATGTAAACGTTCAAATTATATTTTACACAATATGTATTTGATCAAAAAAGTAGTTCATTGATATTTTAAATTTTATGTTATCAATTTTCTAATATGTATGTTACTTATTTAAATATATTGTGTAACTATTCAAATATGACTGTGTGTATGCCCAAGTTATCTCTCAATATGACCATTACAATTCATTCTACATGTGGATATTCTTAAATACCTAGACATTCCTAACAAGTGCAGAATATTGTTGTTGGCTTTTTAAGAGGTCAAACCCATTACTGCTCTATTACATGTGCGTAACAGAAGTCTCACTGGCTGCTAGCTTGTTTCCAGCTGCAAATCAAAATTTGGGATCTGATGACTTCTTACTCCACATGGAATCTGTATGCCTTGTAAGAAGATGTAAAGAGACTACTCATCTGTTGGAAAATCCAAAAACAGGTTTTAAAATAAGTATATTCTATAGGTTCCAATTCTATTGGATAATTTGCCCCCAAAGATAAGATTATTCCAATCTCTAATGTTATTTAAGAAGCAGTGAACTTCAGAAACCTCGTGACCTTGGGATATTTGTCTTGAATATACACAATGATATGGTTTGACGAGATTGTAATTACCATATTTTTCAGAGTATAAGACACTCCGAAGTATAAGACGCACCTAGATTTTGGGGAGGAAAACAAGGGGAAAATATCTGCCTCTGCCTCCCAGCAATTTGCCTCCCTGCAACAAACAGTATTTATTTATTTATTTATTTATTTATTTATTGTTAAAATTTATATGCCGCCCAATCCCGAAAGGACTCCGGTACAGACAATATACACTGTTTTTAGTGTTATATTTCAGACTATACTTGTACAGATGCGGTTAAAATGTACTTTCTGGAAGTATAGTTATTCTCTGCTATTTAAAAGAATAGAACTTTTTAAAACAATAGCACTGGGCGTCTTCAGATCAAGCATTCATTTAAAAAGGTTCTCAATTTTGTTAAGTTGTCTAGAACAATAATAAAGCAGTCTTTAAAAATAAGTCTAATAATTTGAACATTCTATAGGCATTTATAGTTGTTGAATTACCTCCTTGTAGCAAGCATCCTGATTAGCACAAGAAAAAAAAAACTGTCTCCCAACAGTTTGCCATGTGGAGCAAACCGCTAGTTTCGGTTTCAATTTCTCCCAATCTTCAGCTGTTAGAGGCTGCAGGGATTGCTATTGAAGCCACTGCAAGTCCCCCTTTGCTGCAAAGAGGTAAATTGCTGGGAGACAGAGGCCAAAGGGTGGGGGCTGGTGGGTGGGTGGGGCTATATTCGGTGTATAAGACGCACCCAAATTTTCACCCTCTTTTAAGGGGGAAAAAGTTGCAAAATACGGATATTGTGATTGTTCTCTCCTTACATTGATTTAGTTAGTTGTATTTTTTTATCCACTATTTTGATTTTTAGATGTTCATCATTGGTCAAATTGAAGCAGCATGAAAATCACAGAAATAAATCAATTCAAATGATATGAGTGCTCTATTGTTTTATATTGTCTACTTTGATAGGCAACAGCTCTCTGGGATTACCATCCTTCTCGGTGTATCTAGAGAGGGCTAGCATTGTCAAAAGGTAATTGACTATTCTAAGGACCCCACCTGGAGATTGACATTGAATTGAATTGACAAAGAAGATATCAAAGTGATGCATAGCTTCTACCTTTTAGGATTAACCATTAAAAGTCAAGAAATAATAGTCAAGAAATATGCTAACCCAGAAGCTGTTACTGCAAATATAAAGGCCTTGGGAAAGATTTTAGTCATTTTAGTCATTTATTAAGATTTATAGGCCGCCCTTTTCCCTGAGGGGACTCAGGGCGGCTTACAATCACGGGGAAGGGGGTGCAATATCAAAAAACAAACAAAATGTGAACAAAAGAAAAATAATAAAACACAACTTTCATTCAACAGTCAACACTCGGGCGGGTAAATTGGGAACCTATCCCCAGGCCTGATGGGAGAGCCAGGTCTTGAGGGCTGCGCGAAAGGTCTGGATGGTGGTGAGGGTGCGGATCTCGACGGGGAGATCGTTCCACAGGGTCGGAGCTGCAACAGAAAAGGCTCTCCTCCGTGTAGTCGCCAGTCGACATTGACTGGCGGATGGGATTCGGAGGAGGCCCAGTCTGTGTGATCTAATCGGTCGGAGGGAGGTAATCGGCAGAAGGCGGTCTCTCAAGTACCCAGATCCACCACCATGGAGTGCTTTAAAGGTGGTCATCAGTACCCTGAAGCGCACCCGGAGACCGACAGGTAGCCAGTGCAGCTCGCGGAGGATAGGTGTAACGTGGGCGAACCGCGGTGCGCCCACTATCACTCGCGCGGCTGCATTCTGGACTAACTGCAGTCGCCGGATGCACTTCAAGGGCAACCCCATGTAGAGCCCAGATGCTGCCTCTAAACCTGAAATACCAGATTGAGGATAGATTCTCATTGTTGACAACAATTTTATGGCACAAAATTAGTACTTGGAGATACAGAACAAAATCCTTTCCAACTTGGCAGTGAGTTGGAGAACCAAATGAGTGTTAGGAACTCAAAAAATGGCTGAATACAATATCATTGTCATCAGAATGCTTGTCCATTTTGCTTAAAGTCAGATTTTCTAATAGTATTGGTAGCAGTTAGAATATTTTTCCCATTGCATTTATCCTTTGTTTACCTAGAGATACCAAGGACTAAATCTGGCGTTTTGTAAATCAAATCTTCTACAGTTGACTTTGTGTATACTTTTGTTGTTGTTTAAATTATCCTTAGTGGTAAGGTCATCAGTCCCAATTTTACAGTGCCAACAAATTTGCAATGAATAACAAGTAGGAATTAAAAATATTTAACAAAGATGATGAGACTGTTTGAATAGTCTCTTTCCCTCTCGCCTTCTTAGAATGGTATATCAAATATACATTTATATAGTAGTATAGTATTTGAATTTGAATTCAGTTCCACTGCTTATTTTGTAAGCAGCAAATGCAGTTATACTCAAGACATATGGATTGATAGTGTTTCATTTTGTTTCAAATAAATGCTTAAGGTAAATTCAACAGAGATTAATAATCCAGAACACAATTTGAAATGTAATAGTATTTTCAGGTTTGTCAAAAGTTTTGATTGATTGAAATAAAAATTGATTTTTTTCTTTTGGCCTCTGGGGATATTTTCAGGTATCAACACTAGAAACACTGCTACAAGAAACAAACAGGAATTTACTTTGAAAAGCCAGCAAATGAAGCAGTAAAAGTACAAACTGGGGAGGGGGGATCCCTAATTTGCCCCCTTCTGTATTTTTTTAAAAAAAATCTTCAAAGGAGAATGTTGAAGTAAAACTCTTTTATCAAACATCAGAGGACTATATTTTCCCATTAATTAAAATTTATAGTCAGAATTTTCAGTAATGTATTCTTTGAAATGTACAGTCCTTCCCCTCCCTCGCCCATTGATTAATTCCACATGAAAGTGTTGAAAATGTTTGTTGTCCACCATTCAGTCTACTCCAGGGATGGGTTCCTACCAGTTCTAACCTCCTCTATAGAAGAGGTTCCACAAATCTACCATGCCATTTAGAACCGGTTCCAGCTCCCTCCCCCTGCCCGTCCGCACCACACTTGGCCCGCCCACCGTTCACTGATTGGCTGGATCACCAATCGCCCTGCCCACCTCTAAGAGTCCTATCTAAACCTTAAAGTCTTAAAGCTGTCAAGTTTGAACACCCCTGGGGTTTTTTTCTAAAGGGTTAGGGGTGCAAGGGTCTTGTAACTTGACAGATTTAAGACTTGTGTGCTTCAAATGCCAGAGTTTCTGAGCCAACATTTTGGTTTGCTAAGCAAGAGCATTATTAAGTGAGTTTCATCACATTTTATAAGTTGGCCATGCCCACCTGGTCACATGACAAGCCACTCCCACTCGGTCACATGGCTGGCAAGCCACTCCCACTCGGTCACATGGCTGGCAAGCCACTCCCACCCGGTCACATGGCCAGCAAGTTACTCCCACAAAGCAGGCCACACCTACAGAAAAGGTTCTAAAAAATTTTGAAGCCCACCACTGGTCCACTCATATGCAAAATTTCATGTATTGACTAAACTTCATGCATCACTAGCCATTATGTCCTTCACCTGGTGAATTGCCTTATATTTCTATTTAAATTCTAATCTTCATGTGTATTTGTAAAGTTATTGCAAATATATATATATATATATATATATATATATATATATATATATATATATATATATACACTTAAAGTCACAACCCCTGGTATGCCCAAGTATACCCAAAAACTTGGGTATGGCTAGCTGATGAGAGCTAAATAGCTTGAAATAGATCTATACTAGTCTCCCTTTATTTATTTATCAGCCTAAATATAACATATATATATATATATATATATATGTATATGTATATGTATATGTATATGTATATGTATATGTATATGTATATGTATATGTATATGTATATGTATATGTGTATATATATATATATATATATATATATATATATATATATATATATATATATATATATATATATATATATTCCACTTTATCATACAAGTATGAAAGAAAAAGATGATATTTCTTCACTCTCTGAAGGTCAACACTCTCTGACTCTGTCTTCCAATTTTGTCTGGAAGATGGCTAATATAATATTTCATTCATTACTTGAAGTGTAAGTTATCAAGAATGGAATGGAATAGAATAGAATAGAATAACAGTTCAAAATGACCTTAGAGGTCTTCTAGTCCAACCTCCTGCTTAGGCAGGAAACTTAGTTGAATTAAGCATGGATGCCTACCTTGTGGTTTGTGAACATAGATTCATCATCCCCATTTTGCATATTAAGATGGCAAATTTGTCATGGAAATAATGTAAAGCAGTATCCATGCAACCCAAAATTTCTTACAGTATTTCTTCAGACTTTAGTGAATAACTTCAAAGGAAAACAATAATAAAACCAGGTTTACAAGCTGCTAGTTATGTAGCTTAAGTGTTAAAGTGTAATTCTAAAATCTGGTCTCTTTGATGATTAATCACAATGTATAATAGTGTTGTTTTTATTGCTGCAATTGTAAGCAGACATTTCAGTGATCTCAAGATTCCCTGTTTTGCTTATGATAGCCTTAAAATATACAAAAGCCCAAATCATATGTGCAACCAAACTTAGAAAATGTGTTGTTGGCATAACAATATACTCTGGATATTGCCTTTTTTAAAGGTACATAGTTCCACTGTCAGAAAGTCACATGTATTATGTTCCATTATTTTGTAACATTTGACATTTTGGAAATGGAAGATCATCTCCAAGATTGTCATCATTGTTCTTTTAGTTGTTTAGTATATGTGACTTCCTAACTTTAGCATTTCTCATTTAAGATAATTGATAACAATTTGGAAGGTGGCTAAGTCTCTCCATTCTCCATACTCCAAGAATAAGGTGTTAGGGTTTTTTTTAATCTCTACAAGTGCTAAATTATGTTCAAAGGGAATGACTGCTTTTGGATGGATAAGAATGAAAAGTAATGCATCAGATAAATTGAAGTCTTTGTGCTGTCATAACTGAACTCTAGCATAAGAATACTAAAATATTCTACTGTTCTTGTCCATTATGAATATTTTGCAAAATATTAGCAAACTGAAAAACTGTAAGACAGTATTATGCTTAATTATATTATTGCAGGAATCAGAGTTTGGACTCTTTTCAGATGAAGTTGAAAGAAGAATCCCATTGTTTGCATCTAAATATGTGAAGTTTTCTCTGCTGGCACAAAACTCCATTTTGCATAGATAAATAGCAGGTACCGGTTCCATCTGGTACAGCTGTTATCTGTTCACTGTTAGGAACTTGTGGTTGCTTCTTTCTTAAATGAAGTATGAGAGCTTTATAGCAGGTATTAAGCTGCATGCATTTGTTAATCAAACCTGCGACATACTGGCAATAACACTTTTTTGTAGTGCAAAATACATAAATAACTCTCTCTTTCAAAGGATTCCTTGCTCTCTGTCTCTCCGGCTCTCTTTTGTGCTTTGTTAACCAAATTACTTTACCAGAGAATCAAGTCACTCCTCAAAATTACATAACAAAATAAACAATTGGGTGAGTGGGCAGTGTGACAGAAATAGCAGTGAGTACATGGTGAAAGCATATAATGAAATTTCAAGATTTATAAAGAATGGTAGAGAGAAATACTGCATGAATATATATTAGGATTTCAGAATGCATCATGTTAAGAAAACTGCAGTTGTTGGCTTGTTATTCAGCAATTGAACTATGTTCAAATATTATCCCCATTCCTATCATTTATATGTCCTGATAGGAACTAACATGAATTAAAATATGTGACCTATTGGAAAACAGAGATGTTTAAAATGGCATAATTGATCTCCAATGTGAGAAAATTCAAAGGGCAAAATAAAAAGTGTATTTTCAAAAATCATGGCTAAATGAATCATTGTATTAACATGATCCTGCCCATTCTTTTGGAAATGCAGTTCTTGCTGGGAGAAAATACTCATCCAATACTCACCTAGAAGATACACCTTACAGAAAAAAAATGGAATTATAGTTTAGATTGCTTAGAATATAATTCATTCTCATCTAATTTGACTATGAAACTATAAATTATGATTATAATTCACATGTATACCCAACTATATAACAACTATAAGCAGTTTACAACCCTAAAAAGAAAAAAGAAAAAGCAATATAATAAAGATCCATGATGTGTGGACATAGCAATGAAATATACATATGTCTATAACACCCACCCTAGCCCAAAGCCTGAGGGAAAATCCACATTTTAAAGAAGCATTTCAACAAAGGTGGAAAAGAGGGTGTACACTTTCAGGGAGCAAGTGCTGCATTAGAGAAGGCCTGTTTCCTGAGTCCCATTAAATGACACTATTTGATCGAGAGGACCTGGAGCAAACTGACACTCATGACCAGGATAGGCCCCAGGAGACAGATGGTCCCTCAGATAGCCAGGGCCTATGCACTGAATGACTTTAAAGGTGCTCTTCCAGATAGTTAACATCTGGAATTGTACCCAGAAGGAGATTGGCAACCAGGGCAACCAATGAAGCAGAAACATGGGCTTTCTGTGGCATACTCATTATTAACCATGCTGGTCCATTTTAAATTAGCTGAAATTTGAGTGATCTTTAAGGGCAGCCCCACGTAGTTATATTGCAGTAGAATACAGATGATGCTTTTATCTTCCATCTAATGAATTCTTTCAGAATTTTGGACCATGTGTTTTAAATGTGTTTACTCTGGAAATGCTAGTGTAGAATTTGGCAATTATCATTACAACAGACATAGAGAACATTTTAAAATCTCAAAAAGTTTGAGGGGGACATCATTTGTGGGGGCGGGGACTAGCCTTCATTGTATGGGCATATAAAAAATGTTCATGTTTTGTGGACAATAGGCCTCTATCTCATTGAGGTATTATAGAGGGTTGATGTGTTTAAGAAACTGCAACTGATTTATAACAATTCTATTTTGTGGGAAATAGTCAGTTTTGTCCTTCCAAACTAATTTCATATTCTTTGAATATATTCAGCTTCCAGTTCCTTTTTATATCATAATAATACACACCTTCTTTCTTAAGATGTACAGGAAAATTGCTTCTATCAAGTCAAGTACCAGCTGTGTGGTATAAACTCAAGGGAATTTATTGTCAAATACCTTCATTTCTGTTTCAGAAGGTAAATAGAAAGTTGATTCAAGATATTTTGTTAGGCACATTTATGGCCAATAAAAATCCTTTTCCATTCTGATAGAAAAGCTAAGGTGGTCTATGCAGAGCTCCCTTCCTTTGCTGCCTGCCAAATGAGAGGGATAAAAAATAGTTCTAACTTTATGTATTCTTTTATTGTTTTTAAAATCATGATGAAAACAAAAAACAAAAAAGAATAAAATGCATTTAAAAATACAATGATCAAAGAAAGAAACCATTAAAAGTGCATTCAAATATTGTACATTTTTTTTAAAAGTGAAGTACAAGAGTTGCATGACAGTGAGATGGGTGGCATATAAATTTAATAAATAAATAAATAAATCAAAAAGTAAAATATATCATAACAGTTAATAGCTACAATTAAACATAGCCATCTAAAGTCATTATTATTCAAATACATGTATATGACTCATAGATTTATATAACTATCATTTTAAATCGCCTGTGTTTTGTATAAAGCCACCCAATATTTCATTATATTTGCCCATGCAGATATAAGGGCACTCCTTTCATAGGTGGCAAGTGCAATCAAGCTTCAATCCATTGAGTAAAAGGACCCATATGTTTATCTTGCAATGCTGCAATATCAGTCTTTTGGTCATAGTAACGGCATGGAGAGTCCATTTACATTGTCTGGTTGTCAGATTCAAAGTACTAGGTATATAATAATGCCATCTGAAAAGTGTAGCTTTTGTCTCACAGTTATATTTATATAGCCCATTATTTCCTCCCAAAATAATTATCTATTTTTTTAGCTTTAAAAGATTTAAAAAGTTGTCATATCAGATATATCGGAAGCTGAAAATGCTGCTTTTCCAAACAATGTTGTTAGCAAATGTAATTGTAATGCCATTGTGTTATATTTGGTAGATAATAATAGCCTCTTAACACAAAATATGATAAAAATTTGTCGTCATGATCTATCAGCTGACCCGAGGTCAATATCCCAAATAACTTCTTACTAGCTCCAGAAGTTGTCAGAATTTGAATATTCTCACACTATTATTATATTTGTTGTATTTTAGATTTTGAAACTGTAATATGCAGGTTTTTACTGTACATTTCAAGATTAAATTACACAAAGGGGCCTCAGAGATAAATAATATATATTAGATCCATGAGTCAATTGATGTAAAGGAGAGATGCATAACTCAGAGAGAATATGATATCCTAAAAATGCCTTTTTTGTGTGAGTTCTGTTAAACTCTTCAAGATTATGCGCATGTCTTCAGTACTTGGTGAAGGGATTTCTTATGAGTCTCTGATAAGAAGTTAGATACACAGTCATGTGCCATATTTTTCAGAGTATAAGATGCACCAGTGTATAGGACGCAGCAAGATTTTGAAGAGGCAAATTTTTAAAGAAGGTTTTTGCACTCTGCAAACCTCCCAAAAAAGGGTCATTTTGGGGGAAACTGGCCCATTCTTTTTCCCAAAAAAAGGGCATGATTAGCCTTTAGGAGGCTTGTAGAGTGCTCCTGGAGGATGCCCCCCCCCAAAAAAATGAGCAAAAAAAAGTTTTTGCACTCTGCAGACCACCCAAAAACGGTTTATTTTGGGGAAAATGGGCCCATTTTTTGTCAAATAAAGGGCATACATAGCCTTTAGGAGACTTATAGAGTACTCCTGGAGGCTGGGGGGGGGGCAATATTGAGCAAAAAATGGCCCATTTTCCGCTCATTTCTGCCCTCCCCAGCCCCCAGGAGCACTCTGAAAGCCTCCTAAAGCCTATGCAGGCCATTTTACTGAAGGGGCAGGGTTTCAGGAGACAAAAAATGCTGTATTCAGTGTATAAGATGCACCCAGATTATCAGCCTCTTTTTTGAGGGAAAAAGGTGCATCTTATGTGCCAAAAAATACGATAGCATTCCTAGAATAGAAAGACAAAACATACTTCTACCAATTGGCTATGCCCACTTGTGTGATTTTTCAAAAAGCATGAAGTCATAGTGATGGGAGATTTTAATTACATTGACATCTGTTGCAAAAGAAACTTTGCCAAGGATGAATCTGCCAGGAAATCCCTATATTATCTAGTTGATTACTCTTGCCCTTAGAAAATGAAGTATGACATACATAAGAGAATCTGAGTTAATGCTAACCAACAGGGAAGAGGCAGTTGAGGAAAAGGAGATAAGGGGAAAAGATGGCTATTGAGTTATTGGTATTAAGAGCAAAAGCTAAATATGGTCAAAAGCATACTTTGGACTTTCAAAAAGCAGATTTTAATAAATAGGATTCAGTGGCGGAAGAAACTAACTGGAAAAAGATTGGTGTGAGTAACTAAAGAAGAAAATATGAAAAACATAATTACAAATATAATCAGAGCTGAAGTAGCTTCTAGGATGAGAAGCAAAACTCCTTCAAAGAAAAATCAGAAAGTCCAGTTGCCTCTTGAAAAAGCACCTTTGGGACATAATTAGAAACAGTTCCAATGAGAGAAAAATGGAGGAGAGCTAAATAAACAAATCTGGGTATATAAAAGCGTAGAAAGAATCTGAAAACAACAAATATAGAAAAGGGAATGAAGGTAAAGTTACCAAGGAAGTGCCCAGAACTCATGTCATGGAATTCTAAAGTGTGTTTTAGGAAAGCTAGGTTCATAATGAGTTGAGATTATCAAACAACCAAAAATCATTTCTTTAGATATATTTATAATCTAAAAGCATCCAATTATTTAGCTTTCGGTTAGATTTGATTCAGATTACTCTTCTAAAGCTTTTGAAATAAATTAATAGACACAGACTATTATTAATAATATATGGTGCAGAAGTGGAAAACAGATTAAAGTGGGCAAATTATTTTGGTAATCTATACATTATTTTTAAACCCCAACCTCTGTCACCTTATATCTAGCAGGTATTACTGTTACAAGATTTCAGTTTTTATATGCTGCTAACACTGATAATTTGTTTTCTCACATTTTCTTTTTAATGTTTTATGAAGCTATTGTGTATTCTTACCATAAAACTTTAGTATAAATCTATTTGCTATCATCTACAGAATGTAAAATTTTGTAATATGAATACTCTCTTAAATACTTTGCTGCAAATTGATGTCATAATATGAACATTAGAGGAAACTGGCATGTGCAAAACCAACACTTCATTTCCTCTTTTTCATTCTTAGAGAAAATTGCATAAAATAGGCATGTGGCTGGCCCTGTTGAGTCTCTGTTTCTAATGGAAACATGATAGGCTGTATGTCACATATATGGTGCCTATCTGAAGTTCTTGCAAACTGGTTAGAGGGGGAATATGCAATTTAAAAATAAATTCAAATGAGTTCAACCAGTTCCACAATACAAACAGTGGCAGTATATCAGATGTTCATCTCTTGGGTTCTTTTATGTGTCAATATTCTACCCACAAATGTTTTATTAATACTGCCATTCTCTGGAATTCTCATTTCTGAATAGTTTCCATCATACAGTAATCAAATACTACTCAAGTGTTATTGGATTTCTCTTTCCCTCCCCCTCCCAATTTACAGCATGATGTATCTCAGACACTACTCAAAGCAACCCTGGACAGTGTGGTGGA
This sequence comes from Thamnophis elegans, assembly GCF_009769535.1. Classification (NCBI taxonomy): domain Eukaryota; kingdom Metazoa; phylum Chordata; class Lepidosauria; order Squamata; family Natricidae; genus Thamnophis; species Thamnophis elegans. The sequence continues at coordinate 96,624,340 of NC_045544.1, read as the reverse complement.
GGAATGTGTCAGCTTTGTAGGAGTCGATATTAACATCTGCTCAGAAACTTTATTAAGGTGAGTTTACTTAGATAGTTTCAAAACTCAAATAATTCATATAGTGGTTCTGTATCTTTGGACTAGTGCCTTGGACCGTACTTTTATTTTTATTCCTATGACTGCAACATTTGTTCTGTAAATGGAATCACCTTCCACGAGCAGAGCCACAGATAACGTCAAACCTTTCTTTATTACTTAGCAGTGAATGTGCACATCTGAATGTTTTCCCACTCCCTTTCACCCACAGCACAGGTAAAACAGAAATAGCCATTTGTAGCTTGTCTATGGTCTAGCAGTTTACAAAATGCATTTCTTTGTTTCAGGGTTTATATCCTCCCCTCATTCACAACAGTCAGGATAACTATCAGACCAAGAAATCCAACCAAATATATAATACATTCAAAATACATATAAAATAAAAATATTCAAAAATAATAGCCTGATGAGACATGGCCCATGACAGGAAAAGACCATCTTTGTCACTTTACAAGCTAGTAATGTAGGAAGTGGGGCATCAATACTTTGGGAGGGAAACTGCCATTAAAAAGCTCTCTGTTCTGTGTATTTTGCTCAGATGATGCAAGTAAGCCAGAAGGAAGCTATTTCCAAAGTGGTCAACAGGACAATTTATTGAGGCAGGAGTTTTGTGGGATTCAGATCTTGTTTCTTTGACTGCTTAGTTGTTGTTTTTTCTTTTATTCCTATTTCTATCAATTTTCCTGGAATAGATATTAAGCTGAGCGGTCTATAATCTCCCAATTTAGAATTGGTGACATGTTAGTTACCTTCGATTCCTCTAGTTCTTTTTTTTCTGAGGGATTAAACAATTTCACCTCTGAGATTCTTTGAGAGCTCTTAGGTGGATGTCATTAGGATCTGGTGAGGTGCTGCTGTGCAGTCTCTCAAACTATCCTAGAATAATGTCTCTAGTTTCCACAATTTGCTTTCTTTATTAGAGTTCCTCCTGATAAATTTAACTCAGGCTCAGATAACTTTCCTGTGCAAATTTATAATGCAGATAATTCAGATAATTCAGAGTTTCTCTGCAGTCTCTTAAAACTTTTGTTACATTGCTGTGGTGCCAGCTTTTTCCTTTGAATATATTGATAGAAGGTTTTTTTTTGTTTCTCTTAATGGGTTTTTGCCTTATAGTTCTCAATTACTATTTTGTACTATTATCATATTACTGTTTTTTTCTGTGAAAGTCTTGACGGAAGCTTTAACTTCTATAGTTTCCTGGAAATTGCTAGAAAGCCCTGCTGGTCTTTTTGTGGTTCCACCTTTCTTGCATTGTAGAATACTGAACATTCCACTTGGCCATCACTCATTGTGGCTTTAGATTACTTCCAGGCATTATAAAGAGATTAGGCTCTCATTTACTTGCACTCTGTTTTGTACCAGTGCTCTGCATTTTTCAGTACTTCCCTATTTTTCAAATGTGACTTCACATGACTTGTTTGCTGTTTGCCATTTTTTAAAAATGTAAAATGTAACAGCATTGTAGGCACAGGTTCTACAACACTTATATCTCACTCCACATTAGAATATTATATGATCAAATATTAAACCAAAAGCCTTCCAGCCCCAGATTAAAATCTTTGCTATTAGACCTATCGCCTAAGAATTGGAGACTCTTCTATAGCAATATCTCATGTCATAGGTGTTCTCTTTTCCCAATACTGTACTTCTCTTCACCCTAATGATAGGTATGCTTTTATCTTGGGAGTAGAAAAAAGTTATCCCATTCCAAAAGGTCTCTTCTACATACCAATCTGACTCTCTAAACATTTGTAGCTCAACCACTTTGGTTTCAAGGGAACTGCCTTGTTTCCTAAAATACAGGGCTTACTGCAGCGGTCACAAGCCCATGATCTAAGGCCCAATAGGCAGATAGTCCTGGGTTTAATACTATGCATTAATTGGGAAATCCTTTACCTCCTGCTGGGTTTCTTTGTTCATGTTGTTATTTTTACTGGCTTGGTTTTGTTTTTTTGAGTTTGGCACTATAAGATAGTTCTATGTTTCAGTTTTACAGGATGAGGCTTCCTCACATAGTCACTAAACATACTCAACTATAGAAACTTAGTTTCTATAGTTGGGAAGTGATTGTGCTCCTCACCTGCGAAACTCCTCTATTTTCGATTCCCCTACTGGCTACTATCTCTCAAGTATTTTTCCTCCTTCTCCACTGTGTTTTTCTTAAACATAAGTGTGGTAAAGTTTCATAAGTATGAAACTTTATAAGGAAACCAACCCATGCTTATGCTTTTAGTATTAGTAAAACTGCACCATTCTGTATTATTAACTGAAGAAGCCATTGCTTGAGTGGAGATCTTTCGATTTGTCACTTCTATAGTAGAGCAACTACAATGAAGCTTTTTTCCAATCCTCCTAGAACAGTGAAGTCAAACTTGTGACCCATGGGCCGGATGCTTCACACACTGGCCCTCCCCATCCCTGCTTTAGTGAAGGGAAAAAGTCACGATACAGCACGTGATGATAACGGGAAGACACAAGTTTGACACTCCTGTCATAGAGCAAGCAGTATCTGTATTATGTTGCTTTGATAGTACTTATTGCTTCCTTTTATGAAATGTGATTCCAAATCTCCTTTTATTATGCTTGTTAGACATATTGCAGGACTTAATGCCAACAGGGCTAAAAATATCATTGAATGGCGAGAGAAAAATGGACCATTTATCAGTCGGGAACAGCTTAAAGATGTCAAAGGATTGGGCCCAAAATCCTTTCAACAATGTGCTGGCTTTATCAGGATCAATCAAGAATACATCAGATCATTCTGCAGGTAATATAAAAAGGGTGTGAGGTTGATTACTTATTTGCCACATGTAAGTAGAGATTTGAAAAAATAAAAAACTCCAGTAGGTAATAGGTCAGAATCCTTGACTTAAGAGTCTGCATTTAGGATGAAGAGTAATTTGTAGTCTGCTGATTAGTCAATTATAGCATAAGAGGGGTCATAGAAGGGCAATGTGATTTAGGGAGTAGAGTCATAGATTCACAGCTATGAAGTTCATAACTCAGCTTTAGAGATATTAATTACTATCTCTTAACATAATGAAATAAACATTCAGATGGAGACACCGATCCCACTAATCTTCCACTACTCTAACCACCCATCCATCCTCATCAACTGCCATACGGGAAGATATGCTGAGTTTTTATATGTTGATATCATTTGTTTTGGATTTATAAAATAGTATATGTTGCTTATGAATAACCTTGGAAGGATTTGTGTCATACAAGTTAAGATATTGATCCATCTAACTTTATAGATATTGTTTCCACTCACAAAGAAACTATCAAATGTAATAAATCAAATTAAATTTGAGATGATGGTCTAATATTATAGACATTTTTATTGGGAGTATAGAGGGAGAATAAGCAGAGCCTCTTCTTTCCTCTCTTCTTTTTTCACATTATCCCACCCAGATGTTGCAGCTCTCAATAGTAATAACTACGCTAGACATATTTGCATTATATAATGTCTTATGATGCCAATTTGACTTTGACCCAATGATGAATATTCTCTGGCAAGTAAAGACTGTATATCATAATAAAGGTTCTCATCATTTCCAAGACAAGAAATTCCAAACGACAGTTCAATTAAATTTTAAGCAGAACAGAAATATAATAGCAATTTGATTGAACACTCATTTCAGAAGCCGAAGGTTGACCCAACTTTGGATATAGAGATATCTTAAATACTCCCTCCCTCCCCCCACCCCAGTATTAATAACTTTGAACTTGCCAGCCTTAGATATCTTAGGAAGCTGTAGCTACATTTGAGTCTCAGTTGGTATAGTCTACACAAAAGGAGGAAAAACACATTGTAAGATAGTGCAAGGAATTCTGGCTCTCATATTGATACACATGTTTTTAATATATGGAGTCATATCTTCCGATCTACGATTGGTCTTGGAATTCAATGAAAACCCATAAAAATTAAATAAAAATATAAGTTGATAACAGTTCTATGCATAGACCACTGTGTAATAGTACGTTTATGAGTGAGGTTTTCTTTGGCATATAGGACGGGGAATATAAGATACAATGACTATGCACAATAAAAAAAAAAACCACTGATTTAACATATTAAGGTTTTAAGCCAACAAACTCACCCACACAAAAGCAGAGAAAAAGAAAAGAGATTTCAGATCCCAGTTTGATGTCTGAACTCTTTATAGGCAGCATATGAATCAGTCTTAAAACAATTCTAACCATAGCCTATTAATTTAGTATTAGCTATATAGACCAGCAATGTCATTTCAAGATTTTTCTCAGAAATTTGCCAGAAATTGAATCTGGTGCCCTCAAACTACAGCCATGTGTTCTACAATTGCATTGTGCTTCATGAGTGAAGCTGTTTATACTATTTTCTGTGATTCAAATATTGAATCTGTGTTTTTTTTAAATTGCTCAATTTCAATGGAGCTTGACAGAAATACAGATAATTAAATTAGAACATTTCAGATCCACTATATGCAGAATTTTTGAGGATTTGATAATTATAATGCTATTTGTTAACAATGTTTGCATAATCTGTATATAGAATTTGAGGTTTTGCAGTTTTGCCCATTGAGCAGAAACAGAAAAGATGCATATGATGTTCACTGCTTTAATGATAACTACATCCTTTTCTCTCATGATTTTGGATCTCAGTCAACAAAGTGAGCTTGCAGCTGGGAGTCATAAAGCAGTCACAAATGAGAAACGGTGTAAAAAGAAAACTAAAGCTGCAGCAAATGTCATTCAGCAGCCAAATCCTTTGGATCAAACATGTATCCACCCTGAATCATATGCTATTGCAATGAGGTAAGCAGTGAAAAAATGAATATGCAGTTAGCTCTTTTAGTTTTTAGTCTGGGAAGTAATATTTCTTCCAGATTACAAAAAACTCTTGGTAGCAGGGCTCTGAGTATAGTAATGCTGATCTTATAACAATGGTTAAATGAGTTCTAGATACTGCAGGCTTGTTCTCAACTCTATGTGAGACGTGTGTGCGTGCGTGTGTATGTAGATATGTGCAATTACACTTGTAATTATAATTATATGTGTAGGCTGCATTACTAACTGTCCGGGATCACATGTGACCTGTGGGCCACAGGTATGACATGCCTGATCTAAATGGAAGAGAAGGAAATTTAATCCAGAATTGCTACTAGCATTTGTTTAAAAATAACCTGTGCCTATGTCAGGAATGTATACAGTATAAGCTATTTCAAGTGAAGCTGGTTTTGCAATGGTGATTTTGTCAATGGTGTTCAAATGATGCGCCAGTTGTTTTAGGATTGCACCCAGGTTCCTATTATTAGTGGTATTACTTTGGTCTCTTTAGCCATTGTCATTCTATTTCTGTTTGCAGGTCTTTGTATTTTGTTATCTTCTCCAGTTCTTTCTCTTCGACTCTTTTGTCTCCAGGTAATGCCATGCACACTATCCACACCTCTTGTCTTTCTTATCAACATTTGATAAGTCTGTGGTATAATGTGACAGATGCTTGTCTGTTTGAATTCTAAAGTTCCACAGCACTTTAGCTTCTTCCTTTTTTATTATTTTCTTTCTTTTATGCTTCCACCATTTCTTGCTTGCAGCAAATGATGTTTCTTGCAGATTTTCCAATGCACCATTGTTGCAATTTTGTCGTGCCATTGCTTGTAGTCAGTCTGAGTAATCTTGCAGCAGCTAACCAGGTGGTCCACTGGTACTTCAGTTTCTTTGCATAGACAACTCTTACTGTCTGTTGTTGTCTTCCCAGTTCTGACTTTGTATGCATTTGTTCTTATCAAATGGACTTGTGTAGCCAGAATTAGCCCCTTGATCTCTTTCTTCAAATTTTCTGCTCCTAACCATTGTCAGGTCCTATTATTATCTGCTTTCCCTGCTACTTGTTTAATGTATTGGCCATGTAATGCTTTGTCTTCCCACGCCACCATTCTCTTTTTCACTTGGTTTTTCTTGTAGGCCAGTCCAGTTCAAAGTAAGCTCTCCTGATTTATTTGCTGGTGTAATTATTATTTGCATCCACTTAGCAAGCTTTTTTGTCTTCTGATAGCTGAATCGCTGTCGGTTTGGAAGCAAAATTGTTTTTTCCAAAATTAAGATGATTAAATTAGTTGAAATATAACTATCTATGAATAAAATCTTTATTTAAACATCAAAAAAATGCTTGATGAGAATAAATAACTTTACACTTTATGCTGATTGCAGAGAGAGAAGGATAAAATCTGAAGAGTAAAAGCAGAACAATTGGCTTTTATGGATTAGTCCCTTGTGCAGGACCATAATCCTTAGCATGTTTACACAGAAGTAAAGATATTTGAGTGAAACGGGAATTTTTGACTGATATCGATTTCCTCTTAATTATTTTAGAACTAGAAATAGAAGCAGAAATATTTTCATCAGGATTACAGCAGGGGATTTATGGTTAAATTCCCTTTCCTATGCTTATTTTGATCATATTCATGATCAATTATTAGATGCAAATACTCACTTAATGCCAGATGTCATCTTGCCTTCTAAGCAGGCATGTTTAGAATTACATAGCATATGTCCTTCAGGGATCAGTTGTTGCAACTTTTTCCATACACACTGTCATAGATATGTCATTTTAACTCTGCCAGAAAGGGTGGGAGGGGAGACGTTAACAGTTTTTTGTATGCAGCATAATCCTCAAAGCATCTTCTTGTCAACACCCACTATGTTTCTGACATGTCTCAAGTAAGTAGGAGAAATAACCAACTAGAACTTATGGCATCTGGCAAACAACATGTGCCTAATTATTAGATTGTGCTCTCCCCCCCTCAAATTCTAGTTAATTTCAGTTCAGAAAGATTCAATCTGACATAATAATGGATGCAACAATTAATTGTGCTTAACTGAGTACTGTAGAGGATCCCTTTATCCTTTGACTTCAACACAAATGTAATACAATTTTGAGTTAAACTGAAATCTTGTGGAATAAATAGTATTTTAAATTTTGTTTAATTAAAAAAAAAAACCTCCACAAATCCTTTCAAGACAGTGACTTAAATCAGGGTTCCTCTCCCAATCTTTTCCCATGTCTGCGTGGAGAGCATCAGACTGTAAAAAGCTATCCTAAAGAGTAGTGCCAAAGCCTATTCTCAATTTCATATTCTAGAATAGTCTGCATAGCTCTGGGTCCTCCTGTGAATATTCTAGGATCAATGTGATGATATATGTTCTTTGCCTGCTTATGACTATTTCCGTACTTTTATTCTGCCGCCCTTCTTTTCTTGAATCACAAACTGTAAACGTCTTTGGATTCAGCCTATCTTACTTCTTATTTCTTAAGGCTAAAGCAGTATGCATATTAACTGCCTAATAAAAATTGTACTAATAGCAACAAAATTGGGCTGATTGCAAGGATTACATTTTTTTAAAAAAAATCCTTGCAGGAAGCACCTGCAAGGTATCGGTTGATATCGGCTTTCTGGAGTTTCAGCAAAGTAGCCATAGACACATTTTTTACACTTAAATATATTGTTAAAATAAGGGAATCTTTTTCCATTTCATGACTAACTAGTGATAGTAACATTTGTTTGGTATCAGTACATGTAAATAAGATGTAACCTATTTCAGCCCCTTTTATTATGATAATAGGTAACATCCAGTTGATTCATCCAGCAAAAGCAAGGCTTCCTATTTCCTTCTGTCTACCTTGCCTCCTACAAGAGCTAAAAGCTAGGTACAGTTAGAGGCAGATATAGCTCATCCTTGGACAGAAAAGCACCTTTATATCAGATTTGCTCTTCTTTCACTGCAATCCAAAAACTAGATCCCAAGCCTCCTACAGAGTCACTCTAGCACTCAAGAAATTCTTTTCTGAGAGGCTTAAGGACATGAAAGAGGAAAAGTAAGAAGGCTTGCATTCAAAATCTTATCTACAGAGCGAACAGAAATGCACTCATATAGTATGGGATATGTGAAGAAATTTGCATTTTTCTTATTTTAATTGTAGCTAGTAAGTAATTCTTTGGAATAGATTGGTTGTACCTTTTGCATAGTTTTAGACAGTGTTTAAACCAAATAAATTTCCAAAGTATGTCTTACACTATTCTCTTAGCAGTCAGTATTTATTTAGATATTTGGAACTCTAATATTAGCTACATTCAGATCCCTAGTCTACCAGAACAATTAGCCTATTTGCTGTATCAAACATGGTCATTAGTTGGCAGATCTTTAACCTATGCTATTCAAACTTCTGGAAAAAACAATTTTTATTCATCCCAATTGATGTTCAAGCGTATTCATGATCTTTAAAAATTGTAACATGAACTGGCATTTTCTTTTATTATTGAAGCTTCAGCAAATTCACTTAGAATGTGGGTAACATCATGAATTATGAAAATAAATATTAACGTACAGATTACAGTGACTGTCTAAAATATGATGAATGCTGACATTTGCATGAGAATATTGACACTCTCAAGTAAAGTTTTCAAAGTTGGAGTCCTTTAATAACTTACTTAAAATAAACACTAGCAGTGTTATGTGTCTAGTGTTACATTCCTAAGAATTAACTTCTGTATCTACCTATTGAAAAGTTAGCTCTGTTTGATTCAATAGGGCTTACGTCTACATAATAGAAAATAGAACTGTAGCCTGAGTATTTAAAACCTCCAACATGCATCAGTGAATTTTTCAATATACTCAATTATGAATGTCAGCCAAAATGGGAAGGTGAGAGAGATACCAGGTATTTTCTCCATTATTCCATTTTCATATGAGATCATCCGTATTAATAACATTAGAATATTTCTTGAGAGTGCAATAAAAATATTTTACTATTTAACTTTTAACACTGATCTTTTAATTTGTATTTTCTCATTTAACATATGCTTTCATAAACTTTAAATATTTCTTTGCATAGTATGTCTTAACTTTGTGCATGTGTGCATTTGTTGTCAAATAGTTTGAAAATAAATTATTAAATGTAATTTATTATTAGCAATCACCTACAAATAAAAATGTGTTGTAAAAAAAGATAGATATTTATTACAATTCCTATCATTTGCTTTTAAAATACTGCAAGCTGGAAGTTCTCCATTAGTGCTCTTTTGTCGATCCCAGTATATCAGTGGTTCCACCCAACAAAAAATAAATGAAGACAGAGAGAAATAGTTGCTTATAGCATTATTCTTCCTTCCGCATAGTATAGCATAGCATAGCATAATGATACTATGCTGTTATTCCATTTTCTGTGACCTTGGTATAATTGCGGATGTTTTTCCATACCCAAAAGGATTTGCTTTGTTCTTAGCAATGACATTTAAAAATAGAGGAGATCAATATGCATTACTGCTAAGATGGAGTTTTGTCTTTAATATTGATTTCTCTTCCAAGTACCCGTCAAGGCTGTTTATTTGCGTGAAAATGAGTCATGGGAAGGAAGGGAAGGGAAGGGAAGGGAAGGGAAGGGAAGGGAGGAAGGAAGGAAGGAAGGAAGGAAGGAAGGAAGGAAGGAAGGAAGGAAGGAAGGAAGGAAAGAAGGAAAGAAAGGCTTTCACTAAGAACACAGTTGATTCGGAAATGACTATATCATAGCCTATATCTGTAAATCAGATGTAGCTCTAAAAGTATACAATGAAATGGAATTGTTTCTTTGAGTATGAATTTATAAGATTGACTGTAAATTCTGAGGTTGGCTGTTGGATTTTTCCACAGATTTTCATTCTCCTCCTTAGATGGGCAAATTGGTTAGAAACACCCAGGGCACTTTTCCCAACATTTTTAATTTACTGCAATAAATTGGAATTTTGCCATGAAAAGATATCAACACATAACAAAGAAAGAGCTGTTAAATCAAATATAATTTTCCATTAACTTAATAAAGGTAAAGGTTTCCCCTGTTTCTTGTCTGACTCTAGGGGGCAGTGCTCATCTCCATTTTTAGCATTCTCCAAACACATTTCTATGGTGATCTGGCCAGCATGACTGTACGCCAAGGAGCCCGGATTGCTGTTACCTTCCCACTGAAGTGGTACCTATTTATCTGCTTGCATTTGCATGCCTTCGAACTGCTAAGTGGGCAAGAGCTGGGACAAATAACGGTCCTGCAGTGCTCAAGTCTTGAACCTGAGCTGTTAACTTTCCAGCTGACCAGCTCAGCATCTTTTACCTCTGAACCACCAAGCTAACCTAATCAAAGTAGATATTGTTAGCTAAGGAAAGACCTAGGTTCTCCAAATTTGAGGAGTTCCTTAAAGCAATTCTAACAGTTAACTCAGGTAATATAAATTATACTGTATTCTTACAGTTTTCCAGTTCAGTGCTTATAGTGTATGAATTCATTATTTGAAGGTCCATTTGCATCTTTAAGAATTTACCTGTTTTACCTGTCCATCAACAGATTTTGTGTTGGTAAGATGTTTGACTAGGATCCAAGAAATCTAGGTATGTATCCATTAACATTAATGGAAATTCACTGGGTAACCTTGGCAAAGTCATTATCTCTCAGCCCAACCTCATAAGATTCAACTCATAAATCTAGAAAGGGCCATATAGGTCATATCGTCCATTTCCTCAGATGGTGAGACAAACAAGCAAGTCTATAAATTGATCTCCTTGCCTTGCACCAATTAGCCTAGGCACCATGTTTTGCACCAGAGTCAATCTGAATATGCCCAACTAGAGATGACAGACCTGACAACTCTACGTTGGAAAGCTCTTCTTGTTGCTACCTGCAAATCCAGTGACCACTGACAATCATGAAGCACTTCTGACCTACAACATAACTTTATAGAATGTAACTTTGTGTCCAAAATTCCTACAATCTGTTATTATCCATCAAAATGATCAAAGCAAACTATTTATTGGCTGAAAGCCTGAATTTTAACATTATTTGGGAAAAATGATTAAAGTTGGCAATGAAATGTTTTTAAAATAGTTATTTAAATAATAGCTTGATAACTATTTTTAAAAAGTCTATCCGAAGCTCTGTCAAAGTTTCTAACTGGAGTTTGAACTGCAGTGTTTTTTTTTTTACATTCTACTCTTCAACTGTATTTTTCCAGGGAATTTTGAGTAAAATATAGAACTACATCAATAAAATAGCAGTCATGACCACACGGATTTGAAAGGAAAAACCAAAAATACTGGTTATGGTTTTTATAATTTATTTTTGCTTTCTCTTTAGTAGCAGAGCATTGTTCGTTTTTAAATTACTTTCTTACATTTTTGCATCATAATAGAAATGGCCTCATATTTTCAATATACCTTGACTTAGTTCTTAAAACAACTTATTAAAATATGTCACACAGTAAGATATTTACACTCTCCATATTAATTAATATTTTAATGTTTTATGTGATTAGCTGTTAAACAGATTAAATTTAATCCCTCTCTGAGGCTGAGAGTTCAGGTACTCTTTGATAGTAACTAAAATTGGGAGTGCCAACTCTTGTCATTAAGTGTAGTGGTCAGTAAGTGAAACTGACAATATGTTTACAATATTTCAGCTTTCCTTTGCTTTACAAACCTGCAAATGTCCTAAATGCAGGCTATTTCCTTTTTTTTTAAGGCAACCTACAATTTACCTCAACTAATTGAATAAAGAAAAGCTTATTCATTGTGAAACATATATGAGCAAAAGCATATATTAAACTTTGGAGATTGTGATGTAGAGAAATTGTTTACTGCACTTTCCTTCAAAGTCAATGACAATTCATCTGGCTAATTCTTGTTGCTTTGTAAATGACCTAGCCAATATTCAGAAGGCCAGAAATAAATTTCAGAGTGATTTTGCTAGGTTAGAGATAGAAAAAAGAAAATAGAAAAAAGTAGTGGATAAATGTGTTTTTCATTTTGAAAAATGAAATCAAATGCCTTGAGAAATGATAACTGGAAGAGATAACAGCTATCTTCAATTAATGAAGAGGTGTCATGTTGTGTACAATGTGTACCAGGCTTTTTTTGTTCTTATTGTTGCTATTCTTGCTGCTATCCCAATGTACAGGACACAGATTAATGGATTTCAGTTAAATGAAGGCAGATCTGAATCAATTTCCAATAGTAATAGTCTTTCAGCAATGGAATCACCTACCCACAGAGGTGATGTTGAATTCCTTTCACTGGATGTGTTCAGGCTGAAGTAGAAAAACCATCTTGCAGAATAGTACAGAGTTTCAACTCAAATGCAAACAGCCACAGCCACTGCTGCAGGCATTTGTTCCTGGTGCCAAGTAAATGTTCACAAGGTCACAATGTGATTTTGAGAGGGGAATAGTTGCTCGTCACTCTTTGCATGGCAAAATCCACGCACAAAGGTATCCCCTAAGCTTTTCCCAAATAATTCATTTTGAATTGGGAAAGTTGCTTAACATTTGCCAAAGACAAACGCAAGGGAATACACCAAAGTTGGAGCCATAAAAGTAAAAATATAAGGGTAGTTTGTAACAATGAGATGGGTAGCATAGAAATGTAATAATAAAAAATAGGAGCAGGAGAAGCAACCTATTATTCCTTCTTCCTCACTAACAGTGAGGCCTTTAGATGTATGTGGAGTGGAATCCTTGGCTACAGAGTCACATGGACTCTTAACATGCCCCTCAGTAAGGCTGAAGCAATACAGTAGTAACAGCTTTAGCTCTCTTCTGCCTCCATTGCTCTTATGCTCTGCAGTGTAGGGCAGTTGCAGAGGCTAAGTTAGCATGGTCTTATTAATGAGAGAAGACTATTGCCTAATTTTATAACTGAGGGGGACTAAAGATTCTAGCCATGGCTTGGAATGAAACCCATTGAATCTATAGGATTTATTAGCCCATCCCACCCATGCTGGCAGAGGAGACATGCTGCAGGCCCCATATTCCAGCTGAGGGGAGGTCCAGGAGAAGAGCCTTCTCTGTCATTGCAAGATCCCTCTAGAACCGTGATGGCGAACCTATGGCACATGTGCCAGAGGTGCATGCAGCGCCCTCTCTGATAGCACGCAAGCCATTGCCCCAGTTCAGCTCTGACACGCATGCACATGCACCTCTCATGGGCCAGCCTTTGGGTCTCTGCTATGCAGGAGGGGGCAGGGGGAGGCAGGTGCATATGCTTGGGGGGGCACGTGCAAGAGGTTCACACACACATGCGCGGAGATTACATGTGTATGTGTTGGGGCAAGGCATGTGTGGGGGTGTTCACATACATGGGGTGGGACACATGCATGGGGGGGCAAATTGCATTTTGGGGGTTCCGGCACACACGCACGCATTCACACACATACACCCACATCTACACTTTGGCCACTCGGCCCAGAAAAGGTTAGCCATCACTGTTCTGGAATATCTTACACACACACACACACATAACGTTAGCTTAGCTCCAACCTTCTAACCTTCTGTAAGGGACCTGGCTCTGGCATTTGTCTTGGGACACCAATGGAGGGGCTTCATGTTGTTGGGGGGGGGGGTATGGCTCGATCAACAACAGATTCCACCCTGTTCCCCTCTCATCATATTCCCTCTCCATTTTTAGGTAGGTTGATTTTATAGTATTGTATTTGTAGCATGTATGTATGTATGTACGTATGTGCATCAAAAGTTATTCCAGCTAAAATCTTTTATTATCTAAAGGATGAGATGAGGATGGAGATAGAGAGGGAAAAAATATTATTTGTGCTATCTATTTATGCTGCCTATTTAAGCTTTTCTTCCATGTACTATGTTTCTATTTTATACATAAGGTTTTTAACACTTGTTGGAGAAAGTCAGTGCAATATAGGAAAGTCAAACATGCAGCAGAAAGTGAATTCAATAATTGAAAGAGAAGGGATGGATGGAATTACAAAAAAATTGAATACAACGGAACAAACTCTACAAATAATAATTGATGGGTTGACTCAGCCAGAAAGTTTTGACATTCGGAAAGGTAAGAGGTTTGATGATATTGTTCTTTTGCCTTTGATATGTCAGTTTTTGTTTATCATTTTAGTGACATTTCAGTTGGATAGGTACATGCTCTTTAAGCTGTCTGGGAGGAGAAAAGTATTGGACTGCTTTGTGTGGTAGGTAACAAAAATTAGTTTTATCTTTAAGAAATTTTATCCCTATTCTAAATTATGATACTTCAAAACCATAGAAGTATTGTCCTGGTTAAGTTCATGATCCCTGACTAGTAGTTTGCTGTACTGTTCCACCTGACTTTGAAAATGAGTTGTGAATCTTTTCCATTATTCCTGCCTTAGTAGTGTGTGGGGGGGGGGGGAATGAATCTAGCATTGTGTTTTGTGGGGATCCTGAAGCGTAGATAACCGAGGTGGCGCAGTGGTTAAATGCAGCACTGCAGGCTACTGCTAGATCAGCAGTTCAGCGGTTCAAATCTCACCGGCTCAGGGTTGACTCAGCCTTCCATCCTTCCGAGGTGGGTAAAATGAGGACCCAGATTGTTGGGGGCAACATGCTGACTCTCTGTAAACCGCTTAGAGAGGGCTGAAAGCCCTATGAAGCGGTATATAAGTCCACTGCTATTGCTATTGCTATAAACCAGAGGACATATTTTAGGCTTAGATGTTTGTTGCAAACCATGTTTATTTGTTTAAACTGGCATTATACTAAATTTTTCTAAAGTCACAAAGACTTTTACAATGGTAAAACAGTAAAAAGAATGGCGAATGTATTTCAGAAAATGCAGTGAGCCTGGGTGGAAGTGATTTATATGGGTTTTACAAACAGGTTGCTAAGATATACAGTATTTATTTATTGGAATCCTATAGCTTCCCTGTCCAACATAAAGTTGATGTAGCATACATTATTGATTTTTTTAAATATTTATATTATTTTTTTAAAGTATATTCAATGGCTAAAGTTCTCTGGAAACTTTACAATAAAACACATTAAAAATATGCTCTGAGTAAAAACATGTATGATCAATCGACTAAAAATACAAAATACCAACACCATATAAAGTAGACAGCAGCAAAACTAATCATTTGGAAACTAAAACAATATGAATTAAAAGCCATGTCAAAAGCTTGGGAAAATAGGAAATGTCTTCATTTGTCATCAAAATGATCCTCCTGAGCTTCTCTATGGAAATATATTTAATATAGCATAAGTTAGGGAGGGAATTCCATAAATGGGATGGCACAGAAAAAGTTGTCCTCCTTAACTCACTTACTTTAGTGAAAAGACTTTTAATGAAGGACATCATTAGATAAGCTTAAAACCCCAGTGGCTACATATGGAAAAGATATTAACTTCAGGTAACCTGGCTCTAAGCTGTTTAAGGTTTTAAAAGTTGAAGCCAAAACTTTAGCAATAGCAGTTAGATGTTTATAACAGTCCATAGTGGTTTGCAGCACTCTCTGAGCGATTTACAAATGTCAGCAAATTGCCCCCAACAGCCTGGGTGTCTATTTTACTGACTTTGGAAGGATGGAACACTGAGTCAACCTTGAGTCAGTCAGGATTGAACTCCTGGCTGTGGGCAGAGTTAGCCTGCATTCTAACCACTATGCCACTATGGTTCCTTTGAATTGCATCTGGAGACAGACTGGCAACCAACATAGATGGGGAAGAACAGGCATAATCTGTTCAATCAACCAGTCCCAGAGAGCAATTCTGATGCTCTACTTTGAATTCATTGAAATTCATCCATACTGTTTTCAAAGGCAACCTCCTGTACTATGCATTGCAATTATCCAACTGGTAATAGTTAAATCCATTCATTTGCAGCTCATATTACAATTTATTACCCCATAAGCTTATTTTCTTCTTTTTATGCAATAATTGGGGGCTTAAGGTATTTTTTTAACAATTTTCCATTTAAGGAAATGACATTTAAATATATATTTCTAAATTACCTCATCTAAAACATGAACTTATCATATATTAAATATATTTTCTTTCTAAATATGGATCTTAAAACATATTTTGTTACACTATCATTTAACTACTGAAATGTTTAGTAAGTGTGGAAGCCAGTGGTTCTCAGACGTTCTTTCAGGTCACTTCATATCCAAATTCCTTAAACATCCCTAGTGAAGTGTTGACTGCTTTTAATAGACTCAAAGAGCTTTCAGGATCAGATTAACATTGACAATAGGATGCAGTGAACTGGACCATATCTTTAATTAAATTGCACTGAAATTAGGAGCAGCTGTATTCTCGGAACAGGTTTTTGCAGTATTGCACTCAACTGCAACATAGATTATGGCAGTAACAGTTGCCTTAGGAAGTCATGCAAGTAGATTGCATCAGACTGTGGAGCTTTGTAGGAACTCAACAATTAAAATAAAAACAATTCTGGGATTGAACAGGTGCTGGCTAACTAAGTGTATTTTAAAAAAAAACAGTGGTAGAAAATAAAGCAGGCACCCTTTCAGAATGGGGGGAGGTCACAAGAGGAGTAAAGCTCATATTTCAATGCACTGTTTTTCTAGCAAGAAGTATGGAAGTTTTTCTTTCATTTTTTAGAAGTCATTGCTATACTATTTAACTGTTGTTTGAAACCAGCAAACATCAATCTGTAGGTTATAAAACTGACTTGTTTAAACAATCTATGTTTCATATTAACCGTAGTTCAAATGACATTGTTAATGAATCGTGGAAGCAAAAGTTTTTGAACTCAGAAGCAGAGAAGTCAGAGGATATATATCTTAGTTTCAGTCTAGTTTGTATTTGTCATGCTAATTTATGAGCCAGTCCACCAACCCTGGTGACTCCTAGATGTATCACATTACAACAACAACACCCCACCCCCATATTTCGCCAGCCTAATATAACAATTGACAGTGTTGGTTTGAATATGGTGAGAATTATAGTCTAATATATCTGGATGATGCAGGATAGGCAATTAGTCTAACTGTGCAATTATAACTGTATTTCATTTCTTCTCCACAGCCATCAATGCACATAAAAACACCTTGGAGACATCTGTAAAAGCCCTTGGCTACCCGTTCATATCCCTCTCAGACCCAGTACCTGAGTGGAAAAGCAAGTCTTTAATGCCTCCCAAAAGGGCTGGGGTTAAATTAATCTGGGTGTGGAAAAGTATTATGTCAAGCCTATTGTGGGTTTTATTTATTAAGTCAGTGTTTTTCAACCTTGTCAAATTGAAGTCTTGTGGACTTCAACTCCCAGAATCCCCCAGCCAGCATAGCTGGCTGGGGAATTCTGGGAGTTGAAGTCCACAGGACTTCAAGTTGACAAGGTTGAGAAACACTGTATTAAGTTGCCTGCCGTCCCCTTTATAAGGTGAAATTAATCCCAATAAATTTCAGATCATTACTAACAGATAATATGGTTCAATTGACCATGACTTACAACTCTTTCAGAACCGGCCATAGGCGTGTGACATAAATAAAAAACATCATCCGTTTATATTGGAAAAGATGGTTAGATGACATTATTTTTGAGCTGCCAGCACCAGTGAAAAGAAATAATAGAAGTAATAGATGGTAGCAATATAGGATTATACAGCAGTATTTTTAATTATGCAGTGGATTGCTCTCTTGCCTGGAGGCCCTCTGTACTTCATTTAACAACCCTCAAGTTCATTTAATGGCTGCATCAAGGAAAGCAGGGAATCTGGTCATTAAGCAAGGCTTTTTCGGCTGTTGCAACTTATGACCATAATGGGCAGACTCATACTTCTCATAAAAATACACTTGGTCACTGTATTGACACAATGCCAATCTGATGTACCACTCTGTTAATCTGTTAAATCTGTTATATTCTCATAGTCTTAATGCCATCTAGCATGAAATAAAATCACCCTTCAGAATACCCAGCTACCGTATATTAGACATTAATGATTATGTTTCATCGGACAAAGTATTTTAACCATCAGTTCAGGGTGCTTTTCATTTGTGGGAATCCAAAAAAATCTATAATGGAAATTGTGGATCTCAAAAATAAAACTGAGGTCATCTATAGATTGCCTAAACTAGAATTTTTTTTTTAAGGTAATCTTTATTAGTTATACATTTTTTAAGAGTAAAACATACAAATACAAATACAATTTTAAACATACAACTCCCCCTCCCCCCCCCCGCGGTGACAGTCATTCACAGCCCAACTTTTTTTTTCTTTCCTCATTATTAGGTCTCTAAGCCACATCTTCTCATTACAAAATTCAGGGATCTATTACAATACCCATGTTCACTTTTAACTTTCCCCGTTTTAAGTCCCTGCTGTTCTCCTTGTCGCCCACATATACCATAAGTTCCAGCTAAGGTAATGTTCCGTTTCTCCTTTGTCCCTCAGCCAACCCGTCATTCTGTCCATTTCTGCACATTCATAGATCTTTTTAATTATAGCATCTTCCGACGGTATGGTAGTGGATTTCCAAAATTGTGCATAAGTTATTCTTGCGGCCACAATTATATGTAGGCTCAAATGCCATATTGAATTGCTCATGTTTTCTGGTTTAATGCTTAGTAGAAGGTTCTCGGGTCTCCATTCCATGCTTGCCCCGGTAACCTCTTTTAGCCATTTTTTAATCCTTTTCCAGTATTTCGTGGCCTCAGTACAGGACCACCAAATATGATAGAATGTGCCATCCTTTCTTCCACATTTCCAACACAGTGGAGATAACCCAGGAAACATTTTGGCTAACCTCGTTGGGGGGAAGTGCCACCTATAAACCATCTTGTATATGTTTTCTTTGAATGCTGTAGATATTGTAAGCTAAACTAGAATTTAGAAAGTTCTCTTTCCAAAGTTTTATTTTAAAATCATTTTAAAATCATTTTTACTTTGGTTTTTTTCTTTCATACAGATTTTGATCAACCTGATTTCAAAAAAAGCATTGTTTGTCCTGAAGATTTAAGAGTTGGAACTATTCTCACAGGAAGAGTTGAAAATGCTACTCTCTTTGGAGTTTTTGTTGACATTGGAGTTGGTAAAGCAGGATTAATTCCAATTCGTAGCATAACAGAAGACAAACTTTCAAAAGCGAAGAAAAGAAGAAGTCTTGGTCTTGGTCCGGGAGAAAAAGTTGAAGTCAGAGTGCGTGAAATTGATCTTCCACGGTCCAGAATAAGTTTAGAGTTGATTCG
This sequence comes from Thamnophis elegans, assembly GCF_009769535.1. Lineage (NCBI taxonomy): Eukaryota > Metazoa > Chordata > Lepidosauria > Squamata > Natricidae > Thamnophis > Thamnophis elegans. The sequence continues at coordinate 96,605,274 of NC_045544.1, read as the reverse complement.
TGTATTGTGAGCAATTTGTAGACATTTTTCATAGTAAGGGCTACAATCTCAACATTGATGAGCATATAGTATAAAAAGGAGGAGCAAGTTAGAATCTTCATTCAAACTACAGCTAAAAGGGCATGTTAGTTATTGACAAAAAAAGCAAAAAAGATCTAGTTGTATGAATGACTATAATCATCTAGGGTGCAAAGGCTATCAACTTAGCTATAGCTGTTTGTAGTGGTTTTTTACAACAGTTGTGAAAATCACTTATTTCTTAACATCCAGCCTTTGGCTTCCATGAAACTTACTAAAAGATAGAATACTTTCATAGGCATTTCTGAAACACGTATATGGGTTAATAAGTGCCTGAAACAAACCATCATTCCTCAAGCAAACGAAACAATTAAATCTCACTAATTAAAATGATCCAGTCAAGCTTTAACCTACTACATTTTATCAAGAGTGTACTTGATTTCTAGGATTTTTTTTAAACTCCTATTTCCATAGTTGTACATTTCAAATTTAATTTTAAAAAGTAACAAAAATATATTCCGATGTTTAAGTGAGTATTATGAAACTTTGTATCTCCAATTGTGGTTGACAATTTTGTTATGATAGTTCAGACTATTTTCCTCATCCACAATCTTTCATTCTTATTATGTAAAAAGTCATATTAGAAAAAATATTTGATCTGAAATTCTCTATGGTAAACTTGTGCCTGGGCTGTATAAAACATTCTCTGCCTATAAGAATGTCAGAAAAAAATAATTCCTTGCTCTTTCCGTAGCAGCTTTAATTTTCTATGAGGAAGGATTTTGTCTGCATGAAGGAATATTCAGCCATCTTATTCCATTACTATAATTTGAAATAACGCAGGCCTGACCTAGTTTTTTTAATAAAATTGTTTAAATTTCAAGGGTAGCTTGAGCAATTAACTCCAGCTCTTACCTTATCTGTAAAATTTTATTAGCTTCCATGTAACTATTGTCCATTTTTTTTATAGAGAGAATTTGTCCTTTCCTTTAGCAGTCTCACCTCAGTAGTATGGATCTGTTCCTAAAAATGTTTCTTTAAAAGGTTTTAATTTACACTTATTTTACTTTTTCTAGCTGACCCTTTTTAAAAGAGAATAGTAATTATGGAAAGCAAGTTTGTTTAAATCCCAAATTACAGGGAGTGTTATATTATCTCAACCTGGAAAAAATTGTTAACAGCAGGTACTGATTTTTTATATATGAATTGAGTTACACAATACATTGTAATTTTGATAAACAGCATTTTCATTTAGAAGAACATTGACCAATGTTTCCTTGAAAAACATGTTTATTAAAAAATTCATTTGCCTGAAAGATATTTTTGTCCTAATTATTATTGGAAATCAGCACATAAATATTTTTGTGCAAACATTTTTATAACTAGTTTTGTTAGATAACCACTTTGTGAACTCTGCTGTGGGAACAGTTTTACCAACTGTGATTGGTTTTATTATTCATGCTTCTATCACATTCCTCATTTATGATTAGTTTCAGGGAGACTAAATACCATAGGCATGCACAAGGGGCAGTTGATAATGATACAATTCAACAGCAGAGTTGGAAGGGACCTTGGAGGTCTTCTAGTGCAAGCCCCTGCCCAGGCAGGAAACCCTATACCGTTTCAGACAAATCGCTATGATAATGATGTTCAATATATGATTACTGCGGTGAGATTACTTAGGCCCACAGATATAAAGATTTGAGACTACCCCCTATGGAGGAATGGTGGTAAAGTTGACAAATGTTACCGAAATGGATGAATTGGCTTCTTTGATTAGAGAAAAAACATGTATATTTATTGATGACTGGAAGAGTTTTATGGACTTTATGGGTAAACATGAAAAAAAAGTAAGGGCAGTGTTTTTTCTATTTCTCAGTTCTTTTTGTGTCCAGAGAGAGCCAGGGGTGGCCATTTCAGTGTGCCCAATCATTTGGTAAGGAGAGGCTGTGGAAATATATGTAGGGCCTCTATGGGGATCATTATGTAGTCATCTGTTGGGTAAACTCACATTCATTTTGGAGTTGGAATCAGCTGTACAGTTGAAGTTTGAAGTTGCTTGAAGCTTATGTGGCCCAATTATCTGGGAAGAATTCAAACATGCATTCAGCCATGAAGAAATGGACAGGATCCTGGTTGCTATGAATATATTCTCCTTTGTTGTAGATCCCTGTCCTGCCTGACTGACCATGTTCCCCCAGAAGTGATTGATAGTTGGGTCCAGATGGTGGTGAATGTTTCAGTGTGGGAGAGGATGTAATTGTCACTCCTCCTTAAGAGATCATCTTTGGACCCTCTCCAGTGAAACCCCTCTATGATCTGTTATTGCTGACTAGAATTTTTGACATTATATGTTTTCTTTCTTTTTATTGTATATTTTTTGTTTTGTTTTATGCTGTTAGCTATCCAGAGTTGATATGGAATCAGGTAGCATAAACAACTTCATTGTCAGTTCTGAGCCTGGTTGTTGTATCTGTTATCATTAATTTGGTCATCTTAATATTTAGTCCCATTTTTTCCTTGTGTTTCTTGGCTTTAATTACAATTGCCTTTTCAGCTATGCAAGTAAAGCCATCAGCACAGTGTAGGTGATTGATGTTTCTTTCTCCAGTTTTAAAACCACACTCATCTTCTTCCAATCCAGATTCCCTCAATATATATTCATTCCTTGACTCCTAACCATATGGTGAGACGTAATTTTATGTGGGCTTACAAAGTATGGTTTACATAAATTATGGATCAGTGTTATTCAGGGGCCAGTCCTAATTTTACTTGAGAATTGGTTAATACCGTTCACTCAACCATAGTGATTTATTTGTCTTTGGCTCTAACTTAACACAGAAACCCATCTACTGTCACTTAGAGTTATTCTGTATTTTAGATCTTGCTAACCAAGACTAAGCATTTTTTTCCATATGCAACAAGATAACCTACCTTATCACATGAGATAGCAAAGTTATCAACCAATCATTCATTATTACAAACTTATTAAATCCTTTACAACATAGCGCTTGCCCCTGTCTATAATAAAAAGTAAGATGGAATAAATTGAATTTCAATAATACACAGCTGACTTTAAAAAGCTTTATCTCAAAGAAGTGAACTTCTAAATGAACTGGGATGGCTGCCAAAGCTATCTGATCCACAGGAAAAGGGTCATTTTTTTCATATTATCTACATTTACTTAGGGATCAGTCATATAGATTAAGTTTGAGGTCATGATAGTAAAACTGCATGAAAAAATATTTTTTTTGCATACAGGTCTCAAAGGGTCACCATCGCCAATATGCACTACATAAACATGACAAAATAAATACATACAAAATTATGCATATACTCACCTATATAACATATATAACATATGAAGAACAGTTGCAGTAACTGGGTATGTCTAGAAAAGAAGGACTAGGGGAGACTTGATAGCAGTGTTCCAATATCTCAGGGGTTGCCACAAAGAAGAGGGAGTCAAACTATTCTCCAAGACACCTGAGAGTAGAACAAGAAGCAATGGGTGGAAACTAATCAAGGAGAGAAGCAACTTAGAAGTGAGGAGAAATTTCCTGACAGTTAGAACAATTAATCAGTGGAACACTTGCCTCCAGAAGTTGTGAATGCTCCAACCGTGGAAGTCTTTAAGATGATGTTGGATAGCCATTTGTCTGAAATTGTATAAGGTTTCCTGCCTAGGCAGAGGGTTGGACTAGAAGACATCCAAGGTCCCTTCCAACTCTGCTATTGTATTGCATATTATATGACCCAGATAAACAACACAGTCAAGTTTGGATGTATATATGTACATGGCACAAAAAAACAAATCTTGCAAATTTACCAAACGGATGGCATAGGGAACAAAGCTGTTACAGAATCTGGTAGTCCTGCTAGAAATACTTAATAGCCTTAATAACCTTAATAGCTACTATAAACAGCTCTACAGGAAGCTACTTCCAAAACTGAAAGCAGTATAGTTGAGTGAGTTTACTCCTGTGTATAGACCTTGCCTGCAGGCCTCCTGTGGATAGCAAGAATATATGTTTATAGGCATAGGTTACCTAGCCCAGCAGGAAGGAAGTGTTCTCTGTGGCAGCATACTTTCTTTGGAATAATCTCTTCCTCACAGGTATAATAATATGCCTTCTTCAAGTCAGCAGAAAACTAATAGAAATTGTACTCCCTTAATGGCTGAATCCTACTCTGCCTTAGTGATGTTGTTTTTACCTTTTTGATGTGGGACACCATAATATCAGTAATTGACACATTCCCCCAGTTGCATCCCTCCCAACAACATTTTCCAGGGTGAAAAACAAGAGCCAAATGCTGTATTTCACAAGGCAGGCTTGGCTGGTTGTGGGCAAATTTCCGCACAAAGTTTCCAGCTACTTTTAAATTGCCTGAAAGACATATTATTGATGTGGAGAACACTGGAATTGCTAACCCATTAAGCTATTTCTGACCACAGTTTTAACACTCTTGTGAAAGTATTAGGCTATTTATTCAAACCCTTGGCCAATCCTCTTCTGGAAAACCGCTGAAGACATATAAGAAAGAACCTATGCAATGCCAAAGCTCTTTCTGATCTGCCAGTCAGCCATTACACCAGCAGACAAAATGCCCATAAAAGGCAGTGTCTAGTGATTGAGGGTTGGATGAGGTATGTCAACACCAGCCTATAGGAACCAGTAGGAACTAGGTAGATTCCAGTCTCTAACGCCATCAAAGAGGCATGACAGATCATTTGTAGCAGGGGTGTCCAAACTCAAGGGTGCTTAGATCTGGTCCACAGTGCCTCTGCCAGTAAAAATGGAGCTCAGGCTGGCCCAAGCTTCATTTTTGTTGGCAGTGGGTTGCAGGAGGCCGTCCCAGCCAAAAATGGAGCTCGTGAGGGCTGAGTGCAGCCTCCCGAGCTGTTTTCACTGGCAGAGGGTTGCAGGAGGCCATTGCAGCCAAAAATGGAACCTATTATCGCTGGCAGAGCACTCAGGTCACCATAGATGCTGCCCGCCATGTCAAGCTGGCCATGCCCACCCTGATTCCCTGAAGTCAAACACAACCCTGATGCAGCCCTCAATGAAATTGAGTTTGACACCCCTGATTTGTAGGAGAAAAAACTTGCATTGGGAGGAGAGGGAAAGCAATATTTGGAACAATAATAATGCTGAAGGTCACGATTCTTTTCCTTATCTCTTCCCTTCAGCTTTTAAATGTTTTTATACTATTTTATATTTATATTTTATATTATTTATTTTATTCAGAAACAGGCAAAGGCAAAGCTGCAGAATTAGAAACAGAAGATGAAAACAAGTCCTCAATGAGAAACAATCTCTCTCTATGTCAGAAGAGAGGCATTAGGATATGTGCAATCTTTAGTCCTCCCCAATACTGCCTGGTAGAGGAAGTGCATTTCCCTGCTCCCTCCTCAGTTTGGACGCCTATGGCTTGTAGGGGTGGGGCAACTGAGATGTGAGGATATCCAAAGATAAGAGGGGAACAAGACTCCTGCTTTGGATAGTTGCCACACCGCTTCTATTATGTCTAAGTGCTGGGCCAAAAGGTCTTTTATTGGAACATGATTTCACCCCGCCTGTCTAGGACACATGTTGTGACTATATGGGACAATACATTTAGCGCTGTTGTTATTACTGTGCTTCTTTCATTCCTTGAATGAGATCATCAGCTGAATGAAGACAAGCTGGCTGGAGCAAAGCTCAGACAATGGGGGTGGGAGGGAAGGTGGGAGAGAGGAAAGGGGAATAATGACTATTTTATGGCCAGTATCATTTTCACTAGACAGCCTCTATCCACTATTCAGCTCCAGTGATTCTACATTCTCAAGATCCTTCTGGATTTGTCTTTGATTCTGCTACCTAATCAGCAACAGCTGCTAAAAGCATTTTCTGATTTTTGTGGCCAAACTGCAGCCTATCCTGGCAAGATGCAGCAGTAGTCACATTGAGGTCTGTCTTTATGATTTCCAGGACTGTTTAGCAGAAATGTTTCTTCCTGGAAAGAAAACCATTGAAAGTGAAGAAGCATCACTTTGGCTGTAGCTAATTAGTCCTCTCCTACACAAGTTTTGATTGGGACTGGCTGTATGGTGCTATTCTATAGGATAACAATTAGAAAATAAACATGTGGAGCTGAGCACCCTTCAGTTCTCTGAAAAAACAAAAAAGTAAAAAGAGACTTGCTCGAAGCTTCCTACTTTCTATATCACGTTTTCAACAATGCCTAGTCAATTCCTTTTCGGAAGCTCAAAGTCAGGATGCAACACATATCACCTTTGCCTAGTAGTTACTCTCTAGCACATAGGATTTAGACCAGTGGCGGGTTCCAGATCCTGTTGCAACTGGTACATTTCAACGGGGCCGGGTGTCCACTACATGAATGTGTGTATCACGCATGCACACATGTGCATGCCTACGTACTGCCCATGAAGCTACAGCTGCTCAACGGAGCATCTTGCAAACGCCGTATGCTCCGTGCACATGCGCGAAAGCCCCAAACAGCTCAAATACAGGTAAGGAGCACGGGTCGGCCCTCCAGAGCACCATACCGGAATGGTACCTAGTGCTCCCAGCAGATATATTTATGTCTATATTTAGACATATAATGCTGTTGAACTAAAAATTCCAATCAGAATACTATTTCACATTCACTCTTTGAACAAAGCAACACTCACAAGAGGATGATCTCAATTGGTTTGGGTGAACTCTAAGTTATTCCCCTTCTATGGAAAGTCAAGAATGAATAAGCACTGAATGAAAAGGATGGAAATCTGTCAGGTTCAGACCAAGAACGACATAGAACAATCCAGCAAATTTTAATTCTTTATTTGCTCACACCATATAGACAAATTTTGCCAGAGTAAACTTAACTACTCTCACCATAATGGATACATCCTGGGAAATTCTAGGGAGTGGCTCTCTTATATCTCTTCCTAAGTGGCCAGTTGGAGAGAAGTGATTTGGTCAGCAAAGAGAGGATGAATAAAATCAGTATATAAAGAGTGATTCTGTCAGGGAGATTAGAAAACTAAGAAAGCTTTAGTTAAATGGAGTTGATGGAATTTGCAGCAGGGGTATTTGCAGGTGTAATAATATGGTATGTAAGAATGACCTTGGGAGACAGGGAAAGCCATATCCAGGGGAACATTTCAACAAGAGGCAGTTTAGGCTACAAAAGGATTGTAGGTGTGGCAAATACTTTTAGTTTCATGGGTTGTAAAGATGAAGACTTTCAGACTTGTAAGATTAATGTCAGCCTAGTGAGATAATCCAGATAGGAAGCACTAATTCTACTTTATAGTAAAATTGCATTAATTGAATCTTGCCAGATTGAAAGTACATTTATCTCCCTTTGCATTTACAGCTAAAGAAACTAGAGAGAATCCTTCTGTTTACCATACTCACATTCCTTTTGTGAGCTTAGCTGGCTGTTACACGTTTTCCCTGTCTCCCAAGGTAGCAGCTATAAATGTGATGGAATTCCTTGGAGGAAGGGAGTGCATTCCAGAGAAGCAAAGGACAACTTGGTTTAGATTGTTTGTGTGAGAGAAAGAGGGTGAAGATAGCTCCTCCTTAATAGTTAGCAGTTTGTATACTTTACATAGCTAGTAGTCTGCTTTAGTCTGATAAGATTCTGTCTGCAGGTGAAGAACAATAAACAAAACTACTCAGAAGTCATTCCATGTGTTGTTCTTGATTCTTGGGGCCTGACAATGGGTAAGGAACAATAAGGAAATCAGCTTGGAAGAATCATAATATGCCTGATGGTGCAGTGCTTAAAGCGCTGTATTGTAGACAAACTTGGCCCAGAGGCTGGAATTCGATCCTGACGGGGCTCAAGGATGAGTCAACCTTCCATCCTTCTTAGGTTGATAAAATGAGGACCCAAATCATTAACTAAGCATTAAGTAGCAGTATATAAGTCTAGATGCTATTGCTATTCTTGGTTTATGGAACCTGATGGCAAATATCATTCTCAGCAAGGGAAAGATAGGAAGTGTAAAGAACAAAAGAATGTATGAAGTGGTGAATGGACATGATCAAAATATGTCTTGTTTACAAGGTGTGGAAAGCTATCATAAATGGTTTAATCTCAACTATATTTAGCTATTAGTTGCCTCACACTGCAAAATGGGCAGGCTATAAATTTAAAAAATAAAATAAAAATGTTTTCTTTTTCTTATCTCATGCTTTAATTTAGTTTGGCTCCCTATTTCATGCCTTTTCTATAATTTGCATAGCTTCACTTACCACCAAGAAAATGACAAAATCAGTATATGGCATATGATGTAAAGCGAGAGAGAAAGAATGGTTCAGTTCAAACCAAACAAGAATTTGGAGACCCTAAAGATCTTTCCTTTTTGGTCTCCATTACATTAGAAGACCAATTCGTACGATTTGTCCCAAACTTTGTTAGCTCTCACAGCTCACCCATATTGCCTGCATTTCATCTTTTAACAAACTTTCCTCCTGGCAAAAGGGCAAGGGCAATGTGCCAATCAAAGAACAGATCTCACACTTTCAGAAAATCATTTTGATTTCTTTGTCCTGTTACCCATCCCATAGCAAGCACCTTGTTTTCTTCCTGCCTAAAGGTTTGGAATCAGACCTTCTATTATCCCCAAAGTCACTTTTCCTTGTAGATACTGTACTTTTCACCTTCCTGTCATCACAGCCTAATTATTACTGCTTTTACCATGTTTTTCTCAAGCTCTGAAAATTCAAGGGCAATTGTGCTAGCAGTTTTTTTTTTCAATAAAACAGATGCCCTTGGGAAATGCAAGCTTGGCTCATATTGTTTTGTTCCAATTGAAACAAAGGCAAGGGCACATTCTCAATTCCATACAGTATAAACAAGACTGAAGTGGTGTCCTTCTTCATGGCTAGCAATGACAAGTTATTGCATCTGAACCCAGCAGGCTAGCTGTGACACACACTGATATTTCTGACTACATCTCTCTGCTTCTCCTTGCCAACTAGCATTTGCCAAATGATGTGAACACCTGTGTAGGGAAGAGCCAGTGCACAAGCAGAACCTGAATCACCCTTGCTCCCCAGGATTTGCCAGTCAAAGATTTGAAACCTCTGAATCTAAATTTAACATACAGCCATCATAGTTATTAGTCACTAAGTTGTCTTCACCTTTATATGACTTCTAATCATCTTGTTGCCTAAGGGATTTTCCCATGAGGACTATGTGCTAGTATGAAACCATCTCCAGATGTCTATGGTCCAAAGATGTTGCTTTGGTTTAAAGTGAGCTATGGCTTATTCAAAATGCAGTGGGGTATATGGACTGTCTATTTTCTGATTTTCAGGAACTCCTGCTTCATCCCAGTTCCAAATTTCCAGGCTTCAATCCTCCTATTAAGTCTTTGAAAGAGAAGAGTAGCTTGATAACTGTGTAAATCCTCTCTCTCTTTTTTTTTTTTAAATATATATTTTATTCATTTTCAGATTCCATTTTACAGTCACTTATATACTGGATATTTGCTATAAGAAAAGAAATAAAATAAAATAAAAAAGAAAACACAACTCATCATCATTCACAACCCCACCTGACACTTCCATCCTCCATACACCCCATCTTTCCCCTCCAACTTTCCTTTCCTCCCTCTAACACTCCCCTTCCCTACTTCCCTTTCCCCTCAAACCTTCCTTTCTCCCCTTCCTCCTAGCATTCCCCTTACGCCCTCCTTACATTCCCCTTACTCCTTCCTTACTCCTCCCTCTTCTTTCCCTCTACCTCTCCCCTTGGTGTGTTCCTTTATTCAACTCTTATTGAGCTATAATATGATAAAAAATAAAGAAATAAAAAATGAAGTAAACCAAGGAAAAAAATATAAAGAAAGAAAAGAAAAAAAAGAAAGAACAACCGTATACAAGTGCATTCTTCTTCTTCTTGAAACTATATGAGCACCCACCCACCCCCCATAAATCCCCATCCCTAGTCCCCCCGACTTCCCAGGGCCCACACCTGGCACTGCCCTCTGTTAAACCCCTTCTAAAATATCTTATGATCGTATGAATTCAAAATAAAAGTAATATATATTAAAAAAAATAGATAAAAAAGAAATTACAAATTATAAAAAGGAAAAGAAAAGAAAAGGAAAAAAAGGAAAAAAAGAAAAAAAGAACTCTTTGTATTAAGCTCAGCCCCCCATCTTTATTTATGTTTAGACAGTATAAATCATTCTATGTGTATTCTATTCTCGTCTCTTGCTTCTTTGTTATTTACCCCAACCTCCTATAAACTCTCCAGTTCATCTTCCTTAACCTTATTTTCAAATAAAAATTTATACAAATTTATGCAGACATCAGTTTACGATCTAGCTCAAAATAATCTCACCAAGCTTTCCCTTCTAGTAAGATTTAAGCAGCGTGGATCATTCCACATATTCAAATAATACTTTACACAAGAATCAGTTTGCATTCTATCTTAAAATACTCTCATCAAGCTAACCTTATATTCAAATAAAAATTTATACAAGTTTATGCAGACATCGGTATACAATCTAGCTCAAAATAATCTCACCAAACTTTCCCTTCTAATAAGAATTAAGCAGCATGGATCATTCCACATATACTTTACACAAGAATCAATTTGCCTTCTATTTTAAAATGATCTCATCAAGCTTTCCCTTCTAATAGGATTTAAACAACATAAATCATTTCGCATGCATTTTACCCTCGTCCCTTGCATTTAAACAACATAAATCATTCCGCATGCATTTTACTCTCATACCTTGCTTCTCTGATGTTTACCACTATTTCCCATAGTCCCTCCAAATAATCTTTCTTAACCTTATTTTCAAACAATAATTCACACAGAGGTCAGTTTACCTTTTAACTCGAAATACTCTGGTCAGGCTTTCGCTCCCCCTCCACCTATCACGCGTTACCCGGCTCCCTCCTCCCCAACTAAAGTTCAGTAAAGTTACCATCTCCACTCTCTTCACTTTAGAGTCCTGGACAGTTTAAATTAAAGTTCAGACATACAAGTCCCGTGAAGTATACATTCAGCATCCACATAATTCAGTCCCAATATCACACCACCAATATCCAGTTCCACTTTTTCTACCGGAGAGAGGTCGCAAACCCTCATTCAATCCAAAACTTTGGCGAATATTTTGGAATGTCTAAATCCTCGATCTCCGCTCTTCTGCTTCTCCGAGAGAGGGAGAGCTACCCCCTCCATCTTGCAGCCATGTGGTCTGCTGCTTGCCTTCTCCTTCGGCTTGTCTCTCCTCTTTTCAAAGTGAATCAGGAAGTCCCGCCTTCAAAGTCTTATAGTAGAAATCTCGAGCCTCCGAAACAGAATTGAGACGAAATCTTTGATTCTCAAATGTGACCGTAATGCCGGCTGGGGCTTCCCATCTATATTGAATCTGGTGGTTTATAAGCTCTTTAGTTAAAAAAGTATAGTCTCTTCTTGCTTTTAACATCTGGGATGGTATTTCTTTGAAGACAATCAGATCCTGCCCATCGACTCACAGCCTGTTATTGTAAAACTTTTGCATGATCGCATTTCTGGATTCTTTTGTGGAGAAATATATAATTATGTCCCTCGGGAGCTGTCGCTGTTCCGCTACCATCGAGTTCTGGCGATAGATTTTCCGGATATGCCAATCAAAATTAAGTCCCGGGCTTCCCACCGCATGGCTGAAGGCCTCAACAAAGGTCTGTTTCAGATTCTCTCGCTCCTTTTCGCGCAACCCTCTGACTCTTATTGCAAATGCCTTCTTGTTAAAATTTATCATAACGAGCTGTTCTTGAGTATCTCTAATTTTTTGTTGTAATGTTTGGATATTAGTAGTCAAATTAGAATTAGCCTCCTCCAAGCTTTCCAATTTATTCTCCATTTCAGCGGTATAATCTGTCAGGGCAGACACGGCTACAAACGTATTCGCCTTCATTTGGGTGTTGTAATATGGCTCCTTGTGTAGGTGTGTGTCCTCCATGGCCTAGTTCATATTAAGGCCTGCAGAGCCACGCTGAATCACACAGGAGACAACTGGCTCCGAGAAAGCCATAACAACCTGATAGTGAATAACATAACATTCTGAGATGTGCTCTACCATTGACGTCCAGGATTTGACCATATATAGAGAGAACTTTCCTGAAGCAGTAGATTAGAAATTGTACTTTTACAGGTTGTTTTGTATCACATGCTATTTGCTCCTCCTGCCTTGGTTCTATCCCAATAAAAGGGGCTCTCAGGTTCCCATCTGGGTCGCTCCATCCCGAGAAAATTCGTCTCCTGTCTTTTCTCAACATTGGCTTCATGGGCGAACAGCGGAAACTTCACATTTGGTGACCCCGACGTGATGTGATTGACGTGATCAACCCTACGTGATGCAACGTGATCGACGTGATCTTCCTGTGTCATCAGCCTTTCACTCATCCCCGACTTGGCAAAGTCTCGCAACCAGGGCCTGCTGTTAGCGAACAGAGCACCCTCCCAATCGTGAGTATGGGCTCAGGTTTCTCGAAGGCTCAGACTGCACACCTGCACGAGCTTCGGGAAATCGTTAAATCGTCTGTTGCAATCGCTCAGGCGACAGGTCATCCGCTTCCCATTCCCCCGAAAAAACATTTCCTCTCTCTATTGGCTTACATCTAAGAATTGTCCCATTTACCCTGAGAAGGGCTCTCTTAAAGTAACCTCGAGCCCTGCCAGAAGTTCTCACTACTTGGAGACTTCTTGTAAAATCCCTTCAAATTCATGAGGAAGATATGCAGAGGGCTGCTTTTAAGCCTTCGGCAACATCTCCCCCGCGCTACTAGGAGATCGCCCCTCCTGGGGCCCTCTCCAAAACTCCTCCACCTCCCCCGGCCCCTCCGGAAGAGAAGGTTTCCCCTCTCCCTTCCCCCGCCCCGCAAGTGTGGCGTAGCGCTCTCCAGGATGCTGTTCCAAACCCTTTTGTCAGGCATGCTTCTTATCCCCTCTCAGTTTGTCATTTGGACCTCAGAATACCTTAAAGAGATTAACAAGGCAATTGCCAAGGGTCTGTATAACAATGTTACCGCCCCTCAGCTAAAGGGAGGGGATGGGTTTGATACGGGGCCTCTGCAGGCCACGGCCCCCTGGGAAGCCCTTGGAATTCTTTTCACAGATGTTTCAGGGAAGCCCTTGGAATTCTTTTCACAGATGTTTCACAGAGCAATTGATTTATAGGATCCGAATTGGAATGGAGAAAAATGGTTTTGTGCATGCGTAAGTTTGTGTGTGTGTGTGTTTGAGTGAGGGAAGGATCCAGTAAGGGAACTGCACCTATTTAGTAGGTGAATTATGGGGACAGGTTGGGCAGTAGAGAGTAAAGTGAAGGAGGGAGGGGGAAGAGGAAAAGAGAAGGGAGAAGGAGAAAGTGACAGAAAAAAATGAAAAGAGGGAAAGAGAATGTGAAGAGAGGGAAAGAGAAAGTGAAGAGAGAGACAGAGAAAGAAATCTGATAAATGGCGTTTTTTGCATGATTTGCAGGCTGTTAATAAAATTTTCCAACCCGTGGGAGCGCTGTGGCCTCCCCAATCCAAATTTGATTCCCCAAGAATGTGATCTCATGACACTTGTCCACTATTTCTCAGAAACCCGCCCTTTTTGCAGCCCTAATTACAAAAGCCCTTCCGCTCCAGTGGAAGCCTCCTTCAACAGCTTTTTTCTATCAAAGACGCTATAACTGTCTTTGCCGATGGGAGCATGTGCCTGGCAGGAGGATGGTACATGGCACACCCAGCTCACAGAGCCACACAAAAATCTGCTCAAAGAGATGAATTGGCTGCTTTCATCTTGGCCTTTCAGTTATTTGACAAATGACTGTTTAACTTAATTCTTGCTAGTCTTTATGTGACTCAGATTATAACCTCTCTGTATGAGTCTTATCTCTCTTCTTCTACTGATTCACAACTTTTGTCTCTGTTTCTCACTTTACAAGGTCTTGTCTCCTCTCGCTGTTATTGTTTCCATGTCTCCCATATCTGAAGTCATTAGCCTTTCCCTGGGCCTCTCCAGGAGGGCAATGATGTTGCTGATGCTGTGGCATCAGCCCCCCCACCCCATGTCAATGTTTGTTCTGCTATCACACCTTGGGATAGCCACTCTTACTTTCACCAGAATAAAAAAGCGCTCATAAAACCATTTGGCATTACTGCAAATGAGGCATCAGCTATTATTCAACTATGCCCCACCTGTAGCCAGCAGGCAAACCCTCTCCCTATGGGGGTAAACCCCAGGGGGACAGAGTGTTTCCAAATTTGGCAAATGAATGTCACCACAATATCCTCCATTTGCCCCTTGGAAATATTTATATGTTTCCATTGATACGTATTCAGGCTACATTATGGCATCCCCACAAAGGGGTGAAGCCACCAAACATGTTATTAATCATTGTATTCGGACCTTTGCATCGCTGGGACGCCCAAAAGAGAAATTTGGCATTCCTTATAACAGTCAGGGTCAGGCGTTGGCTGAGCGCGCCAACCAGACATTAAAACATGCCCTGGACAGATATATTGGCAATAGGGGAAAATGCCCCCTGGCCTCCCAGCAGTGCAACACATCGGCAGCCACCATCCTCGGCAGCGACTCGTCATTTTGCAGCTCCACCTACTGCAGACAGCTCCCGTCCACCTGCCTACTGTCGCTGCTTGCCTGACTTGATGTGGCGAGGACCTGCTGACCTGATTACCTGGGAAAGGAACTACGCTGCAATCCAGCTAAAAGACAAAGTTCTTTGGATTCCAGGATGGCACGTAAGACCATATTTGCCAAAACCACCTATACAACCACCTACACAAACACAGAAGCAGCCTGACCATGACCAACCAGCAGGAACCACAGCTTGAGGCTGTCTCTGTCTCTGACCTGGAAAACAGAGCAGAGCACCCTACACTCCCCCGACCGGCTGCCCCGTCTTTCGCCGCAGATCCCCCTACTATGTGTTTGGTTGAATGCTACCTGTTGTCATTATTTGAACCAGTCCGGACAAAGTGAAACCAGTGTGGACATATTACATGATACCGTTCAAACAGTTGGACAAACATACAAAGCCTTGGACTCCTGGTGGGATTGGATGACCTCTTGGTTACCAAATTTTATCTGGTTGGGAAATGTTTCCAAGACCGTTATAACCCTTGTTGCTTTGCTGATACTGTTGTGTTGCTGTATTCAATGTGTACCCTCTTTATTAACTATGTGTAAGAATATACTCCCTAGCTTGGCTCCACAGAAGAACATTCACATTGTCAACCACATGGAGTTACATGAACAGTCAACCCCTTGCATGGGGAAAGCTCCCTTCTGCATGCCCAGAGACAAAGAAGGAGACGCTGCCTTTTAAAAAACAAAAACATTCAGGGTGTGTGTGTGCAGGGCAGTTTCTGCTGTCTGAAACACACATACACAGGGATGCAAAAACATCGCACCAGAAACATCTTTCCGGCCTAAACGGGCCAGGACTCATTATGCAGCCTCATGTAACATGAACTTTGTGAGCCAGCTACTCCCACACATGCCCTTTCTCCCCCCTATTCCATGCAGCTGTAACCTTCTGTTCCACCTTTGCCCACCCTTTGCCATGATGTGATTTTTCTATTGGTTTACATGTAGAATGCTGTGATTAGCCCTGTCAGATGAAGAGGAAGAGTCTTTTTGACAAAAAGAAAATAAAAAAGTAGGAGATGTTGTAATATGGCTCCTTGTGTAGGTGTGTGTCCTCCATGGCCTAGTTCATATTAAGGCCTGCAGAGCCACGCTGAATCACACAGGAGACAACTGGCTCCGAGAAAGCCATAACAACCTGATAGTGAATAACATAACATTCTGAGATGTGCTCTACCATTGACGTCCAGGATTTGACCATATATAGAGAGAACTTTCCTGAAGCAGTAGATTAGAAATTGTACTTTTACAGGTTGTTTTGTATCACATGCTATTTGCTCCTCCTGCCTTGGTTCTATCCCAATAAAAGGGGCTCTCAGGTTCCCATCTGGGTCGCTCCATCCCGAGAAAATTCGTCTCCTGTCTTTTCACAACATTGGCTTCATGGGCGAACAGCGGGCAATTTTAGACTTTAAATTACCATATAGCTCCAATACAAATTCTTTAATTTCCTGTTTAAAATCATTAAGCATTTGAAAGAAAAATTCCTGTGTTAAGAATTCTCCAGTAGAGGGCGTAGGAGACAAGGGCAGCGATTTCATAGTAGATTCTTTAGATTCATTCGTAGATTCTTTAAGCACATTCGTAGAGAAACGCTTCGATTTTGACCTGGGTGCCATTATAAATAAACAAATAAA
The DNA here is from genome assembly GCF_009769535.1 of Thamnophis elegans. NCBI lineage: Eukaryota > Metazoa > Chordata > Lepidosauria > Squamata > Natricidae > Thamnophis > Thamnophis elegans. The sequence goes on along the minus strand of NC_045544.1, from coordinate 96,588,961 downwards.
CAGCGCTCTCGCTCCCCTCTGTTTCCAAAAAAAAATTATTTTGTTAAGGAGCAGTCTGCAGGAGGGTAAAGCCGGCTAAGTACATCCCCTATCAGTCACCAACGGAGAGAAA